>NC_136462.1:196692057-197302057 GCF_902686455.1 Sciurus vulgaris
CCTTCTTGCTCTTTCTCCCCTTGAAGAGTGAGTGGTGAGTGAGAGCACTCCCCCGGCTCCCGGCTCCATTGTGCCTTCGGGAAGGGACCGACACTCCCTCCTCTACCCATGTCCTCTTCACCGCGCCCTTCCATGGCGATCCCACTCCTTCACCCTCATCGCCTCTTCCTTTAGGCTGACACGCCAGAATCCGGGGCCCGACTGGGAATCTTGACAGTGACCGGCGTGACCTGGGTGGTGGGCATCAGAGTGTGTCGCCTGGACCCCACCACCCCACCTTCAGGCTGAAGCAGCATCCCCCCCAACAGGAGTGCTGTTGAGCCCACCCGCCCCAAGCCCTGCAGAGCGCTGCTGGGCCCAAAGCCAAGCCCCTTTCCTGTGGCCTTGCCCACAGTCAACGACTGCTCCAGCTGGGGACAGCTCTGCCAGCACGCAGGTTCCTGGGAGGCTCTTGTTGAGAGCACCTTACCACTGACCTGCGCCCTTCACTCCTCCAACATGTGACCCCAAGAGCTCTGCTCAGTAAATGTCCTGTGTGCGAATCTCCTTCCCAGGATCTGCTTCCTGGGAAACTCAAAGCAGCAACCCCATGATGTGTAAATGAGCATCTGCAGCTTTAGCCCAACTTTCCTAAGACTCGTCCAGAATTTTTACAAGCACCTGGCTTGATTTAGTGGCCCATAGTTGCTCCCTGTTTTGATCCAGTGTTCTAAAAGCTATAGTGGTTCTTTAATTTTCATAAAATGGAAATTTGTTATTTATTTAACTTATTTAACTTAATAACTTATTTAACTTATTATATTGTTAAAACATTCTGATCTCTTCAATAGATTCATCTATTGAATGAAGATACTTTAGTACATTGAATTCGGATGGGGTAAATTATCAGTATCAACCATTATTTTATTTTTTTTCTGGAGGAAGAAGCTCCAGTAAACAGTAGGTGAGGTTTATATGCATATTATTTGAGCTCCGTTTTTGTTTTTTTGCATGAAAGGTCTGATTATAGCTCTCCGTCCTGAGAACCTGTTTATACCATCATAAAAAGGTAATTCTGGCTGCGGCTTGTTGCAACCCAGAGGGAAGGAACTGCTTTTGTCAAGGGATTTGATTCCACTTTCATCCTGACAGGGCATTTGACCATGAAATAGCCCAGTCACCAAGAAGAGACAGGTTGATTTCTTTCCTCATAGCTGGGTCCATGGGGCGACTATGATTTCTGGGGACTGTTTGTATAATCAGTGGAGAAATGGAGTTACAGAGGTGTGCGGACCAGCAGGTGTTTTGAGATTGATTAAAGATTCAGAAGGAAGTACATTTCCCGGGCTTCTGGGCTACTTGTTAAGGGGATGGACAGTTTTACACACAGGACTGGAAGAGTTCTTTATTATTCAGAAATGAATTTCTGATGTTAAATTCATTGGGGGGGGGACGCGGTAGGGGGGACTGGCTATTTTATTGACCTTTAATTTTGAAACTAAATTTTCAGAGATATTCGAGGTTGAATTTTCCAAAAATGAAAAAACCCTTTTATGAGACTGATGGCTCTACTGTTCACTTTAAGAATGAGCCAACTTTCTGCTAGTTAAGGTTATGTATTCCAGGGATTTTGTAATCTTGGTTTTAGGTAGTTATTAAGCATCCAGAGTTAGAATTAGCAGTTTTCCATTTCATCTTCCAAAGTTTCAGACTGAGAAAAGCATTGGTGTGTTCATTGGAGAAAAGACCATCAGAAAGTATATGTTCTTTTCAAGTTTCTCAGTATTCTTTGCTCTAACAAGGCATGCAATGAACTAAGTTAAATTTAAGGGATACCATGTTTAAAAAAATATCATATATTCCAGTCAGAGAAAAGAAGAAGTAGACCTTCATAGTGCAAAGAGAATTGATATTAATTGGTTTGATTGCTGTATTTTATTGATGGGGAAACGGAGGGTGAGGGAGATTTCGTGACTTCTGAAGGCTCTGGCTTCCCCGGAACTGTACTTTTAAGCTGTAGAGTCTGTAACCTTGAACTGAGAGCACAAATGGCTGTGAGAGGTTGGGGACAGATCTTTCTGTGTCACTGCTTCACTCTGCTTTTGGGCATGTTGCTTAACCTCTCCTGATCTCAGTGTCCTCAGCTAAATGGTGTCATTTATGAGATAGTTCCTATCTCATGGGGATGTCGTGGACACTAATTGGAGGAGTTAATATACAGCATTTCTTAGCCTGTAGGTTGCTTTGCAAAGCAGGTTCCAAAGCTGGAGACCCTGGTTGGCTGTTCACTTGGATTCTTGAGCCAACCACACCACCAGGAGTTTAGAAGGCCCTTAATGAACCAGTGGATGAATATCATGAACCAAAATGGGAAGGAACTGCTTCATGTACTACTTAGGATGGAATTGTTGTCAACTTAAAATGTCTTAAACAGTCTTGCATTTGAAGTTTATATAGGTACTTCACTCTTTAAACAGCTGTTTCTAAACTCTTATAATTAAGGTATCTAAAATGTCTAAGGTATTAAACATTAATTTAAGGTATTAAAATGTTGGTAAAGGTTTTACTTTTGTCTGTTGGCGCTGCTCTAACAAAATACTACAGACTGGGTAATTCATACAGGATAAAAATTCATTTCTCACAATTCTAGAGGCTGGAAGTCCAAGGTCAAGGTGTTAACAGGCCTGGTGTCTAATGGGGGCCCAGTCTCTGCTTCCAAGATGGCGCCTTGCTGCAACCCTGGAGTGGAGGAATGCCATATCCTCACATGGCAGAAAAACAAAGAAGAGCCAAAAAGTAAATAAATAAAAAAATTTAAAAAGCCTATTTGGTTTCCTCTAGAGTTCTTCTTTTTTTTCCCCAAGTACTGAGGATTGAACCCAGTGTTACTCTACTACTGAGCTGCACTCTTGGTCCTTTTCACTTGTTATTTTGAGATAATCTCACTAAGTTGCTGAAGCTGACCTTGAACTTGCAATCCTCCTGCCTCAGCCTCCTGAGTCTCTGGATTACATCCCTCTAATTCTTATATAGAGCATTAACCCACCCATGAGGGCAGAACCCTCGCAGATCAGTCACTTCTTGAAGGCCACATCTGTTTACGTTGTTGTACTGGGGGAGTGTGCTTCAACATGGGCTTTGGAGGGGACACAAAGCACAGCAGGCGTCTCTTAGAAGAACTGAGTGGAAGTTTGGAAGGTGTACCTGTAAGGTGAAAAGTCACTGTCGGATGAATTTGAAGTCTTTCTGAATGAATGGATAATTATTTGTAGGGTGGCTTCTCCTTCCCTCTTTTGCTGTATCTTGTAGAAAACTATCGCAGTATATTGTAACTGTGTCAGAAAAAAAGAACCGTTTTGGCACTACCATGTGCGCATCTCTGTTAGTATAAGGCTGAAGAAAAATGAATTCTAAGGCATGGTTTCTAAGTAGTAGTTGGGTTTTCCCCTAAGAAGTGACAATGGTTTTAAGTAAGGTGAGTTGGGTGGTCATTAGCTTTTTTTTTTTTTTTTTTTTTTTTAAATGCTTTAAAAAATCTACTTATGTATTGTATTCATTTAGCTATCTGTGTGGTTGCTTTAACAATGCACATTTATACCTTTTGCAGCATGATAAAAACAAATATATGGCTCCTAATTGGCCAGAGATAAGGACCTGCCACTGGGAAATGAGAGTTTTTAAATGAGCCCACTTTATTTAAAATATATTGGAAATCTGTTCTCTGCGTGATAAGGGCATATATTCATATATTGTGTTGTCCTGGAAAACATCATCTAATAATGTCCCTGACCTTTTCTGGTATTTATCTGGTGACACCTTGGAGACTGACAGATCGTGCTCATCCATATGTAAATGTACCCATTTGTCACTTTCACTGTATATTTTCCTTCTCAGGAGAGGCAGCTAGGCACCTTAGCATAATTATTGTGGCTTTGTCCCAACCATTATACAACATCTTGACAACTAGAATGAAATTTATTTTCCTTTAGTGACCATTATTAATGTTGTTTTAATTAAGGGCATTGATAGCATGGGGTTTCAGCAACATCTCTCTCCATGTCATAAATTAGAAGATTGCATTGTCTCCTTAGATATTATATTAAGTTTGTCAAGGGAACAATAGCAACTTGGGTTGTCAAAAGAGAAAGATGGGGTTTGGATTCATGCCCTGTATGTTTAATATTGCCACTTTGGACGTTAAGACTCTGTGGTCAGATTGAGCAAATGGGAAAAGGAAGTTGAGTCAATTTTTCAGAGTAAATCAAGCTGATTTTCAGTTGCAATGTATCTTGATGATTTGTTCACTTCTAGATTTCTCTATCATTTTGCAAATGTTAGTGTTTGTGGTATGTAGAAGAATTGCATCAAATATTTAAGAACCAGGATCCTGGTGAACTTTGTAAATTGTATAACCAATGGCTTTTGTTTAAGGCAGTAGTAGAAAGTGGGGAAGGAGAGGATTATGTCC
Organism: Sciurus vulgaris; assembly: GCF_902686455.1. Lineage (NCBI taxonomy): Eukaryota > Metazoa > Chordata > Mammalia > Rodentia > Sciuridae > Sciurus > Sciurus vulgaris. The sequence goes on from NC_136462.1 coordinate 196,696,505, forward strand.
CTTCAAGCTTTTTTATAAAGGTTCATTTCCCAAAATTTAATATTTTTGTAAGTTTTGACTCTTAAACCAAGTAAGTGTTTTTCTGTGGAAGAATGAAGTCATCTGACTACCCCATCGTTGTGGTCTGTTATCCTGCAGATGTTGAAATATAGCAGTAATGACAGAAGTTATGAGCTCTGTGAATTAGTATTCTGAGGTTGAACTTCATCATGGGAAGCTTAGCAGTAGCTGGTGTGATTAGCAAAGGTTCTATCTCTAGGCATGTGGAGGAGAGTTAGTTACTGCTGGTGATTCCCATTTTATGGGTGAAGAAATTGAAGGTCCAGAGCAATAAGACTTGTCCAAAGTCACATGGTCCACAACATGAACCTTGAAGTTGGGCGTGGGTGTATTTAATTAACTAGATTAACTCTTGGGGCAACGCTTAATTGTGGGTGTTACTCTCTTCGGAGAGAGGATGAGGGATTCTAGCCTGCCGTTCTGAGTTCCATGTGTTCGACCTCTCTGCCTTCTCTCTTCCCTGATTCTTGAAGTTCCTGTGTTTGAGCACCTCTTAAAGCTTCAGGAAATGCAAGTGCAAAGAGGTGGCAGTATTCCTGAGTCACAGAAATCGGCCCCCAGAATTGAAGAGAGTTGGATTTATGGCCATGGTGCTGGTGTCTGTCTGGATCTGCTCCCTTACCTACCCTGGTAGAAATACACCCAGAAGTGCCTGGGATGTTCTGTGGGTGAGGAAGTGTGGGTGAATCAGGCATCAGCCACCGACTGCAAGGGGGCGGTGTTCTGCCACCAGGCAGCTGGAACATTCCCACTTGAGCCCTCGAGAGGAGCGGTTACTAAGTGTAAGGTGTGCTGCTTCGCGTGCGTTCTCTCTGGACAATTTAAAAAGACCGCTGTGTACACGAGTAGGATTAAGACACAGGCTGATTGACCGAGGTTATGCAAACAAGACCCCCCTCAGTTTTTATGGCTGACCACATGACTTGCCTAGGTGGTTGGAGTGCCAGATGACAGCACACTGGTCATCTTAATGTCAGAAAACAGGACTAGCTGAAGACCTTGAATTCTTACCCTAATATTGTCTTTTGAGCTATTAACTTGAACATTATTACCTAATTCTCTGAAAAGGAGGAGAAACTTCAAAAGTTGCTAAGAAGAAAAGAACTAAACAATGAACTTGAAGGAACACAGGGAATCCCATCGCTGACTTGGAAAGCTTTGCAAGTGCTGCCACCGGGGTGTCCGAGAACTCTTGCAGGGTTATTTATTCCTTAGGAAAACAGACTAAAGCTGAATTCTTTAAATAGAACCCTTAGAAGAATTTTAATAGCAGATCCCTGCAGTTGATACGGCAAACAAAATTTGAACACTGAACACAGAGAAAACTGAAGACTACATTGGTGCTCATCCAATTTATTTCCTTTTTATTGTCATTGGGTGCATTTCCAATATCTTCCCTGTTACAAAATGAGATAAACCGGTTGTGTGAATACGATTTATTATTTTAGTATGTATCTTTCCATTGTTTTCAGCCCTGAACATCAAATTTTTCACATGGTTGCAAGTAGTACATATTTACAACATCATATCCTGTGTATGTTTCAAATGTACAGTCAGTCCTCCAGTCCTTGGGTTTTGCATCCATGGATTCAGCTAACCTTGGATCTAAACCATTTTTTAAAAACTTGCATCTGTACTGAACATGTACAGATGTTTTTCTTGTCACCGTTCGCTAAACAATACCGTACAACCACTTACGTAGCATTTACATTGTATTCAGTGTTATAAGTAATCCAGAGATTGATTTAAAGTACACAAGAGGATGTGAGTAGGTTCTAAAGGAAATACTGCACCGTTTTATATGAGGGTCTTGAGCCCTCAGGGATTTCCCTGTCTGCGGGGGTCCTGGAACAAGTGCCTTGTGGATGCTGAGGGAGGACGTATCGTGTTACATTGTGAATATTTTCACAAATGGCTACAAAATGTTGAAACTATAACTTTGAAGCCCCTGATGACTAGGTGCATAATTTATTTGATAATTAAAACATTTAAATTGTTTCTAATTACAAATAACATGCAGGCGTTAAACTTTGACCATGTTTTGAATTGTTTCCTTGGAAAGGATGTGATTATGAGGCTGGAGAGTTTGAATATTTTATGACCCTTGATACATATCATAAATTAACTTCCCTATGGGCTATGACAATTTACACTACTGCCTGCAGTGTCTGAGAGGACAAAGATCAGTGTTTAAGACTAGGTCTGGCACCATGCCGAAGATGAAACTGTCGTTCTGTTTGCTTTGCAGTCAGCTGAGCTCAGGTTATAGGACTTGGCTCAGGACCCTATACTAAATAGTTTAACAGAGTCATCCCTCTGGCCCTCCTCGGTACGTTTCTGCCCTTTGCATGAAGACATTTATGGTGTTTTGTGACTTCCATGATTTTCGAGCCTCTGCAAATTCTTTAACTCATTAAGGAATTTCATTATAACCAGAGAAAATTAAACATGCATTCTTGCAAGGGTGAGCCATGATGTCTGTAGCACATTAATAACTGCTCCCAAATGATTTCAGTGAACATTTCGATTTCATTTGTTATAGAACTGGGAAGAGGACATGTTGATATCAATTCCTGAATTTTGAGCACATTTAATGCCTCAGTTAATGCTGCGAATGCAACTTACCCTTTATACTTGCTAATAATGGAGGGCCCTGAATTTGGTTGTGCGGTGTATGCCCTTTATCGGTCATTCCCATTGGTAAAGCTATTCTGTGTCCATTGCAGTGGTGGGAAAGCCAGTGACCAGGGTGAGTGCCCTTGTCAGTAAGTTCTGCTCACAGTGAATCTGCTCCCTGGCTATGGGTGGTATGGATGTAGCGTATCAGAAACCATGTTAACAACAGAGTCAGTTGAATAATCATTGTACTAGTCCCCTGACCATTCTAGTAGCTTAAGATAGTTAATGCATCTAAATTCATCTGTGTTTCATGCATTGCACACATTCATTTACAATTCAGCAACACCCTTTCATTGAGTTTCTGCAATGTGTAAGACTGGTTCTTTGCTCTGAAGTCAGAGCAAACCAGAAATGGATTAATGCCAAATATTCCTTGGATATGCTTTCATTTAATCAGTCATGTTAACGTCACTCTAACAGTTAACACCATTTAAATGCAGATTTTACAGTTACTCAGTTTCAGTTTATGTGGATTTAAATTTTAGCATTAAAAGTTACAAAAGGTGAACAGTAAAACCCCTCACCCCTCTGTCATAGCCAGTCAGTTCTCTCCAAAATAGCAGGCAGGCGCCTACACATTTTCCTAGCTCTATTTCAGGCTTATGCCAACATGTATTCGCAGACTTACACCTTCACATTTTTACATTGTGTGGTGCGTGTACTTATATCCCATTTCCCCCATAGAAATGATACATACTGTGTATACATTATTGTTTATCTATCTTATGTCACTAATACATTTTGAAAATCTCTCATCATGACTTAGAGATCACCCTTAATTTTTTTTCTGGCTGCCTGGTATTAAATTATGTTACTCTATTAATTTTGAATGCTTAAGTCTTTATCCTTTCATGGTTATAAAGAGCACTGCAGTGAATACCTTTGTGCTTGGGTTTCTTTCCTTTGTTTTTTTTTTAACATAACTGGAATCGTATGTCTAATGTGAATAGATTTTTATGGCTTATTGAAAAGCATTTTTCACATGATCAGGAAGTATTGGATCTGCAGTGTGTCTGGAATACTCTGTTGTGGGTGAGTAGCTGGAGGTGCAGTTGTGTATTTATATTTGCAGGCCTCTGCCGGAGTTTCCACAAGGAATAAATGCAGTTGCTAGTGGTGTCAGAGACAGGAGGAGGACTGGGAGATAGACTTGGGAGCAGACTGATTATTGCACACCCCTGACATCATTCTGAATCTTGAGCCATGTAAAGGTGTTCTTTTTTTTTTTTTTTTTTTTTAAATCAATTTTAACTGTGGAGTTCAAAAAGTGTAATTCACCATTTTACTGCCATTTTTGATATATGGGTACAAATGGCTTAAAAATAAGGGAAGTACAGTACCATGAAGTGAAGCATGGAAAGCAAACAAGTAGATAGTCATGGGATGCATCATGGGTTGGATCTCATTCAGATTTTGATTGCTGCCTTTTATAGAGAATGGAAAAATAATGGCATGTTTCCCAAACATCGGTCATTCCCTCATGGCCTCCTGTTTCTGTCACATCTGTGGGCAGTTTTTACTGCTATCCACTCTCTCTTCTTCTATTAAAATGATTTATTTTTCTTTTTGTTTTAAATTTATTGCAGTCTTATTAATGAAAAAAAAAATAACAAAATTTTGCATGAATAGAAGCTGAATGAGCAGAACCACTTAGTGGTATTTAAAAAGAGAGGTGGGGGGTGATTTCTTTTGCGGTGCTGATGGTGTGTTTCCAGAGCGTACTAGGTGTGCTTGGTGCAGAGATGAACTGGGACCCCTGAAACGGGGGTGTTGGAAGCATCTGATGGACAGCAACTTCGGCCAACAACCTCAACACTAGGGCGTCCTGCAGGACAGGATGCTTCCTATCATCCAGGCGCTTGGAAGGCACCTGGCCCAGCTTTCTCGGAGGCTGATGGAGGGTCTTCAGGGACTGTAGAAGCGGCAGCCCATTTACCGGCCCAGGCCAAGCCACTGAACCAACTGCCAGAGACCAGGCCTGTGACAGGAGCAGTGCACACTTCACTGGCTCCCGGGATGTGTGCACAGGGCAGCTGCTTCGTCTGCACCTCCAGACCCGGGACCCTTGCCAACTCCAACCTCTACAGGGAGACAGTTCTTGAAATGTAGTTTTGGCCTCAACTGAGTAGACATTAAAATGAATCTTCTCAAAGGGTAACTAAAGAGAAATACCATAGAAACGGAAGCGTTTTAGATACATGGCTCAGTGGAGGCCCTGGGCCTGAGCCTTTCTCTGTTGAAGAAGATGGACGACCAGCAAGTTTTAGAGTTTTAAAGAAAATGATTGCTGTCAACCAATGGGACATTCTCCTTGAGCCCTCTCAAGGATGGACGTGGAAGGAACGTCCTCCTCACTGTGAGATCCTGCCTTATTCAGACGTCCAGCTTCTGCTTCTTCTAAGGGAGGGCAGGTGGTTGATGCCATGCTTGGTCTCCCCTGCATTCCACTTCTTAAGTGACAGAAGTGACAAGGTGGAGGACAATATGTTGGGCAGAGGGAAGAGAGCAGAGCCTGGCACGTGACTTTCTTCACTGTAGACACCCTTGGGGAAGACCCATCTTGGCCACACGTCAGAGGTTGGCTTCATTAAGGACGTGGTTGGTTTGAGGTAGAGAGTGAGAATCCAGTGTGGCTCCATCTTTGGTGACTTGTTGCTCTGCCAGAGGGATCTGATGAACCCTCATGACTGAGGTCTGAGGGACCTGCTTGGTAAGTGTTGAGGGAATCCAGGACTGCTTCTCCCAGGGCTGCTTCCATATGTCCTGGTGGTGTCCCTGTGTTGTCTTCTGGCTCCCCTGCACCCTTGGACTTGTGCCTGACCCTGCACCGGACTGCACAGGTTGGAACTGGCTTTGCGTTGCAGAAGCAGCTGCATTTGGGGCACATGTTAACGGCCCTCTGCAGAATGGAGACATTGTGCTCCCAAATCAGCGTGTAGTGGTGAGGATTAAAGGTGGGTTGGCACGCTCTACATGGCTGAATGTGTGCCCCCTTTCTCCTCTGCTGTTTCTGCAAGTACACGTTTGTTGGGGCATAGCCACGCCCCCTCATTTACATGTGGTCTCCGGACTGCTTTTGAGTGACACACGAGGGTCCAGCAGGCTTGGCAGAGGCCTTTTGTTCCACATGGTAAGATGCTTACGGAGGCCGTTGGTTGACCCTGGCTAAATAAGTGGAAACATTCGGTTCACAGAACTTTATTGGCTACTAGGTTGAGACATTGGGTATTCAAGAGTGAAGAAACAGCCATCCCTGTCCTTGTGAAGCTGAAGTCCAAGGCGGGAGACACGCAGGAAAGTAGAAACAAGAATGTGAGCTGTTCAGGTTATCCCGTGGTATGGAGGAGACAGGGCAGAGCAGGGGAGGAAGGTGGTGAGTGTGTGTGTGTGTGTAGGGGGTGGGTTGCAGTTTTAATTGAGGTGATCAGGGAACCCTAAGTCAAAGAGTGACATCCAGGCAATGTCCCAAGGAAGGCAGCAAAAGGAGCCATGTGGACATCTGAAGAGGACTGTTCCGGGCAGAAGGAGCTGCCGCACCACAGGACAAAGCCAGAGGTGGGGTGCTGCCCGGAAGGAGGCCTCCGTGCCTGCAGGGAGTGAGCAGTGGGGAGCCCACGGTTTGGGGTCCCTGCAAGGACACTGCATTTGCTTCCCCGAGAGGGAAGGCGCAGGAGGGCTGCGAGCTGGGTGTAGATCACCTTTACAAGCAGCACTTCTGCTGGCAGGTGGAGCAGGCGTGAGCTAAGAGCTCAGTAACGGCCTCTGCAGTGCTCCAGGCAGCTGGGACGGAGGTCACAGCTGGCCAGGTGAGAAGCACCAGGTCTTGCTATGGATGGCAAAAGGAAGTGCACCGGGAAGGAGTCAGGGTTGACTTCTGTATCCGTCCTTGGTCAGCTGGAGGTGTCCACTAATGGAAAGCTAGAAGAAATGGGGGCTCCGCAGGTTTGGGGGTAAAGATTAAGAATTCAGAATTGAACTGTTTCTGGCTTGAGCCTTCCTAGGGAGACAGACCTCCCTGGTGATATTGTGTCAGATCATCACTGTAGGGCTGGGTGACTTTAGCAGAACCACCCAGACAACCTGGGTCCAAGGCATGATTCTGTGGTCCTTGGCCCTTTGCAGCTTACTTAATCTCTCTCTATCCTCGTCCTTACCTATAAAATAAGGGCAGCGGCTTTATTTGGATGATGCCTCTAAAGATTCACTACACATTAACTCAGTATAAAAGATGCTATAAATCACTTGTTCCTCAAATATTTGTTGAGAACTTAGAGTGTCCCAGGAACTTTTGTGGCATTGTAGATGCAGTATAAACAAGACAGATGAAGAGATCATAAAGGGGCTGGGGTGAGGAACAGATGGCAAATAAATGAAAACGGGAAGAGGAACTAGGAATTATAGAGACCATTAAAGTACTTATGTCCTCAAGCAGTGCTGTCCAAGGAAACGCAACGTGAACCCACGTGTGAGCCAGATGTGCAATTTAGAACTTTCTAGAAGGCTTGTTAAGAAGTAAAATGAAATAGGTGGAATTAACTTTAATAGCAGTTTATTTAATCCAGTATAGCTAAAATATTTTCACTGGAATGTGTAATGTTTATAAGATTATTAGTAAAGCATTTTTCATTCTTTTATCCGCGAGTATTTTATAGCTAGTGGCACTGTTCGTTTTGGTCTAGACGCATCAGTGCCTGAGAGTTGCCACTTGGACAGCAGGGGTCTTGAGCAAGTCCAGGTCTGCTTTAGATGGAGAAGTCAGGAAAGCCAAGACCCAAGGACAAGAGGTACAAAAGCCTCAGGGGCAGCCCTTCTATGTGGGAGGCAAAGAGGGGAGGGCAAGGGCGGGCTTCCTGTGTCACTGAGAAGGCAACAGCAAGGCCACTGGGGCCACAGCCTAGAGGACAAAGAGGTCAGTCATGTGACATTGGAGAGCACTGTGGGGCCAGATGTTGTAGGAAGTTTGAAGTCGTCGGTGGGGAAACATTCTGAGGGTACTGAGATCCATCTGAGGGTTTTAAGGACAGAGGTGACATGGTTAATCTTCCATGGGCTGCTGTGCAGAGAATCAAGGTGGACTGGCAAGAACGGGAACAGAAAGCCATTGGAGATGCAGCCAGTCCCGCTTTGGAGGCTCAAGGTCAGTTTGGTGGGAGTGTGATAAACAGGATTCACCCAGGCCAAGCTGGGAGAAAATGGAGTTGGAAGGCGGAGTGTGTCTAAGGCCACAGTCTTCCAGCCTTTTTGATCTCACAGTTCATAGCATTAAAGCAGCTCCCACTATCTTTATTTTTTATCCATGATACACGTTTGTTATCGATCCACATAAAACAGTATTGTCTTACTTGTTTTTTTATTGCATACACACTGCTGCATGTGCGCATATAAAAGTTCTCGTAGTTTTCTTCGTTTCGCTGCACTCTATTTTGGAGGTATCTATTCAGGGTAGAGGGTATTGTCCAAGCCAAGACCTGCAGGTTCTAAGAAGCCTGCATGATGCATGGGGTGGCAGTGGCTCAGCACCTCTAGAGGGAAGAGTGTCAGCACGGAGGTGGTAGGTGGGAGAGCTGTGCAGGGCCGCATCGAGAACACCCTGTGGGAGCTGGGAGGGTTTTCTTATGTTCCTACATGTGCTGGAGGCCCGTGGGGTTTTGTTGATTTGTTCATTTATTTTTTCCCACATTTTTTTATTGGCGCATTATAGTTGTACACAATGGTGGGATTCGTTGTTACATATTCATTCATGCACACGGTGTAACTGTATAATTTGAACAATATCGCAATTTCCTTCCTCCCTCTACTCCTTCCCATCCTCTGGTCCCTGTCCTCTACTGAGCTCTCTTTGATTTTCATGAGATTCTCCCCGATACACCCACCTGTCTTTTCCTTTTTCCTTTCTAGCTTCCACATATTAGAAAAAACATATGACCTTTGACCTTCTGAGTTTGGCTTATTTCACTTAACATAATTCTCTCAAGTTCCATCCACTTATCTGCAAATGACATAATTTGCTTTTTCTTTATGGCTGAATAAAGCTCCCGGGGTTATATATGCCACATTTTCTTTATCCACTCATCCACTGATGGACACCCAGGCTCACTCCATAGTTTGGCTGTTGTGAGTCGCGGTGTGATAAACATGGGTGTCCATGTGTCACTGTACTAAGATGACTTTAATTCTTCAGGATAAACACTGAGGAGTGGCTCAGCTGGGTGGTAGGGTGACCTAGTCTTTTGGGGAGCCTCCGTGCTGATTTCTGTCACAGCTGTACTGATTTACCAACAGTGGGAGGGCTTCTTGACATCCTCCTAACTTTTAATCCAATGGGGGCTTAAGCCTGAGAGGGTCCCCTGCATTCTAGCAAGCACTTCACATTCATTTTCTCCTCTTTGCTGTCTTTAACTTGGGCAAAGCGAGAACGGATGAAAATTTTGAGAACGAGGTGATGACATGAACATTTATTGTGGTCCAGAATAACCTCCTTTCTCTCCTCTCCACGTTCACTAATTAAATTCTGTCAGCTGATGACTCGCGCTGGTAAAGACCAAGCTGTAATCACAGGGAGAAATTTCCTTCCAGGACAGACTGTTTGCCAGCTGGCCCTGCCCCCCTGCCCCCACCTCTCCAGGAGATAGATGCCGCCTGGGGCCAGTCCGATGAAACCTATCCAGTTATACTGAGATTTCAAAGTGTCCATGGAAGCTTTCAGACAGCAGTATGGACACTTTAAAAAAATACTGAATCATAGCCAGGTGCGCTGGTGCACAACTTTGATCCCGGTGCTGGGGAGGCTGAGGCAGGAGGCCAGCCTTAGCCACTTATTGAGGCTCTAAGCAGCTAGCAAGACTCTGTTTCAAAATAAAAATAATTTAACAAAACTCAATTCATGTTTCTTTTATTTGCAATCTTTATTTGCTTACTCAGAAATTCCCTGGGAAAGATGCTGCTGTGATAAACAAAGCTATTTGCTTTTCTTTGCTCTCAGGTCTTTTCCTTTCTTCCTTGATTAGCAGGCTGGGAATGAAGGACTGTTTTTTCTGACCACAAATGATCAGTAATTAAAGATATAGGATTTGTACTAAATCCTATATTTATTTATTAAATATCATAATTTTTTTTTTTTTTTTTGTGGTGCTGGGGATCGAATCCAGGGCCTTGTGCTTACAAGGCAAGCACTCTACCAACTGAGCTGTCTCCCCCCGCCTTATCATAATATTTTTAAACATTTTGCTTATAAACATTTTTGGCTTCTTATTAGATTTAAAGAGAGAATAAGCTGTTTTATGTTAAATTTCTGGTCATGGTTAAGAGAGGTATTTTATACTCAACATTACCGTAAAATACTGAATAATTGAACAAACCGATAATAACATTGAAATATTGAGGCAAGTGTCTAGGGGCTTTCAAAATGAACTTGACCCCTGGTCCCCTAGCCTGGTTGGCGTGAGCACTTTCCCCTTCCTGACCTCAGCATCCAGTCGGCCCTTCCTCCCCACTCTGCCTAAGTTCACTTACATCGCCCCAGAGTGTGTGGCCTGGGAGGCTGCCTGGCTCTGCATGCTCACTGCTCAGCCATTGGGAGCGTGCCCCATCCACAAATCCACCCCAGTTCACTTCTGGGCCCCTGGAGTGGGAAGAGCAGCCTGTTAAAATGGGAATGAGCTAGCGGGCTCAGCGCGGCTGGCTTGATCCACGCCTCTGTCCATTGTGCTTAGCGAGACTGCGTAGGGTAGCGTTTGCGTCTGAGGTCAGTGAAGCCTCCAGACATCAGCAGCAACGGCGACAATGACAGTGGTAACAGCTGCCATTTATAGAAGATTTATGTGTGCTTGGTGCTGAGCCAAACATTAAGCAGAGATCTGCGGTGTCTGGCGTGCAGCGGGTGCCCAGTGGAAGTCTGGACATCGCTTGGCTAACGAGGACAGTTAAGTTCAAGGCAGGGAGGTCATTTACTAGCCTCACACAGTCCATGCAGCAGATCCTTCCTCTGGCCTTACCTAAAGGTGCAGCCAAGGGAAGGATTGTGGAAAAGGTGATGGATGTCTGACCTCTTAAAAAAAAGTTCCCCTAGTTTGGTGGGTTTTCTGTCCCTAGTTCCCTCGGAATTTGCAGCTACTGGGTCATTTGTGATCTACTTTTGACTGACTCCAGCCACAGGTTCATAGCTGGAGTTTTTATCAGTTATGGTGCAAAAGACAGAAAAATCCAATCCAAACTGAGAGAAAGATCAGTTTCGGCTCATAAGACTCAAGGCCCAGGAGAGATTGAGGGGCAGGAGCAGCCTGTTGCTGGGTCAGATGGCATGGGCAGGGCCCGAGTCCCCCTTGGCTCCCTGTCCCTTCCTTCTCAGACGAGCTGTTCTTGAGGTTGCAGGATGATGACAGCTCAGAGCTCATGCAGAGGCAGAATGCCGGGTAAGGGGCGAGGCGGGGGGACAGAGACAGACTGAAAAGGAGCTTCTTCCTCTCCTCTAACAGCTGGGGAAACATTCCAAGCCTGTCTCTACTGGCCAGGATTAGACCATCCGTCCACCTGAGTGGAGCCTGTGGCTGAGACAGTGGGTTGGGGAACTGGCACAGGCCAACCAGCTTGCTCTGTTGGCCCTGGCCTGGGGTCTGCCTTACTGGTCCCCACAGGGCTGAGGTGGCTTCACAAAGGGCAGCTGGAGCCCAGCAAGAGCAGATGTGTTCTAGCTGCGGCAAACAGTTGACACCCACCAGATCTCCCAGCAGATAACGAGAGGACTCGCTCTGAACTCCAGAGAAATTTCTGACGTTTCCTCTGTTCCTTCAGATCAAGTCTGTCTGAAAAATCTCAGAGAATAAGGGAAAAGCATGACTTCTCCTCCTCCAGGGAAGACAGCCACCGGCAATGCAGCCCTGTCATCATCTGACACCCCCTGTGTGTCACTAAGACCACTGTGAACATGGGGATGCAGAAACTCCAGGGAGTTGACCGGCCTGGGCCACTGCAGTGTGTAAAACTAAGAATTGTGAATTTCCACATTTTAGGGATCAATTTGGGGAGCTGACTCTGCTGTTTATAGATTATTTAGTAAAGGTACAAGTAACGGGCGGTTTAGACGTACAGGCTGGTTAGTTCTTCCCCTGGGGGACAGGGAGGATGGTAAAGTGTGTGCTTGGCGAGAGACTGAAGCATCTTTAGTAGTATTCCCTCATGTTGAAATTCTGTACTTTGCTTTACTATTTAAAAAATTTCTCCTTCCAGAGAAATCTGCTAGGGAGGATCGACTTCACTGCAGTGAGCTGTGTGGGTGGCCTCAGTGGCCCTGTGCTTTCTGTAGCTGTGTCCCGGGGAAGGTGGTCACAGGACCTCAGGTACCCGGAGCAGAAGGGAGATGGAAAGTGATACAGGAACTTGCAGGGCTGAGCAAGTTTCACCACAAATCCCTGCCATGGGCTTGTTTCCTAGGCCCTGGGGACATCTGACAGTGTCTTTTTTCTCCCTATTTATCAACAGATCCTCAGGTTGTTTGAAGTCATTGAATACCCAGATCCTCAGCTTGGCTCAGGGGCTCTTCACATCACTGTCTGATGATGACTTTCTGGAAAACCTTCTGGTAGAACCATTCAATGAGAGGCAGAGCTAGCTGGCAACTTGTCTTTTGCCACTTCTCTACCAGTAGCAAGTGATGCCCCTGCAGGTCAGCCAGCTGTCTTGGGACTGTGGGCTAAACAGACCACTGAGATTGCTTTTCTATTACACTGGAATGAACACAGTTCCCAATAAGTAAGCCGGTCTTGCTGTAGTTGATCAACCTTTGATGAGTGTGCACTGCCTGCCAGCCGCGGGGCCAAGTGAATGTGTTCCTTCATTCACCTAGTCCTTACACAACAGTATTGTTAACCACACTTGTAACGGCATCTCTATTTTATAAATGAGGCTTAATCATCATAAGTAACTTGCCCTTGAGTGCTAAGTGTGAACAGGAGTGTGTTCCATGGCCAAGCCGCTGTACTTCAGCGCAACGTAAATTTGCCATCTGTGGTGGTGAGCCCTTGTTACGTTCATGGTGGATAAAATGGAATGAAGTAGTCACCTAAACAAACAAGTCGGCAAACACTCTGCCTTCTAGCAAGCGTTCATATCATTCTCAAGTTCAAGAGAAATTTGGAAGTGGCATATTCCATTTAACAAAGTGAAGAGTGAAGAAGTTAGTTAAATTCCTTTGTCCCAAAATGGAAGACTGGGGGGCATGTACAGTCAATAACAGCCTCCAGGGTTTAGAAATCCAGTTCCTGTGGACGGAATAACCAGCACATCACGAACTTTCTGTTCCTGACTTACCTTGTGAATCTCTCCTTTTCATCTCTAATCATCGACAGACTTTGCTCTTACTTGCAGAGATTGCTCACTGCAGAGGAAGTAGAGATTGTTCACTTCAGAATATGTAGAGATGGTTCACTGCAGAGGAAGGAGAGGTTGTTCACTGCAGAGGAAGGAGAGATAGTTCACTGCAGAGGAAGGAGAGATGGTTCACTGCAGAGGAAGGAGAGATGGTTCACTGTAGAGGAAGTGCATGCTTTCGTTCCAGATAGCCTGTGTTGAAATCCCCAGTTGAATTTTCTGACCTCAGAACCTCAGTTCTACAAAATGGGAATAGCAATACTACTTAACCAGTAGGGCAGTTGTGAGCATCCTGGGAATTAACAGGTAACAGACACATAGTAGATGACACACATTCCAGGTGACTGATACACAGTAGGTGCTTGGAAGTCAACTATGATTGTGAAGATTATTCCAAAGAATCAAAAACTCAAATCTTGGCAGGTTGCCAACATAAAAACTGTGAGGAAGTCTGAGTAAGATTATGGTAAGATAGTCCTACACGGTGACTCAAGCCGGGTTCCCAGCTTTGTCTTTTTTCCAGAATTTTAAAGCAAAATTGAAAAATCAGATTATATGTGAAATTTGATTTAATTCTTGAATGCTTGGGGACAAAATAACCACACATCCATTTGCAGGCTACCAGTTTCTCCCCACTAATAATTCATTCCTTACATTTATTCATTCAACAGACTGGAGAGGCGAAATGTCACTTAAAAGTGAGTCCTAAAAGGGCTAGAGAATAAGTCTGCCAAAGGCAGGTGTAAAAGAAGCTGATCGTTGAGGTTGGAGAAGGGTGGGCCATAGGGTGACCAGGTGAGTGATTTTAGACAGTTGAGGTTGACTATTTGCCCTTTATCTTCTGGAAATTAGTACAAAAAGGGATTTATTTTTAAGGAGTAACACTTCTAATAGCTTGGAGAGGCATTTTCTGAATGCTGAGAATTATTAAATTTTAGATTGAGCAGGGGGAAAAAGACTGCAGACCTTTATTTTGTAAAGGTATTTTTAAAATAGGCCAGATTGTCAGTGTGGGATTTGTCTGTGCAGTTTGGACGACCTTGGGATGATGTCCCCCATCTGGAATTTTTTTCACCGCAGTTGCTGATTCTGAAGGGATTCAGTGGCTGCACCCAACTTTCCAGGGTGCAGCTGGGGAGCTTAACTGAGGAGTGAGTGATTTGGGATTCTGATTGCTTGAGAGGGTCTTTGGCCCCTCATCTGCCATAACCGCTGCAGTTATTGAGCACGTGACTTTGAATGCAGGGCTCCTTCTGGAGTTTCCCCTGGGAAATCGCATCTTCCGGCTTGACAGATGCCAACTTGACTTTTTCTCCTCTTTCATTATTCTGAATAATTCTGCAAAGGCCTCATCATCCCAGTGCTGTGCTAAGTATGAGAATTGGCCTTTTTCACTTGTCAGGAGATGTCACGAGTTTCTAGGAGTCCACGTCCCTCTTCAGACCGAAGAGGGATTCCAAGGATTCCAGAAGTGGCAGTGGCGTGCTTTTCTTGCTCACTTTGGTTCAGGTGTGCTTTAAAAATTCAAAGTTTAATGGGATCTTAAATATTCGCTTTCCTTTTGCCCAAGAACTTCAAGTTATTTTAAAATACATGGAGGGTTGGTTGCCTGGTAACCACAGCTTTGCTAGCTTTCCGAGAAAGTTTCACTCTTCTTTTTTTTTTTTTTCTATTGCTACAGAAGGTGGTCAGGAAAGAGCAGTGGAAGATGAGCTTCATTGAGAAATGAATGAAAAATAAGGCCTCTCTCTAGATTTTGAGGTCACATAAAAACCATGTTAGAAGGAACAGGTAATATGAGCCCCCCCACCCCCCCAGCTCTGGACTGGGAGGAGCAAATTCAAGGAAATGGGCTTTTTTTTTTTTTTTGTTATTTTTATTTATGCTGAACAGTTTGAAGTGTATTGAAAAGGCTTGAATTATGGAAATGTGCTCTCTGCCTTCTTCCCTCGTTTCCTTTGTGTTTAAAAAAAACAAAAACAAAACAAAACAAAACAAAAACACAGATAATCAGGTCTCTGTGGACCTGACCTCAGGCCCTGGGTTTCGGGTTAATTACAACTGATTTTTTTCTCCCTCTTCTTAATTCTGTTACTTTTAACCCAGTAGGAAATGAAGATTGATCCAGATGCAGATCTGGTTGGCACTCCAGCCGTTTTTCTGAGCCAGTCCAGGGTTGTAACTTGTCCGTCAGCTCCACGCTGGACTGTGCAGAGCTGCGTGGGGCGTGGGGAGTTGAGGAGCTCCGAGCTCAGTGCTCCGCACACCCTTTTCCACGTTGAAGACTCCTCATGCTGCTTTTCTGTCTGTCTTTAAAAAAAAAAAAATGCACTTTGACCTGTACAGAAGAAAACAGAGGAAATGGGATTTAAGTTAATGAGGCCAGGAGTGCTGCATCCATTTGGAATCCTGGACTTTATTCTTTTAAAAGCGTCTGTTAGTCGCCGTCTCTGAGCCAGGCACTTGTACCTGGGAGACTGTGATAAACGAGACAAGCAAGGTCCTTCCAGGTTGATTAAACCTCCATCTTCTAGAAGTAGAAAGGCTTTGAGCCTTGAGAGGAGTGGTTTTTAGGGAAGTTAAGATGATGCATGGTGTCCGGAGGGCTGGCTGCTTCCTAGCAGTTTTAGGTATGCGACAGGTGTGGTGGGCTCTGGGGAAACGCACAGCAGCCCTCTAACCTCTGGGGGGATGACGGCCTCTCTCCTCCTGCTAACTGTCTTTTGGGGTCTGTGCTGGGGACCCAGCCCTGGACGTGGCCCAACCCTCACTGTCTTTGTCCTGTGTATCCCCTCATGTTCCTTTGCCACCTCTGCTTCTCTCTGTACCGACGTTTCCAGTCCCGTCCAGTGATGTCTCCTTACCCTGATTTAGCAGCACGTGCTGCTGTATTTCACTATTGACTTCAGTTACACGAATAATGCCTAGCACATTCTCAACGTGGGAAGTTAAAACCGTACGAACACCAAGGTCAGTGTCCCTCGGCAGGCAGTGTCTCCTGTCTTGGTCCTTCCTGGGGACACGATTGCTCTCAGTTTGCTTAATTGGATTATGGATGATTTCCAGGCATTTACATAAATACCCGTACCCCTGGACACCATTATTTGGTGTACGTGTTATTTTATGTAGAGGGTGTTCTATGACGTGTTTTAGAAGAGTTTTTATTTCCTTACTGAGAGAGAAATCCCATGTGCCTAAACAGAGGTAAAAGAGATAATTACCGCCTCATTGTTTGTAATGGTGACAACTTCAGAAGAACATATATACCCATGAAAAAGCAAGTGGCTAAATAACAATTAGCCAAAATCAAGGTGCCCCAAGACTGCGTTCCATAGAAGGCTTCAGTGGGAAAATCATTTCCCTGCCTCTTGCAGATTCTAGACGCTGCCTTTGTTCCGGCCTGTGACCCCTTCCTTCCTCTTCCAAGAGCGTCGCTTCGACCCTTGTTTCCACGTGTCCCTGCCTGATGACAGAGGCACGTGGCGACATTGGGGGTATCCAGGTAGGCCCAGATCATCTCCGCATCTCACCTGCAGAGCACCTTTTGCCATCTGAAGTAACCTGCTCCCCTCTTCTGCAGTTAGGGTATGCAGGGACCCCTTTTCTTGTCTACCGCAGTGCATCACATTGATATTGATGACTAACTTCTCCTTTGAGATCTTGTAACTGGACACCTCCTACCAATGTCAGTTCAGATGCAAATTTTTGGAGTTGTGAGCTTGTGTTCTCTCTTGATTAGTCCATTGCAGAAACTTAATTTCCATATCAAGATGAAAATTCGTACCAAGAAAAAAAATTCCTTTATTGCTTGCCAGTGAACGGTGGCATGGCGCCACCAGGGAACATGCAGTGATTTGAACTCCAGGGTGCTTTTTCCTCCTAAGGAGCTGCCACAGAGAGCTTGAACTGCTGGCACTCAGCAGGTACCATCAGGGACCACACGCATGTCCGGAGCACACATGGGTGCCTTTCTGTGATGCTGCAGTGATTGGGGATTGCTGTGATGGCAGTTCATGACATAATGCAACTCTTTCTGACTCTAGATGCTTCTGACTTTTCAAGCGGGGAGGGGAGGCAGAAGGGAAGTGTGCGTAATAGTAAGATGTGGCTGCGATGTGTCATGCGCCCTCAGGCTAAAGATAGACAGCATCTGGGAATCCGGTTCCCAAAGCCTCATCTCCGTGTGTAATGCCTTGGTGGGCAGGTTATACAATTCCATCGCAGGGGAAGAGGATCTATATTTAAATATGCATGCGGAGAACCCCTTGTCAGCTACAGATGCATATTTAATTGCTGTAAGAGAAACATAAGAACCTGGATATGATCCGGGGCTGATTCTAGTCAACTTGGGATTCTAATTCAGTCTGAAAGGAACTGAGCAGCGCTGCTGAAGTGCTTGCCTCTTGGATGAAAGCTTGCGTGTGTGTTCTGGAGTTCTGTCGGATTTAAAGGGGCATTTACAGCAGATGGAAAGACACAGTAAGGGAAGACTTTGACCTTAAACCCTTTGCAATTACTATGACTTTATTGGGCATTTCGTTGCCCTGGGGTGTTGGTAGATCTGCTATTGTTTCTGAGCCTCATCTTCTGTTTGTAACATCCTGTGCCAAGACCCTTATCCTCACAAAAATATGGGTTCCTTCCTCCCAGGGTGGAGAGGGGCTCCAGCTCAGATGCTTTGACCCTCGATGTGTGCTCTGCAGTGACCCAAGATCTAGCCCAGAGACAGATGTTGAAAAAATTAACGTAGCTCTGCACTCAATGGTTCAGTTACTATATAGGTATCAAAAAAAAAAAAAAAAAAAAAAAAAAAATCAAGGCCTAGAAATATTGAAGTTGAATTTAGTTCTTGCCCCCAAAAAATATATGGTCTTGGGAGTAGACCCACTTCTAAACTAACAGTTAAGTCTTTAGCATCTTTGCACTTTGTCTGTAACACTGAATTTAAAATGAGTTTTTGTCAGAAGTAATTCTGTTTCTATAAACTGCCTCCAGGCCCAGAATACCTCATATTACCAAGTTTCTTGAAAGCTGTGCAACATGTCTCAGGATTCATGTTTTTGCTCTATAATAATCTTTCAATTTCTTTTTATTTGAGAATTTAAAAAGTGTTGCTTTGCACAAAATCCCTAAATAATTAGCAGAATTGATTTGATTCACATATAACTTCTTATTAGATGTGCATTGCTGTCCCCAAGTTTAATAGATTTAGTCCCAAACCCCTCTCGTCAGTGTTTATTGGTATTTGGTTAACTCCCTTGGGTTAACTTGGCCTCAGTTTCTTTACCTGAATAATGGCACAGGTGTGGACCAAGTGATATTTGATGGGTGTTGTATGAAACAAGGTGTTGCTGTAACAGGTTGAAGTTCAGATGAAAATCGGGGTGCTGATGATGGAGGCCACGTGGGATAGAATAGCTCAGTCTCTTTTTTGTGCTGCCTTCTCGCAGGTTGAATTTGAACGACCTTTGAAGTGACATAGACTTGGGTTAAATGCTGGCTTTGCCCTTCAGGAGACACTGTGTGGCTTTGGGCAGTTTGTTTAATGTCTCTGAGCTTTAATTCTCCTTGACAGAGTTGATAAGGGTGGAGGGCTGCCGGAAGAAGCTGACGGTGGCAATGGTCACGGTGACACCTGCTGTGGATCGAAGGTGTCAGGAGCTGGTCTTTGGGGGCACCCAGTTGAGAGCAGAGCCCCCCTGCCTGGGATGGAGCCCCTGCAGGAGGCCTGAGAGCTCATTTGCCCTCTGCCATGCAAGGACACAGCCTGAAGGCCACCTCTGTGGGCCAGGAAATGTGCCTGCGTGGTGGACTCCAGGCCCCAGAGCTGTGAGAAGTACAGGCTGTTGGCAGGCCACCCGGGTGCACTTGGTCACTGCAGCCTGAGGAGCTAAGGTCACTCTCTCGTGGTCACTGAGCCCTTGCTTCTCCCCAGGCACCGAGCTGAGTACCCCTCACACGCCCCACCTCAGTCTGCGGCAGCTGCGGTCCCGGTCCCATTTCTTAATGAGGAAGGTGCGGTTTCGTGGAGTGGCTACCATGTGCAGGTTCCTCTGGGCAGGAGGCAAGACACCTAGGACTCCAGTGGGGCCTGGGTTTAATATGGGCTGTGTCTCAGGAACTGCTTGTCTTGTGCTCTGCTGGTTTGACCTACATTGAGTTATGTCAGCAAGGCAGGTGTCGTGCGTTAGGTCTCGCGTGTGTCTCATAGGAACTGCTGAGAAGTACTAGACAGTTAATATTAGATCCAGTTTTTGTTTTTATTTGTAAATTACAATCTTTATTGATCGTTTCTATTTTTGCCTTTAAAATTAAAACCATCCAGAAGTTATGGAATGAATTCTCCTTTATAGGGATGCAGAATTTAACCCGGCCCATTGAAGATGAGGGAATGGTTTAAGATTTCTTTAATATCTACAGAAAGGCAGACATACATTCTCCACGCAGGTCAAGATTTCAACTTGTGTGTGACTTGCAGTTATTTTTTCAAATAATTAGCCCTTACTTTAAATACTATTATGAAGTGCGGCATGATCCTCTTGCAATTCAGTGGAGAAAGAGGAATGAGCTGCTTAAACCTGATGCTCTATCAGTTCATTTGAAAATGAATCATGCGTTCAATAACCCTATTTGTGAATTTGTCTCTATGCTATGAAATAACCAGTTTGCCTTATTTTATCTTTGAAATGGTATTGGTTTGGACTTCAAGGGGATGATGCATTAGAACATTATTTTTTTTTTTTTTTTTTTTTTTTTTTTTTTGCGGTGCTGGGGATTGAACTCAGGGCCTTGTGCTTGTGAGGCAAGCACTTTACCAACTGAGCTATCTCCCCAGCCCCAGGGGATGATGCATTAGAAATTGCAGATTAGCTGGGTGCCGTGGTGCAGGCCTGTAATCCTAGTAATTTGGGAGGTTGAGGCATAAGGATCGAAAGTTCAAGGCCAGCCTCAGCAATTTTAGTGAGGCCCTGTCTCAAACCAAGAAAACAGACAAACAAGCAAAAAAAAAAAAAAATTATTGTTTGTGGCAGATTATCTGACTCCAAATCCTCAGTTCGTACTCCCAGGAGAGAATTTTGTTGTTCAGGCATTTTGGTCTGTGACAGTCAGGTGTAGTCTACCTTCTGTGGTGCACAGACGCGGCCTCCGTGCCCTGGTCCTGAGGCACCCCGCCACATTTGAGCTCTTGCTGCAGGGCTCATACCAGTGAGATCCGACCAAAGACCTCTCAGTCCAACTCCAGCCCCATCCAGGTGCTGGTCCGTCCTTCTCAGGGTGCGGCAGCTCCGCCCTCTGGTTGGTTGCTTAGACCGTCAGCCTCCTCCTCTTTGCCTCCTCTGGTTCCCTCTGTTGTGTCCTGTCAGCCTCCCCCAGCAAGTTCCATCAGCTGCATGTTCACAGCATCTGGCTTTAGTGCTGAGCCCTCTCGCTGTCACACTGGCAGTCTCGGCTCCACAGATCGTCACCTGGACTCTACGGCCCTCCTGTCTCATGCTCTTGCTGTTCCACCCTGTCCATTTTCAGTCAAGATGATCTTGAGACCCTGAGTTAGATCACATCACTCTTCCCAAAATGCTGTACGTCTTGTGTCTGACTCAGAATGAAACACAGACTCTGTCCCTGCCCTCCGAGGGTCACGTGATCACGCCTGGGCTCCTTCAGTTCTTGCCTCCTGCACCCTCCCCTCCCCTCTGTGGTCTGCTTTGCTTTTTCTTGAAGATGGCAGACAAGCTAGCCTCAGGGCTTTGTGCTCCTGCTGTCCCTGGAATGTGTTTCCCTGCACAGGGCTCAAACCTCTGCTTGAATCAGCCCCACAGAGACCTTCTCTGAGTGACCTCTGCAGAAACTCCCCATTATCCTTTCCTCATTACCTGGCTTCACTTATCAGCAGTTGCGGTCTTTTTTATGACACCGAATGCGTGGTATCTTTTACATGTGAAATCTCCACACCAGCAGTGTCTCCAGACATTTAATTAGTTCTGAATCTGATTTCTGAATCCCACGGGTGCTCTCACAGATTCATGGCTCTGCCCTATGAGACTGTCCCTGCTTCAGACACCAATGATAAATGGGGTGCCCAGGCCACTCACATTTCTACCTGACTACAGATTTGGGGGTCACTATGACTCCCATCCCAGGTTGAGCAAAACAACTCTCAGGACTTAGAGAAACATCACTGCATTTACTAGATGATCATAAAAGATCCAGCTCAGGAGCAGCCGCGTGGCATAGATGTGCAGGGGAAGGTATGAGTGATTCCAGAAACTTCCATGTCCGCGGTGGGTGCTGTCCCCTGAACCTCGGGTGGTCACCAGCCCCAAAGCATCTCAGACCCTGTGGCTTAAAGACTTGGAGGTCTCATTACACAGGGGAGACTATGAGATCCTTGCCATAGAGCTAACTCTCCTCTCCCTTCCCAGGAAACCCAGAGTTCCAACCCGAGTCCTTGATTCCTCTGACCGCCAAGTGCCAGGTCTGGTTGAAAGGGACTCATTATGAATGATAAAGACACTCTTCAACTCCCATCCCTCAGGACGTGGCAGGGGTCTTAAGAGCTCTGTGCCAGGAAGCAGGGACAGAGGTGGACTATGTGCTTCTTCTTGGGGCATCACATCGGGCCGCCTGTCTCAGGGCACACTTTGCGATTGTCTCCTGTACCTGCTGGAGTGCAGCCTGAAGCGGGTGACCTCAGCCAGTTGTCCTGCTCTTCATCGGCACCCAGAGCAGTGCCCGCTCTGCCACTGTCACTGGCTCCTCACCGAAGGAACCACTTAACTGGCTAACTCGGCAGCAGTTCATTCCCTAGTCATAGAGGAAGACCCTGGTGGAGGCAGACGCCAGCGAGCACGTCCGCACAGGAGGCAGAGAAAGGAAGAGCCACGTTGTTTCCCGGAACACCTTACAGTTTAGCTTTGGTCCTTAAGGAGACTTTGTGTGTGTGTGTGTGTGTGTGTGTGTATGAGGGGTGTGTGTGGGGGTTGTGTGTATATGTGTGTGGTTTATGTGTGTGTGGTGTGTGTGTGTATAGTATGTATGGTGAGTGGTGTGTGGTATGTGTTGGGTGTGTGTGGGGTGTGTGTGTGTGTGTGGTGTATGGTGTGTGTGTGTGTGTGTGTGTGTGTGTGTGCGCGCGCGCGTGGTGCTGGGGTTGAATCCAGGGCCTCCTGCATGTTAGGCAGACACTCTCCCTCTGAGTCACATTCCCGGTTCAGCACTTTGTCTTACTTCTCTCCATAGAAAGTTCCTTGAGCACAGTTTGCCTTTGTCCTGAAACTAGACTTGCCTTAAGCAAGGCCAAAGGGGTTTTCCATTTGCTGGAAGCCAAAGAACCTGGTGGATGCAGACCTTTTAAGCCTGCAGGAGTGAGGGAGGCCAGCCTGGCACAGAATAGGTGCTCAGTAAGTGTTGCATGAATGAATGACTGCCGCAAAGAGAGAAGGGCATGTTCTATGAACTCAGGGCCCCCACACGTTTGGCGCTGGCCATGTGCTGCTGCAATTGGAAACCCATTAGGCACTTGAAAGGAGCTACCAACCCGCCTCCTTCAGTGCACGTAACTTCAAAACGCCAATAGAAATATGATCATGAGTAATTAATCGTGTTTAAGGGAAGCATTAGGAACCCCATTCCTCCTGGCCCCTGATTTGAGCCCTTGGGGTGTTGTCTTGCTGATGGGTGCCAGGACTGAGGGGGCGAGATGGGGTTAGCGGTAGTGTGCCCCACTCAGCTCTCATGGCACCTCCCATGTCGAACGCAGCCTGAGAGGTGGTCTGATCCATTCTGACGCGGTGAAGGGCCCCGGGGAGAGGAAAGGTGGGGATGGGGGAGGGGTGGCCTGTGCCAAGGCAGGAAGGGCTGTCGGTGGAGGGCAGGTGCTGCTGGAGTCAGGCTGGCCCACTGGCCAACATGAGCAAGACAGGTGTCCTCATTAGAGTGCGGTGGAAATGAGCAGGACTTGCCCTTGGAAGCCGCCTAGGACCCCCTGACTCTGTCTTCCTCGTGTGGTCTGATAGTAGGCAAAGCTATGTCCTGTGACTAACTTGAAGCCGCCATTGGGTACTGTCAGGATCCCTGTGAGGAGACCGTGTCGGCTCTGAGGACGTTGCTTGCACGTTCTTCATTATTCAGTGGACACCGAGACAAAGAGGAGTTAGGCGACTGTTTGCAGGTCAGCCAGTTGAAGGACAGGCATATCAAGAGCCGTCTCTCCGACTCTGACTCTTGAGCCGTGTGCTCACACGTCATTTCCTGGAGCTGTGGCATTTCCCTCTGCCATCTGATTTTTGCCCTTCTTAATGTAATTTGCAGTAAGGCAGCCCATGTGCCCTTGGGATCGTAGCTGGCACTGAGCTGTCCTCCTCTTACTAGAAGCCAGACCTGGGATGGAGGAAGATGGTTGAGTTCTTGCCACTCTTCATTGTTTTTAATCTGTGGTCCCTGGCTGTGATTTGTTTCCAGCCTTCTGGAGAACATTAACCGAGGGTGTTCCTGAGTGGGTACTGGTCATTGTCCCATGGAGAACAGGCAAGAGTGCCTGCTCCTCCGCGTGTTGGTGCTCTGAGCACACCCTGGGTTATTTATAGTGCTGTAATTATGAGCGTCCTTGCTCAGAACGGAAACCTTTTCCCCAGGGCCGGGAGACAAGCGAACAGACTGTTGAGTTCTGGCAAGAGAAGGTAGAATCCTGCTCTCTTAATTGGTTGGAAATCTTTATAATTAGTCATCTGATTGACGGTGGGGTACAGAGGAATATTACTGGGACAAATGGAAGTTTACCGAGTGGGATAGGAGTTCTCTGGATTAGAGCTTTAAAATCTTATATCACTTTCAAATTTGCACCCTTTGAACGGATTTATGTAGGAAATAAATCCTGTCGGAAAAAAACATCTACTGAAATGCCCCCAAAGAGAAGGTAATACACTGTGCTTTGTTTTTTCTTTTTCTTGTTTTTTTCTATTTCTTCATGACTAATCAATAATTGTGAGACACCTAAGGCTGACAGAGGACAGACAGACAGAGCATGAGATTACAGGCAAAAATCTACAAAATGGGCCCCCTGTGCTGAAGCTCACCTGCTTTTTCTCTTAAAAAGCAATTTACTGCAGCCCTGCCTGGCTTAAGGGGCCGGGATACGTTCCATTCCTCAGCAACGTACCTGTCATCTGTAGAGAGATGTAGGCCCAAAATGCCAACAAGAACACTGAGTTACCTGAAGGGGTACTTTTGTGACCCCAGTATAGACCAGACCTCAGAACTCAGGGAGATAAAGATGACTCCCCTTACCATAAATCCTCTAAGAACAGGTTCCAATTAGAACGGTCAACATGGGCCAAAGTGACCCAGAGTTTTCATGGCCGTGGGGACCTGGAAGTCTGATGTCATCCTGCTGTCAGTCCCAAGCCTAGAGGTGGACCTGGGTGGGACTTGCTGGAAACTTCCCTGGGACCCCCAGTAAAGCTGGAGGGCAGGAAAAGCAGACCGTTCCTCTTCTCTCTGGGTGGACCCCCTCTCTTCCTTGAGAGTGTCTCCCCTTCTTTTCTTTTCCATCCCGTCTCATAAACTCTTGCCTGTGATGCTGAGTGACATGTTTGAAGTCGTTCTGACTTGATATGAAAAAGCTGGAGTTTGAAGGGGGGGGCCTTCGTGCTGCCTCAGTTTCCTGGAGGGCCCCAACCCTGTCGCTTGGCTCCAGGTGAGAGAGAAGATGGAAAGTTCTGGATGCAGATCTGGCCTTGAGCTGTGTGAGCCTGCTGACTAGCCTCTTGGAGGGTTCCTTAAGTGTGAAGGGAAGCACTATTGTCCACTAGAAAGTAACCATGCAAACATTATGCAGCCTGTCCTTATAATTTAATAATATCTATACATTTTAAAGGGTTATTTAGGTTATCTTTTTGTCTTTGCTGGAATTATAGAGGGGTTTGTTAGAAGTTGTGTTTCTACTTGTTAGACCTTCTAATGCTTCCCATTTGCTGATTCAATTTGTCTTGAAGATTGGCTTGTGGATTTGGGGCTAAACATTAAGAAATCGACAACTTTAATACTTGTGTGCATTTTTTGTTTTTGTTGTTGTTTTTTCCTCATGCCCCTTCCCAGTTCCAGTCTGCACGTTGGTTTCCTTCTTGTGGTGACGGCCACTTTCCCTCACCAAGCTTTCCTCAGTTCAGCTGTCTCTCCTGCTAAGGGCAGACTCTCCGCTGATCTCCATCCAGCAAGTCTGTGTGAAACAAAAAGGGACTTTCTCTACCCATTTCCTGCATGCCTCCTGTGGAGGTTTGATGAGGTCAGATTTCAGAATCCACACCTCACAGTCTTCTCCCTCTGCTCCTGATGTTGTATAAAGACAGGCTGTTGAGCGGAAAAAAGCTTTAGTCTGAGGGGCCTCTTTTCTCTGCATTGTGAAGGGTGAGGCCCCAAAGCTGACAGCGACAGCTTGGCGCCAGGATCCACTGTGGTTCTAACTAGTGAATATTCAGGGAAGAAATCTATTTGTTCCCTTTGATCCAGAGGTGGCTGCCCAGGATGCTGGCTGCAGAGTGAAAGGAAACCTGGAGGCTGAGGAGTGGAGGATCATTAGCAATCAGGATTGTCTCCTGGGATTCAAACTTTCTGTGGACTCTGGTTTTCATTGTGAACCAAATGAGCACTTGGCAGAAACCAAGAATGCGTGGTTTAAAGAAACAAAAAACAAAAAAACAACTTGAGAACACAAAAAAGATGTCCAATTGCTGTAAGTCCCCTGGAGCCAGGTAATTAAATCAAACTGTGGCTTTTCAGAACTACCTGGAGGACACCATCTTCCCATAATAGATATCTCTTGGTACACATGGTTGTCCCCGAACACTCAGGAAAACAGTAGGCCGTCTGGTACCCGAAAAGCAGCCTTTTCTTATTCTTCTTTCTCTCTCTTTCTCTCTCTCTTTGTCTTTCATTTTCTTTTCTCCTCTGTCCTGAACACCTGTGTGAAAGACCAGTGTAATTTCTGACTCAAAGCTAGAGGTGCTTTAAGATCGAATGTTTACCACCAACAGGTCATGTAGGTGAAATGATGATATCTTATTTGTCCTGGACAATGTTTATTAAGGTACAGTTTGCCTGGTTCATTGTCTCCCTGAGAAGTGGTTTCATATAGCAGAGGTTTCTACAGGGGTTGGTTAGAGATGCTGAAATAAGTGTGCTTTCAGCAGCAAGAGCAAGCTGCCGAACGCCTCGTTACTATGTCTCTCTAAAATGCACAGCTTGAGCAGCTTACCTGAATATATGGATTTGGTCTTTGAGTGACAGAGGCCTGCTTCACCCACAGATTGCACTTCTCATTCCACTAGCGAACTTCAGGATCTTTGGTTCAAAATTTGCCTTCTCCCTGGGAATGGTCCTTTTAACATTTTTTTAAAATTTAATTAAAATTCTTTTTTTGGACACGATTAATAACCATATTGCGATTTGACCAGTGAAGATTTAGTTCAAGTGCACATCCCTGTGCTTAGAATCCCACGGAGCTCCCTTATACCCGACTCCTTGGTTGAACCCGGGACACAGCCCTCAGTGTGCCTCCTGGCTCACATGCCTTGGTCTTCACAGCATCCGCAGCCAAACTCTGTCCAGGAGCAGCCTCTGTGGCCACGTGTTCTTGATGGCATATGCTCCAGGACCCTCTACAGGCTGCTGATCCCAGAGGACTTTTTGTTAGTTTCTCAAAATGGAAGCTGGGAATCAAAGTTGCTTCTCTAAGAACAGGAGAGCTCAGAGCCAGGGAAGGTGGCTGGGCACAAATGGATTTTTGTTGCTTTATTTTTCCTAACATTTTTTTTAAAAAGAATTTATCAAACTGGTAAAAGAATACAGGGAAACAACTGATGTCCCTCTGTAGGTTTTCAGATATGTAAAAGGCAGTGCCCCTCCACAGGAGCGAGCTTCGCGTGCACGAAGCATCAACAAGAGCCCTGTGTGTTTAAGTGGGAGGGTGCTGATTTGCTTGCAAGTGGACAGAGTAAAGAAATGTGTGGAACGTAATTCTTGATGTGATCGTCTTTAATTTTTTTAAATATGCACCTTTATATATAAATAGAAAGGTGGACTTATTTATCTATTTGAATTAGGTTTGGCCACACATACCACAATGCTTGGAATAATAGTGGCTTCCATAAAGTGTGTTTAGTTTTTTTCATAGAAGAGAAATCAGTGTTGGCTTGATAATTCCATGGCCAACAGGAAACCAAGCTTCTTCTCTGTGTTTGCTCCATCTTTCTAGTACATGGCTTCCCCGCCTAAAGGTTCCTCATGGCTCAGGGTAGCTGCTGGAGCTCCATGCATCATGTATGTAAGGGCCAGAAAAAGGAGGAAAAGCAAAAAGGCCAACAAAGATGATCTCCTATTCAAGAAACCTTCCTGAAAGTCCAGACAAAACTCCTTTTCTCTCCTTGCCCAGTGTTTGGCCACCTGGCTTCCTCTGGGAACCTAGAAGGTTGTCTCTCAGGTGCACCTGGCCCAGGGTTTTGTTGCTGTCGAGCAAGAGGAGAACAGCTCTTGGGAAATGACTTTTTGGAAATGGAACAAGTGGCAACCTCTGGACACTAGAACAGAGATGAAGCACCCAAAACTTTCCGCCTTCTTTACACACTCTATATTGTTGGCTTTTTAAATGGGCATTTTTAAATCAACTAGCAAAAAAGCTAGGAAGTGCATTTCAACAGAAGAAATAGAAATGTCAAAATGGAGAGGTGTGGTTACCCATCAGCTCAAACGAACAGCATAGTAGAAATGCGGGTTTTCTGCCTTGCTTGGACCTCCTCTTGAACACCAGAGGGTCTGCACTGGGGTGGATTGCTTCTCCATGACCATGTGTTGATCCTGAATGGGGTCAGACAACAGGGTATTTAACCCTGTGGATTTCATGCTCTGTTTTTTTGCCATTATTAAAACTTTTTGCAGACAGACATACAATTTTAATGACAAGAGCTGGTTACTTGCTGCCCTTTAGTTTGCTGGTGACTAGCAAGGCCTTTGGGTGTTAAAGAGGATAGACATAATTATAATAATAAGACTAAAATATAATGAATGTTTTATGGAGCTAGTGCAGGTCAGGGGATGAGAATATGGGTTCTTCCATCAGAATGGCTTTTTAATTGTGGGTTGAATATTCCAGATCACCACTTCTCACCTCTGAGATGGTAACGTCAGTAGCTCCTTTCTCTGCCGTGGAGTCGTACTAAGAATTAAAGAAGAGAAGGCTGATCAGGCGACCTGTGCTCAGTAAATGCTCAACACATGTGGACTAGGGTGGTTTTATTTCTAGGTCCCGTGTGCCAGGCGTTCTGCGATCAGTTTGAGCTTTGCTCTCCATGGGTGATTACAGGTAGCTTTTTAAAGTGTCACTGAGACGAGGTTGGCGTGCCACAGCATTCGCCCTTGGGAAGTGTGCAGTTGTTCGGCACGTTCGCCCTGGGCGACAGAGGGCTGTCGCCAAAACTCTTCCGTCACTCCAGAGAGAAGTCCCCTCCCCGTGACAGTGGTCACTCCATGTGCCCCCTTCCCTGGTCCCTGCAGATGACTAATCTGCCTGCTGCTTCTGTTGATGGGCTGCTCCTGGACAGTTAACCTAGACAGCACCGTAGCAGGTGTGGCTGTTGGCGCCAGGCTCCTCCCGCTTGGCTCGATGGTGCCCAGGCTCACCCCTGCTGTGGCCGCGCCAGCTCTTCGTTCCTTTATGGGGTAGAACCTCAGCAGTGGGCCGCTCACCCAGGCCTGCACACGTGGCTGGTGCCCTTTCCTGCACACGTGGCCCGTGTCTGCTTGTGCCTGCTCTGGGGAACACGGCCAGGGATATCACAGTGAGTTCTCCTATGGACGCACGTCCAGGCGTTCACCTTGCTTTCCTGCTTGGCCACTTTCTTGGAGGAGGCCAGTCCACAGTGACAGATGCAGAGCTGCTCCCGTCTTCTCTGCACCTCTGTGGTCTTCCACGTTGACCACCTTCTCTTTCCGTGCTGCCCAGATGGCAGATGTCCCAGTGGCTGTGGTTACTACGAATGTGCTGGGGAGGACATGCTGGTCCTTCAGTGTTTCCCACAAACGGGAGGGTAGGGGATACTGTGTTTCTATAGTTGGAATTGATGAGCTAAAACATATGGATCTTTTGGGAAAAGTCTCACCCAGTTGACCCCGTGGAGGTCATCACACGACACTCCTATCTGCTGTGAAGATCCGTGAGGCAACATTTCATCTGGACTTAATGTTTAAGACTAGCTGCAACTTTCCTCCATAATTGGTTTAGTTTTATCTTATGGAGAATGTGACTCATCAAGTTTGCCTTGTGTTACTTGTTTAGATTCAAGTTTGTGGCCCACCATTAATAAATGCATGAAATGACAGCATGGGTTTCTATGTTGGTATCTTTCTGCTGTTTCCTGTCACATGATATTGGAAAGGCGTGACGTTGAAGCTTAGCATTCACATTCCGAGGAGTCTTGAATGAGCTTCAGTTCTGTTGCAGGACTTCAGAGCTCCAGGAAATTAGAACTGTAGTAGACCCTGGCCACCGGCCAGGGAAGCTTTGAAATTCTGGATGAGAATCCCATCAATAGGATACCGAAGGATAAATTGATGATAAAGAAGAAAGAAATCACCAGCTTGGCTCCGCTTCATAGTAAACCAGGAGACACACCTCAGGCCCCTATGGTATTCAACAGCTTCCCACACGATTTGTTTTTGCTACTACGTGAGGATGACAGACTTGAGCCTGGTGCCTTCACGTATTGCTGCTGAGACAAAGTCTCCAGGAGGTTGGGTTCCAATTAGTTTCTAGAGGAAAGGCTCCCAGTTTCTTTCTCTCTTTTCCAAAAGCAAAGGCAGTTCCCGTCAAGCTTTGTAGGTGTAAGTTTCTGAGAGAGCACGAAGAATATAAATGCTGCCAACTCCATTGATAATGTTATTTTTTTCTGTAAGTTGCATTCAGTTATTTCCACATTCCACTTGGCAACTGTTTTACTGTGCATTCACCATGATCCGATTACTGTATTAGAGTAGTGCATACAGCAGGCTCCGACCGAACTTTAAGTCTAAAGAGATTGCTGCATAGTTACCATTAGAGTATAGCTTGTTTGTGACGAGGGGGGTCAAGGTGCTCTGGCTGCAGATATGAGGGGCCTCTCACAGAACTTTACGCAGGGAAGATTTATTGAGTATGTACAACATGGCCAGCACAGTGCTAGATAATGCAGTGAAGAATCTAGACAAAATAATCTCCATTCCTAAAGTTTTAATCTAGTAAGAGTGTTCATCATTTATTAAATACTCAGCATATGCCAGACATTGTTCTAGGCTGCTGTAAGTATAGCATGATAAGCATGCTGAGTTAGGTTACTATTACAATTATCCCAGGAAAGATAGAGAGGTTAAGTAACCTGCCCAAAGTCACACAGCATGTGTGTTTTGGAATCAGCATTTGAGACTGGGCACTTGGGGCCCTGAGACTGTTCCTGTTTTGCATTGCTTATGCTCCTCTGTATCTCTGCCTGCATATTGACAAAGGAGTGACAGGAAGATGGCTTTGGGGGAGGTTTGCTAGAGGAAGTAACAGAGTACATGAAAGACAGGGCCAGGTAGCAGGATGTGGAATGGGAGTGTTGCCCCACACGGTGGCTTTGCACTCAGGCACAAGGAAGATGGTGTGCGTGTATGGTGTGGGGGAGGGGGACTTCCAGAAGGAAAGGAGCCAGGTGGCCTGGGAGGTCGTAGCTGCTCTGGTTCTGTGAGTCGCACGCAGACTCCAGACCGTGTGCAGGATCTGCTGCCGCGTTGCTTCTTTCCTGCTGGCTGGTCCTCACCAGGTTGCTTTGCCCTTTTATCCATGTCTGGCTGGTTGGCAATGACACTTCCAGCCAGGCTTGGCTTTGGGCCGGACGCCAGGAGACTGTGGGACCTGGGGCTGGAGTGGCGTTTCCTCAGGCTTTGTCCAAACCTCCTGGCCCAGAACTAATGGTTGCCACCAGAGTTTGAAAAGCCTTTGAAGTTCTGAATCTTCTCTCCTGGGACAGCGGCCACGTCTGGGCTTGCACACCACGCTGGTCTCTGCGCTGCTGACCTTGAAGCCCCTCTGCTTCATCCCACGGGCTCAGTCGTCTTGAGGTTTGTTTCCAACCGGACAAATACTTGGTTTCACTGCGGTTTAGAACACTTCCTCTGGGCAGTTCTCACCAGGCAGACCAAGGACCCGTCCATTATTCCTTCTCAATCTGGGATGAAAGCTTTAATTGTGAGAAGAGTCTCCTTTGTCTAACATCTTGACCTCAGAACTGTTGATATTTTTGTTTTTTTGTTTTTTGTTTTTTCCTTTATAGTGAGTGTTGTTTTGTGCATTTTAGGATAGGTGGCAACCTCCCTGTCCTTTACCCACCAGGTGACTGTAGGTTACAGTCTTCCCGATTGTAACCACTAAATGTCTCTGGATATTGTCGAGTGACCCTGGAGGGCAGCATTATCCCTAGGGGAAAACTAATGATCTGACCAAGCAGTAAAAGTGCTCATCATCTGCAGTTCTCTGTCCTTCAGATTTATAGTAGTCCCCCATATATGAAGTTTCCATGCTCATGGTTCCAGTCTGAAACAATTGAATGAAATTACAGAAACAAGTAATTCATGAGTTTCCAATTCTGCACTGTTCTGAGCAGTGTGATGGACTCTTGGGTTAGTCCACTCCATCCTGCCCAGGACACGAGTCATCCCTTTGTCCAGTGTATCCACACTGTATACATTACCCACCTGGTAGTCACTTAGTAGCCGTCCTAGTTATGGAATCACCTGTCATGGTATCACAGTGCTGGTGTTCAAATAACCTTTATTTTACTTAATAATGGCCCAAAGTAAGAGTGGTCATGCTGGCAAGTCAGATACGCCAGAGAGAAGCTGCCAAGGGCTTCATTGGGCATCGTTGTATGTCATCACAAGAGAGGGAGCACACATCCGAACAACTTCTGCTACAGTATGTTGTTATGATTGGTCTGTTTTGTTATTGGTTATTGTTGTTAATCTCTTGGTGTGCCTGATTTATAAATTGAACTTTGTCGTAGGAGTGCACGTGTTAAAAAAAAACAATGCATGGGGTTCCGTACTGTCTGTCTTTTCAAGCCTCCACCGGGGGTCTTGAAATGCTTCCTTCACACGTAAGGAGGGACTAATGGAGATCGTTTTATGAACCAGATGACATGTAGCTAAAGACCCTTGCATAGCATTTCAGTGATTTGGGAGGTAGACATTTTTCTAAACTATTATAATTAATATTAACAGTGATAGGAAAATAATAAAACTTGCAATTAGGAGACAAATACATAAAGAACAAAATAATAGCTAACTTTTATCAATCACTGAATATTGGGTGCATTCACATAGACCTGTGTGGTAGTATCTACTCTCACCAGCACTTAGCAGATGCTCAAATGGGTGAGTTACTTGCTCAAAGGTAGACGCTAGTATGTTTTTGTTTTTGCTTTGCTTTCATCCCAGATTAGTGCTTGAGCTGCACCTCTCATTAAATCTGTGATGCAGCAAACTACATCCCCAGTCCTTCTGTTTTTTATTTTGAGACAGTCTTGTTAAGTTGCTTGTTTTGATTATTGATTAATATCTTAATACTTGGTTGACTCCGTGAGATAAATTATTGCTTATTCTAAACAAAGGTCAGCATTAAAAGAAGAAACTTATATTTTTTGATTGCTATTATAATTTTAGAGGAAATACGCCCCTCCCCCAAGTGCTCATGACCATGACAAGCCAGCTCCCGTGGACGACAGCCACACTGCCCTTTGCTTATCACGTTGTTTTCAGCTGTTCTGCTGATGACTTAGTAAAGTATCACTTTATTGTCAGGAATCAGTTCAGTCCCTAAAGAGTGAATTCAAGAAGAAAGTGGCCAGGATTGGGAATATGGACATTGCTCAGTGGGTGAGTGCTTGCCTTGGGTGTGAGGCCTTGGGTTCAATCCCTGGACTGGATGGTAAGGGAGAAAAAAGGCCACACTGGCCGAGTGCCTGTCAACTAGGGCAGGGGGGCCATGTGTCAGGAGGAGGGGGGCAGGGTAGGATCATAAAGAGTTCATGTGTGGCAGCATTTAATCTCTCTCACCCTTAAAAAACAAAAGGAAGCCACCTTGCAGACACTCTCCGCTTCACATCTCTTTGCAGCAAGAAGAGATTCTGAAAACACGTTTCCTTCCTGGGAATTATCCAGGAAAACCTGCAGCTGCTTCCTTCACGACCACCTGGGTTTCCTTCTCTTGAATTCTTGGCTCAAATTTTTTTACAGCATGACTTTTATCCTCACCCTTCTCCTCTTTTCTGGCAACATCTGTTCCTTGTGGGTTTTGTCTCTCTTTTTTTTAACAGTGCTTTCTCAAGCGTGGAATTCATTTCTCTCTCTTTCTTGGAGAGTGACATTCTAATTTTCTGTGCCGAGCCCTCGCACTGAGTGGTTTTTCCCCCGCGTTGCGCCCGTCACGTGGAGGTGCAGATTCTGAGCCCCCTGAAATGCTGCCTCCTGAGTCAGCGCAGCCGCTCAGCTGCAGAACAGGCATTTTTAATGAAAACTCCCTAATTTGAGATTTTAATATTTTGCGACAGCAGATAGCTATTTCTCAATTCTGCCAGAACCTGTTTCTAATTATAGGAATATGCTTGTTTTTGTCTATATGGAAATTTCTTCATCTTGAGGTTCTGTGGTTTTAGAATGAAACCTACTGATGTATGAAAACTCCAATGTGACAGATGGCCACCAGCCTTTCTCCACGGTATGAAAAAATAGCATTGTAGTGGAATCAACTTTAAGGAAAAATGTGTTCTATAATCGTTCAAAGAAATCTTTCTTTTAAAACAATGCCTCTCAATCTGATTGTTTGTACTCTACATATCCTGGACTTCTCTCTCTCTCTCTCTTTTTCTCTCTCTCCTAAAAAGATGTTAAGGCTGGTTTGGAAATGTCAAGTTCACTGTAGGCTTTTTTTTTTTTATATTGAAAAGTGCTATTTATGAAATAATGGGAATTGTATGAGTTTGTAGTATGACTTTTCCCTGTTCATTCATTTCCTCGTTTGTTTATTCTGACATTCAAAACAAAAGAATTGAGAACTTGGTGCTCTTTAGGCCTTGCGGTTAAAATGCTTTCATATTCTAAGGAGGAAGGAAGAAAGCAGATGAATCAGCTGGCACAGTGGCAGACCCTGACTTGAATCAGTGTTTGGGGGCCCATGTGCTTTAGATGTGGTTGGAGGGACAGTTTCTGGAGAAGGGGCATCACGGTCAGCAGTGAGTGCACCCATGGCCTCTGTTACCTCCACAGTGTTTGCTCTGGGAATTCATTGTCCCCATTCACCCTAACTCTGGGCCCACCCATGTGGGATGAACTGCAACTGGACACGAGCAAAGCTTGTAAAAGCATTTTCAAACTTCCAGTTCTAGGAAGAGAGAGGAGCTCCTCCTCCTTGCACTGTGACTGTAAACCTGGGACGTTGTACACAAGTCAGACTCAAGTCATCTCTGAAAATAGACAAAGGAGACATGCTGGCTCGCTGTGGCCTCATATATGTCACACATGGAGCTGAAGACACCAGCAACCAAGAAATGTCAACAGGCAGGAACAGGAGAAGTGGAAGTCCAACAAATGTTCTCTCTCTGGCCAAAGGATCAAGAAGTGTGTCCACTTAACGAGGTACAAAACGTTAAGGCATTGACTTCTCTGTTGCAGCTGAATGCTACAGGAGAGACCACAACTGCACCCTCTCCAGGAAGGCCAAGCAGCCAGGAGTCTCCACCCTGTGAGAGGGCAATGAGCGTCCCAGCACACCACCAAGGGAGCACACGTGAAGGCCAAGCAGAGAGCTGGGACTTTCATGCTTGCCAGTTAGCTACAGGCCCTCCCGACGGTGGTGTTGGTAGAGCAAGGAAGCCTGGATTTCCTAGCCACCACTGGTATGGAAGTGCTCTGCCTCCCCCAACTGGGGAGGTGTCTAGGGGAACAATGATATCAGCATCACCCAGAGTAACGACACTCCAGATGTGCAATCAGTGGAGACTATGGCAGACAGAGCTGCTTCCCCTACTCAACAATAATGAGCTCCCACAAATGTCACAGATTCTGTGGGGGAGCCCAGTTTTCCATCAGCAGTGATGAAGAGACCCACTCTCCTACCTCTTCCCTGCTGTGGCTGTTAGAGGAATCTAGTTAACACCCACCTAATTAAGGTCCAGGATCTTAAAACATAATGCCCCAAATGCCTAGCTTTCAATAAAAAATCGCTCATTATGCTAAGAATTGGGAAGATCTCAACAGAAACCAACATTTGAGCTAACACGGATGGTAGATTTAAATGATGATGATGTTAAGGGAGCTATGCTAAAAATACCCCAATGAACA
Organism: Sciurus vulgaris; assembly: GCF_902686455.1. Lineage (NCBI taxonomy): Eukaryota > Metazoa > Chordata > Mammalia > Rodentia > Sciuridae > Sciurus > Sciurus vulgaris. The sequence continues at coordinate 196,732,007 of NC_136462.1, forward strand.
GTCACAAACATGCCTAAGACACATGGGCAAAAATCAAGACTCTCAAGTAAAGCAATAGAAAACTTCCTCAAAGAAATGAGATGCAAAGAAGGACCAAGTAAGAAATTTAGAAATAAAAAATTCAGTAACAAAATAAAAGGTATAATGGATAGGCTCAACAGAGAGTAGTGTACAGAGTAAAGGTAGAACAATAGAAATTACCCAATTGAAACAAAAGAGAGGAAATAGACTGCAAAAACATGACACTTTTAGGAACCTGTGGAACAATAACTAGAGATTTACCATTCCTTCATATCCTCAGGCTCCAGAAGAAAAGGAACAGGCTGAGCAAAAACTCAAAGAAATAATGGCTGAAAGGAATTGACAGAGGAAATTCACCCTTCAAGTGCTAAAAGAGCCACTAATCCAGAATCTCATGTTTAGTGAAAATATCCTTCAGAAATGAAGAGGAAAGCAAGACATTGCCAGGTGAAGGAAAATGAGAATTTGCTACTAGCAGATCTCACTTGAAAGAGTAACTGATGAAAGATTTCTAAACAGAAAAGAAAGGATACAAGAGAGAACCCAGGGAGGTAAGAAAGAACTCAGTAAGCAAAAACACAGGTAAATACAGATTTTCTTTCCCCTAAAGTGTTCTAAATTGTCTTCAGAGGTTGAAGCAAAAATTATAACACCATCCGATGTGATTTCAGGCATAGAGAGGAAGTATTTGAGACAATTACAGACAGATGAGTGTAATTACATTAAGGGTGGTAAGATTTATCCCAGAGAAATGATGACTTATTTTTATACAGAAATTTGGATGTGAGGTCCACAACTGGAAATGACCCAGATGTCCTCCAGTGAAGGAGTGGAGGGCAAACTGATCCATCAGTGCCATGGAATACTTGCACCTGGGTCAATCTGCAGAGACTCATGCTGAGGGAAAAATACCAACCCAAAGGAAACATCCTGCAGGCATGCATTTCCACACATTCTTGAAATGCCTAAATTCTGTAAAAGGAAAAGAGACTAGGTTGCCAAGGAGTGAGGACAGCATTGTGCAGGACATGCTTGTGAGGATAAAGGGCAGGTGAGGTGATGGACATGTTCTGTGTCTTGACTGTACCAATGTCTGACCAACTTCTGTGTCCTGGTTGTGGCCTACTGGAGTTTTGCAAGAGATTAGTAAGAAATCTTTAGGAGAGATTTGTAAGAAATACAGGATCTACCTGTAATATTTTGTACATCTCTAGGTGAGTCTACCATTATCTGCAATTAACAAGCTTAATTAAAAAATAAAAATGACACTACTTGCCCCTCTGGGCCTCTGCTCTCTACTAGCCAGCTAGAAACCCAGAGATGCACTGTGCAGCCCTGAGTCATCCAAGGCAGCCTCAAAACAACCTGTTAGATGACTGTACACGTGTGAATGACCCCAGCTGTGATCAGTGAAGCCAAGTCAGATCAACACAGTTGCTCATCAGCCATTACATCCATGAGAAGTGATAAATGGTGGTTGTTTTAAGCTAAGTTTTGGGACCATTTGTTTTATATGATTTCTCATAAATATATTTGTATATACATATAAAATGATATGTTATTTGTTATTCCTGTCTCCTCTTTCTTCCTGTGCTGATGATGGCACCCAGGGCCTTGTGCATGCTAGGCAAGGGCTCTACCTCTGAGCTACATCCACAGCCTGACCATTTATTTTTCAACCCCACTGAATACTCATTGGTTACGTATTGCCTCTGTGTTCCAAGAAGGACATCCATATCTGTCCCCAGATGCCAGGCACTGTGGTGTATTCTGGGGTGTTTGGCTATCTGTCTCTGCATGGTAGAAAGTGAACTTTTTGGACTCTGTATACTGCTATTTCCCCCATGCTTGGAATAGTGCCTAGCACATAGTAGATGGTATATATTTGCAGAATTAATGAACAAATGAAGGAAAAACATCTATGTTCTCCTTGTTTGCATACATGTGATCACCTACTTGGATAGTATGAGCTGCGAAGCACTATGGAGCACTTACTGCATACCAGGAAATAGGCTAAGTTCTTTAAAGGTCTTAATTTTTCCAGTTTTCAAGACATCCCTATAGAGAAGATAATAAAAACTAAAAATCTGGTATATAAAGGCCTAGCCTATAATGTAGACATAACTGCCTGTTCATTATGTTTAATTAGATGTTAGTAGGCATGACCCAATCAATATATTCTTCAATGAATTCCATAACTCCTACTTATTTGACTTTTTCCAGGCTTTCTTAGCTACCTGCTGGAGCTAAAACTCTTGACTCTTATTCTCACCTTTATATCCAGTCCCATCAGTAAATCTTGTTGATTGTATTTTCAGAATATGTCCAGATTCTGAGCACTGCTCACCTGGCCCCTTCCATCCTAGTGAGTCCCCTCCGCCAGGTGGTGCATTGCACAGTTCTCCTAAGCAGCTGCTCTGCTTCTGCTGTCCCTGCCCCACAGTGCACCTGACCACACTTGGATCTCCCATTCAGGACTCTTCAGCTCATTTCCTGTCTCACTCAGAGAAAAAGCCAAGGTCTTCCCAGGGAGACCCATGAGGCCTGCCCATCCCCACCCTCCCGCTCCCTGCCAGCCTGTCCCTCACCTGCTCACCTCCCCCTTCCTTCAGCATGCCAGGTGTCACGAGTGCTGTGTCATTAACATTGACAAAACACCTTTTCATCGCTCCACAGTGTCAGGAGGTATGGAGTAACAGTGATCACAGGCAATACTCCTTTCAGCAGTGGCAGTTCGCCGAATACTTGTGGGTCACCTGTAGTCAAGCTGGGCAAACACACAAGTTCTTTTATTCCAGTCTTAATTTCTAATATCTAAACAGTCAAGTCATAGCCGTCTCTGATATATAAACAGGTCCCAAAAAGGGCCAAAGGGGCCCCAGGGTTACAGGATGCTGAGCCCAGAGCACAGGCAGAGAGGGACGGGAGTGCAGAGAGTGAGTGTAGGTGGTCAGGTGACCCAGTTCCACAGGGTTGTCACAGCAGAGGGTCCTGAGGATGACAGTTTCAGTTGCAGACCGTCAGCTTGGAGCAGGCCACCCGTGCTCCTCACGGGCAGGTGAAACCGCAGTTGGCTGATAGGGAAGGGACATCAGAGGTTGGTTGCTGTGGTCATTTTCCTGGACAAGGTCTGTGATGAGTGACCAGGTGACCCAGTGAAGTGCCTCCATGTTCAATACCCAGGGGGTTTTGAGGTCTCCAGTGAGGATCTCATCTGGTGAAGTTGATAAGTGCTTGTGCCTGGTATGCCTGATATGGATTGGGATGTCCATGTCCAGGTACTCCTTGATTTAGTTTGATAAATTGGCACAAATAAGTTATCTATCAATTCGTATCATATGGTGGTATTGGGCAGATGGTGGCTGTTTATGTGTAGGATCAAGGTATGAAGTCATTCTACCTTGGCACTTATACGCAAAATGGAGTAGCTCATGGAAAGCTACTGCTCTGTGCAACGAAGTAACTCAGGGCAGACATATCCGGGGAACTGCTGTTCTCTACATCAAAGAGCAATTCAGAGCAGGGAATGGCCTGCTCTGCACACCAGACGTGGTCAGTCTCAGCTGCTTTCTCTGCCTCAAGCCCCATGTCCATCTGTTTAGTCCCTCGAGTCTTTCAGCCTGTGGTTCAGCCATCACCTGCAGGGATGTCCCCTTTCAGGTCTCATGTCCACCACTAGTGATTCCTATCCACTTTCTTTGACTTACTCTCCTTCATGGTGTCTGTTCTGCATATGGTATTATCTGTGCGGTATAGAATGCACATGCATGTACACATACATGTGCTGTGTGCACACATGTGCTTGTGACATAAGTGTCTTATTGATCATAAGTCCATCGGAGGATCGGATTTGTTCTGTTTAGTTTGCAACCAAATCCCTTATACCAGAACAGGGCCTGGCACCTGGCAGGAACCCAGTGAGTATTTGTTGGATAATAAGTGACCCATATCAGCTCCAATTCGGTTTTTGAATGGAATACTCACAAAGTAGTTTAGATCCTCCAGTGGCTGCTTGGCTTGTTTCTCTACAAGGCTCATTTAAAAATGGAAGCCAGACAAAGCACACAAGTGCTTGTGGCTTCTCTCTGCAGCTCTGCTCCTCACTCCTCTTTTCCCATGCTGTCCACCTGGAGAGTGAGGCCACTAGGGAGACAGGAGGAAGCCGAGACACAACATGCCCTTGGACAGCAGGCGTTCTCCATCTGGAAACACTGCACTGAGAGGGTGGGCTTCCTCTGTGTAGGGAGACACTGCATGGCAGAGATACAGTTCATGGCAGATACTGCATGGCAGATACAGTTCATGGCAGATACAATTCATGGCAGATACTGCATGGCAGATACAGTTCATGGCAGATACAGTTCATGGCAGATACTGCATGGCAGATACTGCATGGCAGATACAGTTCATGGCAGATACAATTCATGGCATATACTGCATGGCAGATATAGTTCATGGCAGATACAGTTCACAGCAGATACTACATGGCAGATACAGTTCATGGCAGATACAGTTCATGGCAGATAACTGCATGGCATATACTGCATGGCAGATATAGTTCATGGCAGATACAGTTCACGGCAGATGCTGCATGGCAGATACAGTTCATGGCAGATACTGCATGGCAGATACCACATGGCAGATACAGTTCATGGCAGATACAGTTCATGGCAGATACTGCATGGCAGACACTGCATGGCAGATACAGTTCATGGCAGATACAGTTCACGGCAGATACTGCATGGCAGATACAGTTCATGGCAGATGCTGCATGGCAGATACAGTTCATGGCAGATGCTGCATGGCAGATGCTGCATGGCAGATACAGTTCATGGCAGATACAGTTCATGACAGATACCACATGGCAGATACAGTTCATGGCAGATACAGTTCATGGCAGATACTGCATGGCAGATACAGTTCATGGCAGATGCTGCATGGCAGATACAGTTCATGGCAGATGCTGCATGGCAGATGCTGCATGGCAGATACAGTTCATGGCAGATACAGTTCATGACAGATACCACATGGCAGATACAGTTCATGGCAGATACAGTTCATGGCAGATACTGCATGGCAGATACAGTTCATGACAGATACAGTTCATGACAGATACAGTTCATGGCAGATACTGCATGGCAGATACAGTTCATGACAGATACAGTTCATGACAGATACAGTTCATGGTAGATACTGCATGGCAGATACAGTTCACGGCAGATACAGTTCATGGCAGATACAGTTCATGGCAGATGCTGCATGGCAGATACTGTTCATAGCAAATACTGATTTTTCCAGATACAGAGTTTTTCCAAAATAACATTATTATCATTATTTTGCAATACTGGGGATCTGACCCAGGGCTGGTACATTGCTGTTTTGATTAGACAAAAAACTGTATATTTACTATGCATGTTTACATATAGACTTCTAAATGAAGAATATATGGTGAAGAAAGTCACAGGGCCTGGAGTGTCTTGTTGAGGCACGGGGTTTTGCCCTAAAAGCAGTTGGCAGCACACAAGAGCACCGACATGGTCAGTAGTGTCACAAAGATCCACCCAGACACTTGTAGAAAATGGATCGAGAACCTCCTGAAATACAGAAGGTGGTGGTTTTGTTAGGGCGTCAGTTCCCTGCAGAGAAGTACTGGTATTCCAGGTTTGGCTGGAGGGAAGATTCACGGGCCTTGGCGACCTATGGATTGTGTTAAGAGATGGTTTTCACAGCAGGTGAAATCATGACTCCAACACAGATGTAGAATGAACACATTCAAGATCCTAAGTAGCGCTGGGGAGATAGCTCAGTTGATAGAGTGCTTGCCTTGCAAGCACAAGGCCCTGGGTTCAATCCCCAGCACCACACACAAAAAAAAAAAAAAAAAAAAAAAAAAAAAAAAATTAAGTGAGGGAACAAAGCAGAATAGTATAACCAGCTCACAGGGTAACTTAATTAAGTGAGGGAACAAAGCAGAATAGTATAACCAGCTCACAGGGTAACCTAAAGGACTAAAGGACTCACACTTGTATATAGTCAGATAGTGAATGAGAGTCTGAAAGGAGGCGGATCTAGCTTCATGGACTGTGGGGGTGAAGAAGTCAATCAAGCCTGTCTGAATGGGACATAATTTGCATCTTTATGGATGGGAATTATTTTGTATTGCTATCAGTTGTCTTCCATTTATGGAGTGTAGAATAAATAGCTCTAGCAGAATCAAAAGCAGGGAGGGATTACGCCAGAGAATCCATAACTTTCCATGGAAGCACAGATTTTCCTCTAGAATTCTGTGTGTGTTGTGTGTGTGTGTGAGAGGGGAAGAGAGAGAGAGAGAGAGAGAGAGAGAGAGAGAGAGAGAGAGAGAGAAGAATCAAAAAGAGCCCATAATCTTGCACAAACACTATTTACTGGTTGAGAGAGAGGGAGAGAGAGAGAGAGAGAGTGTGTGTGTGTGTGTGGGTGTGGGTGTGTGTGAGAGAGAGAGAGAGAGAAGAATCAAAAAGAGCCCATAATCTTGCACAAACACTATTTATTGGTTGAGAGAGAGAGAGAGAGAGAGAGAATAAAAAAGAGCCCATAATCTTGCACAAACACTATTTATTGGTTGAGAGAGAGAGAGAGAGAGAGAGAATAAAAAAGAGCCCATAATCTTGCACAAACACTATTTACTGGTTGAGAGTGTGTGTGTGTGTTTGGGTGTGGATGTGGGGGTGTGGGGGTGTATGTTTATAATGGAGGAGAAACAGATTAAAAGCAGGAGTAATGCCCTTTTTTATATATATGACAATAATTTGGTAATAGGATTTTTTATAGTATGAATATTATTTTGCATCATCATTTTTTAATGATGGCCATTTCCGGTTTACAGATATGCCATAATTAATTAAAGGCGTCCGTCCTCTGGAACATTTAGAGCTTTTCCAGTTGTTATTCCACAGAGCCCTCTTCCCACAGGTTCCCATATTTCCTTAATTATTTCCTTGGGGAGGATTTCCAGGAAGTAGTATTTGTGGGTGGAAGTGTGGGCATAGTTCTGTCTCTGCAAATGTCGTGCTCAGTAAAGGGTCACCCTAGCTAAGTTGATCGCCTGTGGATACTTTTTGATCCTCCGTATACATATTTTATTTTGTGATTAATTATCCCAGTTTGGCTAGTATTTTTCTTTGCAGTGAATTTAAAATGTACCTTGCTATTCATGGGGCATTCTTCTCCAAATGAGCGTTTCTTCTCTTACAGATGAAAGGTACATAAGGTGATAGGCATGAGTGTGTTGTTCACTCATTAAGAGATTTTTCTTTTTTCCTTCATAAAGTACATGATTCTGACCCGACTCACTATTTTGGAAAGCAGGTTTGGCAGCAGCCTACAAGTTAAGGCTCACGATGCCAACTCACTCCCTCTTGTTCTCTGCTAGTACCAGCCTCTAGAATCCTGCCACAGACCATCCTTCAGAGGCCTGGAATATTTTCACCAGCCTGGTCTCCTGTGTTGTAGAAGCAGAACTTTCCGGTCAGTTGCAGAGAGAGAGGGGAGGGAATTAGTGCTGGGCTCACTCCCATTTCCTGGCTCTCCTTGGCCAAGACCTGCCTTGACTTGAGGATGGCATCAAACAGCAACATCCTCTGGGGCTGTCAGGGAGTCCTTGGACTGTGGCATTTCACGGCCCCAAAGGGACAGAGGAACCTGGCCCTGGATGGTAGCATGAGCCAGAGGCGGGGGCCAGGGGCTCATGGGGCAGGACTGGACAGCCCCAGGTGGTGGGCTGCACGGCCAGCAGGGAGTCAGTCCATCAGCCTGGACAATAGTTTGCTGCCTTGTGACTAAGGGAGCCCACCAGGCTGAGAGAGAGGCACAAGAAGCTGAGAAAAGCAGAGAAATCGCGTGAGATTCTTCTCATGTAGCTAGTAATACTCAGCATGCTTGCGTTTTACACTTCTGACCGGGATATTGAAGATGCTTCTTACAAACTCCCAGGAGACGTTGGAGTCCTGGTTTAGGGCCCTAAGACCCCAATTTCAGAATCTCCCTCAAAAGCGATTACTGTAGGTGAACACTTGGTGCCAGTGAACTTAAAATCACAAATGCAAATGCCACACTGAAATAGATTAGCTATAAAGTAGTCGTCCAGATGAAAGAGCATATGGCCACAACGAGATGTCTCTCTTTAGATTACGATAAGCATGAAAATAAACTTCTCACAGATGGCTCGGCCCTTAGTCTGAGTTTGTGCATCCCTGGGATTTTAACTTTTCTGGAAAAATCCTGGAGAAATGGTTAAGAGCTTGTTTTCCAGAATTAAGCAAACCAAAGTGGGACTCCTGGCTTGTCTGAGTGAGCTTGTGAACCCTTAGTAAGATGCTTAACCTTAATAACACTATAACTTTCTCATCTGTAAAATAGGGACAGGACCAACACCTGCCTCATAGGGTTACTGGGAGGATGAATTGAACACACACACACAGGGCTCAGCATTCTGAAACACAGAGAAATAATTCAGCTGGTGCCACCCATTGGTACTAACATCCTCCATGAAAGCCTATTTGATTTGCTTTGGAGAATGGATGAACATGGAGCTGGGGTATAAGAAAGATGCTAGTTGAGCATTCTGCACCTGAGGATACATTTCTAGAGCTTGGGGAGGATGTTTGGAGGTGAGAAAGTTCATGGGAAGACAGAAAGGAATGCTGGAGAATTGGAAAGCAGTCATACCTACCTTTCCCCCCGGTGTGCACTTTGACTTCATAGCATGAGCTGTGTCCCAAGACTAGGTCTGGGACGCTCTTCCAAGGCCTCCACATTAATTGCACAACAGTGATTCCTCAGTGGTCCACATGGATATGCAAAATTTGGTGACAGGGCTTGGGAAAGGATCAGGTCAACGCTTAAACACAATTTTATTAAAGCAAAATTTTGACTTGTGGAGAGACGTGGAATATATGGGGTTCTCACATGAGGCATGTTTGCCCCTCGTACCCCCAGGATGTATTCATCAAGCAGATTTTTATGTTTGTCACAGGTGACCAGAGCTAGAAGAGCTGAGACATTCTTCCGTAGACCAGTGATTAGAAACCACAACCTACTGCCTAATTTTGTAAATGAAGTTTTATTGGAAGATAGCTGCACTCATTCATTTACATATGTCCTGTGGCTACTTTCACGCTGTATGCCAGGAGTTGAATTGTTTGCAACAAAGACCTCAGTGCTTTGAAGACAAAATTATTTATCACCTGGCCCTTTACAAAAAGAGTGTGCTGACGCTTGCAGGAGACCCTAATGAAGACCAAAGGTCAGTCTTCACCCAGACTGACCTCTTCTTTCCTGCTCACATGGATACAGTACACTGTTTCCTTTTAGCAAGAATTTTGTGACTCAAATTTGCTTTCTGCTTTGTAACTGTGCATCCTGCAGAAGTGTAATTGGACCGTTTGTGCCATTGCGATGGACTGCGAATAAAATTAGGAACGCTAGGCATATTCTTCATTGTTTCATCTGCTCCTTGGCAGTAGAAATGTTGGTGAACCTGCCAGAATATTCTTTGATAGAAAAAAGAAACCAACGATAATGTCAGAGATTTTAACCCAGAACTAAGCAATTATTAAAGGATATTGAGGTTTTCTTTCTTTTCTTGTTTTAAATCATTCTGGGGACTAAAGCATGGTTGCTTTAATCAAGCAGGTTTTTATGTTGATCAAGGGTCACCAGAGATAGGGTCTGGCTAAGCTGCTGAGGCTACCCTCCTACTTGCAATGTTCCTGCCTCAGCCTCCTGACTCACTGGGATTATGGGCATGTGTCACCAAGCCCAGCAAGAATATCAACCTTTAAAGGCAGGAACAAAAATGGAAGCAAAGCAAATTATATATGGATTAGTGACAATTTAAGGCTGAAAATTAAATATAATAAATCCACCATCTCCTAGAGCAAAATGCACACTGAATGAGATTTTCATGTTACTCCTGACTCTGCTGCATGTCCACACAGGTTGTTGGAACTGAACGGCATGCTTCTCTGTGTGAGCTTTGGCAGTGACTTGTGTTGATTGACTTGTCCTAATCAGGGACTTTGAAAATATTCATAAAACCTCATATTTCCCAGGTGTGTAGCCTCAGATCAGCATGCATGCATCTATAGTAGTGGCTCTAATTTTGCACCCACAGAAGGAGATATTTGGCAACATCTAGAGACAGTTTTGGTTGTTTAATGGGGTAGGGGATGATGTTACTATGGCATTTACAGAGATGCTGCTACATCCCTAGCATAGCACAGGACAGCCCTCTGTTGTGAAAAATTTCTCTGGTCCCAAATGTCAATATTGAGATATCCCAACAGTACAGTCTTTCTGCCATTGAATTCTCCATTGTTATATTATGACCAGTAAAACTACTCTTTATAAGGTTGGTAAAAGGTTCTTACAAGTGAAAACATCTGTTAGTTTAAAAGCTCATTTGAAAAATGTTAATTAAATAATGCTATGAATGTTGGATTTGTTATATTAAATAGGAAGAAGAAAGTTAAATGAATCCATTTAAAAATCTGTCTTAAGCTATTAAATGGGATGGGGATATTTTCAGATTGTCATCCTTTGAAAGAAAGTCTGTTCATCCATCTAGTCTGTGCATGTTTTCATGTTTGGGGAATCCTGTTGCCTCTAAAGCAATACTGAGCTGTTTAGGATTTGGCTGGTAAGCGACCGTCCCAGGGTTTGTAGGTCGGAGTGCAGCAGCAGTTGGAAAAGTGACTTTAGCACAACAGACCGAGTTTGCCTTCAGTGCTCGTCTCTCAAACTCAAGATGACATCTCACGCTGTTCTATTTCAAACACTGCCGTGTGCCCCTTGTTGGAAACCCTGGTCCCAGAGGGCCTCAACTTGAAACACTTGCTGGAGAATTCTTTGTCACCAGTCCCAAGAGAGAGGCATGGCATTGTCTGAAAGCACTTTATGAATATTTTTGGCATTGGCTTACAATTGAAAATAAAACTCTCAGGGAATATGTTGAAGACAAATTTGTCTGGCCTTACCCCTGGAGCTCCTGAATCGTCAGTTCTCGGCTCACCCTAGAAATCTGCAGAGGTATCAGTTACCTTGAGGGATGCTGGGCCATGCGCAGAGTTACTGGTGTCCAGTGGCTGACAGGACAAAGGAGGACTCTTAATGGCACGTGCCACTCTCGGCCCCTCTGTGGTCTCCTTTGCTGCCGTGTGCTGTGCGTTACAGTTTGAGAACCTGAGCTGCCCTTTCATGAACCAATCTTGAGTTTCCCTGATCCTCATCCTGCTGATAAATGGACATGTTTTGATTCATTCCATGGTGACTTTCCAGCCAGGCTGTATGTGAATGGATGTGATGGTATTTTTATTGTTATTTAACTATAACATTGCACTTTTGTCCCTACTGCTTAATAAAACAAAAGAAAAACCAAACGTGCGAAGCAGAAGTCCCCCAAACTTCAAGCAGATTAATGGAAGGTAGACATGCTGAAATTGAGGAACCTTCAGCTCGCATTCAAGCAGCCTTTGGAAAGAAGCCAGGCCAATCCTGATTCCACTGAGAAGAAAATGAACATTTTTTTTTAAAAAGTCAGAAATGTTCTCATTAAAAATTTGGCTTGAATATTGAGGCATAATTAGGAAATTTAAAATAACTTTCTTAGAGGAAAAAAAATTTATAGTAGGCACACTTTTTGCATACCTTTCGAGTGTTGGATTTCTGTGCTTATTATCAGGGGCAGGTTCAGAAGAAAGAGGCCAATCATGGACTGACAGTGAGAAGGCCATTTCCCACACCCCATATTTGAACAAGCAAGGTGACAGTCAATCCTGCTGTAATTACATCCTCTGGTGGGGCACCGTGTCCAGAGAACTGTTGACTCGTATTCCTGAGTAAGGGGGATGTTGGTAAGACTCTGCCAACCCTGGCCCTGGGCACGCACACGTTCAAGGCTGGGACTCTACCCCAAGAGGGCTTTCTGCTTGAACTCTTACCAATAGCCCTGGTGACTTGCCTTCCTCAAGTCACCTGGTCTGGTGGTTAATTAGACTGTGGTCTGATGGCCAAACAAACAGGACAGGAGAAGAGATGTGGAGGACAGTCAATAGATTCAGCTAAAGTACACCCAAATATCTCTGCATCTTTCCACTATGAAAATTTCACTGGACATTTTACTTTGAGATAATGGTAGATCCCATTTAGTTATAAGAAGTAGTATACAACGATCTTATACCCTTCCCCAGTTTCTCTGGTAGTAAAGTCTTCCATAAATAACAGTACAATGTCATAAACAGGACTGATGTTGATACAGTCAAGATCCCTAAGTTCCTCGCCTTGAGGGTCCCACAGGTTGACCCTTCAGAGCCATACCCATCCCTGGCCTTCAACAACCGTTGATCTGTCTCCCACATCTATACTTTTGTCATTTCAAGAATGATGGCTAGGCCTTGGAGTAGCCTAGGCAGGCCTTGGGCTCCACCCCAGCATTGCAGAAACTGTAATCTACTGGGTTTCCTTTTTGTTTTCCCCTCTCAGTGCAGGTCTCTGGAGATCCACTCAAGTTGTTGCATGCACCAGTTGCTCATTCTTTTTATTGGGAAGCAGTATTCCAACGTGTGGCTGTACCACAGTTTGGTTAACCATCCGCCCATTGAAGTGCACCTGGGCTGTAGAAATCTAGGTTTCGTTATGAACAAGGCTGCCGTGGACATTCATAGGCTGATATTGTGGAGGGCTATAAGTTGGCATCTCTGTGGAATCAGTTCCTGAGTGCAGCTGCTGGTCATCTGTTGCTCATGTAGTTCATTTTAAGAAAATGCCACTTGTTCTTCAGAGAAGCAGCACCATTTTATGTTCCCACCAGCAATGTACGGGAGACCCATTTCTCCACGTCTTCTCAGTATTTCCATGGTGGTTATTATTTCAGCTGATCTGACAGGTGTATAGTGATACCTCGTGTTAGTTTTAATTTACGCTTCGCCACTGGTGGTGACGTTGGACACCTTGCATGTGCTTTGGGAATCTCTGTATATCTATATCCTCTTTGACGAAATGCCTTTTCATGCCTTTCGTCCATTTGGATTCGTCCTGTTTTAATTTTTTTTTTTTTAATGTTGAGATTTGAGAGTTTATTTATTTATTCCAAATATCAGTCCTTGGTCACATCTGGCTTGCACATTTTTTCTCCCAGTCTCTAGTTTTGTCTTTTCTTCCTTCTAACAGGGTCTTTCATTTCCAAGTCTTCAATTTTGAGGAGGTCGATTTTAGCACATCTTCTTTTTGTGGATGGATCTGACATCAAGTCTAAGTACTCTTGTTCCACCCTAAAATTTCTGTACTTTTATATTATATTTAAGTCCGTTTTCAGTTACTTGTTGCACAAGGGATGTAGTAGTGTCCAGTCAAGGTGAGTTTGTCTGGCCTCTGCTTCTCCCATGGGCATTCAGAGCCTCTGGCACCATTTGGTGAAAGGTTATTCTTCCTCCACTGAGCTGCTTTTCCACCTTTGTCTATGTTGTGGTGTCCCTGGATGGATTCAGTTGTTATGCAGGATGAAAGCTAATAGAATTGATGTTAATTACACTCTTACCTCTGGGTGTTTGAGAAATAACAGAATTCTCTTTGATTTAATGACGGCATTAACTTTTATTAAGCCAAACAAAAACTAACAAACAAAACCCCAAACCTATTCTCATGACCCAGAGAAAACATTGTTAACGTTGTGATATGTTTTGTCTTTTTTCATACACTTGAGTATAGTGGAGATTATGGCAAAAACAAAGTTTTAGATTCTGCTTTCCCCATGGCATTTATGAACTCTCTCATGTCATTAGAAATTCCTTCTGGAACTTGTTTCAGGTGAGCTGCATATGTTATTCTGTTGCTGGATAACGAGTATTGTACATGTGGTATAATTTGCTGAATACACATTACGTATATTCTTTGCATTATTATGATTTGTATGATGACTGGTTATGTTATCTTATAGATGTATAAAATATCATTTATATTATGTATTGTATATCATAATATATACTGCATATTTACTATATTTATTTGTATCATATTTACTGTATGTAATAACTATCTGTTACCCTATGGATGAATAATTTACATTCCATTGCATATTACAGAAGTAATTTGATTTGTGACTCCTTTTTGTTGAAGAGTGAGTAATTTCTATTTCTCATCACTATAACCAACCAGTAACATTTTAGTTTCTGTTTAGTGGTATCAGACCCATTGCTAAGCCTCTGTATTCAGAACCAAACTTCAGAGAAGAGTGGATTCACTTTCTTTTTACCACACCAAAGAAGATAATGGGACAGAGGGTAAAATGGAACATATTAAGCATTGCAGACAAATAGTAGCAAACCTGAACTCCTCTCACCCCCAGTGAGACTTGTAAAAAGTATTTTGAATTGACTTGATTCTGGTTTGAAAGACCAAATGGTTGACAGAGATTTTCTTATGTTTCTTTTTAGAGGTTCTTAATACATGCAATTCTTTTATGGGTGGAAATGACAAAACCACACATGTGGTGCTTTGAAGGTAACCCAGGAATCAAAGATAACCATGACTGAAAGTTCTCACCAACCTGCACTGGAATGTGGACTTTCTCATTTGTGCACTAAATATTGGGCCTTTGCCTTAGGATAAATCCCTTTTCATATTTATTTATTTATTTAGTACTGAGGATTGAACCTAGGATGCTCATCCACTGAGCCACATCCTCAGCCCTTTTTGAAAATTTTGAGACAAGGTTTTCCAGGTTGCCCACCTTGGCCCTGAACTTGGGATTCTTCTGCCTCAGCCTCTGGAGTTGTTGGTATTACAGTTGTGTGAAGCACCCCTGGTCTAAATCTCTGTTGATTTAAGGTCTTTGTCAAATCGACTTTAAAAATCTGAGCCACCAGCCTCAGTTTATAGCCCTCCAGCATTGACCTTTCTTCTGGGATAAATTTCCTAAGTAGGAAGTTAAAGCCATTGACCTTGGCTTTTCTGGGTTAAATTTCCTAAGTAGGAATCTGGTTGGTGTTGATTTACCAATTGTTTGCTAACCCAGAAACTTGCCTTCAAATAATGATTTTCTTTTGCTTCCAGTAACTGAATATTAGAGTTTTCCATTGTGGAAACAGTTTGTTTTTAAATATTCATTTTCCCAAAACAACATCAAATTTCTGGTTTGAATATTTTACAGGTGAAAACATGAAAAAAAAAAAAAAAAAGTGCAAATGACAATAGCAACTGAGTCAGTGGAGATGCCCAGCTCAGTCTTTGTCTTTCTTTCCAGATTTATCAGCGATGCTGGTTGGTATTCAAGAAAGCTTCAAGCAAGGGTCCAAAAAGGCTGGAGAAGTTTTCTGACGAACGTGCTGCATATTTTAGGTGTTATCATAAGGTAAGGCTTGTCACGGCGGCTTTAGAGAAGTCTGTTTGCAAGGAGGTGACTTGAATTTATTGAGTCTGAAAACTCATCTGAATTATGTAACAAAGATCCTAATGATGCTTCTTCCATGTACAAACTATCCCTGTCATAACATTTATTTGCTAATTGTTTAAAATAATTGATTAATGTAAAGTGGCTCTTGTGGTCTCCCACTCTCTGCTGTTGTTGTTTTCTTTCTATGACTGTGTTGCTGTGTGAATTTTCTGCTTGAATAGTAGACCCTTCCCCCAAGAGCAGACCCCTCGAGGGACTGGGTCTCCTTGGGTCTAACACAGTTCCTGCTGTGGAAGAGACACGTGCTCCCTTGAAGAGGGTGGGGAAGGAATGAAGACAGATGATGGGGAAGAGGACCAGGTTCACCCATTAGTTTATGTCTCCAAGTCGGATGACTAAATTTAATTCAGATTTGTAGTTTTCTTAGTGAAACTTTGTCACTAAAAGTAGTAACTAAAACATATCATTGAGGAACAGACCATTAAGGCAAATATGAGATTTACTTACTGTTCAGATTCACAAATTTGGCAAGTCTTCCCTGCTATGTGGCAGTATTTCTCGGGTCCTTGTTAACACATGGCCTCTGTATTTTCTCCTTCATGGAAATGTGTGATAGTGCCTGGTTAACACTCCCCTGGGTACTGGTTATTCTCGTATTGAGAAAATATTGCTCTTATCTATGGAGGACCTGAGCTTATTTTATGATAGAATGTTTTAATTTTGAAGACTCTTTTGTCCTCATTTGGTGAGAATTCACTGGGGTGGGCCCTCTTTGCCATTTAAAATTTTATGTGAAGCCAGTAAATCTATTAGCTAAGACCCTTGGCTGGGTGGGGAAGTGAACAGGCTTCTCTTTTGCTCAAGTTCTTTAGAAGTAATTATTTCATAGCATCTTATAAAAGGCATGTGTTGACACCTCTGTTGATGTAATGTGAAAAGCAGTAGCTGTATCTCCCCCCACGCCATGCTGGAGTTGGAACCCAGGGCCTCTTGTGCTTTATCATTGAGCTACACCCCCCACCCTGTATTGCTTCTCAAAGTAGAGAAATAAAGAGTTTGCTATGCTTTATGAGCACATCTGCACATTCATTAGAAAAGAAGGACGTAAACTACGAGTTCAGATTTCCTCTACCATTTATCTTCCATGCACAGGAGATGTTCACTCAGGGAGGAGTCGTTGAACTGCATACCTGTTACTGAGGAGTAGTGATCCACGAAGCCAGTGAACCCTTGCAGGCAGTCTTGAGCCAAGCTGTCCATTTCTGTCACCCTGTAGATCACTGGTATCTAGTCATGTGGAGCCAGATGTGTTATATACCAGTTATCTCCCAGGTACCCAGTGTCCTATCTAATGACAAGATGGAAGGATGCTGAAGGAATGACTGCTGCAGGTTTGCTTGAGAGGCGTACCTTCAGATGGAACTCCAAGTGCCCAAGGGGGTATTTGTTCATCTTTGGGAAAAGATGAAGCTTAGGTAGTGAGAAGTTCTAGTTAGGCTTCAGCCCTTCTCTTGAAAACCTTGACTAGTATATAACTTGACAATTCAGCATCATGCCCTTATCTGGTTGTAGTGTGTGGTCGCTGGTGCCCCTAAATCCTTCCTGATTCTGAGAGCACTCCAAACACATCTAGAAATAGCCCATTTTCCCAGTCCCCTATTCAGTACTTTTCTGAATATAGAAAACCAGCTAGACAGACTGTGTTCTGCCGACAGACCTAGGCATACCTAAGAGAAGTGAGGACAGCCTCACTTATGGAATCCTCAAATCTAGGCCATCAGTACATGGTGCTGGCTCTGTGTTCAGAACCTGTGGAGACTGAACACTCCAACAACCCCTGCCTTTGCCACTGGGGCCAAGCCACTGAGCTGCTCATTCCTGGCCTGTTGGCTTCTACATCCCTTCAGGACACTGCCCACCTGAAATCCCTGAGCCAGGGCCCTGCAATGGCCTGCAGGATCACATGACTTGGCTCTCTGTTGCCTGTTGAACCTCATCCCTCACTTTCTCCAATCCCATTTAACTGCTCTGGGTACCCTGGGATGCTTGCTTTCTGTAGAAGATGCGAGGCACACTCTTGCCATTGCTGTTCTGTCTTCTGGAATTCTTCCCCTGCCCTCCTGCCCACCTAGCCCACTCCCTTAATTGCTTCAGGGCATTCCTCAGATTCCTCTGAGTGAGGCCATTCCTTGACCACCTTATCTAAAGTAGAATCCAGCTGCACACACATCCCTTCCAGTCTCTGCTTTACTTTCTTCTTGGCACTTATTGTTGTAGATACACTTAGTATTTCCTGTCCAGTACTAAAAGAGAAGGTCCACAACGGAGATTTTCTTGTGTGTGTTGGGGGAGAAATGGGCATCAGTATTAATTACTAGTACCTAACACATAGTAGACACTTTAAAAAGTACTGGCTAAGGTGAAACATTGAATACTATCAGTAGAGGAAATGGAATACATATAGAGGTTGGCATGCCTGTATTTAGTTTACCAGAGGAAATCTGTGCTCGAGGCATCTGAAAATAGGAAAAGGAATTTTGCTTTGCAGGAAATGGGATGCATAGTAAACCAGGGGTAGAAAAAGCCTGACCTGGGAAGTCCTGGGTAGACAGGTTCAAAGGAAAAACCAAAGTGGATTGAAAAAGTCTCCCTCGAACGTGAAAGGAGGGAGGAGGGGTGAAGGCAAACTCTTTCAGATTTCTACCTGCTGACTTTGGAATTTAATATGCAGATCTTTGGAGGACTTGGTAAGCCACAGTCTCTTTCATCTGTCATGATCATTAACCAAAGTTCAAAGCATTAGGAACAAGAGGAATTATCTACATTAAGCCTCCGAGCCCTTGATGAGTTGCTGCAGCCGATTCATCCTCCTGAGCTCTTTCGGATCTGATGCATTTAGTATTAATCTCTTGAGGGCATATAAAGAGCTGGGGTAATTCTGCGATATGCATTTTTTATCTAAATACTGTGTAATTTATGAATCTTGATCATAAAATACCAAGGTTATAAATAGGACGCTGTGACCAGACTTCAGAGTGTGTTCTAATATAAACAAAGCAATTTCCAAAAGAATTGAGGAAATGTACATTATGCTTTCGATCCATACAGAGGTGGTAGGGCCTGTGGGACACATCCTTCCTGTGGGAAATCTTTAATCTTTGTGAAAGCACGTTTCATTGTTCAAGATATTATTTTTTTATATGCCAGTTTTGCGTATCTGAGTCTTCTAAAAAGTTTTAACGTAAGAAATTGTGGTTTTTAGAACTCCGTGTATTTTGTATTGAGAAGGTAGCTGAGGGTGCGCCCATGTAAAATTGGGAAATAAATATGTGAATGATGCACACACAGAACAATTCACTTTTCATTTCTTTAACTCCTGCAGGAAGCACCCCTCAAGTCCCTTGAGCTGTCACAGATGGCTCTGAATTTGATTAACTGTAATTGCAACAACGTTACAACTCCAGCAACTGTAAAAATAGCTCCTGACCTTCTTGTTAAAGCTAACTCCCTGTTTTCATTGAGCAAACAAGTTGCCCACGCCAGCCAGGGGGATTGGGAGTTTCCTTGCATAGTTTCACTTTTTTGGGATGAGTAACAATTGGGACAGAATCTTAAGTGGAAGGGAGACCATCTGCTTTCCAAGCCGAGGCAAATGGCGTGGCAGGAGTTGTGACAGCCCAGGGTTTGGGCAACCAGGGTGCTGGTCCCTGTGCATCTCTGTCAAATTTCTTCTCTGTGTGAAGGTGACCCCCAGGGCACCTCTCATATCTGCTTCTCTGCTGTCACACAGTGCTGAGCCTTAATGACCCAGTGCATGGTGGACAAGACAATTCCAAGTCCCATTCTATCGTATTTTCCCAAATGTGTGCCAGAGTGTGGCAAAGAAGAGCGCAGTGATTAGCAAACTTTTTTGGTCAGAGACATTTGGGAACTGCAACGTTTACACCCCCAACTTCGAGATCCCTAATCCACGGCAGCTATCACAGTCCCTTCTATGACTGTTTGGGCTGTGGATCTACATATATATACATCCATCTTTTTAATCATGTGCTCCATGGAACAGACGACATGCGTACCAGGGAGAGCGGCCTGGAACATGCCGCTCTTGTGCATGAGCTCTTTTATTAACTCTTAGCTTGGCCCTTCGCTTGAACAGCGAGCAACTGGGGGTGACTGTTCCTACTTCATCCAAATCTCTGGGCTAGCAGCGTGTGAAGTGGTAAACATCGTGAGTGTCTTTGAAAAAGGAAACACGCTCTCGCTGCAGGGAGTACTTGCCGTGGTTATTTTTGCTATTTTGCCAGGCCCTTTGGCTTGTCTGTCATTCTGTCCTTCCTTAGTCTCGATCACTCACATACCTCCCGAGGTCAATTCCAGATCTGCCTCCGTCTGGGCTTCTGAAGAAGTGGAATTCCAGATTCTTCACTGTGAGATAAGGTCCTGAACATCATTTCTCTGGAATTTCTACCAACTTCTCTTGTGTGTGTCTCTGTGTGTGCGCACGCACGTGTGCATGCACATCCGATCCGTGTCTGTATCAAGGACTCATTCCTTTTTACTTTGTTTTCCTGCCTCTAAAACATTTCCCTTCTGACGTGGCTGGCTGCAATATGTCTTCTTAAAATATATCACGGTGTTTTCTTTCAATGTTCAAATACCCACTGTGGAGCCATTACTTGCTTGTACAAGAAATGACTCAGCAGGTCATGTTCTGGAAGTTTCCTTTACTTATGCAAGAGGATGTGACTTCACACCTTCATAAATTAAATTATAGCTTTACATAAATGATTTTCCCAAATGGCAAATGCTCCCGTGGTCCCCTTTCTAAGACACAGGTAGAGTGTAGAGGAGGTTAGCTATGATACCAAAAAAAACCCTCCATTTTTTTTTTTTTTTTTTTTTTTTTTTGGTACTGGGGATTGAACCCAGGGCCTTGTGCTTGCAAGGCAAACATTCTACCAACTGAGCTATCTCCCCAGCCCGCAAAAACCCTCCATTTTTATGACTTAAGTACTTTTACTAGTCAGGGAGGTACAAGTATGTACCCAAGTGCCAAAGCCTCCTGAAACATGTTCAAAACTGAGTTAACTCTACGTGCTAACAGCCTGGTTTCTTGCAGGTTCTCATTGCATAGCAATTCTATCATCCAGGGTAGGAGCTAAGGAGTGGCCTGTGCTTCACTCTCTTCTGGTCCCTTCCCAGATCCCCTCCAGGTTTGCATGCACTCTTCTCCTGCCATGGATACCCTTCCTGCCATCATGTGGCAAGTTGATCAATCCCTCAAAATCTCCATTTTGTCTTCACCTCCCCTGGAATCCTCCTTGACCCCACCAGAGCTGGTTCATCTGCCAGGACCATTTTGCATAAATGTCCCGGTCACACTGGAAGAAAAGACTCAGTTCATAGTGATGGCAGATTCTCCCTGGCCAGTTCTGGTGCCTTCATTAGACCATTCCTCCTGTGTATCTGACTTTTAACTGGATTCCAGACTACTCAAAGTAAAGGCCCCTGTGCTGCAAGGTGTGTTCTATGTGACTAAGTCCTAGCCTAGGAGAGTAAGCCGGGAAGACACCAGTTCTTGTTCACCTCTTTCTCTTCCCTGCTGGTTGGAAAATGGCGGTGGCTGTCTTGATGGGTGACACTGGAAAGTCCAGGGCTTGAGGATGGCACAGAACTGTGTCATGTCACGGGCAAAGAACCCCAGAGCTGGGTGTTTGGGCTGGTGCAAGAATAGGAAGGTTGTGGAAATCACATGCTGGTTCTCTCCCATCTGACCTTGGGTGTGGTTTTGTCTTCTGGAGGACACTGTTAAGAGTGGATATGGCCCTATTGTGTTTGTGTAGATGTTTACACTCAAAAAGTCTCTACGAAAATGCACAAGTCTAAAAAAAGTCAAACAGGACTGAGGAGCTTATAAGAAAAGGTGTGTTCACTTTGTCCCTCCCCTCCTGTTGTGGGTTGGATGGTCACTCCCCAACTGGAACACCCAAATCTCAACTCCCAGTACCTCTGGATGTGACTGTCGTCAAGAGGCTCATTGCAGATGTTTTCAAGTTAAAACTGCTTCTTACGAATAGGGTGGGCTCTGATCCAGTTGCTGGTGCCCTTCTAAGAAGAGCCATGGACACAAGGAGACTGTCACTGGACAGGCAGAGATGGGACCTTGTGTGTATGAGCCCAGGGTACCAAGTATCACTGGCAGCCACCAGAAGGCAGAAGAGAGAGGCATGGAACAGTCTCCTCAGAACCTCCCCGAGGAACCAGCCCTGCCAACACCTTGATTCTGGACTCTGGTACACACAACCATGACAGAATAAACTGCTGTTGTTCAAGACACCCAGTGTCATAGTTGGATGTGGCAAGGCCCCCTCTGGTTCTCAGTGCCTCAGTGTGCAGAGGAGGGCCCTGCAGGAAGGTGACTGGGTCGCAAGGGCTCTGACCTCATTGGTGGGTTAATCCACTAAGTCACAGTTTGATGACATTATTGGACGTCACTGGAGGTGTGGCCGGGAAGGCCATATCTCACCCCCATTCCTTCCTGGCTGCTCTGAGGCGAGCAACTTTGCTCTGCCTTGCTTTCTCCATGATGTTCCGCCTCACCACAGGCCCAGAAACAATGGAGCCAGTCAGCCCACCGTGGACAGAAACCTCTGAAACTGAGTCTGAATAATTCTTTCCTCCTTTAAGGTGTTTTCCTCAGGTATTTTGTTACAGTGACAACAATCTCTCCATTCATGGTTTCTATGAATACACCTCCCCTGGTTCCAACCATAGTCTTGAGTTCACTTCTTGGGTTCAGTTTCCTGATGGTGGTTTCTTCTGTAACTCTGCATCATTTGTTTGTATTCCCTTTCTTATTTTATCAATGTCCAATATTATCAGTAGGTTTCCCACTTGAGGAAGTTAGTGATTTGGCTCAGTTATACAATCTCTCACCAACTCTTGCCCCTTCCCTTCAGATGTGGCGATTACATTATTCCCAGTAGTCCACAGATCACACTTGTGGTATTCAATGACATATTTAAGCCTCTGTGGGGCTTTTCCCATGAATGTGAAAACATGTCTCTGGACATGGGCAGCCTGCATCGAAGGTTTTGTTGACTTGATCATTTACTTTTCTCTCCTCCGACCCTTAGACTCTTCTTTACTTCTACATCATCCAACACCAAGCTGATGTTGTCTTAGGAATCGTTGGACCTCTCCTGTCACACATTCCTTTGTATCAAGAGAAACAGGAAATGGTGTCTTTTTAGTGAGAACTTCTAATATTTATGTGTAACTTTTGAATACAACATGAACCAAATTGCATATGTTTTGAATTGTATTGGCCTATACGCTGCTTTTTTCCTGCTCTGATTTTGCCTCTGGAATTAATAAGCACCTGTCTCTCATCCATTTCTCTTTACTCAGAGTGGACAGTCAGCTATAGAGTCCCAAGGTCCTGCACTCTGTGCTCAGTTCTGTGACCGCAGCATCTTTGTCAGTGAATGGAACACGACACACTTCCGTTAGCTACTTAAATTTGTGGTGGGAGGAAAACACACTGTCATTCTAGATCAGAAGGATGATTCTAAGTGGTCTCAGGTTGGATATTTAGATTCCTGTGCCTTAAATTCCTGATCTATAAAATGGGAACAGTGACAATAGGGACCTATCTCACAAGGTTAACATGAATATCTAAAAAAGGTAAAATAAGCACTTATATCAGGCTTCACACATTTTTAATCCCTTAATAATAAATTAGTGATATTATGTGTTTTAGAACACACCGTGCTTTTGGATAGCAGCATTAAGCTAGCGATTTTACTTTGGTCATCATATAATTAGATAAGCTGGTTCGGTTCCACTCCCATCCTGTGAGACTGGAACTGTGGTTGTGACCATTCAGCAGGTGAAGAAGCTTGAACGAGCGCAGGTGAGTAACATGACCATTCACACAAATGTGAAGTGACAAAATCAGAGTTAATCCTAGGCATTCTGGCCCCACTGCCCACGTACCTAACTAACCCCTATGTGTTCGGCCTGCTTGGGGAAGAGCCTTTATTGCATATGGTACCTTATACAGCTGACCCAGTGTTCAGTCCATTCATAGGGGAAGTGTTCCGATGGAAGCAGGCAGGGCATGTGGATGGTCAGGAGTGATCCAGTGTGTTCATTCATGTCTTACCTTCCTGACTTTCCCAGAGGCACCTGGAGATCTAGGCAATGCATTAAATGTTTGCATGCAGTTGGAAGAAATGAGATCATGTGTTTTCCCCAGTGATAATATCTTGCAAACCTATAGGACACAGATAGGTGAGCGACATTGATATAGTTCACTGATCTTATTCGGATTTTCCTCAATTTGCTTGCACTCATGTTCTCTGTATATTTAGTTGTATGCAAGTTTATCAGCTGCAGGTACCTGTATCCACTACCATAGTGAAATACAGAATGATTCCCTCCACCAGCCCTACCACCTTAGCAAGTATTAGTGTAGTTTCTATTTCTGTATTTTTTTTTTCCTTTTAAGAATATTATATAAATGGAATGTATGGTATATAGTCTTTGGGGCTTGGCTGTCTTACTCAATATAAATCTCTTAAGGTGCATCCGTGTTGTATGCATCCATTTTCTGTTCCTTTTCGTTGCTAAGTGATACTCTGCAGAATGGATTGCCCGGTTTGCTTAACATTCACCCATTGAAGGACATCTATGTTGTTTCTAGTTTTAGGATATTGCAAGTAAAGCTGCTGTGAACATTCATGTATGTGTTGTTCTATGAACATATATTACCCTTTCCTGGGATGCATTCCCAATGGTGCAATTGGTGGATCAGATGATACCTCCATGTATAGTTTTATAAACAACTGCCAAACTGTGTCTGAGAGTGGCTCTACCATTTTGTACTCCCATGAGCAATGCATGAGAGACAGGTTTCTCTTCTGTTTTTATTTATAATATGATAGTGAGATCTCATTGTGGTTTTAATTTGCATGCCCTAATGATTCATGCATTGAACATTTTTCTTTATATCTTTTATGAAATGTCTCTTCATGTATTTTACCAGTTTCAAACTAGATTTATTTTTACTGCTATGTTTTTATGTGTGTGTTTGTATATGTATTTATGAATATATTTTACATTTATATGTTTTTCTTAGATCCTAGGTCTTTGACAGGTATGTGGGTGCAAATATTTTTTTCCAATATATGACTTGTTTTTGTTCCCTTATTTTCTTCACAGGATCTTTTATAGAAAGAAAGTTTATTTATTTATTTATTTATTTTTGTACCAGAAATTGAACCCAAGAGCACTTAACCACTGAGTCACGTCTCCAGCCCTTTTTACTTATTTTTTTTTGTCTTGAAATAGGGTCTTAATAGATTGCTTACAGCCTCGCTAAGTTGCTGAGGCTGACTTTGAACCTGAAATCCCTCTGCTTCAGCCTCCCAAGCCGCTGTGATTACAAGCATGCACTATCATACCCGGTCAGGCCAGAGAGTTTAAATTTGGATAATATCTTTTTTATAACTTTTATGAGTCATGCTTTTGGGGTTAAGAACTCTTTGTTTAACTTTACATCCTGACAATTTTCTCCTTATCTTTTCTAAAAATTGGATAAATTTAAAATTTGAGTCTATGATGGATTTTGAGTTTCACTTTGGTGTAAGGTGTGAGATTAAGTTGAGTTTCATTCTTATTTGCTGCGGTTGACAAATTATTTTGGCTCAACTTGTTGAAAAAATATTCTTTCCTCATGGAATTACTTATTCGCCTATGTCAAAAATCCTTCTGGCATATTTGTGCAAATCTATTTGTGAATTCTCTTTCCTTTTCTTTTGGTCTGTGCATCTGTCCCCCTTCCACTATCAGACTCTCTTGATTACTGTAGCTCTATTGTAGTCCTTGATGCCTGGTAGAACAATTCAAGCCACTCATATTCTTCTCAAAGGTTGTTTGAGTTATCCTAGTACCTGTGCCTTCTCATAAAATGCTTAAATAAGCTTGTTGATGTCTGCAAAAAAGCCTTGTTGAGAATTTGGAAAGAATTTTATTAAATTTTTAGATCAAAATTTCGGAAATGAATGTTTTTCTGTTGAGTCCATCCATGAACACGGTATGTTTTCTATTGATTTGAGAATTCTGTGATTTATGTCATCAGCATCTTGTAATGGTCATACCTTATTCATTATACGCTTTGCTAAGTTTACAACTGATTATTTAATTTGGATTAAAGTCCTTTTGTATAAAGTACTTAACTTACATAAAACTGTTGTTTGGTTTATAATCTGATAAAACAATCATCTAGTTTAAATGATTTTTTTTTTTCCTTCTCCATAATCACCAGGAAAAGGAAATCATAAGTGATTACTTGGCCTTGCATTTTGGAAAGATTTTCAGATTTTTGAGGATTTTTGGAAGTTTAATCTGTTTAGTCTATCACTAATCTATTAGTTTGTTGAATGAGTTATAGTCTTAAGAAATATAGTTTGCTTATAATTTAAAAAAAAGACAAAAGCAAACTTTATCCATGAAGTTCTTTTGATGCTTTTCTCTTACAAGGATTTTTAGTAACCTGTATCGCTAGGAGTCAGACTATCTGGTTTTATGTGTCAGTATGTATGTGTTTGCATAAACACTTGACTGTAATCCAAGTACGCACAATAAAAACCCAATAAATGATGCCAAAAAGGGAATGGGTGGGTTTTCTCATTTTGGTGAAATAGTAATCAAATCATTTTAGGGTCTATGGAAAATTGCAGACTGGTATTTGCCAAGAGAGTCACTGCACATAAAGTTGTGTTGAAAAGATAGAAATCAGCTTTGATCATTACAAATTTTCTTTGCATATTTCTTCCTCTCTTTTCATAATTTTTTCTTAAATTATAAAAGCCACACATATTTTTGTAACAAATTTAAACATTTCTGAAATGTGAATAATAAAATGAAAAACAACTCTGATGTTGGGGCCTGTCCTTGTCTTCACCAATAAAACACTAATAGGTTAATACATACTTTTCAGACGTTTTTCTCTTCTACACAATTGGAAACATTATACATACATAGATTATGTATTTAAAGGAAAAATTATGTAATTTATTACATATTATATCTGAGGAGACCATCAATTCAGGTTTACCCAGGATACTTTTGGTGAGCTTGTGTCTCATACATAATTTTTAGTGGAAATTTCTTTGACTTTCAGAGTACTCTGGTTTATGAGAGAATTTATATGGCCACACTAATTATACTAGCCTCTGTTACCCCTCGTTTGGCCTCTAATTCTAAGTCAATAGTTAACTGCTACACTTCACTGATGTAACAGCTCCGGAGTACTCTTTACTGTTAGTCCGCCACACAGAAATTGCTAACAGAAATTGTTACAGTGAAAACTTGCGCATCTGTCTTTATGCTAAAAATATGCTAATGCTTTTGGATGAAAGTCTTAGAAGGGTGATTACCAGGTGATATCCTGCACCTTTAAATTTTTTTTTGTAACTGCTGCCAGATTGTTTCTAGAAAAATTATTCAGAACCACACGCCCACAGTTTGTGACAGTACCCTTCGTGCCAGATTTCATTCTTTAAATTTCAGATGTAAACTCTCAGTGTATGTACTTTCCCCCTAAGACAGACACAAAGAGCAATTGGATTATTTCAGTTATTTCACATGTACAAATAAAGATCTCCTCTCGGAGAGACTGTCCAGGTTTATAACTCAGACAGGCACTAGTCCAGTCTATTTTAAGTGACCAAAGGCATGTAGGTATTTTTGGAAAGAATGGAGCCATCTAACACAGGGGTTGGGATGTGACTGTCTAGACTGGATCTTTCCTAAGAAATCTTTTAGAAATGCTTGCCTAAACTGCTGTGTTCAAGGGTCCTGAGGGGAGACTTGTGAACGAATGTCCTGCACTCACAACTTTGGTTAGAACCGAGCAGGTCTGGCCTTGCCTGTCTATTATCACTGGCTCTGGCTCTTTAAGCCAATCTTGCTTTTATAGGAAAGATGACATGAAAGAGTTCAAACTTTTGAGACATGTTATCTGAAGTCATGGAATGTTTTAGTAGAAATGTTTATTAGGGTAGAGTGAAATTTTACACATAATCATTGTGCAATAATAACGATCATCATTTAGTTGGTTCTTTATTAATACTCTAGAAAACATTGAGGACCTGGATGGCTTTCTTGCGATTTTTATTTTCAAAGGACCTACCAGAGTTAAAGGGGCTCATACCTTTTCATTTTCAGTGGGATAATGGCTTTAATTTTTTTAAAGAATAAAGTAATTTGAAGCTTCTGCAGAGCTTAGCAATTTGCATATACAAAGTGAATTGCTCACTTAATTCATTCAGTCCCACAAGGGAAACAATAATTAGAATTCAGCCCACAAAGGCAAGGCGGAAAATCGCCTTTAGGTAGCAGTCCCATTTCCACTTGGTAAACATAAATAAATCATCATCTGTAAATTACCATCTGCAAAAGAAGGGGGAAGATTGGAAATCAAATTCTTGCTTTCCTAAATGGCTTTTGACTTCGTAGAACACCAGAAACATACTAAATATTTCCACATAAGGCCGACTCATTACATAATTCTGACAGGAATATTCCAATTCCTCAAGGGAATGCGCTTTTGAAAATCTGATTGTACTAATCTTCGGTTGAAACACTAGAAGAAATTTCTACAGTTTCTCCATCTAGTTACAAAATAATCCATTTGGAAAATTGAATTGCGTAATTTGCAATTGTTTTCTGAGTCGTTAATGCGAAACTCTATTGGTAGCACATTAAACTTCTAGTCCACTTTGTTAGTTGGTGGCTGTTAAACATTTATTTCAATGAATACTGTCACTTATGATGAATCAGACATCTGGAGTATGGCTTTAAACAGACAAATTAATTTGCAGCCTAGTTTTCGGGATCCCTAATTGGAAGGCATACTTAAAGATTTAACAGGAATATAGGAGAGTGTTGGGTATTTCTTGTTTCTGGTGGGCTCCTGGTACTTTGTGTATTTGATATTAAGAAAACCAGAGGTCAGAAACTGTATAGTACTTAAGCAGCTCTGACATCTCTCCCTGTCTTTTCCTTCCTCCTCATTCCGTCCCAACTGAGTCTTGGTCACTTACTGTCCTGTTGTGTGCTAGGCCCTACAGATCTCATTTCTCACCCTCAGATCCTGCTCCTGTCCACACCAAGGTCACAGGCATCTGCATGGCCAAGCCAGCTGCAAGTGCCCAGACTCCAGCAGATGTCATTTTCAAAGATTGTGAACAGCACCTTCGGTCATCGTATGCTGCACATCCATGTCCCCTATCCACCAGATGCTTATAGCTTCCACTCTTTTTTTTTTTTTTTTTTTTTTTTTTTTTTTTTTTTGTGGTGCTGGGGATTGAACCCAGGGCCTTGTGCTTGTGAGGCAGGCACTGCTTCCACTCATTTTTGACAATCAAAAATATCTTTGGGTATTGCCACATGTCAGGGTCGGGTGGCAAAACTTTCTCTAGATTGAGAACCACTGGTCTGCAGCATAACCTTTGGAATGCACGGATGTGCTGTTCCGTTTCCTGCTTAAGCCCTTAATTTATGCTTTTCAGATTTCGCGATTCCTGTTGCTTGCCTGCTTGTAGCACGCGGGGCCCTTTAGGATCTAGCCCTGGCCCAGCTGCCCCAGCCTGATGCCTCTCCCGTTTCCTGGGACACTCTGCTCACCACCGTCCTTCCCTGTGTTTGTGTCTTACCTGACCATAGTTGCATGGTTGTGCACCTGTGGTTTATTTTGCCCGCATGCTCTTCTTTGTTTTCAGATCTCATTACCCTTTGCTCATTTTTCAGGACCCACAGTAGATTTCATAAGACAGAATCTAAGCATGACAGCAGCTTTAATCCTTTTCTCTCTATTCGTGTAGTGGCGTTTGGTGATTTAGAACTGAGCAAACTGCTTGTCTGTGTTTAATTTCATCTCTGCTGTTGGCCACCTGTGTGGACAGGTTAACCTCTTTGGGCCTCAACATTCTTATATGTACAATGGGAAGATAATTAGTGCCAGCTACTTGGAAGATTGTGAATAAATTAAATGACACGATCGACATGAGATGCTGGAAACGCAGTTAAGAAAAATGCAAGCGTCTGTTGCTTTGCTGAGGTTGCAATGCTGTCAGTCTCCTGGGTAAGGTTCGTGTGGCCCCCAGGCAAGGCAGACAGCCACTTTTGTAGATCTGGGAGCCCTCGGGGTGTATAGGTTAGGTCCCTGACTCTTTCCCTTTCTGTGCCTGTGTAGACGTTCTCTGGAGTCTGCCTGCAGTGGTGGAGAATAGTCCAACCCTGGGCATGTTAACGCTGTCACTGTGCCTCAGTCTGCTGGCTTTTGCAGAGGACACCATGACAGCGTCCACCCTGGGAGGCAGAGATTCCACATAACGAGCACTTTTGGAGGGTCTGCCTTGTGTGGGCCCAGCATTGGCTCTGGAAGTACAGGGGTAAACCAAGAGGGAGCCCGGCCGTCCTCTAGCAAGGAGGAGACGGGAGTGAGGACGTCTGCACCTGGGATGCACAGTGTTCCTGCAGCCGGTAAATGCCAAGGAGGAAGCAGCGCAGGGAAGGGGTGGTGGTATGGGAGGGAAGGGGACAGTCGTGATTTCAGAAAGAGTCATCCGGAGTGGTGACACAGAGAGGACAGCCTGTCAGTCGCTGAGGGGTCGGGGACAACGGCATGTGGAGAGGAAGCGTTTCCAGGTGAAGGAAGAGCAAGCTCCGAGTCCCTGAGCAGGGAGCAGCATGCGTGTTCGGTGGGACAGAAAAGACTCCATAAATGACACGGTTTTCAGGGGTTTGAAAGATAAGGCGCAGTTGGGTTTTTAAGAAGGCAAAGCGAATCGTGTGTGGGCTTCATTTCCGTAGTGTTGTGTCGCTTCAGTGTAATGACCTCCAGCAAGGTCGCCTGAATGCTGAGGCTAAGTTTGCAGAGAGGTGTGTGGAAGCTCTCTCAAAGTCCAAGGAACTGTCCCCTGGAAAAGCAGGACATCAGCGTGCAGCTTTTTCCTCCCAGCTCCGGAAAGAGGGCCATTTCTCTTGGAGGAACTCAGTGCGTGGGAGGGAAACGCGGTTGGGAGATAGCTTGGGACGAGTGAATCAGAGTTTTTTCCGATTGAATTTCAGGCAGTGCCATCCAACACGCTCACATGCTGGAGCCAGAAAGCATGCCACCAACAAGGCAGCCTTCTGTCCCTTTCTGCATTGCTCCAGGAAAGGCGAACCCGGCGCCTTCACCATCTGCCCAGAGTCTCTGTGAAGCAAGGATGCTGTGGAGCCGGGGGGAACTTGAAGGCCCTGCTAATGATGGAGGGCAAGTGCCACCAAGCAGCTTGAGAAGCCGGGTGTCACCTGCATCGCTTCTCAGCAGGTTCTAGAAGCGTCACCTAAGTGGACCCCCTAATCCACCTGTACTTCCTGTACTTGGTTTTCTTCCCTCTCTGCCTAAGCATTGGCAGACCGTGGAGCTAGAAAGACAGCTGGCTGGCTGTCTTCGCTGAGGTGCCAGAGACTGATGGTGAGGCTGAGGCCCAGTGGCACGGATCCCTTCCCAAGCAGGCTACCTGAGGATACAGCAGAGCGCACCTGTTTGCAAATCTAAGTTGAAAATGGAAGATGAGGATGTGCAGCACATAAGGACCGTGTGGTGGGCACCTTCTGTGGAGTAGAACGTGCCCACCTGATTACACGCGGTACTTATGGCTTTTGAAATAAAAAGAATGAGTAGCAATAATGGTTCTTGGAACAATTAGGATCTGTATTTCCAAATTAATTTAATAAAAAGCAGTGTGTGGTGGGGACAGGGAAAGCACATTCAACCAATATTTATGGTGAATCTGTTGATCCTCGTATGTGCGCTTAGCTTGAGGGATGGTTAAAAAGGACAGAGCTTGATGTGGAGAGGGCCTAAGAGAATGTGCTAGAACACGGTGGGTGGGCAGGATGTCCACATGATGTGGGAGCATCTCCCAGCTCCAATTACAAATAGGAAAATGGCTGTTTTGCTTGAGAGAGAAAATGCAGTTAGACATGGAAAATTCTATGAGAAAACTGATGCTATCTTTTCTAAATGCATTTATCATTTACACAATATTGAGGTCTCTTCTAAGTTAAAAATAGAGGGAGCAATGCAGTGAATGAGTCTTCGTTGCATCCTGGACTGCAGTGATGCACAGGTGGGCACAGAAGCAGCTCTGAAACATTTTGGGGACTTTAAGGAACTTTATATATTGAATATAAATTAGGTAGGACAAGGAATTCTTGTTCGTTTTCTTAGTTGTGAAGATAACCCTGGAAGGATGTGAGTGAACTGTGTTATCTGTGATCATTCAAATGTGGATGTCCATACCTCGCTGTCAGATAGTGCAGCCGAAGCCAAGTGTGTGTGCATGCACGTGTACACAGACCCTCATTTATTGGTGAAAAGATGGATAAGCAGATAAAGTCAAGGTGGTAGAAAATGCTAACGATATTGGTTTTAGGTGGAGCACATATTGCCGTTTGTCATACTAAATTTCAGCCTTTCAATTTGAAATCTTCAAAAGAAAAATTTTGGCAAGAAAATCACAAACACAGAATCACTACAGAAAAGAACAACAGGCAGAATACAAAGAAAACATTTTTTTTTTAAAATAATGAAGCATTGAGTGAATTAGAATAAAATTGAACTGAGATAGTTCCCCAAATGTCAGTCATAATATTTAATTTAAATTGGGTTAATGCCTATATCAAAACATAAATCAAGTATAAATATAATAATACAACTCTATGTTTCATAAGAAGCAGTTATAGGTCTCTATAAAAGATGCATTTGAAATGAAAACAAATTTAAAAATAAAGTTGGTATTCACACAATGAAAAACTATGCAAATCTCAAAACTCCTTCCACATTCAATAGCGAGGGTGAACTCACAAATGTGATATTGAAGAAAGAATCCAGAAACCAAGTAATACATATGGTATGATTCCATTTATATAAAGTTTTTTACAGACAGAAATTAACCAGTGCTGATAGAGAATAGGGGTGTGTGTGTGTGTGTGTGTGTGTGTGTGTGTGTGTGTGTGTGACTGACCAGGACAAGAGGACAAGTAGTATTGACTGAAATTTCATGTACATTGATCTGGATGGTGGCCACACAGGTGTGTGTGCAGGTCAGGATGTGGGGGACTGTGGTCTTGAGGTTTCTGTTCCTCATGTGCCTGCTTACAGGGCCAGGTGTGCACACTCCTGGGCTGGGTGTGTCAGGCAGTGTTTCCCTTGAGTGGCGGCCTGGGCTTTAAGCCAGTGATGCCACATGTACCCACATCACAGCCAGTGGTTTGAAGAACTGGGTTTTCTTCAACATGTTAAGATTTGAGTCGGAAATACGAGTTTAGTTCACACTGACTTCTTTTGAATTAACAAATACTTTATTCTTCCTTAAAAATTAAGGTTCGCATTCCTGGTTTTCCTCTTAAATGATTACTTTTAAAGATGTAGCTAATCATTTTTTAGAAATACCTTTCAGCATATTGTCTCACACATGGTTTGCATCTTCAGTTTGAATCATTATTTAATTTACCCACCTAGTCATTTATTCATTCATTATTCTAGGACTTTTAAGGTCTGCATGCTACTCAGTATGGTATTAGGGAATATGTAGCCATTTAGAAGCCAGCCCCATCTCTACGTTTTGTCTGTGAAATAATAATTTACTTCTTTGATTCCCATTCCTCTGTATAACTTACTTAGTAATAGTGCCAAGAATGTTACATCATCTAGAGAATTTAATATCACATTGTGATCTTCCAGTGCTCTGTGGCCGGTTGAAGTGAGGGGCTTTGTTCAGAGAAATGGGTTTATGATTTACTTCTGGGAAGATGAACAGGGTGGAATTTATTGCTTCATTTAATTAAACTAGTCTACTACTGTATAATGGGACACTGTAAGATTTCCTTTGGGAAAAAAATTTAAACCTAAGTAATTTAACCATTGAAATAAAACTGCTAACCCGTGTTCTGGTAGAGTTCCTGATTCTTATGTATTTGAGTAGGAAATCTGGCTTCTATCACACAAAAAGCACCATTGTTGCCCAGTAGGATTTGAGGGAAAACAGAAAGGAAACCACACAGAGTGTGTACTAGCCAACGTCTACTCTGGTGGGGATTCCAGTCTTGGTGGTAAAGAGCAGAGCATCTTTATCTCTTCCCTAGTTGCATGAGGAGTCTGGATTAGCTGTGGGTGTACCTAGTGCAGATGGATTAGTTTGGCTCAGTTGAGATTCACTTGCCTGTTCAGAGATCCAGGAAGAAGGAGGAGGGTGGTGTTTTTATGGTGGAGTTGACTTTCAGGGAGGGAGGGATTGCCTGATTACACGCACTTTTAAGAGGCTTCTTGAATGTGGCTCATCCATATTCACTTGACCAAAGCAAGATGTGTGGCCAAGTTCGAGGTCATCTGGAAAGAGTGGTAAGGTCTGGAAGGGAATGAATCCCTGAGAATAGATAACTAAGTCTGTGACAGGAAATGAAGGTTGCTAAGAGCTGCAGGATTTGCCTGTGGTTTGATTTAAATACCTTCAAATCCTAGAGAGAGAAGCATTTTGCCAAATTATATCTTCACCTGTCTTTTCTAAACTCCATGCTCAGGAGCACACTTCATGTACGAGGAATTTTTCGTTACAATCAGTATCACCTCTACTCTTACTTTATTGTCTTTCTGTTGAGACATTTATCTTTGCCAACTGAATTTTCAAGGAGCCACTATCACCTGCAAACTCCGTTAGTCCCTGACACTTAGTGTAAGAAACAACCCCAAGATATCAGAGATCAGATTAGATATGAAGCTAAGCTGAACTTTTGAAGAGAGACAGTAATTTCTGAGAAAAATTAACTACTTTAATGGTCCTAGTATTGACTTTTTCAGTAAGTCATAGAGACATTTCTGGTCTTGTTTGATAGCTACAGAATTTAGTTCTATTCAGGAGGAAAATGTCTGGATTTAATGATCTTAAATATATTCTGGAAAAAGAAAAGAAAGTTGAAGGGCTCACTTGATTAAATTGAAAGACCAACTGGAGAGATGGCAGTCCAGAAAATAAACAGAAGTTTTTAACATTTTCTAATTTGGTCTATTCATGTCTTTGCATGGAGGTTCCATGAAGTGTAGGTAAAAATGTTCAGACTCAGTTTATGTGCCTTTGTAAAGCACCAGGTTTGCCTTCGTTCTTTCCTGTTGCCAGAACCTTCTGAGAATAATGGAACTGGATCTCAGGTGGCACCTGTCTTTCCAACAGTTCTCTGTCCTTTATGTCATAATTCTCAGAGGTACTTCAGGTTTTGGCTACAAAGCTGTATTGTCTTTCTCACTTGGGAAATACTGTTGGGAAGTGGCCAGAAAAGGCTCACAGAAGACAAATGGCCCTCTTTAGATCGGGTACCTTTGAGACATCAAGTGAGAACCGAATCCGGGCTTCCCCGTGTCTGTTGGGGTCTGTTCTCACGCCTCTGCCAAGCGAGTGAGAACGTCTCTGAGTGGTTTTGTGATCCTTATTGGTCATCCCCTGGCTGTTGACTCAGTAAGAACCTAAATGAAAAGGAAGTCTATTTCACAAGAGCATAATCAATTAATCATAATACATTCATGATATTTTCCATAATTTTTGGTTATCGGCCACCCGTTCATTAACTTTTTGTTATAATCAGTATCACCTCTACTCTTACTTAATATTTTGTTTACATCAACCCATTTTTTGTTTAAATAATTCCACTATGAGAAATTATTGCTATTAATAGAAAACCAGCATCATTTATAATGAACAGAAATTAATACTGAAAAAGAAATGCAATAAAAATAAAAATAAAAGCAATGATTTTTAAATTTTGGTTTTTTTCCTGCCTTCTAGTAGTCTTTTTTGTGTGTGTATGTGATAAAAAAGCAATAGCCACAACACACCAAAACAACAACACATGCAATCTACTCTCTCAACAATTTTTTAAGCACTTTTTAAAGTGCGGTATTGGTAGTTGTGTGCACATAATTCTACACGGATCTCCAGAAAGAACTTCATGCTCATGAGCAGAGACTCCCCAGCTGCTGCCCACAGCCTGTGGCAGCCACCTGACTTTTACCGCTTTGGCGAGTTTGACTCATTAGCTACTTCCCTTCAGATGAGTTGTGGAGTACCTGCCCCCTGTGATGAGCTCCTGTCACACAGTGTAATGTAATCAAGGTTCACACACGCTGTAGATATGACGTCATTTCCTCCTTTTAAAGGTGGAACATTTCTCTTATTTCTAGAGATGTTGAACATTTTTTCATATATCTGTTGATTGCTTGTACATTTCTTCTGTGAAGTGTCTGTTCATTTCCTTAGCCCATTTGTTGATGGGATTATTTGTATTCTTGGTGTAGAGTTTTTTGAGTTCTTTTTATATTCTGAAAATTTGCGCTCTATCTGAAGTATGAGTGGCAAAGATTTTCTCCCCCTCTGTAGGCTCTCTCTTCACATTACTGATAGTTTCCTTTGCTGAGAGAAAGCTCCTTAGTTTGAATCTATCCCAGTTGTTGATTCTTGCTTTTATTTCTTGTGCTATGGGAGTCCTGTTAAGGAAGTCTGATCCTAAAACTACCCTAAGATTCCATCTCACCCCAATTAGAATGGCAATTATCAAGAACACAAGCAACCATAGGTGTTGGCGAGGATGTGGGGAAAAAGGTACACTCATACATTGCTGGTGGAGTTGCAAATTAGTGCAGCCACTCTGGAAAGCAGTATGGAGATTCCTCAGAAAGCTTGGAATGGACCTACCATTTGACCCAGCTATCCCACTCCTCGGCCTATACCCAAAGGACTTAAAATCAGCATACTACAGAGATACAGCCACATCAATGTTCATAGCTGCTCAATTCACAATAGCCAGACTGTGGAACCAACCTAGATGTCCTTCAGTTGATGAATGGATAAAGAAACTGTGGCATATATATACAATGGAATATTACTCAGTCATAAAGAATAATAAAATTATGGCATTTGCAGGCAAATGGATGAAATTGGAGAATATCATGCTAAGTGAGATAAGCCAATCTCAAAAAACCAATGGACGAATGATCTCGTTGATAAGTGGATGATGACACATAATGGGGGGAGGGAGGGGTTAGGGTTAGGGTTAGGGTTAGATTTAGGGTTAGGGTTAAGGAGGGTGGCAAGAATAGAGGAAGGAAGGACTGTATAGAGGGAAAAGAGAGGTGGGAGGGATGGGGGGGAAGGGAAAAAATAACAGAATGAATCAAGCAACATTACCCTATGTAAATTTATGATTACACAAATGGTATGCCTGTACTCCATGTACAAACAGAGAAACAACATGTATCCCATGTGTTTACAATAAAAAATAAATAAAAAATAAAAGGTGGAACAATGTTCTTTTGTATGTATGTTACATTTTCTTTCTCCCTCCTCTTGGCCATTGTGAGTAATGCTGCCGTGAACACAGAAGTGTGAACATCTCTTCAAAATCCTGTGTTCTGTTCTTCTGGATGAGCTCCAAGCTCCAAGGTGGAATTGCCAAGCCACCTGGAGTCCTGCTTTATGTTTCTGGAGGAACCTCCATGTTCTTACCCATAGTTGCTGTGCCATTTCACATTCTTGCAGTTGAACCTAACAGGCTCCAATTTCTCTGCCTCTTCACCAAGATTTTCTGTCTTTTCTTTTTGTTCGATAATAGTCATCCTAATAAATGGGATGTCTCATTGTGGTTTTGGTTTGCATTTTTGTGATAACTAATAATGCTGACAGTTATTACTGGTGGCTATGTATGACTTCTTTGGAGAAATGTCTCTTCCAAACCTTTACCCATTTTTAAATTGTTCTCTCTTTTTTATTTTGGTGTTTATTTAGTTGCAAGAGTTTTGTTTTTAATATATCTTAGATATTAACCCCTTTTCAGATACGTGGTTTGTGAATATTTTCTGCTATATTCCAAGTGTTGAGAGTGGGCAATTTCACATAGTTCCCTAGAGAAAAAGTAACAATCCATTGTTTTCTTAGAGAAAAATATTCCAGTTTCTCACCCCTTGGTATGCTGTTAAATGTGGGACTTTATACATGAACTTCATTATGTTGAAGTAATTTCTTTCAATTTCTAATTTGTCAACCATCTTTATCATGAAGGGTATTAGCTTTTGTCAGTTTTCCAGTCGCCTGTGAGATGATTCTGTAATTTTTATTTTTCATTATGTTCGTGTGGTCTAGCCTGTCAGTCAAGCTTTACATATCACACCATCCTTGCATTCCAGGAATAAGTTCCACTTGGTCATGATGTGTGATCTTTCCAGTGTGCTGTTAAAGTCAGTTTGCTAGTTGAAAAATGTGCATGTATATTCCTCAGTGCTATTGGCCTAAATTTTCCTTTTTTTTTTTTTTGCGATATCTTTGTTTTTGACTTCAGCATTTGCTGGTTTCATGAAATTAGTATGAATTGTTTGCTCCTGTGTTCTTCAATTGAAAAAAAAAAAGAGTTTGAGAAGTATTTGTGTAAATTATTTAAATGTTCAGTAGAATTCACCTGTGAAGTCATTTGGGCCTGGATGTTTCTTGTTTGGAAAATTTTTGACTAATGATTGAATTTCTTTGCCAATTATAGATCTGTTCAGATTTTTATTTCTTCATAATGAGTCTTGTTAAGTTCATTTGTTTCTATAACACTATGTATTTCTTCTAGGCTCTCTAATTTGTTGGCCCTCATGTTTTCTCTCATAATCCTATTATTTCTGTGAGATTGTTGTCTTGTCTCCTTTTATTTCTGTTTTATTTATTCTAGAATTTTGTCCTTAGTCTAGCTAAGAATTTGTCAATTTTATTGATATTAAAAACTCCTAGTTTTATTTATTAGTCCTCTTGCTTTTTTTACCCTCTATTTTATTTAGTTCTATTCTGTTCTTTACTGTTTCCTTCCTTATGCTGATTTTGGGTTAGTTTATTCTTTCTCTGACTCTTTGAGGTGCCAAGTTAGGTTGTTAGGTTGAGATTTTATTTTAAGAGGCATTCATTGCTGTGATCTTACCGCTTGGTACCATCTTTGCTGTAACCTAGAAGTTTGGTTATGTTGTATTTTCATTTCCATTTGTCTCAAGATATCTTCTAATTTCCCCTTTGATTTTGACCTATTGAATGTTCAAGAGTGTGCCAATTTCCACATATTTGTTACTTTGCCAGTTTTCCTTCTGTTGATTTCTAATTTCATTCCATTGTGTTTGGAAAGGCTATTTGGTACAATCTCAATCTGCTTAAATTTGTTAAGGCTTTGCTGGGGACCTTACTTGTGTCTTATCTCACAGAATATTCTTTGTGTACTTGAGAAGAACGTATATTCTGCTGCCG
This sequence comes from Sciurus vulgaris, assembly GCF_902686455.1. NCBI lineage: Eukaryota > Metazoa > Chordata > Mammalia > Rodentia > Sciuridae > Sciurus > Sciurus vulgaris. Next base: position 196,770,830 of record NC_136462.1, read on the forward strand.
TTGAGTGGATTCTTCTGTTCATGGCTGTTAGGGCCAGTGGCCTTCAGTGTTGTACAAGTATTAATTAATTAATATTCTGTCCAGATGTTCTACCTGTTACTGGAAGTGGGTACCGAATATCTCCTACATCTCTGTGTTGTCTACTGTTTCCTCAGGATTTCTTCATATATTTTGTTGCTCTGTGGTAAGGCGCTTATATATTTATAATTACTGTATCTTTCTCGAATTGACATCCCTATACAGTGTCCTTTTTTGTCCCTTGTGACACTTTCTGAGTTAAGGTCTACCTTATCTGATATAATTGTGACCACCCTTACTTCCTTTTGATGCTCATTGGCATGGAATATCACTTTTTATTTTTTTACCTTCAGCCTGTATGTATCCCTAAATCTAAAGTGAATCTTGTTGACATATATTTGGACCCTGTCTGATAAACCGCTCAGGCACTATATGTCTGTTGACTAGGACGTTCATTCCATTCACATTTAAGGTAATTGCTGATATGGAAGACTTTTGTCGTGGCTGGATCTGGAATGTCCCCAGGGCTCATGTGCCGAAGACTTGGACCCCACTGCAGCAGTGTTCAGAGGTGGGGCTCTGGGAGGGCTTTGGATCCTGAGAGCTCTGACGCCATCAGTGGGTCAATCCTTGAATGAGCTCATAGCTGAAAGGCTGTTGGGATGTGGTGGAAACTATGGGGTGGGGTCTAATTGAAGTGGTCCTTAGGGGCTTGCTCTTGGGGACCTTGTCTTGTCCCTGGCCCCTTCCCCTCTGTCTTTATTGGCTGCCACGAGGTTAGCGACTTTGTTCTGCCACACACCTCCACCATGGTATGTTAGCTTCTCTCCAGGCCTAAAAGCCAGCTGACCATGGACTGGAACCCCTGAAACCATGAGTCTAAGTAAATCTTTCCTCCTTTTATTTGATTTTCTCAGGTGTTTTTCATAGTGATGGAAAGCCGATTAACGTAGCTTTATTGTTGCTTTTATTTTTGTCTTTGCAGTATTGGGGGTTGAACCCAGGTGCTGATGCATGCTAGGCAAGTGTTCTACCACTGAGCCACATCCCAAGCGCCCCCCCCCCCCACTTTACAATAAGCATATTTTGAGGGAGGATCTTGCTGTTTCCTGGTCTGCCTCAAACTTGGAATTCTCCTGCCTCAGCCTCCTGAGTAGATTATTGCCATTTTCTAAATTGGTTTCTGCTTGTTTTGCTCATTCCTCTCCTGCTGCCTTCTTTTTTGATTTGCTAATGTTTTTGTAATGTCATGCTTTGATTCCTTTCTCAAAGGAATCTCTTCTGTATGTGTGCATGTGGTTACCATGGGGTTTACGTAAAATGTTTTATAGTTACAGTAATCTCTTTTAAGCTAATGTTACCTTTGACCACACACAAAACCTGTACTTTCTGACCATTTTTTGTAATACTGATGTAACCAAGGACATATTTTATTTTGTGTATACATTAATGTATTTTTATGACTGTAGTTTATACTTTCATCTTTTCACTTTATACCAGGATAAAAGTCACTGATGCACCACTGTGATAGTATTGGTGTGTGTATACATACATGTGCACATCTTTATGAGCAGACCTTGGACTTTCATATGCTCTTATGTTGCCGTCTGGTGTTCTTTAATTTAAACTTCAATGTAATGCTTAGTTTGAATTGTTGACTTGATTGGATTAAGAGATGCTGATGATTAAGAGGCTCTGGGTATGTCCATGAGGGCGTGTCTAGACATGATTGGCATGTGGGATAGCCAACTGAAGAGGAACCCCTCCCTAAGCATGGGAGGCACCACCCAATAGGGTGGAATAAAAGCTGGAAGAACAAGGAATCAGATGCAGACGCAAGCTTGGTTGTTCTTGAACAGGTTCTTGATTGCTGCTTCTATCATCTGAGGATATCAGACTCTTGTTTCTTCACTCTTCCAAAGCAGACTCTGTCAGTGATTCCCCAGGTAGTTTCCAGAAGCCTTGGTCTTGGAGGAGGGTAGCACTGTTGATCTTTCTTGTTCTGGGACTTCTGCCTCTTGGACTGTGCAGCTGCTGGTTCTTCCAACTCTCCGGCTGCAGACAGCCATTATGCACTATCCAGCTTCTGGTCATGTAAGCCAATCTAATAAATCCCTTTATAATCATACATCCTGTGGATTCTGTTCCTCTAGAGAACCCTGACGAATATGTTCAAGGACTCCCTTTATCATTTATTGCCAGGCAGATCTTGTGGTGTTGAACTCTTTAGCTTTTATATGAGAAAGTCTTTATTCCTCCTTCACACTTTTTAACTTTTTTTCTTTTGTGGTACTGGTGATTGAATCCAGGGCCTCACACATGCTAGGCAAGCTCTCTACCACTGAGCTATGTCCATAGCTTTTTCCTTCATTTATGAGGACAGTTTTCTAGATATAGTATTCCTGGTTGACAGGTTTTTTTTTTTTTTTAAACACTTGGAATTTATCATCCTTTCTTTCGACCTCCAGGTTTCTGTGGCAGTGTTATGGGAGTCCAATTTTATTTTATCTTGCTGCAGCCCAAACTCTCCATGTTTAACTTTAGACCATTTGATTATAACATGCACTGTGTGGATTTCTTTGAATTCTTCCTAGTTGATGTCCACTGGGCTTCCTGTAGGTGGATGTCCATTTCCATTTCCTCCCCCACGTTGGGAACGTCTCAGTCATTGTTTTTCAAATCAGCCTTCAGCCCATCTCCTCTCTGGAACTTCTGTATGTGTGCTATAATTTTCTCCTTTTGGTATCCCCTAAGCGCATTAGGCTTTCTTCATTATTTTTCATTCCTGTTTTTCCTCCTCTAATTGGGTAATTTTTAATGATCTGTTGTTGAATTTGTTAAATTCCTTTTCTGCTTGATCAACTCTGGCTGGTGAGCTTAACTAGTGAATTTTCAAATAAGGCGTTACCTTCTTCAGCTGTAAAATTTGTAGGTAGTCCTTTTTGTCTTTGTTGATAGTCTCACTTTATGCATGCATTGTTTCCTTGAGGTCATTTGCACATTTATGATACTTATTTTGAATTCCTTATTAGGTAATTTATAAATTTCTGTTTCTTTAAGACTGAGTTTTTGGAGATATATTTTGGTTCTTTGATTGGTGCATGTTTCCTTGTTTTTTTGTTTTTTTTTTTTTTTTCTGTGTGTGTGTACCTTGTAACTTTGTGTTGAGATCACATTTGAGAAAATAATAACCATTTCTTCAAATCTTTATGAACAGGTTTTATATAAGAATAGCCCTTCAGTCATCCTGGCTAGAGATTCTGGGAATTATTAAACATTTTCTGTGGTTGTGTATTCTTTGGGTCTGTGCAAATAAAATTTTCATTTACAGCATTTACTGAATACTTTTATCAGGAGTCTTTTATCTCCTTTCTTCTGTCTGTCTGGTGTCCTGCAAATTCTCTGAAGCTACTACAAGCTCACCACTCTTTTGTTTTCAGTGTCCCCAGACTTATAGGGTGTACTGTGCACATTCAGGGATCTGAGTTGGCATGACAGAAAGCAGTCACTCTAGTTTCCCTTATAAAAGTTTGAACATTAAATATATGTTTCAGTTTTCTTTTTTTTCTCCAGGGGGGAGTTGTTACCTGACCACCTTGTATTGAGCCGGGAGGAGGGAATATGATGTGTGAGTTCCATAAATTTTGCTACCGGCTTCAATGTGTATAGCTTCTGTACTCTCCATGAAGTACAGGAGAGTCTTAGGTTATTTCCAGATTTCTCACAGTGAGAACTGGCCTTTGTTTTGTTGAACAAAGGAGGGTCTGGGCTTCTTAATCTTCCATCTTGCTCACGATAGCCCTGCCAGCAGTCCAGAATACCTATTGTATCTTTGTTAAAGGTAGTTTTGTAAGAACTAGAGAATTATCCCTTGATAGAACCAGAATTCAGTGGATTGGAAAACTGCATAATTACTTTACCCTGTGAAGTTATTCCAAGTTGATGACTTTGGGATTAACTGGCGTAGTGGCAAAGAGAAATTTGGAATCAAAGGACCTAGGTGGTGCGCTGTATCATACACACACACACACACACACACACACACACACACACACACACTTCTTATGTGTCTTTGGGTCACTTTGTGTTTCTATACTTAGGCTCCATATCTAGTGGTAGTAATTACACCTGAGTTGTAATGAAAAGTAAGTCAGGAAATGTATATACATAAATGCCTTAATAATTTGAAAATATTAACCAGGTTCAAGGTGGCATTATGTTAGGCAAGATTCTCAGGAAAAAATTATGGTTTCAGTGAAGGAGAGATTGGATGGAAAATAAAAGATTGATTAAAGAACCGTATTTCTAACTTAGATTATTAGGATTAGTCATGGTGCTTGGAGACAGGAGAATGATGGGAATTTGGGAAAGGAGGCAGAACTTTCAGTGAATCTGTTGGGTAGATGTGATCTGCATTTGATCACAATCCTCAAAAATTGAGGCTGATTAACTTGGAAAGAGAGGGAACTTGCTCAAATGCTATGAAGGAGCTCCAGGGTCAGGCCTGGAATGGCTTTTCCTCCTCTGAGGATTCACCTAGTGGTAGCTAATTGTCTCTTTATGCTTTCCACTGCTGGAGTGGATCGGACTACTGCTCTCCCCCATGGAAACTCCAGGGAAAGAGTCTGATTCTCTGGGAAGAGGAACATGATTGACAGCTGCATCAGCAGTACACCCAGTGTGACAGCAGGAAATCAGGATGCTGTGCCTCAAAGGAGCAGACACAGGGGGAGGCAGCCATAATGGACACTCCAGTATGGATGCTCTAGGAAAACTAGGAGCTGTGCTTCTGGGCCAGGAGGGCTACCTCGGAATCAGTCACCTGGACGTACACATCATAATGAAACTTCAGCTTTGTTTGTATATAGGGATTTATATGTTAATTTAAAAGAACCCTACTGTTGTTTAAAGCCTATCTGGCTAAGTCTGCAGAACATACCTTACCTTAGTTGTATCAAATTAAAGTTTTTAATATAATATACAGTGTCGAAAGTCCACATCCAAGACAGACATAATTGCATGGAATCAGCAGGGCGTGTATGTTTGCTCCCATTTCTTTAATAAGTTTAGATATGCATGAGTACACTCTGATGTATTCTCGTGTCTGTGTTGTGCTGAAGACTTAAGCACATGGGTAGACTTTATACTGTTTATCTCTTTGTATTATTGCATTTTCCCACCACACGCAAGTATTGTAGTTTTTACTAAAAAAAAAAAAAAAAATGGCAGAGAAGAAAGTAACCAACTGGGACTTGATGGAACCGGAGGGAAAATGAAAAAGGCTTAGAGATGCTGATCTCCTTCGTCTGTCTGCTTTGCACAGCCTTATGGTGATGGGCAGATGCGGTGACTGCAGGGATGGCTCACGCTGGAATGCAGACGTCAAAGGCGGGGTCCACCGCTAAAACCTGCGAGCTGAGTCCTTGCCAACCGTGTAGCTCGGCTTCAGGACCATTGCAGCGAGGGAGCCTGTGTGTGGAATGGTCCCCGTGCTGCACTCCCTCAGGCCCTGGAGCCTCTGCTAAAGGGCTTGCTTGTCAGAGAGAGCTTTCTAGTAAAATGCCCCCCAGCCAGACTGAATCCTTCATGCAGATTTATTGTCCTCAGAGCACTTCCTTGTTCCCTACCCAGGACAACTTGTTTACTGACCAGTAAGTGCTAGGAGTGTGCGTCTTCCACACCCTGACCCCACGCTTGGTCTTCCACCCTCCGACTGGACAGAGTAAAGGCTAAAAACAAGTAAATACATAGTAATAAAGAGAAATCGGACACTTGCTGGACGGGGGGTGCAAGGAAGGTGCCGGGAGTGGGACCGTAGATCCAGGCACTCGGTGGAGGAATCTCCTCTGTGACCTTGCACACGAGTTCACGCCCTTTGGATCCACTGCTGTGACAGACAGCGGCAGTACTGTGACAGGCAGCGTTCCTGTGGGGTCAGGTGCGCCTGCTCCTCCTGCGTGTGCTGTAACTCCAGAGGCTTTGGGAGGACGCGGAAGAGGTCAGATGGAAGGCGTTCCCGCCCCTCGTCCTGAGTGCGGTCCTCGCTGAGGCCATGTCGAGGTCCACACGGTCACTTCTCAGGGTTAGGTGCCTGGGCGCAGCCTGAGTGGCCCCCATTTCAACATACCTTTTTTTTTGCGGTGCTGGGAATCGAACCCAGGGCCCTGTGCTTGCAAGACAAGCACTTTACCAACTGAGCTATCTCCCCAGCCCCTGTGGCCCCCATTTCAATAACATGGTATTGAAGGAGAATCTGAGACTTCGCTGAAACCCACGCTGGCTTCGAAAGTGATTCTTTTGGGTCAAATGATCGCCTCCTAAAAGGAGTATTGAGATGCACGCCCTGCCGTGGTTTCCTCATGTGCAGCCTGAAGAGAGGCGGAGGTAAGTGGGTTTTACAAGTTTTATGTGGTTTACGAAGATTTCTGCACATACTGGCCGTTAGCGACCGCGCCAGCATGTATGTCGAAGAAGCTTCTGTTTTAATTATGTAGATCCAGCTCTGCAGATGTAAGGTTTGTGAGTGTGTGAGAATGAGTGTGGGTGTATATGAGTGTGAGTAGGAGTTTGTGAGAGTGTGTAGGCATGTGTGAGTGTGTGTGAGCATATGTGTGTTTATGCGAGTGTGTGTACATGAGTGGGAGTGAACATGTGTTGTGAGTGTGTGTATATGAGTGTGTATGTGAGTTGTGAGTGTGTGTGTGAGTATGCGCATGTATGAGCATGTGTGAGTGTATTTGAGTGTGTGGGTGTGTGGGTGTGAGTTTGTGAGTATGTATGTGGGTGTGTATGAGCATGTGTGAGCATGATTGTGAGTGTGTATGAGTATGTGTGTGTGTGTGTGGGTTTGTGAGAGTATGTATACGAGTTCAGGCGGGTCTATATGAATGTGTGTGTATGTGTGTGAGCCAGGCGTGTGCATGCACAAGCCTGCCGAGGGTTGCTTTGGGACCCCTCAGGACCCTGCCTGCTCTGTGAGCCCTCGCTAGCCTCCCTGAGCAGGGCTATCGCAGTTCTTATTATCTAAACCCGTTTTCAGAATGGGCCATTGTGACTGACTCATGCAGTCCCCCTACACTTCCTGACTGGTTAGGTGACTTATGTCTTCCTCTTTGCCCTTAATGGATCTGTAATGAAGTGACATATTTCAAAGTCATGCCTGCATCTTGGGCTGCAGTGTGACTACTCTTAAATGATGTCGCAGTAGAGGGTTAAGCCTGGCACACATGCTACCTGTGTCTGCCGAGAGGAACCACCTTGAAAAGAAAGAGGCCTTAAATGGGGGACGACTTCCAAGGGACCCTCTGTTGAAAGTGTCACCGTTATTTATTTATTTATTTATTTTGGAGTGCTGTGGATGGAACCCAGGGCATCGTACATACTGGGCAAGTGCTTGCTGAGCTGCAGCCCAGCTGGTTTTATCTTATTTTGGAGACAGGTTTTGCTAAGTTGCCAGGCTGGCCACGAACTTGTAGTCCCCCTCAGCCTCCCAGGTCGCTGGGGCTACAGTTGTGGCTGCCCACCGTGGCTGGATTGGTCTGGAAATTTTCAGAGTTAGTCATGCATGTTTCAGATGGGCTGAGAACACTGGCTTTGGGGTCAGTTTGCTTTGTTCACATCTTTGTGGTGACACTTTTTAAGCTGTGACTTTAACCTTTCTCAGCCTCAGGGTCCTCATCTGAAAAATGCTGATAATGAGAGTGTCCATCTCTATGACTTTCACCAAGGTCAGATGATTCATCCTGGATGTAGCATGTGGTAGGGTCTCAATAAATGATGGCTGTCTGTAAGGTTGCTTTTCATTGATGCTGTCCATCAGAAGTCATTGCTGGGTGATTCAAGTCTAGCTGGGAGCCGGCGGTGAATAAAGAGATGAATTGCAAGTACTGTAATCACATAGATCCACAATGCAGCGTGTGGGGGGTGCAGAAAGGTGCTAATCAACTCACCCAGAGCTCGGGAGATGTTTCCCAGAAGGGGTGGGCCTGGAAAGCAAAGTGAAATTTGGAGAAGAGAGGCCAGAAGGTAAACATTTACCTTGTGGAAGCTCCATGTGAGTTAGTTTATGGGTGGGTTAGATCTTTTGTTCATAGAGTTCTTGTGTATTTATTGAGTTTCCACTATGTGGCAGATGCCATGTTAGACTCAAAAAACACAGTGGTAGGCAAAGTAAATAAACAATTTCCCTTCCTTGTGGAACTTTCCCTCTTGAGGCAAGGCAGGCACTGAACCAGTAAGTTAGGTGGGCTGTGGAGGGAGGGTACAAGGGAAGGCCCAGTGTGTCACTGGATGGTAACCTGAGACCAATCGGATGGATGTTGGGGTGGGATTTCCAGCATGGCCTCTGTGGGAAATGAGATTTCACTAAGACCTGTGGTGAGTGGGAGTGACCTGGGGAGAGGAGGGAAGGCTCTGTGCTTGGGGGATCATGTAGTTTTCTGGGGACGGAAAAGTCCAGCTCTCTGGGACATGGGTAGCATAGAGCATGCTGGTGAGATGCACAGGGAGACCACAGAGGGTCTTGAGGTCCCCTGGATCAAAGCACTGGGACTTTGTCCCTAGGGCAGTCGGAAGTCTTTGAACATTATGCATAAAAATATCAAACTCAGACTTAGGTTTTGAAAGATCATCTGCTACTTGCAAAGTGCATTACTGGGGTTCAAAATGGAATTTCAGGTGGAAACCAATAAGTACAGGTGGAAATCAGTAAGTATGACAATAGACCGTAGTTTGCACTGGGGTGTTGGCACCGACATGGACAAAGACGTCAACTGCTGCATCTGACAGCTCTGAGGGTGTTGATGCGGGGGCAGGAGCTGTGCTGAGTCTCTGTCACCTGCGTGGCAAGGTCTGAGATGTGCTGTGTATTACTCCGAGCTGAGAAGTTTGCAGTTAGACTCTAGAAAGGGCTAGTGGAAGGTAAGATGCAGGGAACGAAGTGATCAGATCCGTGGGTGGAGGGTGTTTACTTCTCGAGCCAGGCATTTATTGAATTTAAAGTAATAGATTGGAGAAGTGATTCAGCACCATTGCAGGCTAAGATGGATGGGCGGCAGATTCTTTTGTACAACAGCACAAAAGAGATATATTAAGGGGAGGTTAAACTTGTCACTGTGAAAGGCTTATTTATCTTGTAAATACTTATCCTGGAGCTATCTAAAACTTCTTTCTGGCAGGACCCAAATAGGTCACCCCTCCAATGCAGGAGAGAAAGTGGACAGGGCTGTCACTGCCTTTCCACTGGGGACCACACCCTCCATGAGAGGGACGGGGTAGGAAAGTGCTGCGGGAGGGGCAGGGGATTGTGGGAGAGGGAAAGACATAGAATGTCTGATGGGGGCAGGCTTCCTGCTGACAGGAACACGGTGGGACTCTGCATGTTCTTATGCTCCAAGAGAGAGGCCTGGAAACCACAGAGAAGCTCGGAGTAAGGCAGAGAGAGGGAAAACATTTGGGAAACCAATTTTGTGATGGAGTCTGTGCTGGTATGTGTGACTTGATCCTTTGAGCTCCTGACGCTCCATCTGTGACTGCCAGTGAGACGATTTAGACCCTTCCCCTCCTCCAGGGTCCAAGTGTTTAGGCTCTGTACACAGGGAGAGCTCGGACGAGGTGATGGCTTCAGAGGCTTCTGCCTTTGGTTTCGAAAGCTTGTCAACAGGGATGGACTTGAGAACTGTTGAGAAGGTAGAGAGACTTTTGGACAATTAAAAAGAAAAATAGAAAACTGTCTGCCTCTGTGAAGCTTGAAGCCTGTGCCACTCTGTGGAAAGAATCGTTCAAGGTACCACTGATTCCCTTGCTGGGCTCTCAGCTTCAGGTCCCCGGGCACTGTTCTGTGCAGGGTGTTGCGCATGTCCCTGGTGCCCCGAGGTTGTAGCCTGGAGGTGCTCGCCAGGGGCTGTGACCGTCCTTCCCCTTGTTCACTGTGCAGGTGACAGAGCTCAACAACGTGAAGAATGTAGCTCGATTGCCAAAGAGCACCAAGAAGCACGCCATCGGGATTTATTTCAATGACGAGACCTCCAAGACGTTTGCCTGTGAATCAGGTTTGTCTGGGACAGGGGGCTGTGGAAGGGTTTGACCTTCGAGTGGGTGCGGCGTGCACGCGTGACCTTGTGGCCATTCCCACAGATCTTGAGGCTGACGAGTGGTGCAGAGTCCTCCAGATGGAGTGTGTGGGGACACGGATCAATGACATCAGCCTGGGGGAGCCCGACCTCCTGGCCACCGGGGTGGAGAGAGAACAGAGCGGTATGTACAGCGCAGTCTCGCCTTCCTGCTAAGCCCTCGTGCCCCATGTAGTAAAAAGTAAGCCATCTTCATTAGGGGAAATTCATAAAGCAATAAATAAAAATAAGCTTTTCCCTAATGCACAACCTGTGTTGACAATATGGTATATATATTTTTCTGTAACATGTAAACTTGGTGCATAATCTGAAAAAGCATAGCTAGAAATTTTGAGGGAGCTACTGTGTGCCAGCTTGGTGGAACAAACTTTCAGTATTAGATTATTTAATTTTCCCAGCAGCCCTTGGGCGTGCATGTTATTACTTCTCCCATTTTACTGATGAGGAAACTGAAACTTCAGAGAGCAAAAAGTCTTGTTTCAGCTCTAGTGGCTCCTTAGTGCTTGATTTCAGACTAGACGATTAGACCGTATTTTACCATGTGCAGACTTTAAACTGTAATGAGTTGTTGTCTGGCCTCCTCACTTAAATTGTTATTGAAAGCTTTCCAATGCTTTTAATAGAATTTAAACTTCACAAATGTTTCATCAAGTTTAAACCCACTTAAAAAAAATCTGTGACTTTTTTTTAAAAACAAATGCATGAGCCAAACTCTGAGCTCAACTCATGACCTAGAAATAAATCATTTACCATGATAATGACCCAAATATTAATGAACATTTTAGCAAAAATCAATGTTGGTTTATCGAAAAAGCTTGGGATAATTACTTCACCTCCAAGTCTGGGCCCCAGGGTTCTGCTTGGTGACCGACTTGGGCCAAGAGGATTTATCATGATGAACGGGCTCTGGGTCACCTGGATTAGTGGTGAAATGCAGAGGAGCTGTCCTGACCTCTCCACAGGCATCTCTGCATTTGCTACTAAAGCATGCTCCTCCTCTCCAGTGGAGTTGCGTGTTCATGACACATTCAAAGTCTGCAATTGTGTTCAACATACGTATCTATCGCAGTCCATCTCCACCAGTGTTACTGACCAGGACCCCGGCTGAGGGTGATTCCAAGGAACCTCTTTGGAGATTGGGACATTGAGCCACAGAGAGGCTGGATTATAGGCAGGGTCATCCCCTGAACCCCCAGACTACTCCTCCTGTGGTTAACTAAGTTGGGGTAACAGCCGCACGGATGAATGTCTGGGAACCCAACAAAGAGAGGAAAACAGGACAGGTTTGATTATTATTGTTTGCTAGAGTGCTCAGATCAGCACTTATTTTTCACAAATTTGTATTTGTGAAACAATATCCTTCTGGTGTTACAAACTGAAATAAAGACTCAGCTCTGCCCTGGAGTTGCCTGTCCCCTGCCAGTTCTTTGTGAGTTTCCTCTCAGTCAAGTGGAAGTAAGAATACCCCTGGTGTGTAATTACTAGGTATCATTATGAAACTCAACTTTGACCTTTAAAATATGTTGCAGTCCTAATTTGTACAGTCAAGTAATTGTGATTAAAATGGCCACTCCCTGCACTATTATTGTTTTCTTGAGTGAGTTAGAATTATAGAACTTCTAAGCAAATAAATTGGTGATCATCTCCCTTTTTACTTAATGAGATGGTCTTTCTTACTTGGTCCAAAACTGTCAAGGGAGCAATTTTCTCAATTAGATTCTATTTTTAAAATAATAGCTACTGGAAATCAGCAAATACTCAATGATTGAGAGTTCGGAATGATTTAGAAAATTTAAATGGATACATTTCATGAACATGGTCTTGACCTATTTACTAAATTCAACAAAAATCTATGAAAATTCTATTGATCATCGTATTATGAAACAATTACTTTATAATACCCCAACATAAAGTTGTTATTCTTTTGTCAGATATGGGCTGTTTACCATAATGATGGCTAGGCAGAGATGTGTTTGCTACAGCTTAACAATATGTGTTCATATTTTACTTAAAGATTCCAGTTCTATAACTTCTTGTGTTCATGAATTTTCTAGAGATACAACGAAAATTCTATGTGAATGTATCCATGGGGGAAAATTTCATTGCAGTAATCAACCATGCAGTTATTTAGAGGGATCTTGGTTACATTTATAACCATCATCTGAACAAGCAAATGAATATTTTCTTTCCAGTAGTTGGTTAAAGAAAGTCTTTTGTTTAAAAGTAGTTCAAATGTGTCCAGTGGTGTTTTCCCAAATGCTTTTTCAGTTAAGTGCATTAAAAAACAATTTGGGATATGACTTTATTCACTTAGTTATAGAAGTTATAAGTTGATCAATATAACTTTTGGTATCGGTAAACCGTAAGATAATTATTTAGCACCTGCATCTTTTATGAACACAAAAGCGTGGGCGTAATTAATGTGTGCTTGGCAGGAAAAAAAAGTAGCTTTTCATGGTTTCATTGCTTTAGCCTTTTATTGGCATACATACTTTTTATTATGCAAATTTAAAAAGTCTAAAAATGGTTTTTGTTCATGTAAATAGTGTTTAGTGTATGTTGACAGCCAGACCGTATCATTATGATGTTATTTGATAGGGTCTGCATTTAAAAATCATTTCCTGGGACAGCATGTTTGTGAGAAACATTGGTTTCCCCTAATACTCAATCAAATCTTAAAATATGAGCTTGAATTACTTTTGAATGCTTCTCTGTTCCTACAGCGTCTTTGATGTTTCATTCCTGGGGATTTTAGACTAACCTTTTGTTTTTCTCCCAGAGAGATTCAATGTGTATTTGATGCCATCTCCTAACTTAGATGTACATGGCGAATGTGCCTTGCAGATTACATCTGAGTACATCTGTCTTTGGGACGTCCAGAATCCCAGAGTCAAACTCATCTCTTGGCCGCTAAGTGCCCTGCGGCGGTATGGACGTGACACCACGTGGTTCACTTTTGAGGCAGGGAGGTGAGTTCCAGAGCGTGGAATGCCCCTCTTCTCAGCTCCTGTTTCTGTCTTCCAGGCTCCTATGATGGAGGCTCACCTGTACAAGGCATCCTGAAGTTCGCCTGGGGAGACCCCCAGAGCCCTGGTTCTCTAAGGCCAGGGGTGGTGCAGAATGTCCATGTATTCAGTGTGACCATTTTCCTGGGGAGGAGATTAATGTTTTGCATCTGTGATATGAATTTTCATTATGCAGTTTGGCTCTGTACCACACCCTGAAGTTGAACTGGGTAAAAAGCGCTAACCATGTGCCATTCACTGGGCTGAACTAAAACAGAGGCAAGGTTTTGGGAAGCTTCCATGTTGGTTTTCAGGGAATACTTCCTCATTTCATCTCAGAGTAGATCATAAGCCTGAGGGGCCACTGACATTTTTCAAGTTGCAGTTTATTGAGTGCTATTTTGCTGACAGTATAATGAATGACACGAACACTGGAAGAGGTTGATTCCCAAGCTTGTTCATTTTCATCCCCAATAAGTACTGTTCCTTTCAGGAGGGTACTGTGGGAGAGAAGATCGTGCCCACAGTGGTTGTGCTGACCCCACCTATGGGGAGATCCCTCTGGTCAGCCACTCACCTGCTTTGTCCCTGGGTCTTCCTCCTTCAGAATTTAACTCTGTTTTGAAACACATCAGTCAACATTTTATATTTTAACATTTCTAATGATGAAGCCTTAAGAATTGCAAATCCTTCTGCATGTGGCCTGAAATTGCATTCAGATTGAAAACAAGCCAACTTACAACATGGAAAAAAAAAAAATGTAAAATTGGACAGCTCTTCCTATAGGAAAATGATAGTCAACGTGAGGAGAGTAAAAACAGAACTTTAAACTCCAGCTCACGCCCAGATCCTGCGAGGAGAGGGCAGTAATGTTCCCTTCAAATGAATCTATTTATTTAAAATAAGGCCCAATTATGCAACGTATACTTTTCAGAACAATTTGTTGTTCTCACAATTATCCTAGAAAGTTTTTAAATTCTTCCTTCTCATAAAGTTGTTCTCTGGCCTCTTTCATTGTGAAGACCTAGAAATGAATCTCCCAGACAACAAACATCCTCACGTATTCCCTTGTATATATATGAAAACATCATGGTGAACCCCATCATCATGTGGAGCCACAAGAATGGGGTTCTGACTACAATAAGATATAGTCCCTGCTTGTATAATTATATCAAAATGGATTCTACTATCATGTATAACTGAAAAGAACTAATAAACAAAAAGGGAAATGTACTAACAAGCTATGAAAAGATACAAAGGGAACTTTTTTTCCATAGAAAAGAATTAACATACTGTGTTACTCCAACTCTCCGACATTTTTGGAAAAGGCCAAACGAGACAGTGAAAAGGTCAGCGGCTGCTGGAGGTTTGGGGCATGAAGGATGAGGAGGTAATGACAGGGACCTGGAGAACAGTGGCACTGCTCTGCTTGGTGCTGTGCTGTGGGTACAACTGCTAAAAACAGCAGAATGCACGACACCAGAGAGAACCCTAATGTCAACTGCAGACCTTGGGTGAGGATTGGTGGGTGTTTGATCATCAATTGTAACAAATCCACTCCTCTGGGCTGGGAGGATATTGAAAATAGAGGAACTGTTGGAGGGTAACCACCTGTACTCTCCACTCAATTTAATACATTTAATAAAGTGTATTAAGACAGGGAAAAAAGCTACAAAAGCCATTCACCTCCATTCTTAATAAAGACACTAAAAAATGGAAAAAAAAAAATCTAAATGTGCCCAGTGATGTTCTTCTTTTATCAGAATTGCTTATTGATTATCCTGGAGGGGAAAATCCTTTTTAGTAATTTAAGAATTGGTTTGATCACATTGGTATATTCTACCCTTTGGGAGCCAGGAATTATTATTATAGATTATTAGGTATTACTGTTATTATTGTAACCAGTAAAATCTAGATATTTTATAATAAATATAGACTTTTCTATTACCTCTGAATTGCCCATTCTTATTTCTTATAGACAGATAATAGAGTTCTCCATCTATCAGGACTTATGGGGTGATAATGAGAGGCATTTATTCAAATATGACTATTTTCCAATTGTTTTTTAATGCATTATTTATAAGAAATAGCAATAGAATATATGAAAACTAAAATGTAAGTAAACCTCTATAGTAGATCAAGACTCTTTGAAACTTTAAAAAATGATCTCATTAATTTTGAGATTTTGGGGACATAAGTTTCCAGGTATAAAAATCAATACTACTTATGTCATGCAGAAGTTTGATTGATATTGAAATCTAGTAGGACTGCTGAAGATCTAACAGATTATTTAAAAGACTGACATTTCTCCTGAGTGCTATAGAAAACCATAGAGGTCTGTAGGCAGGTGGATTTGGGTGTGTGCAGATGTGTTAATGCCGTGAGTGTGTGTGTGTGTGTGTGTGTGTGTGTGTGTGTGTGTGTGCATGTGATGGAATTGTGTTCATAACTTGGGTAGGTCACTCTGACCATGATGTGGTCAATAGGGTAGAGGGATGGGTGTGGACATTGGGAGAAATTCCTTGGCTTACAGAGTGCACAGTCTGGGTATTATAGCTGACTTCAGGCTTGGCTTGCTTCTGTGTCCATGATGCCCACAGGTTTCATTTGAGAATCCTCAAGTGGACAATAGAATCAAGGGATGGGTGTGGATGTGGGGAGATGCAGAAGTAGCTCAGGCAAAAGGAGTGGTGCACGAGAAGAGTAGATCTCTCGGGGACATAAATTCCAGAATTATTTCAGTGGTCTTTGACCAAAAGCTATAAAGTACTGAGACTTAGAATATGAAAGTGCCTCATCCCATGAGTTCGATGACCCTTTAGTGGTCTGTCCTCCTGGGAATTCCATCTAAGAATGCCAGCAATTAGATGGTTATAATGCCTATAATCTCCAGTGTCGTGGGAACGCAGAGTGTTCGTTGATTTTGAAGAACCTTCTCATTGGCAGTCACGCGTTGTGAGGCTGCTGCAAGCTTGGCATTGAATGGAGGGGAGGTGTGGGGACGTGGTTCTTAGGATCTGACTCCGTTTTCGGGCAGTGTGTGTAGTGTGAGGAGCGCTACTGCAGGAGTCAGAGAGACCTAGGTCTGGGTCCTAACCTGTTTTAAACTAGTGACGGACTCTGGGCAAAGCGTGTAAGTTTATCTGAGCTAGACCCTCCCTGCAGGGTCGTGACCTGCGAGGGTTCTAGGCCTCCCCTAAGTGCCTTTGACATCCCATTTGGATCACTGTTGGAGCAGGACTTGGCTCTGCAGGACACAGGCAACCCAACATAATATGACCACTTTGTGTTTTGTCTGAAACTCAAATAAAGATGAATTTTTATAGTTTCCATCAAGGGGCCAGGATAATAGGATCATCTGTGTTCTCTCAAGTGTGAAGGTTTCTCTCTGCCTTGCTTTTGTTAGTGAAGATAATTTTTTCCTTGGCTATTTTTGGATGTGTGCAAAACAAGGCAGTTTCATATTACCTAATATACTGTTCTTCCTCTCATTTCAAGAAATGAGCAGGAGCTGAGTTTCTGCAGGCGGTTTTCATATACCCAACATGCATTTGCAAAACTTAAAGACTGTCCTCCTGTAGAACACAGGGATTCTTCTTCCTAAAGACCTTGGGCAAAGTTTTATTCACATCCAGCTTATTCCTGCTCGGTGGCTCCAGTGCCCTTGAGCTCAGCTGACAGTGGGGTGCTCATAATGAGATGGACTTGGAGGACATGAAATGAAATTACAGTCCTGCCACACAGGGCTGTGGGAACATTGCCACCTATAAAATGGGGACAGTGTCTTCCTTATCATGAGATTACTATGAAGATTAAATAAAGGCACATATGACAGACAACTGGAATGATGCCGGAGAAGTAGCAGGCACTTGAATCAGCCCAAACCGACCCAGAAAAGAAATTCATTGCCTTATATTACTCAGTCCAGGGGTCGAGATGGCTTCAGGCTTGGCTTGATTCAGTGACCAGATGGTGGTCCATGACTTTCATTTGAGAGTCCTCTTTCTTCTAGGCTCCAAATGGTGACCTCCAGAAGCCTTGGAATCTTTCCACACCATCAGCCAGTGGAAGAGAGATGAATTACCATCATGCATTGACCATTACATTCGCCCTTCCCTTTAGGCTTTGTACTGACAACTTCACACAAAGCTCCCAGGACACAAGTAGAATGGGGGTTCCTCCCAAGGCACACGTGGCGTGCCATTGCCAGCAGAAAGGGAATGGATGTGAGGTCTTTAAAAACTAACAAAATGCATCCAATGTGGTATTTCAGAATTGCTCAAAGCAAAGAGGGTCTAGAGGCCTTCCATCTGCAGTTAGCGGTATCACTCGTAATAGGGCTGGACCTCCACAGCACTGCTGCTCAGCCAGGCGCGGTTTTGCTCCCAGGAGACATTCGATAACGTCGGAGATGTTTATGGTCATAAACTGTGCAAAGGCACTGTTGGCATCTAGGGTGTGGAGGGGGCAGAGGTGTTGGTAAACATCGCACGCTGCTGCACAAAGGAGCTTCCCACAACTGTGGATTATGGGGTGCATTTATGCAGGGTTGAAAACCTAGCAGGTGTCTCAGTGACAATGATCCACCCCTTGCTATGCGAGATCACTGTGAAGCTTTGTATACGTGCCACCCTGGTAAAGCCACTCACTCCATCACAGAGGCTGGAAAATATTTTCATTCTCTTAGAGGGAAACAGGTAAAGGCCCGAAGTCCCAAGGTCCAGGGCTAGTGTTTTGATCAGCTATTTTGCTGCTGTGGCTAAAAGATTTGACCAGCGCAATTATAAAAGAGGGAGGAAAGGTTTATTTGAGGGTTCACGATTTCAGAAGTCTTAGTCCATAGAGAGCTGACTGCATTTCTTGAGGCTTGAGGTGAGACAGGACAGCTTGGCAATTGAGTGTGGCAGAGGGAAGCAGCTGGCCTCATCAGGAAGCAGAGAATCTCCTCTCAACAGGTACAAATATATATACGCCAGGGTCATGCCCCCAATGAACCATTCCCTCCAGACACACCCCACCTGCCTCCAGTTACCACTCAGTTAATCCCATCAGGGATCAATTCACTGATTAGATTAAGGCTCTCTCAACCCAATCGCTTCTTTGAACCTTCTTACATTGTCTCACACGTGAGCCTTTGGGGGACCCCTCACCTCCAAACCATAACAGCTAATGAGTGGTGGGTTCAGGATTCACACTCAGATCTTCAACTTCCAAACTCCATAGGTCTCTGAGAGGGTGTTCCTGCTGCTGGAGGTCAGCCTAGTTCTTAATGACCTTCTGCAGAGCGAGAGATAAGTGTACTCACACAGCTAAACTCGCCGAGACCATTTTGGATGCCCTCAGGTACTAGTGGGTAAACCTTCTTAGTTGGATTTTAATTTGGGGTCTTCCTGTGTTTCTTCTTGTTTGGAGTGAAGGTGTGGTCAGCCGGCATTGTCCACCTCTCCCGCGCAGCTGTGTGAGGATCGCAGGCCACAAGCGTCCCCCACCTGTCTTCCCTCCCCCTCTCCCCCCCAGATAAGTAGTGTGACTACGTTGCCTTGAGGAAACTTGAAGTTGAAATATAAAATTTGTAATAAAGTGCAAAACTGCACAATTAATTGCCCTTGGAGACAAAGAACAGTTCATTTATTTGGGGGACCAAGAGACATACACTTTGTTCGTTCGAGGTGTTTCTAAACTTTGGATTGTTTCATTGCACTTCAAAGCTCCGGAACCTGGCTTCAACAGGTCAGACTGTCAGGGCCTCCGACTTTGCATAGGAAGATCCAGTTGGCATAAAGTTCTAACCGCAGCTACGTCCCCCTGGAACCATTCTGGAAATGTTATTGTTTAAAGAGAGGTGGCAGGTGTCCGGTGAGATTCGCTGTAAGTGTTCCAGCTGGGTGCTGAGTTAGCACGTTTCAATGTCAGACTGCCTTTCCTCCTGACCGATTTAAATGAATGTCCTAGGTTTTGCACCTGCAGGAGTGAGAAAAAGCTCAGGTGACATTTGGCAGAACGTACTAAATAATTCCCGTGCATGAGTGCGTTTCTTTGCCAGCTGGAGAGAGTCTTTCTTGTGCCTCCGACATCATTTTAAGAGAAACTTTCAGTGTCGTCTCTGAGCAGTAGAGGAGGGAACTTTCCCTCTTCAGAGCACACAGGCCTCCGCTCTGAATATTTAGAAGGTATGCTTTACTTTTATAATGAAAATCCTTTTATAGATAAATGCTAGGGAGGAATGAGTGACATTGTTTATATGCAATTTACATATACTTATCCTTGTGAAATACGGTGAGAATCCCAATGGCATGAACAAATGCCTTTCTTAAATGGAGTGTACCAGATTTGTGAAAAAGCTGCAATTTGTGGAGTGGAGGCACTTGAGCAGCCTTGGAAAATAAATCATGCCGTTTCTCGTGCCGCTTGCCCTGAAAATCGTAAGCTGGCGAGATGACTTTTCACTGGACAAGAAAATGGTTTCCTCCTCTGATTGATGAGTTTATGGGTAAAATAAAAATCATATGACATCCTTTATTTTCCCTTTGCTTAACCATTTCTTTTTTAAAATTTTATTTGTTCTCATTTGATGTACACGACAGTAGCATGCATTTATACATTTTGATAGATCATACACAAATGGAGTGTAGTCTCATTTTTCTGATTACACATATTGCAGGATCACATGTTTCATGCAGTCATACATGTACATGAGTTAATAATGTCTGTTTCACTCTCCTATCGTTCCTTCCCCCATCTTTTGGATATTTTGTTTGTCTACTTGATTCTCAGCTACTTAGTCATCTCTAGTTTCTGGATGTTTCAGAGACGGTATCTGCATTCTTTCCAAAGAATTGAGATCACGTGTACAGTACAGTGCCCTCAGGTTTTCCTGCTGTGTCGAGCAGAGGAGATCAATGTAAATACTGGGTCTCACATACTTGCTTGGGAGATGTGAAATTCTCTTCTTCGCAAGAAAACAAATACAATGATGTCATTTATATGGCCATTTGTTCCTCATTAGCATTGATCTGAAAGAAGATTTTAATTATAAAGGTAATGCATACTTACTATAAATATTCCAGGAACGGGGGTATGTATGAAATTAAAAAGGAGTGTTCCCTTTTCTTGCAAAGCACCACCTCTTGAATGACCACACTAAGGGGTGTTTCGTTATTGCACTGTGCTAGGTGAGGGGGTTTGAAGACAAATAGGACCAAGTTGGCTTTGTTGGGAGCTTGACTAGGTCCTGCCTGCTTCTGAGCTTGTGATTTTAGCACGTGGAATTCCTAAAAGGATGTCTTTATTCTGAACTTTAAGGCAAAATCAGCACTCACCAGTGCCCGCGTCCAACAAAACATAGGTGACGTCCACAGGTGCACACCATCATTTTATATGTGCTGGTACCTCAGAATTCTAGAAAGGACTAGTCTGCATAACGCCCTCCTTCACCCTGCATTTGCCCAGTGCACGCTGTGTGCCAGGTGTGGTCCTGAGCACTGCAGAGGTAGCAGTGGGCTCAGTGGTGAAACTTACTCGACAGCACAGGAGGGATATTGACGACGTCCAACACAAAGAAGTGTGAAGTAGGTCTTAGCCCGAGTCCCACAGTGAAAAGTGTACTTTGGAGGGATAGAGGGGCTGCAGAAGGGGTGCAGTCCTAACGAGGTAAGCAGGGCTGGCTTTGCTGAGTCAACTATATCTGAGTCACGACCTGAAAGAGCTAAGATGGTGTGAGCCATGTGGGGATCTGGGGGGAGAGCATTCCTCCATAAAGAAGGATGGGCAAGGTGCAGTATTGGAGGAAGAGCCAGGAGGCTGAAGTGGCTGAGTGGAAGGAGGGAGGGGGAAGCAGCCCGTGGTTAAGGTGGAGGCCCAGCAGAAGGTGGTTGGGAGGAATTTGGCTTCTAGTCATAGTGAGGCAGAGAGCCAGGCGGAACAGTCCTGCCCAGGACTGCTCTCACTTCCGACGCCCCCTGTCAGCTTAGGGGTGCCCAAGCCAAGCCAGATGTTAACTGCTCAGTCGTCTTCCCCAGGTGCACGTCCATTCCCATACTTCTGAGTCACCCTGTGGTTCTGCAACGCGGCCACCGCCTGTCCTTGAAGACACACGTGCTGTGCCTCCCCCTCAGTGTCCCTGAGAACCCTTCCCCATGAGCTTGGACAGTTCTGGGGTTCAGTGACAACAGCAGCAAATCCTGATTAAATGCGTGCTTGATTCCAGATTGTTTCCTAAACACAAACACAACCCCCCGTCAAACCCCGTGGGCTTTGGGTGATCTTATCCCCTCCTTTCCACGTAGGAGGTCACTGAGACCTCCAGAGGCTGTGGGGCATGCGCCAGGTCACCATCCTGCCTGCGAGGGAGCTGGGGTTGAGGCTGCTGCCTTCCCCCAGGACGGGGCTCCAGGTACCACGTTCCCGAAGGACAGGGCGATTTTAGGTCACAGAGGCACGGCACTAAGTGTGGCCTCACGGTGATAAAGCCATTTCCTTTCAGTTTGTTGCTCCTTTTGATTAGATTACGGAGAAATACTGGGCCTGGTGCCGGAGGGTCTTGCCCATGTCTCCAGCACTTTCCAACGTACCTGTTGCCAAGGGAGCAGGCTCCAGCCCGGGCCTTCAGTTCAGCAGGAGGACCTCGGTAGAGGTCAGGCCTGTTTTGTTTTTCCCCGCATTTTCTTTGATACCTGCTTTCAGCTTCTGTTGATGGCAGATTACATTAGTGCATGATATCGAATCAGTTAGGCACATGTGTTTGAGGGGAAAAGCCCACTGATATGGCAGGGGTCACAGGTGATGTGAGCACTGGACAGCCCTCTCCGGAGCCACGTGAATGCTGGATGTTCACAGGAGCTGTCCCGTGCTTACAGGCCTGGGTGGCACCGGGCGATGATAGAGCATCCCACAGCAGGGCCAGGGACACCACCCAGGAGCAGGGCCTGGGTGGCCCTGACCTCCAGCCAGCATGCGCTGCCTGGACTCAAGCTGAGGTCAGCTGGGCAGAGACCAGTGGTGGGACTGGAGACAGGCTGCTAGACAACTGCCCAGAGTCCCCTGGCCCCAGGGCGCGGCAGTGTGGCAGGCCTGCGCCCAGCAGCGGCTTCCCTGGAGGTCTTACCTGACCTCTTGCCCTTGAAGTGTAACTCAGTTTCTCTCTTGTCCTTTTGTTTTTGGTTGATTTCAGTGATTTTCAAGCCAGGGCATTTTGTGTCCCAGGGGACATTTGGCTGGAGACCCCTTTGGTTGTCACAGTTGGGGTTGCTCGTGTCTGGTGAGTAGGGAGAACACTGTGGCTTAATCAGAAAAACTCGCTGTCTACACAGAGCTCAGATTCCCCCCGGGAATGACAGACTCCCTGGAAGATGTCATCGTCCTCTCTACAAAGCCTGTTTAATAGTTGTAGTAAAGCCAGGTGAGAGCCACAGTCATCTTGTTTTACAGGTGGCATTGCACTTTGGAAAGCTGAAGCACCCAGAAGTCTGGGCAAGTCCTGCCGGGCAATCCCCAGCTTAAGCGCTCCCTCTTACGCAGCGCTTTGGCATATATTTGGTGTGGATAAATTCATGAATTTCCCAGTGTTTTCTGAGCAATTGATTTCTTCTGGATTCTTGGCTCATTGAATAATTCATGTTCGGAGTGACAGGTGTATCATTTAGGGAAAATGATTGTTGAGAAATTCAAAGCTACCGCCCCATCTCTATGGCCACAGTATTCCAATAGAGGAATCCAGTTCTTCCCAGAAGAGATAAGAAAGGCCATACTTGAATTCCTTATTTTTGCCTCACTGGTTTCTGTGAGTATAGGGCCCTGGGAAAGTATTAGTGTATTGGGGACATTCTTAGAAAAGCACCCATAGAACAAAAGAGAAAAAAGGAATCTGGACCATAAAAAACCAAAGTGCAGGTTTGCTGTTCTACCCTGGGCGAAGCCATTAGAAAGTTGCCTGTTGTTTTCCGCAGAGACGTTGTTGTTGAATGAGGTTATGTAAGACCATTAGCCTGTCTGCCATGTTCTTCTTTGTACTTCCTCTCTCGCCCATTTTATTACCCCCTCTTTTCTTCTTACTGCCCCATTATTCTGAAGAAGGCCTCTGGTGACATTAATGCATTGTTAGGGAGGTGAGGGGAATGAGGGGGAGGCCAGGGGAGGCTGGGGAGAGCCTGTAGGCAGTGCTCCTGGCCTGCCTCTTCCCGGTCACGTTTGTCCTGCTGAAGGACACACATCTTGAGCAGAGGGACAGAGGTCCCAGCAGTTCTGACCAAAGGCCTCATTTTTCTTCAAAGCTCTTCAATACATTTTGTCTTTTTAATGTGCTCTGGGGGACTTGGGGCAGATCTGATTGCTGAAACCATTTTGGTCCCTCACAGCTTAAAAACAAGGAACAGGTTGTTGACATTTGAAATTCAGGGACCTCACAAAACCATCAAGAAGCTGTGTCTCTGCTGCACTCCTGTTGCCTCAGGTAGACCCTGGCTGGCGCGGTCTGTGACTTTGATCTGAAACAAGGCCCATCGCCACTCTGCTGTGGAGGGTCAGAGCAACTTGACCCATTCACTTTCTCTGCCTAGGGGAGTTTGGGGCCCTGACTCCCAGTTCTTCCTCTAAGTGATAAGCTCTGTGTGTGTGTGTGTGTGTGTGTGTGTGTGTGTGTGTGTGTGTGTGTGTTCGTTCAGGACCCTCAGGGATGGGTGGGAGTGGTCTATGGAAGTCTGGTGTTTTGATTTCATTTGTTTTTGATAACAGTATTTGAGAAATTTAAATGTCACTGAAGAAAAGGGATGGGCTTATTGCATTTATCAAAAATTGACATTGGATGAAATTTAATTTTCAAAGAGTAGATCTTGCCTATTAGTGGGTCATAATACAGATAAAGCATTCTTCCATCAGTATTAAAAAATAAGAAAACAGCATGTTATATAAATTGATGACAGATTGATCCATAAATAGAAAGAAGTATTGGGTCATAAACTAAACTGTTTTGTTTGTTTGTTTGTTTGTTTTTTTAACTGTGAGTTGCAGTTAAAGAAAAAAAATATTAAAAACTAGATTTTAATAGTTTTCCAGACTTTAAAAACACAGCTGCAGAATTTGGATTTGCAAAGATTGATTTGCAAATTGATTATTCTGCAGGTGTTTCTGAGTGACAGGTGGCTTTCTGGAAGGGAAGTGGTCATTTAGATGAGTAAATAAACAGTGCCCTCTGTCCTAGGAGAAACAAGACTGCTTCCTCCTTGTAAAGAATGCATTAAGGTGACTTCCTTCTCTTAAAGAATGAGGATTTTCGTATTTGATGGAAAAAAGATCTATGAAATCCATAGGCCTTGCAGAATCAAGTGCCAGGTGGTGGAGTCAAGTTTGCATGTAGGTCTGCTCGCAGGTGAAGTGGCAGTAGGGCTTGCAGGATTGTAGGATGTTTCGGGAAGGAAATGGAGCTTGACAGAAAAATGCTTTGAATGTTAGTCTTAGTTCTTTTTCTTGGTACTGGGGACTGATCCCAGGGGGTCTCCACCTCTGAGCCACATCCCCAGCCCTTTTATTTTTTTGTTTTGAGACATGGCCTCACTAAGTTACCAAGGATGACATTGAACTTGTGATCCTTCTGCTTCAGCCTCCAGAGTCACTGGGGTTACAGGCATGCACTGCTGCGCCTGGATAGTTTGGATAATTTTAGTTCCTCTTTGTATTAAAATGACATGATAATTAAAGTCACAGGATCAACTTCATGAACTAGTTCTTTATATTAGCTTATTGGAAGTGCTTCTTTTGCCTCTTTTTCTTCTTGCACAGCCCGTCTTCATGAAATTCAATGAGGCAGATTTTGAATATTGACTGAAGCTTTGCCATGCGTGCAGAAAGCTGCCATATGCCCGCGTGGTACCAGGCCAACTGTGAAAAATCAGAGAGAGGAATCTTCCGTGTTTTATTGCATTAACTGCATATGCTGGAGTAGATAAAAAAAAATTAATCATGGTTTGAGTTGGAAATTTGCTTAGTTTCCACGTTGCATTAAACACTTTTTCAGATGTGAGCAAAACTTGGGCACTAAATCCAGTGTTTCAGCAAGAGGTTCTCAAGTGGGAGCAGGGACTTTCGAAAAACCAGGTCCTTGGAAACAATAAACCCCACCTCCTTGTTTACTGTTGCCATACCTACGCATCAAAATCACAGCTCTTGTAAATGTTCCCACATATCATTTTTCCCCATTTAAAAAATATTCACAATAATTAAATATGTTTTAGCATATGTATACAATACATGTTTAACTTTAAAGCACTTGTTTGGTCTTATATGTAGTGATCTCCTCCTATTAATGAAATTATTTCTGGTTTTAGCAGCCTGGGGTGGAGGTGACCTTCCTCTTAACACTTGACATCAATTATCAAGCCAGGCAGCTTCCCTTGAAGAATTTCTCCTTGTGTTCCACATATTAATTCAGCACAATCATGCTCATTAAACATAAATTAGCAGCATTCGATCCATCACATTGAGCGGAAGCTGGAGTGAAATTTGATCTAGGATTTTAGAAATGAGAGAATCAGTGAAGCCACCATCTGGGAGGAGAGTTAGGACGGAATTGAAGAGCACTGTGAAATTCTCCTTTCACCCCTGAGCCGAGCAGCTTCGGGTCTGCTAAGAATTTGTTGGAGGAACACACAAGCACAGGCTCCTGCTGGGGAGTAGCAAGGGGAAGTGAGGGATGATCCTGGGACTCAAGAAGCACCTCCTTTTTAGTCCTCTCCTCTGCTGACTGAGACAATCACTGAGCACGTGCTAGCTCCCAGTGCTGGGTTCCCTGCCCATGTTTATAGTAATTAATTGGACACTTGGAACATTTTGATTCTAGTTAACTTCGTTTAGCAAACGTGAACAGGAATCCTGGTATGGTAAAAGTAAATGAGCGTGAGGTTTTAGACCTGGAGCTTCAGGAGCAGGATTTCAGAGCTTCCTGTTTTTGTCTTCACAGGATGTGTGAGACTGGTGAAGGGCTGTTTATCTTTCAAACACGCGATGGAGAGGCCATCTATCAGAAAGTCCACTCTGCTGCTCTGGCCATAGCGGAGCAGCATGAGCGCCTGCTACAGAGTGTGAAAAATTCCATGGTACGTGCGGAATTTCTTCCTTATGATCCAGTGTGTGTGCCACTGCAGAATGCAATCTGGGAATTTTTGTGCCGAACAATATGGGTAGCATTCTTCGAGCAGATGGTTTACTTCTATATCAGAAGTGTACAGCATGGATTAAATGCCATCCTTGGAACACCCCAGCTGATAAAACCCTAACCATACATCCCTGATCATTCGCTTATGACTGTATGATGAAATTGTTGCACCTGTGCATCTACATTAAAGTCAATTTGGATGTATCGAC
The DNA here is from genome assembly GCF_902686455.1 of Sciurus vulgaris. Lineage (NCBI taxonomy): Eukaryota > Metazoa > Chordata > Mammalia > Rodentia > Sciuridae > Sciurus > Sciurus vulgaris. The sequence continues at coordinate 196,797,336 of NC_136462.1, forward strand.
AACTATGGAGATGCAACAGTGTGGGTATGTATTCATAGCTGTATTAGAAGTTGTAGTTGCCAGTGCCATCTGAGGCTGGGGAGGAAACAAATGAGAGAGGAGGGCTGAGGGAAACTGGAGGGAATGTCAAGAAGCTATTGATACGAGATGGAAGGTTCTGGAGAGGTGGAGACCTTGATTTTTCAAGGGAAGCCAAGGATTTGAATCTGGATATAATACCATCCTGTTGGTAACTTTGGGAAATGAATTACAATTAAAATAGCAGCATTTGGTGTGCCAAAGAGACCCTCACACGCTATACACAGCCGCGCGTCTGTCACTGTAAAGATGCTAGGAACATACAGGTGCTCCTGAGTCCACCAGCAGGACACAGACACCCACCCTTTCCATTGCACAGTCCTGTGGATGGCACCGAGAACTGCGTCATTAGTCTCTTCCTTTGGAGAAACCACACAATGTATGTACACAACTAAATATTTAAAAGAAAAAAAAATCTCACATCTGTAATTGTAAACATCTACATAAAGTTCATACCTGGAAGAAAATAAAACTGAAAGCAGCAGATTTAGCATGGTAAGACTAGGGTAGTTTGGATATCTATGGCTAGATTGGATTTAAGGAGGGGCAAAGCAAGCCAGTATTGTGACCTGTCCCGGACCACTCCTGAAGGACCTGTGTACACAGCACATGGGTTTTACAGCAGGGGGGACCAAAACTTTCTAGAAAGGGTCAGATAATAGATATTTCAGTCTTTGTTGATTAATATGGTAGTGGTTACAGCTACTTACCTGCCATTGTAGAACCAAGCAGCTAAAGAAAATCTAATACAAAGGAATGGCCAGGTTCCAAGAAAAAACTTTACTCATGGACCCTGAAATTCAAATTGCATATAAATTTCTCATATGAAATATTCTTGATTTTTCTTTTTCCCCCTCAACCATTTGAAAATATTTTTCAAAAACCCATTTTTTCTTTATGGGTCAAACAAAATCAGGCGGCAGGACAGTGTACTGTTGGAAGGGCATGAGCACAGACAGGAAGCCAGCGTGACTTGAGCCTTCAGGAGAAGCAGGAGCTAGGCCCGTGCAGTAAGTGTGATGTCAGAGGTGGCGACACGGAGGGAGTGTCCAGCCTGGCTGGAACATGGGGTGCCTAGGTATGTGGTTGGACTTTATTCCAAGATTGCTGAGGGTGTTTCTGGATGAGATAATGTTAAGTTGGTAAACCGAAGAAAGCAAATTGCCCTCCATGATGTGGGTGAGCCTCATCCAGCTGGTAAAAGACCTGACTAGAACAAAAGGCAGCCTGAGAAAGAGCTGGCTCTCTGCCTGATGGTCTCAAGCTGGGACGTCGGGTCTCTGCCCTGGAATCCATAGAACTTCTCCATCCACTCTCCTGGTTCTCAGGCCTTCAGACTGCAGATCTTGGGACTTCAGTTTCATGATTATGTGAGCCAGTTCCTTAAAGTCAATCAGTCATTCTTCCAATCTGTCTCTTTTTCTCTCTCCTCTCTTCCTGTTGATCTGCTTTTGGAAAACCCCAACTAATCTGACCGATACAGGAGTAGATACAGATGATGCAGAAATAGAGGTCAGTGCCCTATCACTGTGTTTAGGATCACTACCCGTGGAGACAGACCTAGTTCCAAGGCTAACTCTGAAACATTCTGGTCTGTGGAGGAAAGAAGCAAAGTTCTTGATTTCTCCAAACTCCAGTCTTCTGCTTTGTACAATGGGGAAGGTAATAATGTTTACCTTTAAATCTCCTTGTGAGGTTTAGGTGAGAGATGCTTGTTACACATAAGCTTTTGTTCTTGTTGCTATTGATAGCTGAGTATTGCCATTAATAGCTGAGTATGTTGGTGGGTTCAGATTGGTCCAAGCAATGGCTGACGGAAAGGATGGTAGCAGTGATATGCCCCATCACTGTGTCCATTTTCATTGCTACGGTTCTCCATGTATGTGTGTCTTAGTAAGATAAAATAAAGAAAGGGTAGGAAATGATATAATCTGACTGTGTTTAGAGAATCAGAAACTACTATAAGAAACTACAGGAAACAGTCATATTTACTAAGGAATCTATTCATCATTGAAAAATTGCAGGCAAAAATTCAAAACAGCCAAAACAAAAAAACAAACTGCCCACATTCCTGCCACACAGGAATATGCCCATTGCTAGCTTTGGAGTATGTAGCTTCCAGTATTTTAACTGTGTGGACTTAAAAAATAGACTTGTACTCAATACATTGCTGAAGACTAGCTTTTTGAAAACATACAGTATCTCTCTATTTCTATCTCATTAAACACATGCAACATCTATTTCATGGTTATGTAATATTGCACCACGGGGACATTCCATAGATTTTAAAACTGGGCTTAGTGCTCAAGCTCTGTGCATCAGTGATTATTTGTTTAGGATAAATTCTTAAAAATTAATTGTTGAATCGAAGACTGAATATTTTAAGAATTTGATTTTATGAACTTCCACAAAGACTTTCTTTTAGAACAAATGAACTCTTTGTACTTAATTCCCCAAATACTTAGCAGTTATGGATATTGCAAGATAGATAGATAGATTAGTGGGTGGATGGATGGATGGATGGATGGATGGATGAATGGTTGGGTAATAGGGAGAAAGAGATGGAGAGAGGGAGAGAGAGAAAAATAGAGCTACAAAACTCAAGTCACTTAAAAGTCAGAGGGAAATAATCACTGCATTTGACTTGTGTGGCTATCCTGTTAGATGCTTTTAAGCTCCTAAAGAAATTTTTCTAAAATTACCTCATTTGTGAAGCCATAATTAGCATAAATTGTTTTGTGCTTGAAAGGCAGGTTCTGCACGCACATGTTTTTCCATTTACAACCTCCTCATTATTTCCACTAAAAATTAATCGAGAATATGAGTCATTCATTCAGATCATCCCATTGCAAATGTAACTAGAAAAAAAATGTCATTCACTCTTAATTTGCTGTAAGCTTAATAAGTTCTGTAAAATGGATGCGATTTTAAAGCAACAACATCCTGTTTTACATGAAATGGGTAAAGGTCCAAAATGGGATGTGACTTTCAGCAAGTTGAACTAAGGATTGTGAAAAGCTGAAAGTCAGTGGACTCGAATCTCTGTGATCAGGGGAGAAAAGAGACGCTGTGATAAAATGGAATAAATGAAGGTGACGCTGCTGGCCCACCCTCCCTTGGGTTGCTCAGAGTTTTCTGGAACCGAGAGCGGACCCACACAGGTGTGGCTGGGCTCGGCTAGCAGTGGCCTTGCCGTCCTTCTGGCTTGCTTCTCTGAGGAAACTGAGGCCATAACTGGAGGAGGTCGGGAAGCTCACCTGGAGCCTCAGCTGCATTACCTGGAAGCCCTAACCTGCTGTTCTCTGCCCAGGCTGCATCTGCAGATGGAATGCCACACCTGGGACTCATGCTGGTCCCTGAGGGAAGTGACTGAGTCATTTTTGTGACACTCAATCCCAAAGCTCATAAAGACCAGGCTGTGGGTTGGGTGCCAGCAGCAGCTGTGTTTGGCTGAATAAGGGCTCCCCAAAGATGCCCAGGCTCCGATCCTGGAAGTGGCGAAAGTTACCTGACGTGGCAGCAGGGACTGTGCTTGTTCCAACACAGGTTGTAGGCCCACAGCAGAAGAGAGCATTCTGTTCACCATCCTCAACATGGAAGGACTCTCCATCGGCCCACGTGCCACGAGGAGACGGTCGTGGGGTGGGAAAGAGGCCGCCCGCCCTGCAGAACTCCAGATTGTGGGCGCCTGGAGCTCGGTCTGGGTTTTTCTGGCTGCTGAGCCCCCAGCTCTCCCTTGAGGGGCTGCAGGGCACTTAGGACCCCACCCAGCAGTCTTAGCATTTTCAGATTGCCTGAATGTCAGAGCGACTTCCAGAAACATCAACCAGCTTATCTAAAAAAGAAAGACAAAAGCAGCAACTGTTATTGTTTCAACTCTCATTTCTTCTGGAAAGTTTGTTGATAGTAGTGAGCTTGTGGACTATGATCCCTCCCTACATTCCCACATCCCACATTTAACGTGCGTCTGTCATTCTGCAGAGGGTGTTAGACGAAGGTGGGGGTGGGACAGACAGTTGAACAAGACGCGAGGCTCTGCCTCCCCAGCCACCTCCACCTCCCTGGAGAAGCTGCAGAGAGGAGCATGGCTCGGGTCCTCCCCGGAGAAGCTGCTATTTTTGCCACCTTTGAGATGGGTGTCTGTGACGAAGTCTAATTTTGGAACAAGGAGTGGCAGTGTGTGGGATGTTCCTCATGCCACCACCAGGCGTGTCATCTTTAGAATTTCCTTCAAGGAGTGAGCTGCAGAGTGAAGAGTCCTGCAGCTCAGCAGGTCTTTTGGGGACTGGCAGGGTGGGGTCCCCTGAGGGGGGCTCAGGCCCCCAGGTGACTTCTCCCTGCACCCAGGATCCCTGGTTATGCTCAGCCTCCAGGACCCAATCAGCTGTTCTTTCTTACCCCTTTTTGTTCGTTGAATGGATGGATATACTTCCAAATTGGATTTCATAAACAAAATTCACCAGTGAATTTATAGAATTCAAGTGATCTTCTTCTATAATTCTTGAAACCACATCAGTTCATTTTCAACTAGTTTTAAAAGCAGCATGCTACACATTTTTAAATATAGAGGGCATCAGATAAATCACAGAATCTATTTCGTCACTGTCCAGACACTGGAATGACCCTTGCCTCCTGGGCTTAAAGGTGTACACACTTGGCTCAGGGTCTTTCCCTCCCATCCCACTTGCCCCACAAAAGTCAGATTTACCTTTCTACTGTGGACTGTGGTTCATTGGGTTAACATTAGCAAACTGCTTAAAACAATAATCAGCATTGTTTCCATAATTGAATTAAAAGCCTTTTTATGTCTTGGCATATTAATTATTCAAAACACTTTTGTGGGATACCTGTCCACCATCTGCAAAGTAATGTATTAGGCCTTATCTAGGAGAACATGCAATAAACCCTAAAAAAAAAAAATCTTTTGCATCTTTTTTTTTGGGGGGGGGAGTCATCAAAATTTTATTTCCTTTTCAATGACCATGAATGAAATTAATTCTTAATTCAAACAAGTAGTTAATTGAATTTTAACTCCCTGTTAAACACTATGCAAAATGGTGCATGGTTTACAAATGGGGAGCCAAACCTTCCATTGCCTTTCGTCCATGAACTTTCAGTTCTTTTTTTTGTTTTGTTTTGTTTCTTGGTTTTATTTATTTATTCTTATTTGTTCTTATTAGTTCCACGTGACAGCAGAATGCGTTCGGATTCATTGTACCGGAGTGGAGCACAGCGGTTCACTTCCTGGCTGTGCATGAGGTGGGGTCACCGTCCCTGCCATCACACAAGCACCTGGGGTAATTGTGTCCCTTCATTCCACCATCCTTCCCACTCCTTTGCATCTTGAAAGGAGTATAACGTTTAGACAAGAAGTTCAAATTTGTCTCTCTCACAACATGTAGGAACCGAGTTCTGTGGGTTCAACTTGCTATGATCTCTTGGGGGTAGTTTCTTCTTTGTGTGTGTGAGTGGGACTGGCAGTGGAGCCAGGCGCCTCTTGCAAGCTGAGCCAGTGCACCAAGGCGCATCTCCGGCCCAATTTGTGATTTACCAAAACTAAATGCACACATGGTTTTGCTCAGTTTAACAGTACTTCTAGGAATTTACTCCAGAGATGTCGTTGCGGAAGGGAATCGACGTGTGCACATGTCTGCATTGTTACAGTCCTCTTTTCAGCTAGTTGCTGATCGCTTTCTCTCCACCGGGCAGCCCCTGAGGGGCTGCAGGATGGACTCTGACGCGGGCGGAGTTCCCGTTCCCAGGGAGTCGATTCTTAGTAGCAGAAATGACTAGAAAGGGGAGTCTTCCCAAAGGCAGCTGATGACTGCTCATGACATCACAGGAACGACAGGAGGCAGGCAGCAAGAAATGCGCAGCAGCGGCTGCATGGATGGTCGCAGGGCAGTGCCGGCGGAGGTCCGCACCCTAAGGAGTGTGGAGACCTGCGCTGCTGTGAGCACGTGGCTTTTCTTCCGGGAGATGCGAACGTGCGCGTTACCCTTGGCCAACTGGGGAACCAGAGGGTTCGAGAATCCAGGAGGGACTTTTGAGTTGCTTGAGGTTTTTCCTCTTCCATCAACTTTTTCAAAACCACGCCTACATAGCTGTATTTACAGAAACAGAAACAGTAGTTGAATTTCTGGCTGAGACAAATGGAACTGATGCATGATGAGGGGGAGAAGGTTCTCGGAGGTGAGTGGCAAACATGTGATACAAGATAATGAGGTTTTCTTTTGTTGTTATTGTTGGAACCCAAGCATGTTCTACTACTGAGCTACATTCCTAGCCCCTAGCCCTTTTCTTTCTTTATTTTTTCATGATCACAGACTTCATTATGAGCATTTGAAACAGGATGAAATATAATGTAGAATATAAGAGGCCTTCACAATCACTGGAATAAAAACAAAGATTAAGGATGCCGCTGCTAGTCTCACAGAAATCCCAGTAAGATTCCTGTTTTTTTTTTTTTTTTTCCTTTTGGAGATAGGGTGTTGATAAGTCGTCCAGCTGGCCTCCAACTTGTAATCCTCTTGCTGTTTCTGGAGTGACTGGTATTACAGGCATGCGCCATCACATTGAAACTGAATTTTTAAAAATACCTGGTCAGGCACAAACGATTGCTAGAGAAATCATCAGTGCCATACAGAAGTCTCTGTCAGGGTAAAGAGCATTTTCTTGGAGAAGGTTTTGTTGGAGCTGAGAGGGTGGTTATTGTTTTCTTGGTACTAGGGATTGAATACAAGGCACTTTACCACTGTGCTATATCCTTGGCCCTTTTTATTTTTTTATTTTGAAACAGGTCTCTCTAAATTACTGAGGCTGGCCTCAAACTTGTGATTCTCCTGCCTCAGCCTCCTGAGTCACTGGGATTACAGGCACACACCACTGTGCCCAGCTCAGTACTTTGCCCAGCACTTTTGCCTGATAATCAAATGCTACCTTACCTTCTACACTTCCTTCCAGAGCCGTGAGCTCCTGTTACTATGCCATGGTTATTGTTTAGCTCATGGCTATTCCTCTCTAGGAAAAGGAAACCAATCAGATGTTACCAACAGGTTGTAGCATTTTATAAAATCTAATATTAGTGGTCAAGATGGTGGCTGGACAGGGAGGCAGTGTGTAGGAGGCTGATGGTGGCAGGGATCATACCATCATCTCATTTTGAGATGTTTCTGGAGAGAGGAGGCTCCAGGTGAATGGTAAGTATGTAACAGTATGGTTTTTCATATTGTTAATCGAAGCCAAGAAGATAAAGATGGGCACAGTGTTGGGGATGTAGAGATGAATGGAATCAGCTCAGTGCAGTTTCTAATCTGTTTCCAGAAGTCAGTAAGTAAATTATTGCCTGACATTCCCTGTAAAGAGTCACCTGGTAAATATTTCAGACTTTGTGCTATATACTTTGATGTTGCTTCCCTACTTTCTCCTCTCTTATTTTTTACCTTAAACATTTAACAGCCTTGCTCAGTTCTGGGCTATGCAAAATCAGTTCTTTAGGATTTGACCTGAGTCTATAGCTCCCTGACCCTGGCTCTAAATCTTGGTTCTCAGGCATTAGATACAAAGGTACTCATGCAAATATACTTCTCCCTTACAAGCCCTCTAAATTCTCTTTTACCCCTTAAGGGTTAACTGAGGGCAAACATGATCTTCCCGGTTCCTACCAGTTGAATCAGAAGCCAACATGCAGTTTTAAGCAGAATCAGTCATTTTTAAAGACAACATAGACATTATTCAAAAGAGGTTCCAGCTCGTGGTTGCTCTAGCAGTCAGGTGCTTTGTCTTGCATGACTCTTCTTGTCTTAGCGTTGAAGTGTTAGCCTTGACCAGAATTTGACAATCAGAATTGGACAACAAGATTGCAGCATGGAGAGGGATGCAGAGGCAGAGCCAGGGTAGTGTCACTAACCACGAAGGTCACATCATTCTGGGAAGATCCAGTTGATGGCTTCTGCAGAACCGGAAATGGGGAACTAAATAAGTTTGTGTCCAAGAATTTATGGGCATGTCCAAGCATGAAATATGAGGCCTCTTTCAGAGAGAAGTGAAATAGTATCTCTTGGCCCACATTCAGACAGAAAGGAACATTGGTCAGCGTCTCAAATGTCCACGCCAGGAACAGGAGTTAGATTTTCAGAGCTCATGAGAGTGTTGTGAGCGCTGAGTGCAGCCACTTTTTGGTTGGTCTATGAGGTCTTGGTTCAGATGGTATTTTTAAAAAATTAAATTTGTGATCAGCAATTATTATGGGAGGTTGTGAAATACAGATTTCTTTCTTTTTAAATGAGAATATCTGGTTAACTGAGCCTGCCTGCTCTAATATGTAATAATCAGCTGTCATTTTTGCAATGGTGAATGCCCTTCAGTTTTTCATAATTCTCACGCTGTCTTGTCTTGGGAAGACGAGAAAGATTTCTGCATGACCCACATAGACATTCACATTAGCAACTGCTGGTGTAGGGAAGTGACATGTACCTTTTCATCCTTTGTATTTTTGCCAAGACATTTATTTTCTTGATACTGCTTTTTATTGAAGATTATAGCCACTGCTTTGGTAGCAAAGGCTGGCTCTTACTGGGGAAAGTGTCAAGATAGATGTGCATTTGAGAGTTTATGATGGAAAAGGCAAGGGTGTGTGTGTGTGTGTGTGTGTGTGTGGTTGTGTGTGTGTGTTGGTGTGTGTGTATTATTGACTGAATTCAGTAGAATAGTCTTCTATGAAAGAGTAAAGCAGGCTTTTGTAGTTTTTAATCAATGATGCAAAAATGAGTGGTGAGCTTTTAAAGGCTCTGTTAGGTCTGATCAGTATGATGATCATGGAATTTTTCTTTTTTTCTAAGCTGGGACACTTTTGAGAGCAGAAGTGTACTCTATTAGGAGTAACATTAGCTAGGTAATTTGTAGGTTCAAAATAAAAATGTAGGGCCCTTGTTTAAAAACTATTATGATTTTCAAGATGGCAGCTGCAGGGTATCAGATCAAGCACGGAGCCCTTCTAAGTATGGGGCGCTGTGCCTGTGGATGCTTTGTATGCTGATTAAGCCAGTTCTGATTAAAAGAGATGCCTAAGTAATGAATGGAAACAGATTGCTACCAGGCAAACTGGAATGTGTAGTCACCCTGAATCATTGCTTCTCAGTGAGTAGCAGTTTTGTTTCCCAGAGGACATTTTGGAATATTTGGAGTCATTTTTGGTTATCATCACTGGTAGTCCTACTGTCATCTAGTGGGTAGAGGCCTGGAGTACTACTAACATCCTACAATGCACAGGACAAAGAACAACTTGGCCCTCAATGACAGTAGAGCCAAAGTTGAGAAACCAGGTTCTAAAGATATGTGAGTTCTGCTCGAAGAGGGGCTCAGAATTCGATGGATCACGGTCTGGAATTGAGTGCTGCTTCTGAACTCTGACTCGCCTCTTTTTGCCTTATTTACTTGAGGTGACACGTAGGTGGTAGTAACAGTGTCTCTGCCTTACCATGCCGTGTGGTCCACATGAGCTAGTCCACATGAGGCACTGGAGGAGAGCTAGAGAGGTTCAGCAGGTGTGAGCAGTTCCTCCCATGGCTGGTGTGAGATGGAGCAGGAGGTGGAGTTGCACATGGAAGCAGTGGGGTGAAGCAGGCAACCCAGGTAATGTGATGGTGCTGTTAGCGCATTATCAAAGAGTGGAGCAAGCGCCACTGCGTCAGACCACGAGAGGCCTTCTGGGTAGGGCCCAGCACTCAACGGGGTCTTCATAAAGCTGCACAGGTACTTACCCTTGCTCTGAAAGCAGAGTGCAATGAAGCAGCAAGGAAAAGACAGCACAGCCACATGGGCAGGTGCCTCTGCCTACCAGCCCACCAGGCCACCACACCACTCAAGGCAGGAAATGAATCCTCCCTCCATTCTGGCACATCTTGTCACAAAAATCCCTGCTTCTGTTGAGTGTAGGCTTGGTGTTTAAAGGGCCAGTCTGACCAGGTGGGATTCTGCCTTAGGAATTAATTTTAAAAGTGAGAAAGTAGCTGCCCCATTAGGCTGCAGGCCTCTGGGGAAGGGAGGATGCGCCGTCTGTCCGTAATAAGCTCTAGATGTGGGCATAAAGGTTTGTTGAATGGACAAAATGAAGATCAAATAAATTCTGCTATAAGCATAGATTTTTTTTTTTTTTTTTTTTAAAGGCAGAATTCCAAGTTCATTTCCCTCCTGGTGCCCAAATGAGGCTCAGATTCCAAGCAAGCCAGCTTTAAAAGGTCACGGACAGCTCAGTCCCCATGGAGAGCTTTTCCCAAGTATAGGAGTGAGAGGATTTCCCTAAGCAGGAGGCATGAGAAATCACCAGAAGCAAAGGGAGCAATGATTCTGTTTTATGCATGTGGGTAAGGATTCAGATGGCTCTGAATAAATTGATGCAAATCACTTTCATTCCCACAAAAATAACCATGGGAGAGCATCTGGTGCTCGGCAAAATGCTGTACTTGGAAATTTGGCCCCAAATGGTTGATTTTTACAAACAGTCTGCTTGTTAAAACTGAGCACCACAGAGGATCCATTGTTACAGCCAAAGTTCTGTTCACCAAGTCCTGTCTTCTTCGCATTTACTTTCTTCCTTAGCAAGAAAGTGGTCTTTCTCTCTTACCCACTTTTTTCTCTTCTCTTCTCCTCTCTTTTCTTCTTTCTCTTTCCTTTTCTTTGAATGACTAGGAAATAAGCCCCTGCTTGCTCTCTTTCCCTGACAGTTCAGTACTATTTGTGATAGCTCCATAACATTTTGATGATAGGAATACACATTCCGTTGCCTCTAAATGTCAGAACAAGGGAAAAGAATTGGAGAAAATAAAGACGGCTCATTGGGTGGCTGTCAGAGCTGGACCAGGGCTCTGCAGCCTGTAGGGTAAGGGTGGGGTTTTGCTGGACAGTCGGGGAGATTGTGTTTGGCAGGTAGTTAATTTCCACTTTAAAGAAGATCCCTGAGACAGTGGGGTTTCAAGGGTCTGGTCAAAGTTCTGATACTCTATTCATAAGATGGTAGGATGTCCACACATGTCTTTGCAGCCTAGACTTTTGGCCATTTGCCATTTTGCTAAGCTTTGGAGATGAAATCCAGGTGGCTATCATTATTATGAACCAGAGACATGAATGAGCCCACGTTTTAGGGTGTTTACGACATCCTTAGCTCTTCCTGTGAGAAGTAACTAGTAGTGTAGCTCTGAGTCAGGGCCAGCCCCTGAGGCCAGAATAGGCATCCCTTCAGCTTGGTGTCCTTGAACACGTGCCTTTCTTGTCCTTAGCATTTGTTCCCCCTCTGCAAAGTGGGAACTGTTAGCATGCACCTTGCGAGAGAAGACACTCGCTTGGCTCGGCACTGGTACATACCAACTGCAGAAGCAACCTGAGCAGGGCTCGGGACTGACCGGTACTGGGAGAGGATGGGATGGAGAGGAGGAGGACAGAATGGCTGACGGTGGTGGGTTCTGTTCACTTAGCAATCTATTCATTCATTTGGTCAATTCATCCGTGAACGACTCACTCACTCTTTTTTAAGTGCCTCCTGCATGCCTGGGATCCTGGAATGGGATGTGAGAAGCCTCCTCTGGCCGTAGGAAGGAGACCTGTGCTCAGGGCAGGGTCTTCCCTAGGGGCATCGCTGCAGGTGGACGGCGACATGACCAAAGCTGGGCTTTGGATGGACTCTCCAGCCATACCCTGTCAAACCCCAGAGGAGCTGTGCTTTATTCATTTCTAGGTTTCCAGGCCCTGCGCTCTAAGCGTATGAAGGGATCGGATGAGGGAATGAATGAAGTGCAGAATTCGGCAGGAGGAGGGAACGAAGGGTGGGGCTGATGGGTGGGGAGCAGGTGATCCGGAAACCACAGTAGGAGGCTGAGCCCACCCTAAGGCCGATTAGAGTCGGGACTCTGGAGCAGCTCCATCTGGCTCAGTGCTGAGGGGCTGTGTGCTTTGTTTCCTTTGATTTTCCCAACTCTTTGGAGATAGGGTCTGATTTTTAAATCCTATCAAGTTTAACTTTTACATTAACTCCTGTGTGTGAAATTTAACCACAAAATTACGATCATGTAGATGGCGATTGGTGCTTTGCTTTTCTCATTGTTTTATGAGTCTCTTTCCCCTCCCTTCTCTTCAGCTGCAGCTCCTAAACTTTGTTAAGAAATGTGTGTCTTTCTGTCCTCCCGAACAGTCCTATTCTGCACAGATACCTGGATCTAGCTACAGGTGTAGACACACGTAGGTAGATGCCTGCAGGGGATGTGGGTGTGTTGGGGGCCCTCGTTTATTTTATAAAGTTGCAACCATGTTGCTCATTTGAAAACTGTCTGCTGGTTTTCTAATTTAACAGTCAGACTACCTAGTGGAAATAGGTACAGGTTGTGCAGTCAACATTGATCCTGGTGCTGACAAACTGTGGCCCAGAGTCAACATCTGGCCTGTGCCTGTTTCTTGTAAGTAAAGTTTTATTGGAACACAGCTCTGCTCCCGGTAATCTGTGTACTGTGGCTGTTTCCACCCTGAAACTGTGGAGTTGAGTAGTTGCCATTGGGACGGTGTGGCCTGAAACAGGAAAGTTTGTCAACCTCTCTTTTATCCGTTCTTCTTAATGGCTCTATGATTGTAAGGAATCTGGCTTCCCCCACCACCTGTCAATTTGCATTCTCCCCGCCTCTCCAGTTATAGGAATTTCCGGCTTACATGCCACAATCTTCCTGCCTCCCACTTTACGTTCTAATATGTCATTGGTCCATCAGTCAGTCTGTAAGAATTCTCCTCTGTGATTGGTTCCTCTCAGCCCGCGAAATTCCTATGTCTGAGACAAACCTTGCGCCATGTTATCTCTTTCTTTCTTCCCTTTCCCCTGTGCAGACGTGAATTGTCTGCATAAAATAAAAGTTCCTTGTGTGAGACCTGTATCTGTGGAGCGTTTCTGGGAGCTAGCGACGAACCATAACTGCGCTTTAACGCCTAACAATGATATTTCAGGGTCTTGATGTAGCAGAATCTGTTGAACCTATCTCTAGGCGTATCAGATTTATCTTGCCACTAATAAACAATACCACAGTAAACACCTTAGATACATGTTCTTGTACACTGGCAATGGTGATTGAGTGTCTAAACTATAGTTAAGGGAATTTTCTAACCCCAGGAGTAGGATTGTTGAATTGAAGGACGTGAATACCTTTAAAAATATTATTTTTAAATTTTTTTATTGGTGCGTTATAATTATACCTAGTAGTGGGATTAATTGTGCCCTGTTCATGTCTGCACAGAACACAGTTTGATCAGTGTGCTCCCCCATTCCCTTCCTTTCCCCTTCTCTCTCTCCGCCCCTCATCCACTCGCCCTACTCTGCTGATCTCCCTGATATTACCATTTAAATTACTGCATTATTATTGTATGTGTTCAACATCTAAACAGCAGTTGCTATACTGCCTTTCAAAATACTAGAGCATTTACATTTTATGAGTCCTTTTGATAGAGGAGGCAGAGGTTCATGATTTTGTAAGTGGAGTTCTGTACTCAGCCCTGGGGCGGCAGGGGAAGGTACAGGTGCCCAGGGCCTCCAGCATTGTTGTGCTGAGGCGTCACCTGCTAGGCTGGTTAAATCAGGTTCCTGGGCTCCTAGTCCGACCTCCCACCCCTGCCCACCATGGTCTAGCAGACTTGGGATAGGACATTGGAATTTGCATTTCTAGTAATTCCTTAGGCGATTCTGAAGTCCCTGGTCAAGGGAACACACTTTGAGAACTGTGCCCTAAAGTGAGTCCCAGGACCCTGGTCCTTGGTCCCTGGGGGCTGGGAGAAGATGTATGCTTTCAAGAAGAGGAACGGTCTCAAGAAGAGGCAAGGAACAGAAAGGGAGCTAGAGAATGACTCGGCCTTCTTTCTGCCTTTATGCAGACAAGAATCCACAGTAAGGCAGTCTTCCTGTTCAGGGGACACGTGCTGAGAGTGGAATGTGAACCTTGGGCCTCACGTCCCACTTGTCTAATCGTAGTGACGCTGACCAGCCTTTTCAGGTGAATGGAAGTTGTGTTCACCATGTTTCTTGTGTTTAGGAAGCAAGAACAAGTTGTAAGTTGCTGATTCCTCATTGCAGAAACTCCATCCTTCTCAGAAGTGATTGTTCCTTTGGCACTGAGGGATCACCTCACGGGGAGTGAGGAGAGTGTGCGGACGGCCTGCAGGTCTCTGTGCACTTTAAGAGTGACTCACCTCTCCTCATGGACCACGCTGTTGCCCGTGATGATTGCAGAATGTGTTCAATATCATCTGCATCTCTGTTCCAGAGGAATTGGTTACTGCCACTCAGCAGAGTGATTAGCATTTTAAGCAGTTTTTATTGACTAAATGAACCTGCTTCATCAAGCAGAAAGAGCCCCAAAGAAAGCAGCCCATGTGTTCATCTCCATAACTGACGCCCAGCACCAAACGTAGCACCTGCATCAGTGAGACCTTCCCGGGGCTCTGGGTAGACCTTAGGGACACAGACCGTCCAGCTTGGTAAACAGATTGCACGCTACACAAATTCATGCTTGATTTTTAAAGTCTTTTTAAGAAAACTCAGTGTGTAAGACTATTGTTCTTTTTCAGGGAGACATTTGGTCTGGCTTTTGTAGAAATAAACCTAACACTTTAAGATTTAGCTCAAAACTCATATTTACTATTCATGAGATATTTGGAATACTTGCTTTCAAGTTAGACTTGAAATCATGTTGGGTTTCCTTGAGAACTTGATTTTAGTCTCCTTTTAACGCCTGGTTTTCATTTTCTAGTGTCATGTGGAGGAGACCAAAGCAGGGGTTGGAGTGGAAGTGGGGGCAGTAGCCCCACAGTGTCTGGAGTAGAAAGAGGCTTCTTCTTGGCAAGCCTGATCCTGGGGTGGTGGTCTCCTTAACTTTCCCTTCTTCAAGAGCCTTATTTGTGGTCACGGAGTTCCCGAGTTAGTGACTGGGATGGTGCGTAACTGAGCACGGTCGTCACTTATTTTGAGGTATGTTAATTTCAGTTTGCACATGGTCTAAGATCAAAGAGCGCTCAGAAAGGTGTATGATACATCTCCCGCGCTCAGGCAGCCCAGATCCCACGTCCTCAGGACCAGCACTTGGCTGAACTCTTTGGTATCCTTCCAAAAATAAGATAACATAATAAATATAAGACATATCTCTTCATTAAAAGTTAATTCAGTCTACCAATATGAGTTCAGTGGTGCCCCCTCACCTTTGGGGGATGCCTTCCAAGACCCCAGCGGGTGCCTGAACCCATGGTCCGTGATGACTAACCCCGTACACACTGTTTTTCTTATTCATTCATAGCTAACGTCAAGTTCAGTTTATAAATTAGGCAGAGCAAGAGAGTAAAAACGAATACTAAAATAGAAGAATTATAATGACATATTGATTAAGAATTATTTGCAATGTATGGATTGTTTATTTCTGAGATCTTCCATTTTGTATTGTGGGCTATGGATGACTGACAACCCAGAAAGCGAAATCGTGGTCAGGAGACTGCCCTACTACACCTGCTCGTGTCTAGGAGACAGGAGGACCACAAAGAGCAAGGAAGAGTTCTGTCCTCCAAGGAGTCCACACATTGTTTTGGGGGAGATGGACAATCAGCAATCAATAGTCAATAATCAACATATAAATATCCATCCAGAGTTGATGAGTGCTGTGAAGAGGTTAGCAGTGTAGGCAAGAGAAAATGATCAGATTTGTCACCTGGTAAAGTAGTACTTAGGCAGAGAGCTGAGGAAAGGGAACAGGGAGCCTTTAAACTGTTTGAGTCTGTTGGTTTAGGCAGAGGGGAGTGAGTGCAAAGGCCCTGAGGCAGCTTCATGCTTCATTAACATGCCAGGAAGCTGGTGATCTTGGAGCAGAAGGTGAGAAGAACATAGGAGATAACCAACAGCCAGGTCCTGTCTGGCCTTGAAGCTGTGGTGAGGGTTTTGAGTTTTTTCACAAGGCCTGTTGGGAAGTCACTGGAGGACTTTGAGAAGGGCTGAGATAATGCCAACACGGAAAGGATCATTCTGGAAGCAGTTTGGAGAAGACACAGAGTGAGTAGAGCAAGGGTACCAGCAGGAAGATGAGTACCTGCACAGGCAGGTGAGTGTGGCCACTGTGTGGACCAGGACAGGGTGATGAGGAGGAGAAGTGGTGGAGAGCAGACCAGCAGAACTCACTCACTGGTGAGAGGTCTTAGAGACAGACAGAGACACGCCTTTTCTTTCTCCAGAGCAGCAGGTAGAGTGGAGGAAACACCTGCCATCAGGGGAGGGGGCTGGAGGAGGGCGTGGAGCCTGAGAATCGCAGACCAGGTTCGTGGAAAGTGTCTGCTGCCCAGCCAGGTGGAGCGGAAGGGGCGCCCCTTGGGCACATCTGAGGTTCAGGGCTGAGACTGGGGGTGCCGATCGCATTTGGGAGTTGTGGGCAGATGGCATGTGAACCTATCCCAGTGACAAGCTCTCCCATGAGCCTGGGACATGATTGCTGCCCCTTGCTTGCTTTTAAAATCATCCTCTTGTTTTAGTCAGTTTTTTTTTTTTTTTTTTTTTTTTTTTTTTTTGCTTCTGTGATCAAAAGATCTGACAAGAACAGTTAAAGGAGGAAAAGTTTATTTGGGGGCTCCTGGTTACAGAGGGCTCAGTCCTTGGGGCCAGAGGTGAGGCTGAACATCAAGGTAGAAGAGGATGTTGGAGGAAAGCAGCTCAGAACAGGGAAAGAGAGGAAGAGAGAGGGAGAGCGAGCGCTTTGCTCACCAAGGACAAAATATACACCCAAAGGCACGCCCCCAGTGACCCACTTCCTCCAGCCACACTTGACTTGCCCAGTTGCCACCCAGTTAATCCATTCAAGTGGATCCATGCCCTGATTGGCTCAAGGCTGTCAATCACTTGACCCCTAAGCCTTCTCACATGGTCTCACACACGAGATTTTGGGGGACACCTCACATGGCATTTCTAAACGACTTACCCTTTTTCTTTTTAATAACTACAGATAAGTTTGTTGCCCAATCACGTGAAGGTAAGACTTCTTTGTTCAAGAACAAAAAAATGAAATTGCCAACTTATCTACTTTTTTGATAGAGCAACATTTAAAAGTAATTTTTGAGTCAATGGAAAAATCCCTTTGATATGCAAAGTGAAATTAAAATTTAAAACTCATTTAAAAACTGGTGGTTGGAACAGTTGTCGATGGAGTAAGGTCCCTGAATGAAAATCGTGGTCAGCAGAAAAAAAATGCTATGAAGGAGATTGGGTGAGAATTTAAATCCGCTGTCTCCTATGGTAAATAACAAGTGGTTAGGAAATGGAGCAAAGAAAGGGTGGGGCAGCTCAAGGACAGATTGAGGTGGGGACCTTGAAATGACCTTGTGAGATGGTGGTGTTTAGCAGTGGTGGGATGTGTTCATACCATAGTAAAAAGGGCCTTGTCACCATGCCCTCGGGTATCACACATGTACATTTTTAAAAGACACAGAAAATATGCTAACATATTAAAGGTGCTTTTGCTTATTTTTGTGTGTGGGGGGCAATGGGTACAGGACTGATTTAAAATCTTCCTTAGATACTTTTTTCTATTACCTGAACATAAAAAAAATTAGAATAGTAAGAAAAAACATAAGTTATTACAAGTCTAAATAAATCGATCATAAATGTCACAAAAATGTGAACCCTCTGCTCTTTCTGGTGACAAGGAAAATATGTCCCTATTCAAAGCCTGAGCTGTCTTTGAGGGAACAGATTCACTGCAGGGCCCCCAGGCCCGAGGGCTCCTGGTCTCCCTCTGTCCCTCCTCTTTGTGCCTGTCTGGGGCTCAGCTTGAGTTTGCTCACTGATGGCCCAGGTGGTTAAATATAGTCTCAATATTTACTTACTTGAGCTCATGTGTAGCTTTCTTGTTGTCATTGCTGAAAACTTTCTAAAGTTTCTGCCCTCAAGCCAGAAACACAGTCTGGTATCAAACATTTAGGCTTTAAAATAAATGTGAACGTTCCTATTATAACCTTGTTCAGAAACTCTTGCTCAAGAAAGTGTCACTCTATGGGGCTAATTATAAGTATTGCTCACCTTTATAGAAGCCCACAGTGAATCAGGTGTGGTCTAGGAATTAGCTGCCAGTCGCAGCTCTTTTTCTCTGGCTTTACTGACGGGATATTCAGGACTGAGGGGGCTTGCCTAGCCAGCCTAGCTCAAGCCGTTTTCACTGGCAGATTCTGGGCATTCACATGAATTGTCAGGTTTGCAAGGTTGGCCTCTCACCTCGGTGGGAAACCTCCAAGGGTAGTCCCTCAGTAGTGAGGATCAGAGCTCCCTGGGGATTCATGAGAGATCCGAATTCTTGGGTTCCCTCTGCAGAAACTCCAGGGGTGAAGCCAGGAATCTGCATGTTAACAATCCTTCCTGGAGATACGTCCGCTGGCTAAAGGGAGCAGAGAGCACAGGAGGACTGTGTTCAAACACCATCTTCACAGAACAGATCAGCAGAACCTTGATGAAGACACTGCAGAAGACGCAGGCTGGAAAGTGCCAGCCAGCTTGGCGGCCAAGGGAACGGCTGAGCTTGGAGTTAGAAGGACAGAAAGATATCGAGACGCAGGTCCCATCCGGAATTCTTTCCTGGGCTGGGTTATCCCTTCTGGCTCAGCTTTGCCCACAGTTGTGTTTAAAATAGCCATAAACATTTGTGGCTCTAAATACATTCTTAAATTGAGAAAATGATCAGGATTGGAGGAGCTTTGGACGTTTCTGAGATCGAGAAGATATCCAGGAGTGGACATGGCTTTGGACACACAGCTGAATCTCACTGTCACAATGGTGTCCCTGTGCAGTCTGTTCAGGGTCCAGGTTGAGAGGATGGAAGATTCCAGTATGGTTTGTATGTAGCATGCCATTATTGTCGGAGGCCCCACTTGAGTTACTTTCAGGAGCAGCCCGGGAGGTTGTGGGTCTGAGCCCGGTGGAATTGGGTCTTGAAGACCTGATATGCTGAATGGGCCCGGACAGTGTCACAAACATAGCGTGTGGTACTTGTGATGGACTGGACGCCTCGAACAGTCACGGACTGCCCTGCCGTCCGGATCGCCCAACACGGAGCTCGGTGCCAGGGCAGCTGGGTGGCAGAGGGACGGTGTGGGGCTGTGCTGTGGCCAGGACGGGCTGCGGCTCTGCACTCCTGAAAGAGGTGCCAGCACCCAGGCAGTGAGAGCCAAACCGCATGAAGAAGACACTGCCGCTGCGGGGACAGTGCCACGGGGGTCTGGTCACTGGAATGTTCTCTCCCGGGAAGTCGATGTGATGTTCTCATGATGAGGACAGGCCCTGGGCGTCCGCCCTCACCACGAGTGTCCACGATGATCCTAACACCATACTTCAGCCATCGTCACTCAGGTCTTCACGTAAATGTCACTTCCCCTGACTGGAGGTCTTCACCCGCCAGCTCACCACGTTGTGCTTTTAGAACAGCATGCGCCACACGTCCTCTCTGCTTTTGTGTCTTGGGTGACAGCTTTGCTGAGATGTAAACGTGCCACATGTACCTGGCCGTGCACACTCTTAGACTGCAGGTTTCATGGTTTTAACATGTTTGGGTTTGCGACGCCATCGCCACCACCTGTTCCAGGAGTTTTCATCATCCCGTAAGAAACCCCATCGTCTTTGCTCTTGGCTCCTAGACTGAGGCCACCCCCAGTCTGCTTTCTCTCCCTAGGGATTTGCCTGTTCCAGACGAATCTTGCAAGTGGAATAATTCAATACATGGTCTTTGTGACACGCTTCTTTCACCTGGTGCAATGATTTTAGGTTCACGCGGGTAGTGCATGTCAAATTCCAATAATCTTCCTAAATTTGTTTTCAGTGTTATTGTCTGCCTCTGAGTTTTATAAGGAAAGGGACCTTCGGCACCAAAGAACTCACATGGAACTGCATTTAAAATGCGACAGGGGTCTCCTGGTCCACGGCTCTCCTCTCTCCCCCAGCAGCATGGTGCTTTTTATGCATCCAAAACCCAGCTGGGTGGGGTGCAGTGATGTACACCTGTAATCCCAGGAGGCTGAGGCAGGAGGATCACGAGTTCAAAGCCA
This sequence comes from Sciurus vulgaris, assembly GCF_902686455.1. NCBI lineage: Eukaryota > Metazoa > Chordata > Mammalia > Rodentia > Sciuridae > Sciurus > Sciurus vulgaris. Next base: position 196,817,496 of record NC_136462.1, read on the forward strand.
GCCTCAACAAAAGTGAGGCACTAAGCAACTCAGTGAGACCCTGTCTCTGAATAAAATACAACAGGGCTGGGGATGTGGCTCAGTGGTTAAGTGCCCCTGAGTTCAATCACCCATACAAAAAAAAAAAAAAAAAAAACCAGTTGGTAGCACAGGTTGGTTGATTGGCAGCACCAGGATTCAGTCTGGGTTAAGAAGAGACCGGCATGCATCCTGCTGTGTGGGGGAAAGCTCACTCTTGGAGGACAAGGGGGTACTTGCTTGACTTCACAAAGCCTGTGTCTTCTCCTGGTGGGGTCTTGAGCTCATGCTGCCGGTGGGATAGCTGAATGTGTAGAACTGAACTCTCTTGCTACTGGGCCGTCCTAAACAATCACGCTTACACAGCAGCAGATCTTTCCCCAAGCGCTTCAGCTCACGCTTGAATGACAAAGCGAGGTGGAGCCTCGTTACTGTGTCTTCCACAGCCAGTCCCTGCCACGCTGACTTCACCTGGACCCCAAGTTTCAGCATGGATTCAGCGTTGGGCTAAGAAGACGAGTCATTCCTTGGGTTGATTAGAATTGACTTCTGAGAACTGTTCCTGCTACTTGTTGGGCAGAGGCTGGGTTCATTTCTGCATTGGTTCACTCGTCCCTTGCGCATTCATTTAGCCCCTGGAGGCCCGGGTAAGTGCTGAGGTCCCGAGACAAAGCTGTGACCCTGCTCTTCCTGGGGTGGGCCAGTTGTGCGGCTGTTGCAGAGTGGAGAATTGATGGAGTTAGCACAGGCTATGAGATATTTGCTGGGAGCACCCGGTCCCCTTAAGGGAGGAGAAGGAGAGGTCTGAGGGAACTCTCTGGGGACATGATTAGGAGTCCTGGTGGGAGGTGAGAGGTGGCGGCCCTCTCAGGCTTGGGGACAGAAGAGCCCCTGGGAGGGTGGGGCAGCTGAATGAGTGGAGCAGGCCAGGCGAGGCGGCGGACTGGAGGGGCTGCCAGATCACAGCGCCCCCTCTGAGAAGCTGGGCTGTTCTGCAGGGGACACTGGGTTTCTTGGCTAATTAACTCAAGAGACTGGCCTGTTTGGGCCCCAGCTTCTTCCAACTCCAGTGTTTCGTGAAATTGTTCAGTCGACCTGCGGAGGAAAGAAAACAGATGATTTATGGTTTTGTCTTTTATCCTTTAAATACAGTTTGAGGGCTCGTGTTTGCCAGAATACGCGGGGCAGGGGCGCGGTCAGTTACAGGGTACCGTTTGTTCCTGAGCTGCACCATTTCTGTGCGCCGTGGAGCTTAGAGTCTCTGATAAGCTGGGGAGAGAGTCACTGTGATGCAGAAGGTGTGCGAGGCTGGAAGGGGCTTTTTCCTGAGCAGCTGTGCAACTGTCACCTTCATCTGGACAGGAAAACGCCCTTCAGAAGCTGCTTCACAGGCTGGGCCTGTCCAGCTGCAGTTTCAGAAGAGAAGGGACTAGCTGAGCACGCTCGGTGGCCCTGCACCATTGGGCCACGTGCCCACCTTCCCAGAGGAGGCCTCCCTCCGCCCCCACCACCTGGGCCTCCTTAAACCTGCACTTCCCACAAGCCTCACCCGCAGCCTCCCTGGGCTCTCTGAGCTGTCCTCCAGAGGAACAGTGACTCTGTGAATGGGCTCACATTTCAAGTGACCTTCCCGCAGCCTGACTTGCCCCACAATTTTGTGAATGAGAGATGTTTCTGGAATGTCGTTGTCACGTAATGGCAGGAATCCCCACATTTTATAATTCTATGGTTCAGGGTAATTTTTATATTTTAATGTGAAAGTATTATGCCTATGTTAAAAAAAAAAAAAAAACATAGCTATTTGGAAGTGTGTGCTTTGTTTTTTAAAGGAGGAAGACTACTTTCCAGATACTCCAGATTGCCCTGTGTTGATGCTTCCACAGATAGTTTGAGTGACGTGAGCATTCAGGAACACGGGGAAACTTCCCTGCTAGACTGTCGCCAAGTGACATCCTGCGCCTTCTCATGCTTAGGGAATTAGTCAGACATTTTTGCAGTGTGGAATGGGAAGGCTTTTCTTGTCATTTTTCTCTGGGGACAATTAGGATGCTCCTTTCATAGAATTAGATATTCCTTGGAAAGGTCGAGGGGGAGACAGCCAGGCTTTGCACTGTTCTCTGTAAGTCACGGCCTTGGTCCCATTTCATTTGCGCTTCTAAAAATACAGTCTGATCATGCAGGGCCCCCTCAGTGGTTTTACAGTAAGTAAGTAGTGAATAATTTGAAGTGACTGCTATTCCCCAAGTGTTAGCCTTATATTAAGAATTTTATTATATTAAATATAATCTTTTTATGTTTAGAAAATCAAATAATCAGTATCTCTAAATTCAGTTTCTCCTCCCTGTATTTCTGGCAATCTATGTAAATGAGATGGAACGTCACCAGATGTCACTGATAACTGTTGGTTCTTTTTTCTTTTCTTTTTTGGAGATGTTTACATGTTCAGAAGGAGCCACTGAACTTCTCTCCTGGCTTAGAACTTAGCTTTTGTGCCTTTTGATTTAAGAGTGCATATTTAGGAAAAGCATCCCGTGACACCGAGTGCTTTGCAGTTCCACTTAGAGACACGATTCTGTAATTGATATTAAGATGGGACCAGGAGTATCGTCCTTCAAACCTAAGTGCAACAGGTAGAAATGAAGTGGACTTTTGAGTGATGGTTGTCATCTTATTCAAGTTGAGTTTCCTTGAGCTGGTTCTGGTCCCCAGGGCATGAGCCCCGGGTCATCTTGGCTTTACGGGGTGGACATGCAGATGTTGTGCCTCACACTCCGAGGCCAAAAATAGGTAGAGGGGGAATCTTAAGTGGCACCGATTGCTGTTGAACGGCAGCAGCATCTCCTTTTCTTTCTCCTGTGCCTGTCTGTGCTCAGCAAAGTGAAGCGGGTGCCATTGCACCCTACTCTCCTGCATCCCACTGGGTAGGTGTCTAGTGCCACCCCCCGTCATAAGAGCAACTGCAAAGGCATGGACCAGGGTGGGGTCTGCGCTGACTCTGCTTCCTTCACGGTGCCTTGTATGTCTCCTCCTTGGTGTAAATTCCACACCTCCAGGTAAAACAGGTGCCAGCCAGCCAGTGTGTACCGGCTGATCACCAGGTCTTGACTGAGGCACACTTAAGTTACCTCTTGTTGCCACAGATTGAAAACCACGCCCCAGTGAACACCCTGCACAAACCTGCATATTTGAGTGAAAAAAAAAAAAAAAAGAATTAAAGACTGTGTGGATCCAGGAAATCTAACTTTGTGAATAACCACTTTGTGTGCAATGGCATGATGAGACTGTGTCATGGCTTGTCTAGGACCGGGGCTCAGGGGAGAGGGGCTGGAGGCTGCTTCCCATCCCCTGCCCATTCTTTTTGCATGCCTGTCCCTATGACTTTCCCCCTTTTCTACCCATCCCACTAGGCTATCTGCCCTGGGTGGTCACCTCTCCTGGTGCGGAGAGACCACTGGCTACTCCTGGAGATCCCAGGGCTGGTGCCACCCTCTCTTTCTTCCCTCAGTGTCTGAAGAGTGACCAGCTGAGACAAGGAACCTGGTCAAGCAGACAGGGTTTTTTCTGATACTAGAGGTTGAGCAGCCAAGTCAAACCAAATTAAACTGAAAGGGAGTGAGGGGGTCACGTAATGAGAGGTCTGGGATGGCCTCTGGTTCCTGCAGGATCTGGGTCTCCCTGAGCCGGCCAGGACCTCCTGCTCCTGTGCTCGGCCGTCTTCTGAGTGGCTTTCATTCTCTCTCACTTTCTCCCATCATTGTTCCGAGACAGGCTCCAGCCCCTAAGCAAAAGCCTCTAAGCAAAAGCCCATTCAGCAAGTATTTCTGGCTCACCCACCATGGGCCAGGAAATGTCCTCGATCCTCAGGAGGAACAGTGGACAAAATGGACATAAGCCATTAGCTCCCTCTGCTGGGTGTCTTCTCCATAAATGTTCTCATACGTGCCTCAGGGGACTGCGTCTTGCTGGCCTGACAGGGTCACTGGCTCAGCCCTGGAACTGTGGTGAGCTCAGCCCACCAGGACCCCAGGCACTGAGCTGAATTGGAGGGAAGTTCCTCAGGAACAGCCCTGTGGCCAGCAGAGTGAAGGGCGGACGCCTCTGGGCAGGCAAGGACAGTAGCTGTCCACCACTGCCAGTGACCCACGGCCCTCCCGAGGCCTGGCGCCTTCCGCCTCAGCACGGCTGACGCACCACTCTCGGCTCTGCCCACAGCTCCAGATGAAGATGAGCGAGCGGGCGTCCTCCCTGAGCACCATGGTGCCCCTGCCTCGCAGCGCCTACTGGCAGCACATCACACGGCAGCGCAGCACCGGCCAGCTCTACCGCCTGCAGGGTAAGTGTGGGCCCTGTTAGGGGCCAGGCCTGGCAGCGCGTGGGCCCAGCCCAGCTCACCCTGGGGCAGCCACACTGGGAGACCCCCCGATGTCCCCCCCCCGTCAAGGCCTGGACACACAAATGGGCACTTCATCTTTCCAGAAACCTGGCCCTCAGTAGCTGCATCAGGCTCTGGGGCCCTGAGCCTCAGAGATTCCAGATCTCAAGTTGTGGATGTGGCTGAGCAGCCCGCCCGAACCCATCCCTACAGAGCCTGGGCAAGGCAGGCAAGGCTTGGAGAAGTAAGGCAGAAGACTAAGGAGAGGCAGCATTAGCATTGCTCTGGAACCTCCTAGAAATGCAAACAATCGGAGCTCTGAGGCTGGACCCAGCCAGCGCTGCTTGCTCCGGGTGATTCCCGAGTGTTGGACCCTTGACGAGATCAGGGAGGGAGCCATAGCTGTATGACTGAAGCAAATCCTAATGCGCTGCCTTCCAGAAAAGTGGCCTCTGGAATTGGGTACAGACCCCGTGTGTTGGGGGAAAACAAAACAGTGAAATATTCTGTTTAAGCCTTTTCTTATTCTTTTAAACTTTTTATATTTTATAGTAAAAAGAACATCTCATGCATATCTAATGTATGAGCAAACCAACCAATGTGGGGGTCCTTGCTGAAGAACTTGGCACTAACGGGGTGCAAGATCCCAAACTTAAAAAGCACGCACAGGGCCACACCCTGTCTACATGCAGAAGTTCACCGCAGAGGAGAAGGCAGGAATGAGGCTATGTTCCTGGTCAGCTGTGCTCGCTCTGCCCGGGTCACCCCAGCCCTTCCTGTGGGTCATCTCTCCCCTGGACAGCTTTTCCTTTCCACGCCCCAGTTAACTCTTGCCCATCTCCGGTCTCGCCGGTGGTGCCCCCTCTACTTCGCTATCTCTCCTGTGCACGCCTCTGATGAGGGGCATCCTGAGATGCAGGCAGTGTCCTCTTCAGAGTCTGACTCGCACAGAGACATCCAGGGCGGCAGAAGGGCGAGTCTGGTTTTATCCTTGCCACCTTATCCCCCTGCCTTGCAGGGACTAGCCGCCCTCCCCAGCATTTGCTGGAAGATGCTATAAGGTGAAGGACGCAAAGAGGAATCTGCATTTCTGTCTTTATGACGCCACACTCCAGTCACCAGCAGAGGGCGTGCGTGTACAGGTGCTGCAGAAGTTGATCCTGAGTAGCTCAGCGCTGAATTGACATGTAAATGACAAATAGGCTTGGCCTCCAGGACCTATCTGCAGGGGGGGATTGGGTCAAATTATGACAATTTCAGAGGTTTTGCAAGATTCAATTTACATCATCATAATTTTGTCATATGCTTGCCACTGAGACTATTACTTAATTTTATTCCGTCTCTTCTATTTAAACATATTTACTTATGTTTAAAAAGTGTACTTTACTGCCTTTTTACTGTTAGAACCACTGGTTATGCTTTTCTAATAGTGAGGTAAATAATAATTATTGCTGTTCACAGTCTACCTAAAATTATCCTGTTGGTTAAAGGGTGGTCAGTCATTTACACAACAAGTACTGAGAAAGTTAGTGTATTTTTGTATCCATACCACCTCCCTTCCCTTTTCTCTCCTTTCCCCTTAAGACATGAAATTGGGAAACTTTAATGACATGGTGGCCCTGTGTATGTCAGGATGAAGACATATTTTTCTTGTTTTGCTGATGTTTATGGGTTGCAATTCCTCTGCCCAAGTCACCTACCTTTTGGGGTTCCATGCTGATGTTTCTTGGTAGCTGGAGGCCAATATTTAGAAATCATACAGACCCTTATATATCAAACCCTTATATAGCAGACCCTTATCTATCAAACTGGTTTCAGAAAAAGAAAATGCTAATTTCCTCCCCAAATTTTATCCTAGAGTGCCACCTGCTGATCTGTTTTGGAATTATTTATCACTCTGGGGGAGAGGTTTCAACCAGCACCACATACATGAAGACATATTTAATTTACTTTCCTTGTTTCTTCCACTCCACTTTACAATTTTCAGATAAAAATTCTCCTGTATGGTAGACAGATACAAAAATAAATATTTGAAGGATATTCAGCATAAAAATGGGAAGACATTTACGAGAGAGAAGTCTTTGGTCAATTTTTGTTCAATGTCCCATCCACAGGATTCTTTTAGAAATGTATTAGGTAGCTGGGGTTGTGGCTCAGTGGTAGAGAGCTTGCCAAGCATGTGTGAGGTACTGGGCTTGATTCTCAGCACATATAAAAGTAAATAAATAAACAACTTAAAGGGAAAAAAATGCATTAGGTAAAACAGGAAGAGTAGGGTTTTCCAAATGTGCTCTGTTCAGGGCTGGCCCTGGAAGGTAACCCTCTCCCACTTCCCAAAGAAGAGTACTGTGGTCAAATTCGGGGGGAAATGCTACATGTTAAATTCTCCCCTTGGAAGTTCAGAACACAAACAGGTGTTTTCAAGCCTCCGAGATAACCTGCAAGAATCTATTTGATGTTGTTTAAACCGAAACTCTACAAATTTATTTGAACACAAAGCTTCTTTTCATTTTTTTTTAAATGTAAACACAAGTTAATATACCTCCTGTGAAGTACTGAAATCCCAGGGAGGCAAGCCACAGTCAGTGAGTGTATCTTAAAAAGCTGCTCTTTCTGAGGACCCACTGTGAACAGGGCTTGGCATAGGCACCTAACACCAGTGGTCTTATTTAGATCTCAAAATAGCTTCCTGAGAGAGTAATTTATTCTCACTACTAAGAACCTGAGAATTTGAAGGGCCAGCAATATGGCCAGGTTCACCTGTCTAGCAGGGAGTTTAGGTTTAAGGTTTTGGCCTCTGTTCGTCAGACCATCCACACAGCCGTTTGCAGGGTTTACTGGCATCTCCCTTATGCTGTGTACCGTGCTAGATTGCACATGTCCACAGGGCTGCTGAACCTTCTAGTCATTGAAGAGCCACAGGCAACCTAAGCCAACATTTAATTTCCAATCGGATATGTGGAATAGTGGCAAAGAAAAAATTTATAAATTTAAAAATTTCTTTATAGAGTAAAAGTGTTTATAGAAAGTGAGTCCCAGTTGTTGGTTTGGGAGAGACAATGACAAGCAGGCTTTAGATGGGTAGGCTTTGAAAGCCCAGCCCTTATGCCAAGACCTTAAGTCTAGAAGAGACAGTCAAGGAAAGGCCTTCTTCACGGAGAGATCACAAGTGCAAAGGCCCTGGGGACGTTCAGAGAGCAAAGGGGAAGCAGTGCAGCTGGTGGTACAGGCCGTGAGGGGACAGCGGGGGTGATGGCTGCTCGTGCTGAGCGCGGAAGCTCAGGAGGCTCCTGGGCAGGGTGGTGTCAGCTCCACTCCTAAGGTAAGGGACCCACAGAGAACGAGAGGAAGGGGGAGAGCAGCCTGCGGCCACCGCACACAGGCAGGGAGGATACAGCTCTATCGCAGGATCCTTCCCACATCCTCTCTACCTTCTCCAACTTTCCACCTAGCAATCTTCCCCTAGGCCACAGTCACTCCAGTGTAACTTCGAACCCTTCCTCCGCAGTTGTCTTAGGAGTCAGCATCACCCGTTTCAAAACTAAACCACGAAGAAATTGGCACCCCTGCCACTTATCAGACGGGAAATCCAAGAGTGTGGCACCACGTGTGTGTCTCTCCACCAGCGTCTTCCACGTGGCCCTATTTGGTTGTCCAGAGTTGGCAAGGCAGCACGGTCCTCTCCATTCCGTAAATGAAGAGATGCAAGTACTGGCTCAAGTTCATGAGGCTTGTGGATGGAAGGATTGGCCTTGGAACACTGGTGTTCCTAGTCCAGGGCAATTTTTCACGGCACGGTCTTACTCGTGGGAGAAAATCCTGCATGGATTCAAAGTCATGCACCCTGAGATCACAGTGTCTCCGAAGGATTGGTTCCAGCCCACTTACATATTTATTTTGAGGATGATAGACTCTTGGAGCAAGTGGCTGCTTTGCAAAAGTCAGTGCTGTTTGTGAATATGAATTCTAACACTCTCATGCAACTTGTACATACAGCAGTCAAGAGAGAAGCAGGAGGGTAGGACCTGATCACGGGAAGGGACAACAGTAAGTCAGGTCTCGGAGGCATGTGCTGAGTCCAGGCAAGAGAGAGAGAGAGAGAGTGGGATGGGGCAGTAGGGGGAGGCAGGTTCCTGGTGCAGTTGGGAAGGGAACAGGTCTCCTCTGGGAAGGCAGTCTGCAGCCTCCTCTAGTCGGTTCTGCTCTGTCAGGCAGAATGTAGGGCCAGTAGTGCCTTCCAGGTTTCCAAGAGAACCTGGAAACTGGCACCTTCATGGGGCTTTGTCGTCATTTAAATATTGGCAGTACTTTCACTTGTGGGAGTCTGGGTCTGTAGAGGCCAGAGAATGTGGCCTCCAGCCAGTACCAGCTTGTGACCCCGTGTGACCTGCCACTGTGGGTGGAGGAGAGTCCTTCAGTCCATCTCCTGTCCTTAAGCTAAACACAGCTTTCACACGAAGCCAGGAAGACTGTTAGCCATCATGCTGGAAGCTGGTGTGTGTTTTCCTTGACTTGCCCCCAAGTGGATGCCACCAGTCACTCTCTCGGCTGAAGGTACAACCAAGGGCCTTGCATTTGACCCAAGATGTGGATTTGGCATTGACGCTGGCTGCTGGCTGCTCCCGCAGGACATCATCACACTGTGATAGTTCACACCTGGTTGTTGACGTCTAGTACTCTCCCCCATTAATATGGTTGTGTGTGCTGGGAAGAGAACAGAATATGTTCCAATAGAAGTGAGTTCTAGTCACGTGGGGTGCTGCGAGGTTGGTCAATGTTAATAGGCACAGTGACTGTATGGCTGGATGTGTCATTTGCTCTTGGTCAGATTTGAGATCTGAACCCGTGGTTTCCTTGGGGTCTCCTTTTGTTTTGCTGTTGTGGTCAGAGTCACTGTGGAGGACTTTAAAGCTCATGGAGCCCCTTTGATCCTCAGTAGTACTATCTAGAGAATAAAGCCCATATTTCTCCTCATTCTGCAGAAGTGGAAAGTGAGTCAGAAGGCATGTCTGTCTGAGCCTACCTCATGAGTCTGGTGGGAAGGTCAGAGGGGCACCCAGACAGGTCTGACCACAGTCAGGGCTCTTTCTGATAACATAAAATAACAGTGTCCGGCTTGAGGGCCACAGGCGGCCATAAACCCGCTTGCTTGGTTCAGTGCTTAAACAATCCTGTTTTAAAGGTGTAGATGGGCAGATGAGCTTCCTTGACCCAACCCTGTCTCACTGTGCCCCGTGCTTGCTTGCTCCTGGCATTTGGTTACCAGGCTTCATGGCAGATTTGGGTCTCCATCCATCTGGTTCTGAAAGTGCTATCTAGCATTGTGAATTCCTCTGGTTCTGTCAACCCCCGGCCAGCAGGTGGCAGGAGAGCCTCTTGGTTTAGAACATGAAGGGCTCCTATCTGCAGGGATTCAGCAAACCAGGCCTGTGGTTCCATCCAGTCCACTGTTTTCCTCAATAAAGTTTTATTGGCACATGTCTGCTCATTTACCACCTGTCAACAATAGCTGACTGGACCTTTACAGGAAAAGTTTGTCAAATGCACTGTTATGTCACACAGTGGCTAATTTTTCTTGATTTTCTAGGCTTTGCTTGGCTTGAGACCTATACTAGAAATCAAAAAGGGATAAATAGATTTTAAGAGATCTTCCTTTACATTTATAAGAAGATATAAGCAAAAGTTTAAGCAAAATATCCTTAATTTTTCTTGGGTTTCCAAAGAATTTCCGTGCAAGTTTCCATAGTCTTGTGTTTCTTTTACCCCCGCTGAACACCCTGGGTATAGAGGTTGCTGTAGATGAAAAATTAAACAGGAAGTTAACTTCCGATGGACTGAACATAACCCGAGGCATAGTCTACATGCAAATGATATGCTAATCATGCAGTCCTGTGACTTATTTGCATATCACAAGCAGCCTTAGAAAGAATCCCATGTCATGAGTGTGTTACTTATTTCTGTAGGAAATAGAAATATGTTAGTAACTAATTTGTTCCTGGGCTTTCCTGAAATATAACTGTTGCTTTTCCTTTCTTTTTGGAGAAGATGTTTCCAGCCCTCTGAAGCTTCACCGGACAGAGACTTTTCCCGCCTACCGGTCTGAGCACTGACGGTAGCTGCCGAGAATTGTCGCACTGGCGACGTGTGAGCCACAGATCCAGGCGGGAGGCCACAGAATGGCGGCAAGGGCAGCCACAAGGAAGGAAAGAAGCTGGGCGTCCTGGCTCATTGAGTGGTCACGGGAAACTCTGCAATACAATATATATTTTTTCTTTTTCCTTTTCTTTTCCTTTATAAAAAAGTCTTAGCCTGAGTGAAACATGCTCTATAGATACCGACTCTCCCCTCCTTCACAGCTGGACGGAACGAAGTCAATGCCACAAAGTGACTTTCTATTGTAGACACCGTGTCCCTTGCACTTCTCTGCCTCTGTCCTTTGTGGGTTTGTGTGATTTTCCTTCAGTTTCAATTGTATGGCAGTCAGTATTGACAATAAAATGACTCTTAATTATTTGGTATTTGTTTACACCCTATGCCTCGGTCACTGACACTGTGGTAAACTACTGGAACCATACTGGATGTATTGCCCATTAGTCAAATCTTATGCTCAGAGCTAAACTTCCGAGAACCCCTTTATTATTGTTTACAAGGTTACAGCTTCTCTCCTCTCATCCCCCTTTTTAAAGCCTTTATTTTGTTGCAGTACCTTCATAAAACATTTTAAAATAAAAGATCATTCTTCATCCCTATGGTCTTTGGATCCTGGCAACACAATTTTCTCTGTATCCTCAGCATGTCTGAAGGGTGTGTGAAAGAAAACTTGCCTTATGGACTATGAGCATGCTCCTGCATTGTGCTTGACATAAATTCAACCATTTGTGCCTTTGTCTACTTACCCATTAAGCTGGTCTGTGCTGAGCATCTGCTAGCACTCTGCAGGAGTCCAGGGGTGCAGAGATGCAAAGACCAGGTCCTAGGCCAAGGACCTTGATCCCAGAGGAGTACAGCAGGGAGGTAAAGTTGCAATTACAATGTATAGTGATATCTGCTCAATGGGCCCCCAGTGGCAGTGACTTCTAGAGAGAAGGTCACTCTGCTCTCCAGAGTTGCCAGATGGAATTGAGTCTGTGAGCACCTGAGGTTGGATTCCTTGGAAGCTGCATGAGCCAGCCTGGGTGCTGTGCATCTCATTGCTGCTCTATTCCAGGAGTATTGCCAGCTAAAATACAGGGTGCCCAAGTACAGGCAGATTTTGCAGAAATAGTGCATATGGCTTTATAGTGTAAGTATGTCCCCACTATTACATGGGACAGGATTGTGTTTTTTAAATTTACTTGCATGACCTGTGTTTTTCTTTCCCAAGCCTGGTAACCCTAACCCTCAGCCTGAGGACTGTGCCTTGCCATGTAGTTTGTGATTGATGAGTAAATGTGGGATGAATGGCTAGAGGAATAAGCTCATACCCTTGGGGTAGAGGTCATTCTTTATTGGAGGCAGAGTCACATTGGTTGAATACTTTCTCCATGCCAGGCACTGGGCTAGGCCCTTCCACAAGTATTATTTTCACTGGAAGATAATTTCCTATAGTTTCAGGGTAGTTTTCTTTTGATAAGCCCCAAGAAGGAGTCATAAAAAGGTTCGCTGCGATTTCTGCTCCTTCTAAAAGGTGCATTATATCCTGAAATGGAGTCAGTGATATTGGTTAGATCCCAGTAGATTTGGCACTGATAAATTCCAGGTTTCCTGAGCTCAGTCTCTAGGATCTAAGGTAGCTGGGATTCCAAGGACACTGATGGCCAGGATGTTGTTCTCAGGAGTTGAGAAATATTGGGGAAAGGAGGGTTGGATTCGGTTAACTGTAATTAATGGATTAGGGCTGTCTGAATGGTGCCTTGGCAGGGGCCTCACAAAACGCATTTGGGATCTCCTCTGGGATGCCTGTAGCTTCCTTTCACATCATTTCCATGGATCCTTCTCCTCCCAAGTGAATTCATTTTCATCTCTTAAAATTGTTTGCCACTTGCAGTTGATAATTCCCTCACCATTCATTTCTCTATGTCTATTGCTTCTTTTCTTTTCCTTCTAAGACTGTCTCATAGGACATTCTCCCTGATTCTCAGGGCCTTGGCAGCCAACAGGGAGATTAAGTTGAAGCAGATAAAGGAAATGGAATTAAAGAAATAATTATAATTTTAATGAAGTCAAAATTGCCGAAGCAAGTCTCAGGCTAATGAGTGGGTAAAGAAATGTTGCTGAATGCAGTTAACTGCAAGGGAGAACCTCTTTCCAAGATACTTAGGAAAAAACACATGGACAGGAGAGAAGAGTTCTGTTAAGTTGTTCAATTTTTTAAATTTATTGACATGCACAATTCTGAGTGTTTCAGTTGTATGTTCTTATTTAATTCCTGCAATGGCTCTGTGAAGTAAGTATAATTGTTATCTGCCTGTGGAGTGTGAGGCTCACTTTTGAGCCCAGGATTTGGATTCCTGAGCCCCCTCTAGAACCCCCTAAGAGAGGCTGCCTCAGGGAAGAGCAGACTTTCCACAGAGGGTCCTAGTGTCAATGTGTTAGCCTTTGTGCCCTCTGTGGTCTCAGTTGCCCTCAAGGCAAAGGCAGCCGCACACTTCATAGACAGGCAGGCGTGGTTGTTTTGATAAAGCTTTATTCACACACACAATGTTCACACACACAATGGCAGGCTGGATCACGGTGTCGCCTGCTGCATCTGCCCTGGATGGAAAGAACCCTTAATATCATTTTTTGTAAGTTGTAGATCTTCAAGCAGAAACAGGAGAAGTTAAACACTTTAATATCTGTTCTTACATCAGGGAAGTAGTGATTTGAAGTGGTTTTGATTTCTGTTTTTCTGAATCTCTGACACAAGTGGTGAGTGTACCAGTGTCAGAGTGACCGCTTTCCTTAGCCGCAGTGAACTTGAACATAATTAAAGCCAGATTCCAAGGCACTCACGCCTGTACTGCCAGGAACCTGGAGTCTGCAGGTTAAACTACAGGATCCTTTGTGAACAGTGTCGATGTTTCAATTATGTGTGGGAAAAGCGGCCTTGGGAGTCATATCGGAAGGTGAGGTGGGAGACAGGAATGTTTCATCTTCCTTGTGCGCACGCTCAGCCCAGAGAAGACTTGTCTCCCCAGCTGAAGGCAGAAGAATGCAGCAGTTCTCTACCTGGTATCTACAGTAGGACTGCGTGTGTCTGAGATATTTCAGTACTCTTGCACACTGCCCAGGCCTGGTGTGCAGAGCTTCAGGGCTGGGCTTCATCCCTCGACTCAGAGGGCGTCCACCGATTGCTCAGGAAGCAAACAACTAAAAGGAACTTACATTTCTAGAAAGGGGCATTTTACTATTTCTTTGTGGGATACTCTACTTTTGGGGGCAAATACTATACCAACTCTTAGTCCTACATCTACGTCTCCTTTCAGATTTCCATTATGGCAGTAAACTTGATTGGTCCCTTTCATATTGAGGTTTCAAGGTTCTGTGGGTTAATATTGAACAAGGTGTGAAAGTTCACCCTTGGTCGAAATCAACACCATCTCCTTGGATCGATCTACTGTGATTGGATTTAGCTGAGGCAGAACCGCCCAATAATCATTAGCCCACTTCTGTGCTAAATAAGGTGCCATCGTCTCCGATCTGCTCCCTAAGCTAGCAGTTCTTAAATATTGGCAAAGGACACTCGATAGATGAGGTGGAGCCCGTGAAGCTACGGTCTTCTGTCAGCATCTCCAGGTAATTCCAGCATAGGCAGTAAATGGTAAAAAGTTCCATTTTAGGAACCCTTGAGGTGATGTGGAGAAGTAGGGAGTGCCCAGAGGTTAGAGAAGGCGCCTGGAGGAAATCAGCGGGGTTTTCCATGCAGGACACCTGTGGGAAGCCACAGGAAGAGCTGAGCAGGAGGCCTGGATCTGAGGCTTCCAGGGGGGACACACAGGAACACACAGGTGCAAGGTGACCCCATGTGTGGTCTGCACACAGGAAGGGGAGATGTGGCGGAGCTCCAGAAGAGGCTCCGTGTGGCTTCCCCAGGCCTCTGCGGTGGCTCGTGTGTTGCTATAACAACTACTAAGGAGAAGGGTTTGACCTTTGTTTCTCTGAGATGCTGAAGGGCAAGGGCTGCCCAACTGCTCTTTTTAATGGGAAAACCAGCCTGGAGCCGCCTGCAGGAGCAGACTGAAGGCGGCAGAGTGGGGGGTGGGAGAGAGGGGAGCTGGCCCGCCTGCTGGTGGCCAGGCCTGGAGCCGCCCCGGTCCCGCCTGCCGCCTCCCTCCAGGTCTTCCATCCTTACCTCCAGGTCTTCCTTTCCTCTGGCGCTCGCTACAGAAGGCAGATGTGGCTTGGGTGGGTTTAGAGAGATGGCAGGTGGGTATGTTTGCTTTGAGTTTTGATGTGACTTGACTGCTCTGTGTTTCTATGGCTTGTTCGCATTTGCTCCTTTACATTGGAAGCCCTGAAAGACCAAGGACCAAACAAAGGGTTTCATCCTTTGTTCCTGTTTTCAATAGTTACCCTCTGTAGGCTCAACTCCATAGAGGACACCTGAGGGACACAGGCAAGTCCTATATAGTGTCTGCAAACTCTAGCCCCAGGGTCAGAGGTGGCCTGCTCCCTGCTTCTGTAGATAAAGTTTTATTGGCACACAGTCATGTCTGTCTGGGCCAGTCGTGCCTCTGGCTGCTTTTCTGCTGCAGCAGCAGAGGTAGAACACCATGGCAGAAAGGTGTGGCAGAGGGGAGCAGCTCAGGACGTGGCAATCAGGAAGCAGAGAGCTCTGCTCCTCGGGGACAAAATTTAAACCCCAAAGGGAAGCCCCCAGTGACTTCCCCTCCAGCCCCACCCTCCGTGCCTTCTGCTACCACCCAGTTAACAGATATCAGTGCATTAATCCACTGAGGGGGTTACGATTCTCATCATCTAATCATTTCACCTTGGAAACTTCTTGCATCGTCTCACCCTTGAGCTTTTAGGAGACATCGCGTATCTAAACCCCAGCAGACTCCGTCCTCCAGAACCAGCTGACCCTCTAGGCTCTAGGCTACTGCACACATCTTTCCAGGAGTATGACCTGAGGAATCAAGGTCCTCCCAGGAACAGGATGTTCCTAGAAACATCTTATTTTCTCTCCTTCTTTCCAAAGGACACCTCTTCAGACTTCATGTTAAACACTAGGTATTGAGAGGCCCTCCCTGAGGTCCCCAAGCCAGATGAAGCTGCCAGTTAGATGCTTCAAAGTCCTCTGAACTTTAAAAGTGGAACACACTCATAACTGTTGGTAACATTTTCTGCGGCTACTGCCTTCTCTGTCTCCCAGTGCCTGTGAGCTGTGTGAGGACAGGTACCATCTATTTAATTTAGCTTTGTCTCTCCAGCACCAAACAAACCACCCAGTTAACCTTGTAGTGCTCGATTAATACTCATTTCATAAGTAAATGGAAAGTGAGAGCAATGAGCGCACCATTCAGTCATGGCATAAGGGAATGGAGATTCTGCCTCAGATGAGGGGTAGAGTAAGTGCTAGGTGTCAGCAGCCCTGAAAGGCCAACTCACCTGCCTTTCTGAAACTCCTACCATGTGCTGTGGGTAACATCTGACATCATCCCTGGTAGGTGGCTGCCTTTCCCACCCCTGAGTTTTTGCTGTAGAATCTGAAGTACTGAGACTTGAAGTAACTCGACTGCAGGGTTTGGGAGGCTGTATGTATATCCAGGACAGTCTGACCAAACACATTCTTCTACACGTTTGGGTCCCAAACTGTGTGTCAAGGTACCCCAGGGTGTCACATTGAGCTTGCACAAGTGCTGTGGAATATGCAAACATTTTACAGGAACCTGTGATACTCCACATCTGTAGGACCTTCAGGAACCACTAGCTTAGGGCGGTTCAGCCTCAACATGAGAGCACACCATGATGTCACTTTTTGGTGAAGCTGAGTTTGGGGCAATTACTTTGATGAAAAGCAAATACGGTAGGAAATGAGGATGGTGGTGTCCAATCTGATCCTCAGGTTCTAGGGGTTGAAACAGACGGAATTTGGAGGGTCCCTCTGAAATTCAGAACAACTTCCTCATGCTGAGATCGGAAGATGGAGGCCTGCCCCCAAGGCTGGAGGAAGCTGGGAATGGAAGGTGCTCCCCTCTCCCGCCGGGTGCACAGGCGAACGAAGCCTGCACAGCCACAGCTCAGCGGTGACTTTGGTCCCCTTTGCTGCCTCTTCTCCTCTAAAAGCTGTGCTCACCTTCAGAGATTTTGAGGATGGAACTTCTTAAAACAATAAGTTTCTTCTATCTTCCTTCACAGCTGGTTTTGAGTAAAACCTGTTTCCCTACCAATCTGACTCTGAGCAACAAGCACAGTAGCCTCGCCCCTGCTTCCAGTTTTGGTGAGCAACTATCCTGCCCGTGAACAAAGGGCCCAAGCCAGCAGCGCTGTGTGAGGAGGAGGCAACTAAGGTGCTTGTGACTAATCAAACCTGCAGGGACTGGTCAGGCAAAGTTCCCACAGTTACCTGGAGATAGTTAAAAACCAGGAGACTTGTCCCTTTCCTTCCTATTATAGCCTTGACTTCTTAAAACTGGCTGTTCCAGTAAGGCTGATGTGAAATGGTATCAGCCCCAACAGACACCTAAATCCCATTAGCAAATAACTGAGGTTACTTAAGAGTGAAAAATAATTATTTTCTTTGATATAGGCATATTTTTAATGGCTATCAATTTGTTAAGACATCAATACTCACTAAATTGTTTGGACCTACCAACTAACTAATTGGAACCTGTAGCTATTTCCTTTGACCTAAAAATTCTGTGAGTGGGATTTCTGTGACCCTAAATGCACAGTGAGCAGAGAATGTGGGGGAACTCCTGCTCCGCATTAGTCCTGCTTTGCAACTGTCCTTAGCTGTAGGCTCTGTGGCTTCAGCTCCCAGCCCTGTGTTTCATGCACACAGCATGGCTGGCTTCAGGAGTGTGCATCCTGAAGAGCTGCACAGCACTTCATGTTTAAAAGGCTCAGGTTCTTTATCTAAAGCTCTGCTGTACCTTGATATTCTTGCTTCATTTTTGAACTTGCTTTAAAATCTGGTGGGCCAACGGAGTGGTGTGTGAGCCGAAGATGTCCCCACAAAGTGATTATTTGCTCACTGTTCCTGGCAGCCTTATTGGCACGTAGCACTCATGCTGCCCCCTGAGCATAAAGCCAGATACGTTCAGTGAGATGCAAAGCGAGTACAAGGTAAGCGTGTCACACCTTCCCCTGAGTAAGAGGGCCCGGATGGCTCCATGAGGCTGGCCCCCTGGCCGAGAAGTTGCTTTAAATGTGAAAAGAGCACAGCGATGCTCTCAGAATCGTGCACAAGTGTGAAGCCTGCTGCATGCGGCATGCTACCTCACTCAGAGGGAAGGCGAGGCAGAGCCTCGGCAGCTCCTCTGGCCCTCAGGCCTTGATCCTCAGCTGGCTGTCAGGGGAATGGGCACCAATCATGAAGTGAAATACACACAGTTGGGACTGATTGTCTCCTGCAGCATTTCTGCTGTTTGGGGTAAAACAAAATACAGGTGCACGTGTGAGCCATAAAGTGTGGGTGGGGTAATTTTGCATTTTAATTTTGCATCTATTGGCATTTTAAATGGATGGTGTACAACATAAAGGCAAATGGTAAATTCTCATGTGTAAGTTAAGATTTTACTTTATCTTTATTTTCGATGGTTGAATAGCACATGGAAAACAAAATACCAAGTGTTGGAAATACTGGGTGCTTGAAGGAGTCACACCTGCGCCCGGGAGCAGCTGGGCAGGGCAAGCTGTTCTTCTGCAGAAGGGCGGCTGTATTTGGTGGGCAGTCCACCTGTCTTTATCCTTAATGCCTCACTGTCCCCTGCCCTGATAGGAGGAGCGTGGGGTTACAATCCGCCCAATTGGCTCATTTTTAAATTGGGGTAGGCAAAGGATAGGGCTATCATTAAAATGGCAACAGTTGGCTTTTACATCCCAATCAAAGGGAAATGCTGTGTTCTGAAAATGGACCACCACGCTTTGTATTTCTCACACCAGGTTGAGAGAGAAAGGGAGGAAGAGAGGAAAGTACCTTGTACTTTACTTCTTTTAATGACACCCTTGTCCTGCATTTGGAACAAGGAACCCCATCTTCCTTTGACCTGCCCTGGGTGTCACAATTATGTAGCCTGTCCTGTGCAGATTGGTTCCCAAAGGAGAGAGCAGGCCGCCTGGGACAAAGGACTGAGTTGACCTGACTCTCTGTCTTTTGTGCTTCCCCACGTGGCTCCCACCCAGGACCCATGCGGCCTTTTAAGATTTTCATCCAGTCATTTAATGATTGACCCGGGTTGAGGACAGAAGCCACAGTTCATATGTTAAGTAGATGCCGGGAGCCAGTCACAGTGAGTGAGCTGAGCTCAATGCTGAGTTCTTTCCTCATCACTGAATTCCTTTTAGAGTCTCACCTTCGGAACAAAGAGAAAAAGACAAGCATTTGGTTATCAAAGGGAGCCAGCCCCCAAATTTACTTTCCTTTAGCTGTCATGCAAATTTCCAGCCAGAGGCCTAGCAGGATGGCTTTGAAGATAAGGATCACAGAGCCTTGAGGGAGGCTTCAATAGGGCGTCTGATGATCCTGTGATTTACGTGGAGAAGGAAGAAAAGAGCCGAGAACAATAGCAAGAACTCTGCTCTGAAGGCATGAAAGCTGGTGTCTAATTCTGCTGCTCTCTTGCCTGGAGGAAATGTCAGTTGAGAAAGAGTGGGTCAGACAGGGCTTGTCCAGGATTTCCCCAAGTGCACCCCAGGAGATACCATTTGAGGTTCCTGGAGTTAGGTGGCGGGGGAATTTGTCCTTTCTGGTAAATGTTGAGTCAAACCGATTTCCCGAGGTGGACTTCTTGGTGCCTCACTTTTGGGCACCGACAATGAAGGAAGCAGGCATAGGCTGCAACCTGACCTCAGAGAGTCTACCGTCAGCTCAGGTAGGTGAGGGCACTGTCCTCGCCCTCTAGCACAGCCAGTGGTTAATGGTTTGCATTGTGAGTTGCACCAAATTTCCAGACACTTCCTGATGATAATCCTTAGTGATCAGGCTCAGAAACTGACAGGCCCCAAGTAGGAAGCTCGATGTCGTTTTAGGAGTTCCGACCCCGGTGTGGGGAGTGCTTGCTTGGGGCAGATGGGGATGACTCCAGCAGTAACCTCAGCTGAGGCTCTAGCAGTGGAGGAGGACGCCACAGCTAATCATGGAGAGCAGGCCAGGCATCTGAAGCCTTGCTGGGGAGGGTTGGAGACCTGTGGAACCTGGGAAATCTAGAACCTGCCCTGCAGAGGGAGATTCACCCAAAGGCACACAGGAATGTGGGTCCAAGAGTTGCTAAATCTTTGGGGGTTTTGTTTCTATGTTCTGGATTAATTAAAAGCTGGAACTCTAAATGTGTGAAATGTCTCAATTTTTAAGAAATGGGAAATAATTTTTAAAAAATCTTGTACTGCTGAATACCAAGAAGGTGTAACCATAGAAAAGTTCATGGGTCCAAATCAGCAGGAGGCCTTGCATTCAAACCCCCACATTGAATTGAGTTGCTGGGGCTGGGAGTGCAACCTAGGAGGAGAGCTCTTGCCTAGCACGCTGAGGGCCTGGGTTTCATCCCTAGGTACTGCATAAAAAAAAAAGAAAAAAAAATGAAAAATGAGTAAACAAATGTGAGTTTCTGTGTGATTATTAATTGTGTATCAGCCATCGATGATATTGTCATTTTATAGTTTGAGAAAGGTAGAGCGGCAAAAATGTGATGTGGTAGGTGCATGATTCCCAGGGTAAGAGCAGGAGATTTTTGTTCCATCGGTTTTGCTTTTTGAAATATTTTTTCTTCTTTTCTTCCCTGAGTCACTCAATGATGTTAAAGCTCTGGCCACTTAATTCATCTCCCTTATTTGACAGCGTGGGAATTTTCTCATAGACCTGACAGCCCAGTAAATACCTTCCTCCAGATGTTATTAACTGGCAGGTGTGAGAAACTTGACCACATCTTCCTGAAAGGATTGAAAGTTCTGTGACCTTGGCATTTGCATGAAGCTCCTTTAAATTGGTTCTTTTTTCTTATCAACTTTCATATAGAACCAAACAGATGTAGTATTACTTTTGTGCTGTACTCTTATTTGATATGTAACATCTAACATTTGTCAGAACGGGTAAGATATCTTCAGGTGGCGGCAGCAGATTGGATCAGACATTTCAGTAATACAAAGAGTTGTTGAAGCCAAGTGACTGAGAGAGAACTTAAATGCAAACAGAAAACGCAGATTCTCCTTGGTAAGAGAGCCACGCGCTGAGGGTTTAGACTGTGGCCATGGTTAGAATCGTCTAGAACTGGGTTTGAAGCTTATCTCTGCAATTTACTAGCCGCATAAACTCAAACAAGTAACTTTGTTCATGCCCAGTTTCCTCGTCTCTAAATTCACTGAAGCAATTCCTTACTTGGTATGGTTGAGCTGGCTAGGTGAGCCAGTAACTCCAGCAGGTATCTCTCACATAGAACAGCCTTCAGGAATGCTGATCAGTTTTAGAGCAGTGGTTCATAAAAAGGAGAAAAATATCTTTTCCTGGTCTGTCCTGAGGTTCATGGCCGAGTCTCCTGTCACAAAAGACAGATTAACAAGAGAAAAGCATACTCATTTATTTGTATGTGATGTGAGAAACTTAAGAAATGAAGACCCCAAAGAAACAGGTGCATCTGTGCATTTTTAGGGACAGCAGTGCATGAGAGTGCTCTGAGGGCAAGGGCCTGACCTCATGGTAATGAGCAGGACTTGGCAAGGTGTGTCTGCTCACATTCTTCTTGGTGTCCTTGTGTAACGTCTGGATAGGGTAGCACATGTGTCGCGTGAGGGTCCTCAGGGGAGGAGGGAGAGGGTCAGAGAGTGACGTTCTCATTTCTGCTGCTTTCTCAAATGCCAAGATGCCGCGTGTGGGGTCCTGTGCTCTGAGCTCCATCCGTTATCAATTTTGAGGGCTGACCATAAAGGCACATGGTTCTTGGCTTCTTAGATGGTTAATCAGAATCAGAATATTTCTATAATATGCAATTCGAATGTTAGGAAATTCCAAATCAAGTAGAATAAAATGATGGCATTTACTAACCCCATTGTAATTTTCTTTTAAACAATTAGCTTCAGAGTTTTATTAACATAATATCGCTCTCTTCTGAAGAGCAGTTTGATGAGTTTTGACAAATGTACAGTCACATTGCCACCACCACAGTTGAGGTCCCAGGATTTAGAGCATTCTGTTGCCTCAAAAGTTCCCTCTGACTCTTGGCAATCAACTCCCACCCTTTGGCTCTGAGGAACCATTTACCTGCTTTCCTATCGTATAGCTTTGTCTTTTTTCCAATTCCATATAATTGGGATCATAAGATATGCAGTGTTTATAAGCTGTGGGTGGAAGAAATTCAGTGTTGCAACCTGGAGTTTTTTAATGAAATAAAACAGAAAATATCAGAGTGAATCACATGTATTCATAGTATATGTTGTGAAATTTTTGTTTTAGGTGTATGTGTAAGTCTCAGTGTGTGTTCTGAACCACAAGCTACATTTCTTATGTGTCACAAATTTTAAAACAAATATAAAAAATGACCTTAATAAAAGCTGGGCACGGTGATGCATGCCTATAATCCCAGTGATGCAGGAGGCTAAGGCAGGAGGATCACAAGTTCAAAGCCAGCCTCAACAATTTAGAGAGCCCTAAGCAAGTCAGTAAGACCCTGTCTCTAAATAAAATATAAAAAAGGGCTGGGGATGTGGCTCAGTGGTTAAGCACGCCTGGGTTCAATCCCTGGTAAAATATAAATAAATAAAAATGACTCTAATAATCCTCCTGGGAGGTTAACTCCAGGACCATCCTTGATGTGTGACTGGACAGCAGGTCCATGAGGCTGGAGAAGGGGCAGAATAGTAATAAAAATACACTGCAACATACCCCACTGCAGGCTGTTCCTAGATTATCCAAGTACTAACACGTGAGCACGAGGTGCTAAAGTGCCCACCTGAGGCAGGATGCTGCCCGTCAGGACAGGTGCAAACCGGGTGTTCTCTGCTCACAGACTGTATGTGAGCATCTGAAATCGGGTGGCTTCGTGTCTGGCCCAGGATGGAGCCTCTGCTTTCCACCTGTTCCTTCATGACCCTTGATGTGTCCTCGGCCACCCTGAGGCTCAGGCTCCTGCGCTGTGAACTGGTGGTCTTGGTTCCTAATTCTCAGAACTTCGTGGGCACTCAGGTAAGGCAGGGTTCACCCCCTCGGGCAGTGTATGCTCTGGCCAGATTATTCTCTATGGTGGGGGCTATCCTGTGGCCTTAACTCACTAGCTGCCGATAGCACCCTTCTCTGGCCTTGTGAAACTGTCGCCAGTCATTGCCAAATGTCCCCGGAGGGGGACAAATTGCCCCAGTTGAGAACCACGAAAATAAGGCATAGACAAACTATCTCTGGCCACAAATCCCTTCTTCCACTCGCTTTATATACTGAAATTTCTCATGCATATCAGGTATGCAGCAGGTTGGGGGCCGGGTCTACTGCCAAGCAACAGAAGGACCTCAGCTCATGGAGCCCAGACAGAAAGGTGGCTTGCATCTTGGGAAGTTTTTTTGTTTTTTGTTTTGGTTGTTTTGAGTAGGACTGCCGTGCTTTGGGACCCTACTGGGCTTCCTCTTAATGCACATCCTTGGCAAGTTTTTAAACAGCCTGTACCTCTTTTCTAATTTGGATATTGAGAACAGCAGTCATCCCTTCCCCGTAGAGTTCTCGCGAGGTCTGAACAGTGTAGTTTACATCAAGTGTGGACGACAGCACCTGGTCCAGTTAGCCCTCGGTAAGGGTGAGTTTTGTTTAACAACAGTGACATGTTCAACAGGCTCTGAGCCAATGCTGCGTAAGCACGGTCCCCACTGTGACCAGCTCCTCCAGCTCAGCCCCGGGCTTTCTTGGTTTAGCACTTAGAGCCCCACACCTCGGGAGACCTCTCGGTCCTGAGAGCTGCTCACCCTGCTCATCCTCCGGCAGAGCTGCGAGTATTCTGCTGAGTCATTTGGTCCGCAAATGCTGGCGGTGCACTTTTATTACTGAGAATTGTGCTCAGGTGGGAGGGTTCAATGAGCCTCCACGTCCAGCAGGAGACGCACCACGAGCCGTGTTTTGGATGACCAGGCCAGGAGCACCCAGGGCACACTCCGCCAGCGTGGCATCTGCAGCAAGGCTTCCACGGAGAAAGCACCCAAGGTCAAGCTGGAGCCCAGGCAAAGCAGGTGTGACGGGCACGCCAGTTGTTAGTAACCTAAAAAAGAGAGTTCCAGGGTCTTGTACTAGGATGTAAGTGATTTATTAACACAGCCCTCAGGAGTGAGTGCTGCAGATGTGAGCCAGTGGGCAACCAGCTTTGCCTGAGCTTCTCAGCTTGCCCAGGAGCTGACCCAGGGCAGAGTGACTTGGATTGGCTCATGATCTCAGACCTGAGCACCCTCCCGGTTTTCTGCTAGGCTAAAACTTTCCTGAAGAATTAGTTATGCATTGGTACTAGAGAGGCATTTTGATTTACGAGATGGCGGTTGTTGAAGCTGTCAGTGTTGATTGCCTATGAGAGATGTCCATTTCCTCCTTAGTAGCAACCCCAATTTTGTTGGGGGAAGCAATGATTCTAAATAAAATTTCTTTTCCAGAATCTCTGGGGTTTTGTGGGACACAGTTATGGCCAATGAAATATAGACAAGAATTCCCTGCAGAAGGCTTCCCAATAAATCAAAGCCTCAGACTCTCTCATCCTTGGCACTTTCCTGGAATGCAAAAGATGCCAGGAGGTGTGGGGGCCATCTTGCTTTCACGAGGAGCAAAGACACTGGACGAGGATGCCAGAGAGGAAGTTAGAAGGAGCTCGGCTGGGTCCTTTGTGACTCTTCATCAATAGCTGGGCCAGTCGCCAAATGCCCTTCTGTGGACTTCTATAAACATTTATCTTTGCTTAAGCCCTTTTAGATTTTCTCTGGTACATGCAACCAAACACAATTTTAACTGAGCAGGGGCAGGGTGGGGGTGTTGATCTCAATGGTGCTTGGTACATGTTGTGAGCATCAAAACCTTGCTGACATGGACGTACTATGACCGTCTGTGTGTGTGTGTGTGGTGCTTCTGCTTGATGGAGTTTTCACGAGATCGGTCAGGGATCCCTTCTGCACAAGGCACAGCCGCTGCGGTGCCAGGGACCCCCAATCCTCTAAGGGGTTCATGAAAATGCTTTACTCTTTTTGAAAATCAAAAGTAAAGCTCCAACTTAAGTTTGTCTTCATTCTAACTTAGGCATATAACTTTTAATACCCCATCTTGGAGGAAGGGGCTCACGAAGTCAAAATTATTACAACGCATGAGCATCTTTATGTCGCCCAGATCACCTCCTCCTTCTCCTCTCAAAAGGAGCTGGTCTCATTTCTTCTCTTCCTTTCCCACAGTCGTCTTCTTGTGGACACACACTCGCGTTTAGCAGAGGCAGTGGGGAAACTGGACAGGCTTTGGCATCTAACAGAACTGGGTTTGAGCCCCAACATGACTTCAGACTGTTAGGTTGGAATTTGGGCAAGTGTAGGAGGGAGAGCCGAGCAACTGAGACGAAGGTTAGCACGCCAAACGGTGATCAATCAAACGGACAAGAAAACTCCACTGACCCTTAATTCCACCTGTTGACCCTTAACTCTACCTGTTGACCCTTAATTCCACTGACCCTTAACTCCACCTGTTGACCCTTAATTCCACTGACCCTTAACTCCACTTGTTGAACCTTAACTCCACTGACCTTTAACTCCACCTGTTGACCCTTAACTCCCTTAACTCCACCTGTCACTCAGCAAGACCCCCGCCTATTCCGGCCTATAAAGATCCTGGGCATCCAGGGCCACATTTCTCTGGCTCCCTACCTGACCTGTACCCCGGGGGGGCTGGAAATTTCGCCTGAGAGCCAAATTCCAATAAAGCTTGCTTCGGCCACTTTCTGCCCGATTTTATTTGGCTGCTAACTGTGCCCGAGCTTACACAGACAACTTTCTGAATGTCTCCAGGTGTCCATTTTTAGGTAATTGATTGATGGATTGAACAAAAACGTGAATATCCACTGTGCGTCAGGTACTTCGTGTTCAGGGGGAAGGTTCTTATGAGGATCATAGGAATTGATACTTGTGCTGCCTGGTGGCTGGCACGTGGGGGCACTGGATGGGTTGTTTGCCATCAACCCTGACTTGGCTCCAGGTCTGCCGTCCCTTCTCTCAGCCCCTGTGCAACACGGGGTTCCTGAAAGCAGCATTCTGGCAGAGAACAGGCCCTCATCTGCTGCGAAAGAGCCACTCTGCCCAGAAGGGAACCAGGGCCAGATCATCTTCCCGCCATCTTGCTGTGCTGTCCCGGCCTCCCTCTTCTGATGATTTTGTTCTGTACGGCTGTACAAAATTCTGTCAAGCACACCAAGCAGAGAGAGTGTAGTTTCAGCTAATTCAAAGGCCCATTTAGCCCAACCTTCATTGGAAGAAGCTGTCAGAATTTCAGACTTGGTTTATTCTTTAGTTGTGGGGGATTTTTTTTCCTTCCTGATTATAGTTCCCTTACCAATCCTATGAAAAAAACTATTGGTTATTAGAAAAATGTGGATTTCCCCATTATAATAATATACTGTGCCACATCAGAGTGCACTGAGGATTTTGTAGTGTGTTATAAAAGTGCCAAATATAATTTGTATGTAAATATTCTATGGAAAGTGTTGCTTTCATTTTTTTTTTCCTATCGCCTGCAGAAAACCACACCACATGCATTTGACACAAACACAGTGCCAGATCCCGCTGAGATAAGAAAACATCCTCACACAAAGTTGCCCGTAGGGGAGATGAAATGTCCCTTGGATCAACTTATTCAGATTCGGTGTAAGAAAAATCAGTGGGTCTTTTCTCCAGTAGGCAGAGACTTAGGATTTTGTTCCCTCTGCTATCAAGCATCCAGTTTAGACCCATTTGCCCCTGCCTGGTTTGGGAATTCCGAAGAGGCACTGGAGAGAGCTGGGCCAGTGTGCTCCACCCAGGCAGGAATCACTGTATTGAAGCCGCCTTGTTGACATGGAGCAGGTTAACTCAATGAGCACTAACTCTCCCCCACCCCTTGTTGCTGGGATCCATCCCCAAGTATCCTTCTGGTCCTAGACACCCCTCCCTTCCTTACCTGACTTGTGAGCAGATGCTGATGGTGTGCCTAGTAGGGAACAGGGCGCTTTCTTTAAGAAATGGTAGTTTGAGGCCCGACATAGTGGCACACACCTGTAATCCCAGCTACTTGGAGGCTGAGGCAGGAGGAGCCCATGCTCAAGGCTACTCTGGGCAACTCAGTTGGACACTGTGTTCAAGTAAAATGAAAAGGGCTGGGAATGTAACTTGATGGTAGAGCACCCTGAGTTCAATCCCCAGTACTAAAAGAAGGAAAAAAAAAAAAAAAAAAAAAGAAAGGTAGTTTGAAGCTCTAAACGACACATTCAACCCACTACCCAACGACGTACGCACATAATTTGGCCCCCATCCCTCAAACGTGCTCTTAGGGTGGGCCATGTTCCACATTTTCTCAACCTACTCTTTTGCTTCAAGCTCAGCTTTCCCAGGAGAGCAGGAGGTCAGGATTCACTGAGTGTTCACATCCTCTCTAAAAGGCCAGGAGCACACTGGAGCCTGCTCTCCTTCCTGTGTTGGCTCCCTCCTCAAGGGTGGTGAGCAGCGGGAGAAGTGCCTGCCTCGCTTAGGCTCCAGGGCACAGGAAGAACCGTGTCCTGAAGTGTTTTTATTTCCCAAGCCTGTGAGTGAGCCCGAGATCTGGGCTGCAGAGTTCAGTGTGCAGATGCCCAGAGCAGGGGACCTTTCCCTGACTGCTGGGCCACAGATGGAGAAGCAGCAGGGGACACCCTGAGCACTTTGGAGACTTGGAGGAGGATAGCTGTGGGAAAGGACAATGCTGAGAAAAATGGAGGGCCAGGAGGGAAAGTAGTAGAACCAGTTTGGTGGATCTGGCAGTTCTTCCCAGGGCGAGAGTGTCCAGGCGGTTGAGCCCTGGGGTCTGGGGTCTGGGATCTGAGGGATCCTGTGCTGCTGGGTGGTGTGCTGGGGCCCATCCACTGCTCCTTACACAAAATGGCAGATCTTTGATGTATTTACCAGTCTCTTCTAAGCACCCAGGAGAGTAGCTGGCACACTGTGTGAGGCCAGTAAACAGTTAAACAAGAAAGATTGAGAGCAGGCACGTAAGTAATACCACTTGGTATTACTAATCAAGGCTTAGAGATGTGCAAATATGTGTGCACATAGTGTTTCAGTGAATAGCGAGTTAAGTGTAGGTACACACGACTCTGTGTGTACCATAGACAACTTGAACGTTAAGTGTTCACATATGGGTTGAGATTCAGGATACATTTTAAATTATTTTTTTAAATATCAGTTAATATTTTCTGATTTATGCAGGAAATATGTAATGCTTTTATGATCATGCATGATCTGTAAAGTGACAGGTTTTGGGTGTGCTTATCCTGACTTTGACTTTATCAAGCAGTATGGTTGAAATGGAGGGTGTTGTTGGCTGTCTTCAGGCGCTAAGTGCTTTTTTGTGGAAGGTCTCCATGAGGAAGTAGGGTTGGTCAATTCTGCAGGGCTAAGTGACCTGCAGTTTAGGGTCATTTGAGGCAAGGAGGAGACACTGGGCTTTCAGGCAGCTAGGATCATGATCCAGCAGCGCCCCCAATGTAGGATCCCTGTGAAGCCAGATTAAAGAGTTACTAGCTTGCTTCTGTCTCCCTGTTGGCTCACACAATTCAACTTCTCTGAAATTATTAAACTATTTTTTTGTGTTGTTTATATAATTTTTTGGTGTGTGCTTTCTTGTTTTAAAAGTTCAAACAAATGCATTGTTAAAAGGACAGAAATGTACAAGTAAAGAAGAAAATGAAACAGGCTATATTGTACCTAGTTGAGATAAGCACTTTTAACAGTTTAGTATTTCCCCATTTATTTACAAAATGACAATTGCAACATATGCATAATTGCTTTTTTCACTCAAAATGATATAAAAATTTTTAGATCATTAAAAAATCCTTAACACATGCTTTTTATTGTTTCATTATGTTTCAGTATGTGGATTTACATGAATTAATCATTGTTTTAGACTTGAAAATTTACGTGATTTCCCCAAAGTTTCTTCAACTATAAATAATATTGCAATGAGAATCCATGAATATGCATTGCTAGCTTTCCATCCTCTAAGTGGGATCTCTGTGTCAAGAGCACGTTTACCCTGGTCATTTTCAAAACTAGTAGAACAAATTCATGTTCTTTCAACTGATTTTCACTATGCCTATTTGTTTCTTTGCTCTGAATAATTATTACCATTGACAAAAATATTTTTTTCTTGCTGAACAAGTGAATCATGGCAAACCTGCTTGTAGATGCTAGAAAGCAGCAGAAAGTTCCATGCCTTCCTGCTTTATGCTACCTGGAGAGGGAGTAATTCCCTGTGTCCTGGGAGTTGTCTTGCAGAGGTAAGGAACATTTGTGGGCTAAGGGATAAGAGCTCTTTTCTTCTTCTTTAGGGACATATTTGACTCTGAGTCAAATTTCTACCTCTACTCCAGTGGTTGGGTACCTGGTGAAAGTGGAGTGCCCGCTGTTACCAGGTCAGGGCAATATTACCACCGAGTCAAAGCCAGCTTGGGCCTGGGAGCAGCCCCAGGTGAGCCCTAATTGTGAGATGGGAAGCCAAAACTGTGGGGTCCCCTGCATGTAATGAC
Organism: Sciurus vulgaris; assembly: GCF_902686455.1. NCBI lineage: Eukaryota > Metazoa > Chordata > Mammalia > Rodentia > Sciuridae > Sciurus > Sciurus vulgaris. The sequence continues at coordinate 196,846,749 of NC_136462.1, forward strand.
TCCCTTCTCTGAATGTGTCCTTTTCCGGAAACTGTACTCCCTCTGCTGTCCTCCTGGCTTGCTCTGAATTCCCAGAAGGACCTTGTGTGGCCGATGGTGGTCATATGAACGTAAATATTCAGTTGCACCTAAGAAGTTGACCTCATTAGTGTTTCAGTCTCAGAATCATCAAGAACTGGACCCCAAATCTGTGTCACATCTGTCAAGTCAGCGGAAGTCGGCTCCTCATTGTGGAACAGAGAGGCTAATGCTTCACATCCTTTAAATGGTGGAAAGAGGTAATAGTCACAAAACCAAGTCAGACCCCAATAAACAGTGATAGGGGGGCTCATGGCTGTTTTATGAAAATTGACATGAAGACGACTGGTTAACCTGCTCTTCCACAAGGGCTATGCAGTCCCTCAGGACTCTGCCCTTACAAGAGCCCTGAGACTGGTCGAATGCTTTGCCTTGGCTGGCCTGGAATTCTTATGGCCATGAACAGGAGTCTCTGCACCTTGACCTTTGCACTGGACACCACCAATTATGGAGGTGGTTTTGATTCTAGTATAAGATGTGCCTAACAAGTTGAGCGTGTTCCCTAGACCAGCCCAGATAGGCACTGATTCCGGAGCTCTTTCAAAAGCAGAGGAAGAGGAGAAAGGAGAGGAACCATTGGAGGAGGAAGCGTGGGCGACAGATCAATGCTCACAAGACATCTCTTTCATTCGTCACCATGATTCAGTGACTCAGTGGGAGAAGTAACATTCAGATCAATTTCATTGACATGAAACCCGATGGGGAGAGTTTAAGCTCTCCCAAGTTCCTGGGCTGGTCGCCACCACCTTCAAATGCACTCAGCCTGGGGAGTCCCGGGAAGACTCTAAGTGTCCATGGGCTTCTGCCGGGGCCTAGGGGTCCTCCCCACCTGAACCCGGTGCAGGGAGGTCCTCCCATGCAGAGCTCATTCTATGGACTGGAGAATCCATTAATCAAAAGGAACACTCTCCATGTTTGGCTGTAGGGGCTTATAAATAAAGAACCCTGCGCTCCATAGAATGGCATGTTGGGCTCAGTTTTGTTTCTTGCAGGCTCTGAGTGGCGCATAATAATGCAACTGCTTGCTCAGGGCTTGGGCTCCCTGTGATGCTTTCATCCTCATTAGCTTTCAGGAGGCTGATCAGCAGCACTGAGCGCTGGCAATGTGTTTTCCCAGCTCTGCTTTTGCAGCCCCATGTGGTGTCTTGGCAGGTCTGAGTTTTGGCTTATGGATAAGCGATTGTTCTCATCTCTGGGAACAGAGAGTCATTCTTAGGAGTCCGAGTCCTGGCTGCCAAGCTGGGTTCTCCCGGGCATGCCCCATGCCCTGCATACACTTCTGAAATTCTTGGAGGGAATCTTCCAGGTCATTGGACCTTAATTCTCCTGCTTTCCAACTTCACCAGGCCAAGTCTAACTCATTCTTTGTGCTTCACTCAAAGGTTACTTCATTGATTCCCAAGGCTGACTCTGGTCCCTCGCCATGACTCCCTGTTCTCGTGTGGGGAACCCAATCTCTGTTTTGACTCTTCACTGTCAGTTGTTTCTATTAGACTTGGACCTTCCTAAGGGCATTGTTCATCCTGATGTTCGTTTTAAACAATATCTGAGAATAGTTAGCAAATGTCTTTTGAATCTTCTCTTTGGAAAAATTCAGGCCTGTAAATTAAGTTTTAAGATAATCTACAAGATCAAAGAACCCCTGGGGTTAGTCAGGCAGACGTCCACAGATCTCAGTACACAAAACCTTCTCTTGGTGTTTCAACATATCAAATACCCATATCTCCACTGTGAAACTTTTCCAAGGGTAATTCAGACAGCATTTGGACATCTCTAGTGATGGTGAGCTCGATCTCTCTGGGACTGTCCTGATGAGGCAACTTAAGGCTTTGGAATGTGGGTGTATGATGGATGGATGGATGGATGAATGGATGGATGAATGGATGGATTCACTAACTGAATGGATTTTGCTGGGAACTATCTCAGTACTGGGCCCTTTTCTAGGGAAACGAGGATGAAAACATCAAGCCTCTACTCTGAAAGATAGTCTAGGGCAGAAAGCTGACAACAAAAGTGCATTTCATATAATGTCAGGTGTGATTACTGCTGCAGAGGAACTAAATTGGTGTAGGCAGAGTCTGCCAAGGTGGGAATGAAAGACGATTTTAAATAGACTGGTCAAAAAAGACCTTCCTGAGACTGGAACAAAATGAGGGAGGGGCCGTGAGAACGTCTCAAGAGAAAGGTTCTCACTTAGAATGAACGACTACAGCAAAGGCCCTGGGGCAGGGGTGTCAGGAGGTTGTGGAGGAGTGGACGCTCTGGCCCCAGCTGCCGTGAGGCCCAAAGGGCACTAGGAGGACTGAATTTTTTCCAGGTTTGATGGGAAGCCACTGTAGGGCTTTGGAAGGTGGTCTGATTTAAAAGGCTGTCCCTTCTGTGGAGAGGAATCTCTAGGGAAGAGCAATGGTGGGCTGGAATTCAGTGGGGAGGCGGATCTGGTCTTCCTTGGGGAGTTACTGGGCGCTTGGACCCCTTTGCCTTCTGCTCAGCCCAGCATCCCTGCTCTGTTCCCTCCAGAGAGAGCAAGCCATTCCCCAAGAGGGGTGGAGCTGCCGCTGGCCCAGAGACGCCACTTTCTGTCGGCAGGTCCAAGGAGTAAGCCTGATGCTGCGGTGGGGGGGGTTTCACACCCTCTACTCGTGGCCAGATGGTGACCTATGTCCAGAAACTCAAGCAGATCAGAGAGAAACATTTCTAAAATTCCTCTCAATTAATTGAAGTTCCTTTCTGGGTCCCTAGTCTGTTGGATTGGTGGACACATCTGTCTCAGTTATTAGGGCTCCTACCTTGTCTGGATTGTGCAAAGGTCCTGGGGTCCTTTTCTGGAGCACTAAGAAGAGGCTAACATCTGCAGGTCTCATTGTCCCCTGAGGTCCAGCAGTTTGGTTGATTTTGTGGGATACCAAGGACATCGGAAATTTCTACAAGGCTCAAAGCGTCATTTTGAGGCAGATGACAGGGTAGTGGCACTCATTACGAAGAGGGTACAGTTCTAAGTCAAAGGAGTTTAACCTCATTCATTCTAAGAGTGTAGCTTAAATTAGTTAAATTTGTTGTAAAAAGTTAATTTCTCATTCTAAAAAGTACTATGAAATGTTGTTCAATTCCATTCGATCAACATTCCATTTGCATCCTTTTTTGAAAGGCAGCATATAAATCAGTAATGCTTTATTAAAGAACGAGCCCCAGGGGCCAAGGTTGTGGCTCAGTGGTGGAGCGCTTGCCTAGCACGTGTGAGGCGCTGGGTTCCATCCTCAGAGCCACATAAACATAAAATAAAGGGATTGTATCTATCTACAACTAAACAACAACAACGACAAAATTTAAAAACAAAAGCAGCAACAACAAACCACAGGCTCTCTAGGGCACAGTGAGATGACGGAGGCCTGGGTCTGTGCCGCCACCCACGCCACTGCACATACCTTCCTGCAGAAGGCGGTAGTGAGCAGAGCTGGCATTCAGGGTCCCTGGGCTGAATTCAGGGTCCCTAGGACAGTGGGCAGGGGCTGTCACTCTGCATTGCTGGAATCGCACCAAACCTGGACCGTTGGGGTGACCTCACTCTCCTTGTGCGTTACATGGAAATGCCGCCCCCTCTTCCTTGCCATCTCCTATGGTGAATCAGTGACAGAAGGGTTCACGGACGCGTCACTCAGAGTGTGTTTGAAGCCCTACCAGACACCACCTTTCCTGTCCTCAGGGGGCGTACACTCCTGTGAAACACACAACAAGCACATAAAGAAAAACGCCAGATGGCCATCAGAGAAAACTGAGGCAGACAGAGGGGGCTGCGGGGAAGGGTGTCGTGTGCTGGGTGGGAGGGGGGTGTGAAACCCTCAGGAACGGTGCAGGCAGGGGGGAGCCAGGCGGGCGCAAGGGGGCCGCAGGCTTGGAGTCTGATAGCTCCTCCGTCTTCAGAACTATTTATTTCATGTATCTAAGAGCAAATAAAGTGACACGGTTGTGGCAGAGTCTCTGCAGACCCTTCCACTTGCTTTAGCATTTTCTCTCATTTGGGCAAAGATGGTGGTGGGTGCTGGCACGGCCATCCAGACCCTGGGGCAGGTTGTTTATCAGGGTGACAAAAGTTGGGAGGAGCTGGCGTCCCCACATGGCAGAACCTTCTGTTCAGCTCTCTTCCAGGAGAGAGAAGCAGCAGGTGTCAGCTCCCTGAGGCCAGTTCTCTCTGGACCGCCGCTCGGCATTCACCTGCCATCCTTCAAGATCCTTCTTTTAGTTCCACCAACCCATATTGTGGGACTCTGGGGCCGGGGAGGGGACAGGAGTCCCCTCCCCTGAAGTCCAGTGCTTCCAGTCTAGTAGGGAAGACAGTATTTAGAGTTTAGAGTTACTTGATTCTAATGCGGGTTCGATTTGTTCAAGCAGACGGTGCTCTGAGCACACATGACAGGCGGGATGGCGGATGTCAGAGGAGCACCAGGGGAGTGATGGTTAATCCGAGATGTCAACCTGATTGGATTAAGACACGCCTAAGATTAGGAGGCTTCAGATGCGCCAACGAGGGTACTTCTGGGAATGATTGGCAAACCGAGAGGAGACCCGCCCTGAGTGTGGGCACATAGTCCAATATGTTGGGGGCCTGAATTTGGAAGAACAAGGGAACAGCAGCAGAGGCAGGCGCAATTCATCTAGAGCGGATACTTGTATTGCTGCTGCAATCACCGGAGGACGTCGGATTCCAGCTCCTTCATGCTTCCAAAGCAGACTCTGACCGCTGACTCCACAGGGAAATTCCAGGCCTCAAGTCCTGGACTGAGGCTGCTTCATCGGTTCTTGTTCTGAGGCTGCAGCTTCTTGGATGAGCCACTACTGCTCCTGCAACTCCCCAGCCTGCAGATGGCCCTTGGGTGACTACCCAGCTCTGGTTGTGTAAGTCACTCTGATAAATGTCCTTTTCCGCAGTCAGACCTACATATAGGATATATATATCTCCAGTTGATTCTGTTCCTCTTGAGAACCCTGACCAATACAGTAGGGATTCCGCTGCAAGAATTGGTGGCCAGTTTTCTTTTTATGTGAGTAAAGTTTTGTTGGCGAACGGCCTGGGCCTATTCGTTCCTGCGTTCTCTAGAGCTGTGTTTGTGCTGTGATATTGGGCTGAGTATTTTGACCGTCACGTACGGCCTACAATGCTGAAGCTATTTCAGCCTGTGTTTAATAGGCAAAGGGCTTAAGGAAGAGCATTTTGGAAGGATGATTGGAACTTCTTACAAGAAACCAGGAATACCAAACTCAAAGGCTCACAGAGACCCAACGGGTATCACAAAGAAATAAAGTAGAATGTATGCTTCCATGCATGGGTAGGAGCCCACAGAAATCGGCTTCCTGCCAGTGGCTTTTTCAATGCATGCACTACTTGGGCTATTACTTATATCCCCACTTTTAATGGAGACATAGATATAAAAATATTTCTCAGATATAAGAAAAACGCAGAGCCAGTAAAATGACAAATAGCAACTGAAATCCAAACCTGTATTAATGGGACCCTGGGATATGGTGGGACTGTGGAAAAACAGGCACATGCCTGTTTGAGATTTTTTTTTTTTTTTAAAGAAATTGTGGAAATCCCAAGTTTTGTGGGAAGACTCCCATTTTTGAAACAAAGGCTTGTGTTTTGCTTAGATGATGTACATGCCTAGATCTGTCTCCAGATCCAGCTGGACAGTCTCTGTGGGCTCATGTGAAACCTGGGTACTGAGATTTAAGAAATGGTCTCAAAGCTCTTCTCTTGGTAAGGAGAGAGTTCAAGTGACCCTGGGTCAGCATGGACTGCTGGATAAAGTTGTGTATCCTGTAGCATGTGCAGTGTGCTAGGGCAGGAAGAGAGAAATCAAGGACATGGGCTGCCCTCAGCAGTCCTTTGAGGAGGTGGACTGTGCAGTAAGCATTAAATCACGGGGAGTCTGAGTAAGGTGCCCCAAGGACAGCAGGTGCTCCTGGAAGACAATATCTGGGATGTAGAACAAAGGGTTTGTGGAGATTTGGTCTCCTGGGAACAAATCACGTATAAGGGACTCTAAAAGGTCAGCGAGTAATTTGAAATCTGAGCTCCTTCTATTATCTACAGTTCAGTGTCTGTCTGCAGCTGACCTCTGGGGTCAGGTTTGGATTTAAATTCTGAGTTGTTTCAGAAATTGCAGTAAAGACATTTCCCACCAGGTGGCGATGTTCTCATTTGGAAAAAAGGAGAGAGGCCCAAATGCATGAGCGACTAGAAGGGTGTTGGCTGGGTCCTCTGATCCCTGCCTAAGCTGGGGTCTATAGCTAACAAAGTTTAAGAAAAGAAAAAAGAAAAAAGAAAGAAAAACTCACTTTTGCTTTTTTATTTATGTGATGGTACTTTCTACAGTTCCTGCCATGCCAAGCCCAGGATCTTTATTTCTACTGCGGTTGCTGTGCTAACTGCATACCCGGGGACCCTGCTTTGCTCTAGGCATCTTCTCTAGAAGCAGAGCTGCAAAACAGAAGGGGCAGAACAGCAGCAGGTGTAAGTGGTCAGAGAACCACATCCAGGCTGAGAAAAAGAAAAGAGGCTGCATCTTCCTTCCTTCCTGTTTCCCAGAATAAATGGATTTAGATGGTTCAGCTACGGAAAGTCCTGCTGGAGAGAAGGGGAACACAGGGCCATTTTTTAAAGATGGTTTTTTAGTTCGTCCATCCGGAGAAGCTCAGTCCAAGTGCTCCCACCCAGATGTGGCCGGCATGAGCTTCACCAGATGACAGAGTCAGCAAAGGGGCCACCTGGAGCTGAGGAGGACCTGGAGGCTGAAGGCCAAGCAGCGGGCAGCCCAGGCGGGGTCCTTACGCTCGTTCATTCTGGTGGCCTTTTGTAGGGGGCTCCTGTGCAGATGTCCTCGACTCCAAAATGACAGTGTAGAATTCAGATGGTCCCTTAGGAGGCCGCTGCCGGCCCTCGTGGCAAGGAAGAGTCCGGTGGCCCAAGCTTCTTTTGGAAGATCGCTTCCCCTTTCCCCCTCGGGCCCAGGCGCTGGGGGGCTCTTTGCAGAGAGCTCCTAAGCTCCTCCTCTGCGCCCACTGCTTTTCTCTCCCTGAAGGTGACAGAACTGTGCTCCCGGAGCTTTGTCATCCTCCCTGGCACGCCGAAGGAGCTGGGACAGGGAGCCACAGGGAGGAGAGTAAATTCAGGGACCCAGGAGAGGCTCCCGGAAGGGAGGTGTGATGCTGCTCCTGGGGAAGGAAGGAGTCCCCTCTGCCTCCGTTAGTCCTTCCCTGGCTGGCCCCGTTGGCTGCTGCATCCTCACCTGGAATGTGCAGGTGACAAGAGTGACAGGAACCAGTTCCTGCGCAGGGGCTGGGGTCATGGTGGGAAAGTCCTCAGCAGGCGTCGCCACGCCTCCTTTGCTGGGAGTGGGGCTAATGGGGCACCTCGCTGGTTCTCCTAGGTTTGCTCACCTCCGGCTTTATTCTCCTGCTCTGGTGCCGGGGTTACTGCCCTCTTCCCTCCAACCCCAATTCTGTGTCAGTCTTCCCCTCTCTCTTCTTTGTCCACTTCTGTTTCTTGCACTTGTGTGTTTGGAATCTGCATTTCATCCCCAGGGAAAGAAAGGCTTTGTGGCTCTTTCTTGGGGCATTTCTTGTCCCTCTGTATCGAACCCTTGCTGACTGGAGCATCTCCCTCTCTCTCTCTCTCTCCCTCTCCCCCTCTCCCCCGCTCCCCCTCTCCCCCTCTCCCCCTCTCCTCCTCCCACTCCCCCTCCCCTCCTCTTCTCCCTCCTTCCCTCCTGGCTGTTTGACAGAAAGGTGATGCTGGGCACTGACGAACTGCAACCTGCTGGATCCACCACCATGGGAAGCAGACTCAAGCCTGTTCCTTTCTCACATGGCAGTGACTCTTGGCGGGACTGGACTCTGGCTGGGTGGGGTGGGTGCAAACATGGGAACAGAGCAAGAGTCACAGACCAGGAAACCAGCCTTAGCATCTGGCCTGAGGGAAGTTGACTGTGCACCCTACCTATTGTTCCTATCCCAAGAGATCCTGCCGGGAACCCACAGGTAGGCCCAGTTGGCTCGGGCACCCTCCCCTCCGACACGCTCTTCCTGGGAGCACCAACCATTGCCAAGTGGCATCGCTCAGCAGTGGGCCTTGTCCACAGAGGTTGCTGCAACCTAGATGTTGGTTACTAGCCATCTCTTGGGCGTCTATTTAATGTGGACAGTGACTTCCTGGTGATGCTGGACTCCAGTGAAAGTATTTCTATAGGAGTCAGGGACATTCTAGGAACTTCTCTTTGAAATCTTCCAATTAGGGGAGGAAGTCGAGATTTCTCCACTCAGGTTCACTTGGATTCAGACATTACATACATCGAATTTGCATAGCAGGGCAGTTTTCTGATTTCCTCTTAATGCGATTTGAATCAGCAATGTACAGGATATCCATCAATCAGAGAGTCTGTTGGGATACAAAACAAAACAAAATAAAACAACCCCCCCCCCCCAAAGCATTTGGCTAAATATGGGAAGAAGAAACAAGGCGATCTGTAGGTTGGCTTCCTGGGCAGCGTCTAAGTTAGTCACAAGGCCCCTTGCGATCCTACCTGGCTGCTGCTCCTTCCCATTCTGCCCTGTAGCACTGGGCTGTTCCTAAAGGTTTAAATGACAAAATCCCTTGGTGGCCCTGACTGGCTCTCCTCCTCAGTGCAGTCTGTGCTCGGGCCCCTCCTCTGTCAGGTCCTCCACCCCACACGCATGCTCACTCTCACCCTTAGGCCCCACCTGTGGCTTCCACTTAATGACACCCCGCCCCCCCCTACCAAATGCACTCAGTTCCAACAGCCCTTTCTCAGAGCTGCCCCTTCTGGCCAGAGTCTGGTCCGCGTGGCCTGCTTCAAGCTTTTTCAGCACCATGGACGACCCCTTCAATTGAAGTCAAATGAGTAATTGGGAACTTGTTGCTGAAGTTCTGTTTCCTCCAAACAGCTTCACTGAGGTATAATCCATACGTTATAAAACTCAGTAATTTGTAGTAAACTTATGGAGTCATGAAATCATCACCAGAGTCCATATGTAGAACATTTCCTTTACCCCTAAAAGGTCCCTCAGATCCATCCGTGGTCCATGCCTCTTTGCATCTCCCCCAGACAGCCAGTAGTCTGCTCCTGCCTCTCTGGATGTGCCTATTCAGGGCACCTCACTTGGACAGAATCACACCAGAGACGACCTCTGCACCTGGCTTCTTTCCAGTGCCTGGTACGGTGCTTTCCAGGTGCGTCCACGCAGAAGCACGGATCTGTAGATCGTTAGCCTCGCAGAGGCTGGGGACTGGAATGTTCACCCAATTCACAAATGTTGACAGTGTACCATACCCACACTGTGCCACATGCCGAGCATACACCATGCATAAGCAAAACCCGTCCTTGCCATGAGTTATGCATTCTTTCCTGGAAAAAACCAAATAGAAAATCTGTAAAGCAACCGCAGGTTGTGTTGAGTGTTACAAGAACAAGAAGGAACGAGAAGAGTGGAGGATGATAGTTGAGGGTTCGCTTAGCTGGGGAGGTCGTGCCTGCAGGGGGCTCGACAGCTATTGATTTAAATGAATGTGACTTAAGTGGGCGATGATGTAAGATGTAGCAAAAGGTACCAATAGGGATCCAAAGTCGTCGCGTTTGGTTTCACTCACTAGTGTTACTGTCCTTTGTGGCTTTTGGTGCTGGGGCCCTGGGGAGCAAAGACACACATAGGGCCTGGCAGGATGAGTGTGTCCCAGAGACAATGTGACTGCTCAGCTCCAGGCAGAAGTGGAGATGCCGACAGTCAGGTGGCTGGGCAGCAGCCTGTAGGGTCTGCAAATGACCCAGGGGATTCTCGGCTCAGCTCAACGAGCCACTCCGTGGCTTTGGAAAAATCACTCAACTGGCAACAACACTGATGATGACATAAGACGTATGAGTGGTTTCTGTCTATTCTTACTTTGTATTCCACATAGGTGATCCAGTTGGTCTTCCTGCTAACCAAACATCATGGCGGTTGTATGTATTAAGTGAAAATCACAGCAGCAGCAATGATAATTACAAAACCGAGTTGTTATCGCAATAACATGAATATCATTACTGCTGCACGCTGATCTCGGGGCTTTACTGATGTGGGTCACTTAATTTCACAGCTCCTGGGGAGGGAAGTACAAATAGATCTGCTGGATCAAGCTCCAAGGAGGGACGCGCGCTCTGCTGCTGCTTCAGGGTGATTCCCAGACGGCGTTCAATGAATGCCTCTTCGTTCCATTTGCATCAAGGGCTCCCTGCTGGACAGAGGAGGAAACCGAGCCATGCCGAGGTGCCCGGTCATGCAGCCATGGTCACGCAGGTGGCCAACTCGGGTGCGAGCCCAGTGAGTCTGAGCACTTCATCTTCCATCTGTTGTGCTTCTTGGATTCCTGCTTTCCTCCTCTGCAGCATGCAACCTTTGCTCTAAATCTCTACATTCAGAGCTACACCACAGCGCCGTGTCTGTGAATTATTTGTCTCCCTTTGGATGGTGAACCAGGGAGTGATAAATCGAGGGATGAAGGACTTTCAGATGTAGGCCAAGGAAAGTTGCGTGCGAGAAAGTGTCCAGGACTGTCTCTTAGAGTCCTTTCCAGCACATAAGCGGGGGGTTAGGAAAAGACCATTGGCTCTTCCACCTCCACAACCTGGAAACTGGAGTAGCATGTGCGTTGGTCACCTGGCCTGTGACACACTCAGCCCGTGTGGGGTGAGGACAGAGGCCATAGAGCCCAGGCAAACCTTGTGAAGTGTCCCCAGGGTTCGTTCGTTACCTTGTTGTTCCTGTGAGCATAATTTAGAAATGCTAATCTTAAAAGGCATACAAATAAGACTCGTTCATCACGATACGACGTGAAGCCCTCCCAACAGCGGCCACTCCAGATCCAAGGAGTGTGTCTGCCAGCAGTGGTGCAGGCCCCACCTGTGGAGAGTGAGATCCCCTCTGGTTCTGGGGCGAATGTTTATAGCCTGGGCAACCCTGAACTGCCTTCCAACAGTTGGCAACCGACAAACTCGAAACACAAAGCTAAATGGCCTCATTGGAAGCCCAGTGTTAAGAGGCATCTTAAAATTGTCCTCAATTCAGTAACAGGACTGCCGTTGATGGCAGCCACCGCTCGGGCTCAGGTGACGTTTGATGACATTACCCTGTTGTGTTGTCTCTATAGCAACTCCTACCTGAAGAGATCTTATTTATTTATTTGTTCATTCAATTTTCTGGGTCCTCCTCCAGAAAAATCGACTAGAGTCACCTTCAGTGCCTGAAACTGTGGTATCGTGGACACTCAGTGACGATCCATTGGCGTAAGGAATGAGAGACGGGAGAATTGTGTACTTTATATCACGTCTCCTTCACCCTTCACTGGCCCTATACAATCCCAGCTAGGTGGCATCTCAACAGATGGCATCTTAGGAATCAGAACCAATATTTCTCCATGTTTAATATAAACAGATACATTTTTTTTTCTTAACAGGAATAGTACAAATGTTTTCTAAATCATTAAAACTTAGTTCATTATTATGAATTTTTTTTCTAAGTCAATATTGTCCATTTATCTATATCTCAATCTACATATAATCCATAATATGAATAAACCTGAAATTATTCATTCTACTACTGATAGAACTTCATATTATTTTGACTTTTTCCATGAAAAATAATGCTGCTGTAGATATCCTTGACCGTCTAGCCTTATGTACTTCTATTTCATTTTATTAGACTAGGGTCCCCAAAGTGGGTTTATATTTTACGTTTCTGTTGTGCTTAACAAATCGCTGCAGCTGGGGCAGTTTGAAACCACCGGGGCTATTGTCTTAGCTTACTGTGGGGCCAGCGTGGCTGAGCTAGGTTCCAGCTCAGGGTGTCCGAGGCTGCAGTGGAAGTATTTCTTATTCCAAGGCTGCTCACTCACGTGGGTGACAGGGTTCATTTTCTTGTGACTTTAGAACCGAGGTCCCATTTCCTAGCTGGCTCTTGCCCCTGGCCCATCTCAGGTCACAGAGGCACCCATGGTTTGCTGCCACATGGCTGTCCCACAGGTGAATCTACAGAGATATGCTTGCTTCTTCAAGGTGAGCCGGGGTCAGACGGGGGAGTCTGAGGTAGTTTTACCTCGTCATGGGTGTGACATCCCATTTCTTTCACCATATTCTGTTGATAATGAGGTCACCCTCCCTGTCGGTACTCAAGAGGAGGACATTATGAAAGGGCAGGCTCACTGGCAGTCACCGTAGGGTATGGCCTCCACAGGGTCACTGGGCTAAATGATAGTGTAATTAAATACTACTGGATGTTGCTGACTTATGTAGCACCAAGGCTATAATTCCCCTTTCCTGCCAGCAGTGTGTGAGCTTACCTGCTCCTCAATTTCCTTGGGGACTATTTTTCTGGTTTAGAGAGATTTGCGGTTTATTTATTGGGTTTTACTTATTTGATACAGAGTCAAGTGTTTGCTTAAAAGCTCTGAGTGGATGGATTATGGCATAGAGCAGCACTCGAGAGGTCAAGAGACAGACGTGGTTTCATCTGAACTCTGCAACTTCCTGGCTCTGTGACTGTGGGGAGTTTCTCGACCTCTCTAAGACCTCAGTGTCCTAAGAAAACCTCTATACCAATCCTGTTGAGTACCTCCACTGCTTACTGGTATAATAGACGTAAATTAGCTGAGCGACTAGCGAATAGCTCTCGGTTTACTGTGATTGTTGGCCATTGCTAGCCGCAGCAACAGGAACTTCAGCGGGTTTGTAAACACGTATGCAGCAAAATCTTCACCAGCCTTATGTGTCATGGTTCTGATTGTCTCAGGCTAGAGAACTAATGACCGGCCTGTGCACAGACGGGTGCAGCTGTGCGTGTGATTGTGTTTGCTTTACGTGCAAACTACACAGAGACTGAAGTAGCATGTATTTTAATCACTGTATTGTGGTATGACTGACATATAAAATGCTATGTGTATTCAATGACTATCCGTCTCAATGACTTTGTGGATAACTGTCCACCAGGAAACCATCACCACCCTCCTGACCCAGGCATGGCCTTCACCTCCCAAAGTTTCCTCCTGCCCCTTAGTTGTTCTTTTTTTTCTTCTTTTCCTTTGGAAAGAATACTTAACATAAGGCCTATCCTCTTTGCAGATTTTAAGCATACAATACAAAATTGTGAGCTATAGTCCACCTGCTATCAAGTTAATTTCCAAGTTTATTTATCTTAAATAAATAAACATTATTTTTAATAAATAAACATTATTTTTAAGCCTGGTGCTGATATACCTTTGTATTCAGTGATATTGAAAAGCCCTTCTTTCTCTCAAAAGGTTCTGACTTGCTCAACACCCATTAAATATTGTTTTTCCATTTCCTTTTTTTAAAACTCAACTTTCTCTTTCATCCTAATAATCCCTCAGAGTACTAGAGGGGATTGGTTACTGAGTTTGTGAAGTCATCTTGTTTGCTAATCATGCAGAATAAATACCTTACACTGAGATTGAGGACAGGATTAATTGTAGTTGGGATGGACTTTAAAAATCTGACAGTTTAAGATCCACTCATTTGCATTATAGGGGCAGGTGATGAAGATAACAACAAATAAATAAATAAAATTTAAAAATAATCTATCTACCTACCTACCTACCTACCTATCCACCAGCAGATCTAAAGAGAGATTTTGAAGACCATAATGTGGATATAAATATATCTGTATTGATAAAGAACTTGGATATACGGTTTTTCAAAGTCTTGCTTCTTGATAGTTTTAAAGCCTGTTTGTGGAAAGTGTAATTATGTGAAGAAGCGGCAGTCCATGTTTAAGGACAGGTCTTAGTCTGCTTTGTGATTCAAAATACTGATTGAAGATCCTACCACAATTCAGATGGACTCAACTTTGGATCCCAGGTCTACCATGAGCTTTATGACCTTTGGCAAATGACTATGTATGTCTGAGCCGCAGGATCATAATCTACTTAGGGGAGTTGACAAATGAAATAAGTTCTTGACTCTAAGGGTTTACAGGCTCCTGCCAGGGAGATTCAGCCCAGAAACAGGTGCCTTGAAGTGTGGTGCCAGTTGTGGAAGCAGGGAAGGGCAGCCTGGTGGGAGTCCAGCAGAAGGTCCTAGAGAGGAAGGGGGCACATGCCAGAAGTTGCTTGGGAAGGTGCTTATGAGATTAAGAGAGCAGACAAAGCCTTTAGAACAGAGCATGGCATTTCTGCTTTGAGTGATCCTCCTGGATCCGGAGCCCTTTCATAACTACTAACAGATCCAGTCCTAGAGTCTCAACAAACACTTGAGTTTTGGAACTAGCAGAAGCAACATTAGAGAGATTAAGATATGGACGAGTGAAACGCAATGTTGAAGTTTAAAAGGGAGAGATTGGTCAGAGAGTGCAGGAGCAGCTGCAGCAAAGTCCTGTCCTCTGGGACCAGAGGGAAAGCACACGTGTGTGTCTATGTGCATCCACACACGTGAGTTTGCAGGTCAGCAGGGGAGGCGAGCTCTATAGCGCCACATCTCTATTTTTTTAAATAGACTTTCCTTTGCCACCAATATTTTGAGGAACTGATATGTTGTTCTCAGGGTCAACCCCTCAAGCCCTCCCTCCCTGGCTGGGCTGGGAACATTCTGCTCGCTCTTACATTTCCAGAGGTAATCTGCAACACCTATATGCAATGCAAATTTCATTTAGATCCAGTTTGGGGCGGAGCAGACCTGCTCCTTCTGCCATTTGCTTCTCAAATGGATTATTTCATTTACTTGTTTACACAGTGAAAGAAAATCAATCCAAAGTTGTTTTTTTCTTCCCCAGGACTCATGATTGTCCAATCCCGGTAGAAGAGTGCTTAAATCGTGTGATCCATTGCCTAATGTGGGACAGAGCATTTAATTATGGTTTAATTATCTCTGCAGATGTGGAATTCAGTGGTGATGTGGTTGGTTGGTGGGCAGCTGCAGCATCTGGATTTCCTGCTGTATTTTTTTGAGACTGAATTTGTTTGTAACACAGTCAGATTTGCAGATGATAGCTTCCTGGCCCTATCAACTGAGAATTTCATTGTTTTTAAATTGCAAAGCTTTTGTTATCACTACAATTGTGAACCAAACAGCCAGAATCAAAGCAAAAAGAAAGGCCAGCATGTGAGGAGGATGGAGTGGTCAGGTCCAAGCTACAGAGATTGCAACTTTCAGATCACTCGCAATCTGGTGATTCCTTGTCCATGATGTGGACTACCTTTTAATTCTGCTATATTTAATTGTAGCCTCTTTGCATTTTTACTACAGAGGTGTCTGAGATTTTTAAAATACATTGTTTTCCTTGCACAAAGAAAGAGTAAAATTGTTTTCATGAAAAGAAAACACAGAAATATAAGCATTGCACAGATGACTTTGGAATTTGTCTGCATCTGCTTAATAGGATAACAAAAACAGTTATCAGAGGGATGAGCCAAAGAATAAAATGTCGTTTTGCAGAACCTGGGCTACATTTCTATTCACAGTTTTAGCTTGGTATGCATTAAAGGCACGATGGAGTCATCAGGAGAGAATAAACTTCATGGCAAGAAAGTTTCAGCTGCTTTGTCAGCTGTCACAGGCTTTGAGGTTGCTGCAGTTGGAGTTTGAGTTTGTCACTTAAACTTCTGCTGGGAGGGTACCATAAACTGGAGGCAGGGACAAAAAGCAATGAAATCTAAATGAGTCCCTGAGATTGAGGAGAGACTTCTTAAGACCGGAGGGCCCAGGAGAATGTTTCAGCGTGCTACCACAGGACAGCTCCTGGCAAGTGGCTGCTTTCTCTAGCTGCTGCTTCTAGACTCGCTCATTATGTTCCCTGTAAGTGGCTGGGGCCCACTTGCTGAGTTAAGCCCTGGGACTGGACGCAAATGTTGGGTGCTCGGGGGGTGGTTGTTAGGCCTGGTTGCTGTGCTCTGATATGTAACAGAGTGTCCATTTCCTATTGCTTTATTTACAAAAACCCAGCTCCAATTTGATTCATACAGATACTGACTTAGGATTGCTCAAATACGAAATAAGAGGGACCCAAGGTCACAAGAGTGCACTCTGTAAGAAAGTCGAGGGCTCTTCCTCTCATCCAGGCACTGACACTAGATGTCAGGTTGGAGAGGAGGAGGAAAAGGAGGGAAGGGGGAGACGCTCTGAACTGAGCTCTGACTGAGAGGAGAGGAAGGGAACGGACCCGGGCCCCTGTCTCCCCTTCACCACGATCCTGGGGCAAGGCGGATCCTACAGCGGTGGAGGGAACAACCGGGATCAGAGAGGCAGGGGCTCACACAGCTCGCGTACAATGCACAGGAAGATGTGGCCACGACAGGTTTGTTCGTTAGCAATTCTGTTGTAAAAAAATTTCCATAAACTCACTGACGTCAAAAATTCAGATTTATGATGCTCATCTGGAAGCCAGAAGTGCCGGAATCCAGACATGGCCAGGGCTGTGTTTTCTGGTGACTCTAGGGGTACCAGTGCCCCCGACTTCTCCAGATTCTGGAGGCCACTGTGTGCCTCGCAGCCACTCCTCTAGCCTCAAAGCCAGCAGCTTGCCTCTTCCACCTCTCCCCCTCCCTCTCCCTCCCTCTCTCCCCCTCCCTCTCTCTCCCTCTCTCCCCCTCCCTCCTCTCCCTCCTCTCTCTCTCTCTCCCTCTCTCCCCCTCCCTCTCCCTCCCTCTCTCTCTCTCCCTCTCTCCCCCTCCCTCTCCCTCCCTCTCTCCCTCTCCCTCTCTCCCTCTCTCCCCCCTCCCTCTCTCCCTCTCTCTCTCTCTCTTTCTCTCCCCCTCCCTCTCTCTCTCCCCCTCCCTCTCTCTCCCCCTTCCTCTCCCCCCCCCCACTGCCCCACCTCAGATCTGCTTGTGCCTCTTTGCCTGTGGCCCTTCCGTGGACCCCCTAGATATGAAAGATCATTTCCCCATCTCAAGATCATTAACTCGAGCACAACTGCAAAGTCTCTTGCCATGCGGGTATGTCAGCTTTTCACTGTCATGACGAAAACACCTGACAAGAACAACTTAGAGGAGGAAACGCTTATTTCCTTTCACAGTTTCCATGGCTGACCAGCTTCATTGCTCTGGGCCTGAGCTGAGGCAGAGCATCATGGTGGAAGGGTGAGGGTGTGATAGGGGAAAGGTGCTCAGCCTATGGGAGATGAAAGGAGAGACAGAGAGACAGAGAGGCAGGGGAAGGGACTGCTGGGAAGACGCACCCTTCCCAGCATGCCCCTGTGACCCCACCTTGTCCAGGAATGCCCCATCTGCCTCCAGTTACCACCCAGTTAGTCCATTTGAAGGATCACCTGATGAGGTCATGTCTTTCACAACGTGATCATTTCACCTCCTGCATTAACACTGGAACTTTTGGAGGGTACCTTATATCCTAACTGTAATACCATATAAGGTTTTCTGGGGGCTGGAATTGCCACTCTGGGGAGCCAGTTTCAGCCTACCGTTCTAGGCTCTAGCAAACAATGTCAGACAGCTTTTCATCGCTGTGACTGAAACACCCAAGAAGAACAACTGAGAGGAGAAAAAGGTTATTTGGGCTCACAGTTTCAGAGGTCTCAGTCCACAGTTGATCAGCTTCGTTACTCTGTACCTGAGTGGAGACAGCACGCCATGGAGAAGGGTGTGGTAGGGGACAGCTGCTCAACTAGTGACAGAGAAAACCAACCCTATTCTTGCAGGTGTCTCCAGACCCAACAGTCCTTGGTCCTCAAATTTTTGCAAAAATTTCTATGAAAACTGTATAGTACAACTCTAAAATCAAGAATAAACTTGTCAGATTTATTTTTCTCTATTGCATGATCTGTAAATTTCACACTTGTTGTTTCAAAGCCTTTCACCTAAGCCAACCTTTAAAAATTGACTTAAATTAGGAATAGGTATCTAAGGACATTAAATACCATTGCCAGGACTACTGGGCATTTTGGTCCATGGAGATGCAGACTTTGATTATACATACTATCATGGATCCACTCTTCCCCTTTTGTTTGAAAATTCAGAAATAAATCCTCTTCCTTTTTTTGAGCTCTTCTGTTGCCCAAGAGGCCATAGCTGACCTGGTTATTTCTGTAGTCTCTTGTTGCTACAATGTTTGCCTCTCCAGCAGGCCCAGTGCTGAATCTGGAGAATGTTTTTTCTGGAAAGAACTGAGATTCTTAAGAGCGTGAGCCGTGGAGTCACACTGCGGGGCTTTAGTCTGGGCTTCAAGCTGTCCCAGCCACCTCACCGTGGACAAGTATCTGAGCTTCCCCATGCTTCATTTGATTACCTTTGATAACAATGAGACTGACGACTCCATCACAGGTTGCAATAAGGCTTGTGGGTTGAGATGGTTCTGCCGCATAAAGATGCTCAATATATGTGACCTCCAATTAGCACCAGTGACAAACCATGCCAGTGTAGCGGAGAGTCCACACAGAATTTAAATCTTTTTCAACTCTATTATTTTGTCTTCTTCAGCTCATCCTAGGAAGTGAATAACAAACAAAAATATTTCTTACTTTTGGCTCCTTGAAAACTGTCATTTAGTCATTAAAGGGATTTTTGGAAAATCCCTTTACCTCGTTTACCTTTGAGCCGCCTCTTCTCCTTGAGTCGGGTGGATTATTTCGGTCTCTGGGAGACCACGTGCCTCTCTCCTGGAGTGATTACTGTGCACCTGTCCCTCAGCCTCCCAAGGACACCCCCTTTCCTCTGCATCTCTCTTTATACGAGGGATCAGCTCCTATATACATTTTTTAAAAGTTCTAGAAGAGATGTGTCATCTTTCTTTCTACTTTAATGTGCATTTCAAACTTTGTCATCAACTAACCAAAAATTAGCTAGAACTTTTTGCGTGACTGAGGAAGACCTGAACTCAGGGATATTTAAGTGAGGATGGTGTGGTAGGCAGGTTTGTGGCCCCTGAGATGACCACCTCTAGTCTCATGCTGCAATATGTTAAGCTATGGGAGGAGAGACTTGGTAGGTAGAATAGAGATCAGCTGGCTTTCAGAGAAGGGGCCTGTCTGGAGTTACCATCGTGGGTCCAGTGTGAGAGCCCTTAAACACAGAGCCTTCTGCTTGAGGGCAGGAGGAGAAGTCAGATTGCAGGCCAGACAATGGCTGGAGGCCTGTAAGCTGTTTTGAAGACACAGGGACCATAAGCCAAGGAATGAAGGTGGCCTCCAGAAACTAGGAATCAGTCCTGGCCAACAGACAGCAAGGACTCAGGACCTCAGTCACACAAGCATGTGAACTGAATTTCACCAGCATTCTGAATGAGCCGGGAGGTGACTGTCCCCCAGAGCCACCTGGGAAGAGTCTTGGCCTCAGTGCTGCGAGGCCCTCTGCTGAGTACTCAGTGGTGTCCAGCTAGACTTCTGACCTTCCAGATGGGGTGGTGAGTGAGTGCTGCTGTAAGGCACTCTGCTTGTGATCGTTTGTACAGAACGATCCAGGTCCTGGAGGCGGATCTATTAAGCGGAACCTACCCCACAGGCCAACAGCCAGGCCTGGCTCTCACTTAAGTGTTCCTGGGTAATGGTATTTACACGCTTGCCCTGTGTCATTCCGGGGGAGTGCCTGGTTCCCGCAAGTGATTGTTCATGTACACCTTTAACTCAGAGGTGCCCCAGAAGCATGCAGGCTGAAAGATCACCAGCTCTATCTTGATAAGTCCGATCTCTTTTTCTTGTCCTTCTAATTTTCTTTTTAACAGGAACTTTTCTATTTTCACTGTTTTCTAAATAGGAGACATAGACAGGCCCATAAATATAAAAAGAGAAAATGGCAATGCTGGGGACGTAGAGTAGAGAAGGGTTGGTTGGACAGCCTCACAGAGAAGAGCACAGCAGGGTGTGGCTCTCCCCTGACCTGGTTTGAACTCACTTGCTATGACATTGGGCAGACAGAGTTATTCTTAACTCTCTTTTTCTGTAAAGGAATATCATTTTTCCCATCTCATTAAGCTAATTTGTATATTATAACTGTTATGGACTGAATTGCGTTGCCCCAAATTCATGTATAGAATGCTACCCAATCCCCCCTATTGTGACTCTATTTGGAGACAGAGTCTTTAAGAAGGTAATTAAGGTTAAAAGAGGTCACATGCATGAAGCCCTAATCCAAGAGGACTGGTGGATGTCCTTGTAAGAAGACACTAAGTGTGTGGTCAAAGAGAAGACTATGTGAGGACACAGCAAGATGCCACCGTCTGGGAGCCAGAGAGAGGCCTCACCAGAAGCCAGTCCTGCCAGCACTTTGATCTTGGACTTCCAGTCCCCAGAGCTGTCAGAAATGTACTTACTGTTGTTTGAGCTGCCCAGTCTGTGGTGTTTGGTTATAAGAGGCCCAGTTGACCATTAGAGAGCCTAAAGAATTTTTTTTTAAGTAATAAAGCTTAGTAGGTGTTCTTTGCTCATCCACAATCTAGGCATGCAGCATCACGGAAGGCTCTGTTGTTATAGGTTAGCGGAGGCTTAGGTGGAACAGCTCGGGGCTGATCAGAACGGAGGGGCACAGGACACTAAGCCCAGAGGTCACACACTCAACTGCTGTTCATTCTGTCTCCTGTGGGGCAGAGGCTGTAAACTGAAGTCCTTGCAGGAGCTGGGTGGCTAAGCTGTAAGAGTGAGGAGCTGGCCATTGACAGGACCACCATCTGAAGAGATGAAGCCACTACCTGGATCTAGCTGGTGATTGGCTCTTGGCAAATGGGAAGAAGTGTGTGCTCTCTTATTTTTCAAGAAGAGCAGAGATTCTGGATTTTCCATGTGGAATCTTGTGACATTTATGGCTACCTATTTACACATGGGACAGCCAGGGTGCCGAAAACCTATTATTATACATGTCGAACCACCATGCCTTTGGGATAGAAATGGCCTGGGGGCCAGTTTCAATCTGTGGCATACAAGTGCTCTCGTTCCAGGATCCAGGGTGGGACCAAACTTGCAATTGAGCTCATGCTATGCCCATAAGATGGTAGAACTTCAATCAACCTGGTTTCTTAAGAGATTGCCAAGGCAGAGTCCTCAGAGTCTGGCTCATGGCAGATTTCCAATAGGCAATTATTCCAGAGGTAAATGAGGAATTTTCACAGACCAGGACTCTGGGTGGACAAGACAGAGGCACCGTGGTAAGAACACAGAGTTCAGCAGCTCCCTTGGAAGCCACTAATGCCAGCTTGATGTTCTGCTTAGTAATCACATTCTTCCCAATCGGATTTCTCAACAAGCAAGTTCACTGAGGGTTTAGCCCGTCTCTGGCATATTCTCTGGATGTGAGCACCTGTGTTTGGATGTGTAGCAAGCACTGTGCCAAGGGCTAGAGACAAGGCTTGAACAGGTCCCCTTCGAGGTCTCCTTCCGCAGAGCCAGTGGTGTACCAGTTCCAGTTTTCAAATGGCAACGCGTTTACACCTAGATTCAGTTTGTGACGAGTGAGCTGCTTGAGGCTTCATGGCTATTGTAGAAGAGTCCCCACCTTAACTCTGCAGTTTTGGAGGTGCTATGTATTTTAGACCAGGACCCTGAACTGAGTGGAGGTGAAGTGGTTTCTCTGGATGCTCCTATAATGAGTGAGTGCCATTTTCCATGACTAATTGACACAAGTGATTTTTTTCCTTTTATATTCTCAAAAGAGCACTGCATGGGAGGAATTTATCCCCTGCCCTTTTAAGGAAAGTAATAAAAAAATTCATTTTCAACATCTTGCTTTTAAGTTACTTGCCTGGTAAATGGCTTTGTTAATAAAGGCCCCGTAGGTACAAGAGCGGGGACATCGTGTTAGTTTTCACCACTGAGACAAATATCTGAGGAAAAAATATCACAGGAGGAAAGATTTATTTTGGCTCACAATTTCAGAGGTTTTCAGTCCATGTTTGGTTCTACTGCTTTGGGCCTGAGGTGAGGCAGAACATCCAGGCAGAAGGGTGTGGTGGAGAAAAGCTGTTTACCTCATGGCACCCAGGAAGCAGAGAAAGAGGAAGAGACCAGGGACAAGAGATAGTCCCCACACTCCAAGGAACCACTCCTTCAACCAGGCCCCATGCTCTATAATTTCACTGCCTCCCAATATGGCCACCAAATTTCTAACCCACTGGTGTAAGGTCAGAGCCCTCTTCAAAACCCCACGTCTAAGCAGCGCAGTATTGGAACGCAGCCTTCAACACGTGGGCCTCTGGGGGCCTTCCAGGTCAAGCCACAACAACGTGCAAACTGGCTGGAGAAAATAAAAGGAATTCCTCGGTTTTTCAAATTGAAGAGCTTGTGAGTACACACAGGGGCCTTGTTATCAGATCCGTCTTTCTGTGTTTCTCGGGTCTTCTGGTTAGGCCCAATTCAGCATGCACCACAAGCTCCAATAGCCCTCTCAGTCTCTGTATATCTGGAAAAGAAAACACAGCTTAACAATAGTTCCATGGAAAGTCTTGGGGTTCCGTCTTGGTGCAGTGAAGTGCCACCTCCTGAATTAATGGGTGAGGTCGGAGAGGTGCAATACAGGTGGGGCAGATCATATTTTCCAAAAATGGTCTAAAAATAATCAGGTCTTCAATATTCTTCTGGAACACTGCCAAGCCCCAGTGCAAGGCAGAGTCTATGCCTCTGCTCTGTGGGGTCAGGTGGATTTTTCTGATTGTCCCAAAGCAGAAAATTCAGTGGAAGTGATGCTACACGACTCTGAAGGTTAGGTCATGGCAAACCAGACTGCTTTCTCTTGGGTCTGTCCCTTAAGGCACCCTCCTTGGGAGTCCCCACAGTGTTGTGAGGAAACCCATGTCACATGGACAGGTGACACTCTCGTAGGTGTCCTGGGCAGTAAACTTAGTTCAGGTCTCAGCTGAGAGTGAGCTTCAACACTCAGATCTGTGAGATCCTGAGAGCCACTGAGCTTTGGGGTAGGTCGCTTTGCAGTCATAATAACCAGAAGATCGACCAGAACTGAGTTGTGTTACCGTCCACGGAACTGGTGTTGGGAAGGGTAAGGGCTGTTGGAGGGAAGGAAAGTGAATGAGGGACGGTTAATAGAACACAGAAACTGGGTGCTTTAGCCAGAAGAAGGGTGTTGAGGGTTAGCAGACACAAACAACAGATGCCCTTTATGGTAGTAAAGGAAGCTTCAAATAACATCTCTAAAATTCATGCTTTTTTAATTTCTTGATGATTTTCTTCCTTTACCCTAAGCTGCCCACAGTCAAGTTGGGACAGAGTATAAAGATATAAATTACAATATCACACGAAGGTGATTATCCTTTCCACTAGAGCAGATAATTGAAGACTGCTGCTTGGATAGTGGTTCTGTTTCCACAGCTCAGACAGGATGGTGCCAGTCAGCGGGACTCACGTGACCCTTGAGCTATCATGCCATACCCTGTGGCTATGTGGGGACTCTTTCCCAGTCACATTGTATATTTCCGGTGCTTACTCATGGCCGTTTTCATATCCATAAGGCAACTGGATCCTGAATGCAAATGGCAAATGTTAATTGAATTACTTTGAACTTATTTTCTGAATTGTTTTACATTTTCATGTTGTATTTCTTCCCTGGTATTTGTCTCCGGGCATCAATGGGAGAACAAGCACATGTTGTGAACATGAATTTTACTGGAGCTTGGGGAAGAAGTGGCTGCCAGAGCGTGGTGATAAGGCATTAGTACTTGGTGATGAGCCCCAAATGGCCATGTGCTTCAGAAGTGCCTTCTGATAGCTGCACAATCACAGAATAATTTACAAATATGATCAATCATTCAATATTCCAATTACTGATGGCGAGACACATGAACACATTTTAGGGAAATTAAAATTCTTCCTTGGGTTCTGACTGGTTATCTTGCCAGTGTTCAGTGAGAAAATACATCTGGGGGATATTTTCACATATGAGCTGGAATAATTCATTTCCCGTTTCTACCCATTCCATGAAAGTTTGCTGATTCATTGTCCCCATTTCCAACCAAGTTATCTTTGAACAAAACCAGCAATGTTCTGTCCCCTGCTCCTAAAGACAGGCCAACAAGTCCCTGGTGCTCTCTGCAAATCTCTTGGGAGGCTACCCAGCCTTTGTGCCTCAGCTCCACACACCACTGACCTTGTCTCTGGAGGCCTCAGGTTTTTTAGCTGCTCACTGCGCCTGGGCTGTGTTGGGTAGGTCTGCTTCTCCCTGCTGAGTCCTCCTTCAGAGTGCTTCCTCGCGGCCTCCTACTTCCTCCTGTTCAGCTTCCTGGATACTCCGGAAGAGCATAGCTCTTCTTCCTCTGTTCCAAAAGCACAGTATCTGTATATGTATGTCCAGATAATATTTATAGATATATTTATTTACTTGTATTTTAATTATCTTGTCCATGTCCAAAGCCCCAATTAAACTGGGAATTTCTTGGCCAATTAGGGTCTAAATCTCACTTTGAGCTCAATTGATAATGATGTTTAATTATACTTTCAACCTGGTTCATTCCAAAATGTTAAGTTTAAACACAAAATTACAGTTTCTGACTGTCAAATATTATTGGCTATCTGCAATTTCATATGTTCAACTAATAGAAAAGATTTTGCTTTGTGTGCTTTTTAGTGAGCACATTACATATCCACTTATGGTGAGTGTGTTTGAGAGAGAGAACAAGCCAGCTCTGCCACTCCTTCTTTTTTGAACGCTGAGTGAGACAGATAGTTTACTCCTCAGATGACCTGCAGGTGACTCTTCCTTTTAGGAATGGCTTGGGAAACTGCATCATTTCTCCTCATATTTCTTCTTTCTTCTTCACCAGAAAAGATGTTTGTGATCTGGGCAAAGCCTCAGATAAGAAAGCTTTTGCTCCTGTTTTTACACTGAGAGATAAAAGTTCAATTTTTGAGCGCATTGCAATTTGATTTGTAAAATTTCCATCCACCAATGTAGGAAGTCCTGAGCAGGCATTTTTCCTGTATTTTTCATCTCTTGAGAACTTTAGTGAGATGGACATGTAATTCAGAAACTTGGCAACTTTCAATAAATAATGCTGGTGCCTTCTCAGAAGGAAAGGGCTGGATTTCAGTTTTGAATGAGAGGTTCTTGCTTCTCAGACTGAGATTAAGCCAGGGGCATTTACGGATTCTGCTTGGGCTTTTAATCTCCTACTCAATCAGCATCTAAGGTCACTAAGGGGGCTGGTGGACAATGTCCCCTGTGTGTGAAGTTGGATAGAGGGCTCAGCTTCTATCCTTGTTCTTGCCTTTACAAAATCAATCATATTTAAAAATAAAAATGGAAATGGTGAAATCCATTTAAAAATATTTGTAGATCATACTGACATTAAAAGAAGGCGATCAAAGTAATTTGAAGCTTAATCGTTGATTTCCTGGTCATGTGGGAAGCTCTGGAGGTGACATGATGCCCAGACAGGTAGATTTGGGGCATATTTGCCAGCGGTGAGTAGAAGAAGGAAGAAGAACATACCTAAGGCCAAATTAAAAAAAAAGGTGAAGACTTACAGGAACATTTTTTAGGAAGTAAACGTCAAGATGCATTAAAACTTGTGGAAATGTAGAAATGGAAGGTGCTTTAGAGGGACAGTCAGGGAGGAGATGAACAGCCACGGAGCAGCAAGGAGCTGGGGGCAAGGTAAGAAATTCAACTATGGCACCTCTGGCCAATCCTCATTTTGTCCCAGTCTTTACCCAGAAATCTCATCTTCGATCTGGAAGTGTCAAGCAAACATCATTAACGGAGAATTAGGGACACGGCCGCAGCGTGAGAACAGTCAAGTGTGACACACTTTTACTGCAGAGGCAAACTTTTTTCTGTGAGCATTTCTGGCTCCGATAGCCTCCTGGTCTCCATTACCACTCCTCGCTTTGCTGGGCAGTACAAAAGCGGACAGACGTGGACAACTTATAGAGGCAAGAGTGTGGCTCTGTCCAGTAACAACTCAGGACCCTGAGATTCAGATCACAAGCATTGCTTTCAGGTTGCGCCATGCAATTTCACTTCTTGTTTTTTGTTTTTTTCAGCCACTTATTAATCCTAGAACACATCTTTGGATCTTTATACAATAAGCGATGGCCCAAAGGTGGCCTGGGGGCCATAGTCTGCTGACAGTGAAACAAGGGCTCGTGTGCTAAGTCAGTTTTAATGCTGGGGAATCAAGTGCTATAGATGCAGTACAGCAGCGCTCTGAAAACCTCGGAGAGGCGAGGAAGGAACCGTCGCTCGGCACAGATGGTGTTGGCTGAGGGAAGGATCAAATTTGGAGACAGACTTGCCTGCTCATTTTCTAAAAGGTAGTAAATTGTTACTTCTGGGAACCATAGACCAGAATGCTTGAGATCAATCCCTGGAATATATTGGAGCACATTATTAAACAACAGGCACACTGAGAATTTATCACTCTCAAGTGTGAGTTAACAAAAATAAACGTCAAACTTTAAAAAAAAATGGCCCATCACATTATTGAAACAGATGAATGGCATACAGATAGACTGTGGAAATTGAAGGAAAACAGTTGACAATTTTTTTTCAATATATAGTACTGAAAAAAAAGGAAAAAAATTGGCTAAACAATGCACAATTATATAGATTTATTTATTTTTTAAGCCATGGCCAAAGTATTTTAATTGATATGCTCATATCAGATTGATTCAAATAAATCCTATTATCTTAAGATGGCAAATATTGAACTAGATGCCTAAATACTTCTTGAACAACCCGGATCACCTTTTCACTGGTTGTCCACTTGAGCACTGAAGTCATGTTCCTTGGTTTCTCAAATGACCCAGATTAGTGAGGGCTTCTAAAGAAAGTACACGAAAAATACCTCATTATGAGTTTATGGACCCAAATGATAATTCAAATGATAATTCAAAACAGGCATGAAGGCAACAGTTTCATTATATTAAAACAAATCCATTTATTGACAAGTATGAATGATAAAGTATTAGCAGAGCTGATTTTGTCTTCTCTTTGGGCTGTGAGTGTGTGTGTGTTTTCTTTTTCCATAAAATGACTAGATATTTGGTTGATTGCAAACTCTCTATTGGCCAATGGCTTTGTGTTTTGTGTTCTGTAAGTCCTTTTCTCTTTCCTGTTTCCTGTATTGTAATTTAGGAAACTACAGTGCAAAGCTCTTCTGTGGCTTAGGGATAGGGATCTTCCTCATTAGGATGATGACTTGGAAGCATTCTTGGTCACCATTTTGCCTAGTGAGAACATGTCTTTGAACAGCTTGGTTCGGTCAAATTTTCATAAATTGCTGGGCTGTTCATAATGGGCCATCTGCAGTTCTAAGTGTTCAGCCGATTTCCTCCAACTGTACCTTAAATTGACCAAAACATCAGTGTAGGAGGCAATAGGCCTTGACAGCAGAAGCCACACTGATGATTATCAGGGTGATAAGAAAGCTAGGCTCACAGGATGGAATTTGTAGTAATTCATTTTGTACCACTGTGAAAATTACTTCATCTCTGCAAACATGGGGCACTGGTTTCAGTATCTCCAACAGAAATGCGTTTGTGATTAGGGGTGGGGTGGAGGTGTCCCCTCCCCTGCCTTCCTGGCTCTCACCTTTCCTGCTGAGTCAGAACAACCTCAGAATCCTTCTTAACACGATGACTTGGAGTCAGATACATCTGTGTTTTAGTCAGCTTTTTCCGCTGCTGTGAACAAAAGACCGGACAAGAACAATTAGAGGAGGAAAAGTTTATTCGAAGGTTCCGATTTCAGTGGTCTCAGTCTATAGATGGCTGACTCTATTCCTCAGGGCCCAAGGTGAGGCAGAACATCATGGTAGAAGAGTGTGGTGGAGGAAAGCAGCTCAGGACATCATACCAGGAAGGCGAGAGAGAGAGGGAGAGAGAGAGAGAGAGAGAGACTAGTCTCACCACAGACAAAATATAAGACCTCAGGGCCCACCCCCAGGGACACAGCTCCTCCAGCCACACTGTGCCTGCCCACAGTTATAACCTAGTTAATGCCTGTCAGGGACTGATGAACTGGTTAGGGTAAGTATCTCGCAACCCAATCACTTCACCTCCCAGCCCTCTTGCCTGGTCTCTCACATGAGCTTTTGGGGGACACCTCATATCTCATCCATAACAATCTGGCACAGATATAAAGTATGGTTGTCTTAAAATACTCTGGAAGGTGGTCCGTAGAGTGCTTTCCCATCCTGAGTATGTGGAGGGCTTCCGAAATGGGATTTCACTACTTTATCACTTGTGTTTTGTTCCCTGACATACCATTCCCCCAGGTCGGTCTTTCGTCAGATTCTACAAACTAAATCCTTAGGGTAGGCCAATGTCTCAATGTTGTTATTCTTTTAAAAATATTTCTGAACTTGCTGGGATGTTTTGGGAGTTTTTCAAAAAACCAATCTCTCCTGATCTTCTGTCAGCCATTCTAAAACCTGAAGGCTTGTATCTAGGCAGTTGTCATAATCAGCATACATGAAAATCTGTAAAGCAGGATTCTTCTTCCCAGAATATGGGCCAATATTTATACATATATATATGGAATGAAGATAATTATCTTATCTTGGAATGATTAATCAGATCATTAGTCCCACTTGAAAGTCAAACTGCCCTCTGTCCAGTATTCAATATCTCTGCAACTCAATTCATTAACTTCAGCCCCACAGTTGGTCGACCTGCCAACAGCACTTCACAGCCTCCTGACGGCCTTCCTGGCCCGGTCAATCCTCCTCTCAGCGTGTGCATCCTCCTCCCAGTTCCTCCTCGCAGGCTCCTCCCTGCTCCTCTTCTTCTCCCTGTGTTCTTATGTCTCCTAAGCTCCACCGCCACCTAAGCACATATCACTCTAGTACATTCACGGAAGCAAAGACACGTGGTGGCTGTCTGCACAGAGTTATGTAGGTATAGATGTGTGTAATACACGAGAGGCATCAAGGAATATTTTGGAATCATGCAGCAACTTGGAGGTTAGGTGCTCGGTCCTGCCCCAAGGAGGTTTTACTCTGCAGGCACTGGACCCCTGGTGGTCCCTCCTTCCTCCTTGGCAGCTCTCTTTCCCTTGCACACACAGGATCTCTCTTGCACAGGAGGCATCTCTGTGTCTGTGTGTGCCCATGAAATCGCCCTGGAGGCCAGACCCATGCCATTCTCAGATTTAATCAGCTGGAAGCTCTGCCAGGAAAAATGTCATTAGCAACAATGACAATGAAGCCAGTGCTGTACTTCCAAGGAGGAGGAGCCCAGGTGAAGGGAAGACCCCGCAACACCCGGTGATCCAGTGTGGGCGAACTATTACAAGCGCTTCCCCACAAAGGAGGAAAAGGAAATGTCTGGTGGTGGTGTTCATGGGAGTAAAAGCATTCCTCTGATTCTTTGGGTTTGCCTGATGCAGGTTCTGGTCTCTGTGCTTCCTCCTCCGATCCATCTGCTTCAAACCCAGTGAGGTTTCAGTGGAGGGCCTACATCGCCTCACACGCCCAGGTCTCCTTCTGCCAATCAGACAAGCCATACTTTATATTTACCAACTGCCTGGAATTTCTTTGTTGGAAAGAAGTTATTCACTGGGAGAAGTCTGGGTGATGCCGAAAGTCATCTTTAACAATTTAAGCACGCAGTGGGAAGATTTACAGTGTATTTTCTTTTTGACTCCTCCAGCTGCCTGCAGCAAACATTCATCTTCTGCTTCCTTTAATAGGATCTGACTTGTGACATCATGTTCTGAAAGGCTGCAGTTTAATGGGTGTGTTTTCTCTCTAACACACATACATTATGCAGAGGCTCGAGGATTTCATTTATTTTATTTCTTTAAGGCTGTAGAAGCCAGCTGCCTTGGAGTCTCCTTTCCTTACGCCTCTGGCTACACCAGGGCAGCGTTCCGACCAGGTTGAGACACGTTGTAACGAGCATTCTGCATGATATACATCCAGGACTTGGCTTCCACAAGAGTGGCTTGTCCTGGCCATCTAGTGCAACACGGAGATGCTGATGACATTTGTCTTCATTAAGTTTCCAAAGCCACAGCCCAGGAATCTGTACACAATTTGCATATTCCTTTATGGGGAAGGTATCTTGATTCTGAGGTTTCTGAAATGGTGGCTTTGCATGCTTGGTCCAAATGTTGACCAGTGGAAATGACCTGATGCTGCTCTATGGAGAGAGGATCATAAATTATTAGCTACTGTTCAGGGAGAATTGCAGAAGCACTGAGCACATGAGGGGACCAAGGAGAACTGTTTGAAAAAAGTACAAATTCACTTTAGAAAACATATGGACGAGGCTGAGGTCCTTGCTGGTTTTGAGCTGTGTGTGGATTCAAGACACACAGGAGGTCAAGATCACATTCCTTCTCTGCAACGCTCACTGCTTCCTCAGTTGGACGGATTGGTGGTTAGTGTCCACGTGGTGTACCATGCCCCCTGCCACCCCAGGCCCAGCTCTTCCCCAGTGATGGCAAACTGACTGCAGTGTACCCTTCAGAGTCAGCCCCCACTCCACTCCTCCTTCAGGATTCCTGGGATCCACTCTAGTTGGACTAGCTTCTGAACCTCTTCCTGTGGCCTGGAGAACATGGAGCTGAAGCCAGGCTGGATCTCCCCTCCATCCAAGGGTACCCAAAGGGAGAAAGAACAGAACCCAAACAAGAATCCCTATTCTTGCCAAAAATGATGTGTAATGCTACCGTTAGTGACTCAATTGTGTCCCTGCACACCCCCACCTTGAAACCCTAACCGGTGGTGTCTTAGAATTGGCTAAACTTGAGACAGGGCTTTAAGGAGGTGATTAGGTTAACATGAAGCCCTTAGGCTGGAGCCTCTTCCAATCTGACTGGTGTCTTTATAACAAGGATAAATTTGGACACAAAAAGAGACGTCAGAGATGAGTGTGCAGGAGGGTACAGCAGCAGGTCTCAGGAAAAGTCAAGTCCACCGACACCTCCATCTTGAACATGTAGCCTCTGGACCATGATAAAATGTATTTCTGTTAAATAAAGCCAACCAGACTATGGTATTTTGTAACGATGGTATTTTGCAACAAAGCAGAGTCTCTACTAGTGTTTAGTTGAGCTCCTCCTGCTCATTCTGTGGGAAATGTCTTTAAGCATGTGCACATGGTTCCTTCCATTTTGATTTCTAGTAAGACCAGTTGCTAAAAATAGCATTTAATTACCCAACTTTTGTGTTGAAGTAGCATATTTTTGTTTATATTTGTGAAGAGATTAAAACAAAACCATCATGTTTCGGTTCAGTGTTTCTTTGATGGGAGCGAATCACGTGAGTTAGAGTTTCGGAAACACATTTTGGCTAGAAAGAGCAGGTGAATACAATCACCCATCTTAGATGTATTATAACCTGAAAATTAGATTCACTAATTTAAATTTAACTCAATAGCCAGATCTCAAAATGTAATTCACAATGTGGTTGGGGGAAAAAATCAGGAATTTTGTCTTCCTCTTCATTTTCTTATTTTCAAGGTAAAACTTGTCTCTAAAACTTAACATCACAGGATTTATGTGGTTGGTCAAGATCTTTTTATTGATTTCTTTTGCTTCAGTGCACTGTTCCTAGTGCCGTGGAGAGAAACAGGGAGGAACGTAGTTTTTAAGCTCAGCACACCTAGGGTCTAGAGAGTCAGGCTAACACAGAAAACACTGGAAGGTGGTAAAAATGATACTACAACTCTTGAAAGACCTTTAACCTGCAGAGTCGTGGCAGATTTAGAGTCTAGATAATGGAAGAAAGCACATGTCAGAAGCCATTTATTAGACTGGCAAGTTATGAACGTGGGTCGTAAAATATTATTTGGGTTTTAAGAATCATATTTCCCATTATACTTTGTTTTATAGCTTATATAATAAATTAATTAGGCAACTGGAGTGGCAGTGCATACCTGTAATCACAGTTTCTTGGGCGGCTGAAGCAAGTTCAAGGCCAGCCTGAGCAAATTAGCTGTCTCAAAAAAAAAACACAAAATTTAAGACTGAGGGTGGAGCTCAGTGGCAGAGTGCCCTGGGTTCAAGCTACAGTACTGTAAAGACAAAGAAAGAGAATCAAGCAAATTACCATAAAAAAGGAAAAAAGGTTTATGAAAGAAAGTTCCAACCCCCTTCTCATTTTCGCAGCTGTACTCTGAGATTTTTCTACTGTTCTACCACTACACAAATATTATATTTGGTATACACATTGAACACATTAATATTTGTCAGACACAATATGGATGCATGTTTGTGTATTCTATATACAAACCTCCCATTTCTCCACAATTGGGAAATTATTAGTGGGAAAATACTTTATTGCTATTTTCTTTTTTAAACATCCAGACCCTGTGGTTTGGGTACTATTTTTCTCTATGGAACGAATAAAGATGCAAGAGATTTGGGTGGAGCCTTGTTTTGCTAAAGGCTCAGACGGAAGGAGATGGCAGGTTTGAAAGAGGGGCCATGCTCCAGAGACAGCCTAGGAACTTCACATCGCAGTGGTTGGCCACACCCTGTTAGTCTATGGTCCCCAAATCCCTTTATTCACAAATTGCCATGATCTCACACTTCTGTGGTTATTCTGCTGTATTTGTCTCAAGTCGTGATGGATGCTGTTATGTGAAGACTTGACTGAATCCTGGGGTGCCCAGATGAAACCTCATCTGTGGGTGTGTCGGGGAGGGTGTTTCTGTGTAGAATTAGCATCTGAACTGGCAAACTCGCTAGAGTGCACTGCCCCTCACAGGTAGGCGTTTTCCAATCCGTTGAGCCTACTGAGGGCCTACACCAGACAAAAGGGGAAGGGCCCCATTACTTGTGCTGGGACATTCCATCTCACTTTCTCTTACCCTTGGACTGGATTCCCACCATGAGCTCCTCTGGTTCTCAGGCTTTTGGACTCAGACTGTGTGCTTTCCTAGCTAACCAGCTACCCAGCTGGAAGAGGGCAGACGGAGGCATTTCCCAGCCTCTACCATCCAGTGAGCTATCGTATCTCTCTCCGCTCTCTAAGCATTTAAGCCGCTGCTATCCGGGGCTCTTTCAGGATCTCACTTGATATCCCAAACAGTGCAGTACTCGTGATCTCTCTAAGCATCCTGACTTTCGTAAGAGTTTGTTGTTCTCTTTAATTTCTCCTCAAGGATACTATCAACTTGAAGGTTTCTATACCTACCCAACGAACACCCAAAAGACTGGTTCTCAAAGTCACAAAACAAATGGCTGAAAGCCAGCTTTACTAATTCCTTGTAGGTAGAGTCTGTCCACTTGTGAAGAGACAAAGTAAATGCATGACAGAATGCGATCTTTGGATGAGAATTAGAAAATGGGACACTGATCAGATTCTATTCCCCAGGTCTTGGATTCAGGGAAATACTCTATTTTGGTTGTTATTGTGTCTGTTGTTGTATTAGAATGAAGAAAACACTTTTAGCCAGTGCAATAAAAAAATATACCATTTAATAAAAACAAATAATGCATAGTGTTCTCAATACCTCTTTCAAGACACACAGAACTATCCTGTTCCTCTCATTCTGTTAGCTCCTTTGGTTGCTAATGCTTGCTTTTATGGCTTGTCTATCCCCTCCCCCACTCCAAAAGAAATTTGTCAGAAACATGCAATTTATTCCTGGTGTTCGTGGACACTGCTATTGTGCTCTATTAAAAGTAGACTATCTTTACAGCATGTGTCAGTCATGGGAAATAAACTTCAGGGCTCTCTCAATGTGTACTCCAGCTTAATAAATTTTCGGCAACAGATGTAGCTGCCAGTCCTTCCTTCTGCCACTTTCCCCCAGTCCAATAAAGAGGTACAGATGGTTCCTTTTACCCTGGTTTCTCGAACCTTGGCATGAAGGCTCTGACTTTGCTGATCTTTCTCTGGAAACTTCCACTGATGCAAAGGACCACGACAAGCTAAGAGTCAAATGAGTCCACAGATCTGGCCATTTGGAATCCGGGAGCTTTAACCAGTTGAAGACAATCTGCTCCTCTTGGCATTCTGTGTGGAGTGACCGTCCAGCTCCATTTTCTCTTCTGCTTTTGATTTCTTACACCTCGGTCTGTGGGAGCCCAGG
Organism: Sciurus vulgaris; assembly: GCF_902686455.1. Classification (NCBI taxonomy): domain Eukaryota; kingdom Metazoa; phylum Chordata; class Mammalia; order Rodentia; family Sciuridae; genus Sciurus; species Sciurus vulgaris. Next base: position 196,880,817 of record NC_136462.1, read on the forward strand.
GCTGGGGGGAAAGGTCATGTGAATCTCAGTGCCGCCTTAGGAGGAGTCTGAGCTACTCTCAGAAACGCAAAGCCAGCCATAGTCGATAGTTTTCCAGTTCAACTCAGAGAAATGGAAGTAGCCTGTTTCTGGCATTAATAAAAAAGTTTAAGTGATTGAAACTAAAAGGTCTTAAACCACCATAGCCTACAGAACACAGGCATTTATTACTTCTGCATAATACATGTCCTTGGAGGATTAACATAAAGTGACTCATACTATTCATTCGTGTCATGAGGGATGTCTATGACAGGCATTCTTTAATGATGTGTAGAGGTCTTCAGGATGAACTGGGACAAGCCTGGGAAACCGGTGCACAGTGTCAAATGACAACATTGGACACCCTTCTAAATGCCTCCCCTCAAATCATTGCACTTAATGAAATAGACCCTGATAATTCCCTTGCTATCCAGGGAAACTGAGGCATAAAGAGCTCAAGAACTTCCTGAGTTCATGTAAACTGGGCAAGGGGCCAAGGCAAGAGAGAAGGCTGTTTTTAGCTGACACAATACAAATATGCCATTTAAAAATCCATAATGCATGGTGTTAGCAATACCTCTTTCAAGACACAAAAAACATCTTTTCAGTCATTTGAGTGACTTGTGTAGAGGTGGAATACTTGTTTGCAGGAGGCTGTGGTAGAGTCTTGACAGAGAACCCGTGGCTGAGAAGGCTGTTCTGTGCTGGGCCAGATTCTTTTTCTTAGAAGATTTGGTATGACAGAGAGGCGTATCAAATAAAAGTGGAGTTGAAAATTGGAAGCACACAACAAGAAGTCAGGGGAATTGTGATTTGAGAACAGAGTGTCAAAAATCAATAGTCAGTTGAAGATGATCCAGTTACCCAGGAGGACCCAGTAATAAAGTAGGGAGAATGCTCTATGGTCACTCAAGGAGTCTGCATGAACTCAAGCAGGCAATGGTCATAGTGTCCTTCATCTCTGTTTATGGAACTGCCTTTCTTCCTTCCCTCAGAGTGTCTGCCCCACCTGAGGCAGACTTGAGCACTGTGCTCTCTGGAATCTGAAGAATCTTACAGGCACAGCGAGCTACTCAGAGGGGCCTTGACGTACAGCCTTTGGCTGTTTTGCCAAAGCTGGAATTTGAATTTTGCTGACTGTGGTCTGGAGAGCAGAAGAAAGTGAACAAGTCCAGCTGCTCAGGAAGCATCTGGATCTTCATAGAGCTTTGCTGGTCTCTATTTATCATCCCACATGAAGAAAGTCTAAAAGTTTTTCTTTCTGGAATTTGACCAATCAGGGTTCACACTGAAGGTCAGCTCAGATGTACCAGTTGTTTTTTTGCCTCATGGGGGAATGTCGTATGCCAACTGGAATTTGTGGCAGTCTCGGTGTTCATCTCCCAGCCACCACAGTGTTCTCACGATAGGTTGTAAATAGAACGTATGTATTTTTTGTGGATCCCTAAAGCTCTTCAAAGTTGTTGGAAGAGTACAGTGAAAACTTGCTACATCCCATTTAAAGAATTTGAATATGCGAGTGTGAAATCTCCTATGCAGACGAGTACACTCAGGTGTGTTTTAGACACAACAGAACCCCTTGCAGAACACGGGGATGTTAGCTTCCCCTGGAGGATTCTTTGGTTGACGCATTGGAGCCAAGAGCTGCTTGCAGATGCTGCTTTCAGTGCTTCTTAGTTGTGTGGTTTGGCAAATCGCTTACGTTCTTGGTGACGCACTTCTTCATGTGTGGAATGGCACATAGTAGCACCTGTCCCCTGCAGCTTTGTAAGAAGGGAGTACACTCCAGTAAGTGAAGCATTTAGAATGGTATTGGGCACATGGGACACACAAAATTAATGTTGGTTCATATTTGTTATTGCTATTGCTGCTGTTGTGTGGAGCTCAGAGTTAACCTTCTCCTGGCATTTCATGACTCTATTTGAGCTTCTTGTGAATGCATCGTTGATTTGAGGTGTTGGAGCTCTGCCCTAGTCTTTAAAAAAGTTAAAAATCTATAACTGAAGCTATGCATATCCAGTTGCATGAGTTGTTCTATTACATAAATGTGCCCTAATTCAGGACAAATGTGCACTGATCATTAGTAACTATGCAGGAGCAGGAAGTTACAGAAATGCATAGCATCATATTAGAAAGCTACCACCTTGGGGGTGTTTATTATTTTTCATCTGACTGTAAATCAGAGGAAATCTGATTTTAAAGTTGATTATATATGATAGAAAAATACATTGTGTATTTTATATATGAAAATCTTTTATAAATTTCTACATATATTTTGTATATACAAACATAGGAATAAATGAACATCTATGGAATATAATTTTAATATAAATATATATAGTGCATTTAAATATGTATATTTTATGCATATGTATTATATGAAATATATACATTTATATATTTTGTATACAAAATATGTTTAAAATAGAGAAGATACAAATATGAATATTAGTTATCCAGAGAACAATCTATTATCCACACAAATAATAGATATCAGCTTTTTAAATTTGGCTTAACTTTTTAGAGAAATAAGACACTAAAGGTGCAGTTGCTCCTTCTCCACACTCCCTAGCTGTCATGACGTCCTTGCCTTTAGTAACGCTAGCTTGAGGCTGCTACATGTCTTAGACAGACTTTGTTTTAATATTTTAATACAAATGTATGTTCCATAAGCCAATTATGATACTTTTGTTGTTGTAAATCAATATAATATTTTCCTAAATGTACCTTTATGCATCTTCTATTCATTCAACTTTTTTTGAGATGTATTCATGCAAAAAAACAAGTGCTATCGCATTTAATTAATTATTGTGCACTAATATGATCCTAAGAACATGTCACCATCAATCCATCATCCTTAGCTCATTGATGTTTCTATAGGTTGCTTAAAATCTCTCCTTTTGGCAGGAAATGGTGAGTGCTTGTGGTCATGTAACTTGATGTGAGTGTGAACACTTCTTCAGGGAAGGCATGTGAGGAAGGAGTGATGTGGTTATCTTCTTTTGACTCACTTCAAGATTTATTTTGAAACATCAAGTATTCAGTAGAGAGTCTTAATTTCTCAATTTTGAAACAAATATAATTACTACCTAACTCTCACATTTTTTTAATGAGTCAGTTGAGGGAAAACTCTTTAGAGTTTGCAAAGAAAACGGGAAAACTGTTTGCATTTGGATTTGTGTAACTGTGTGACCTGGAATTCACTCAAAAGCAAGCAAGAGACAGCAGAGAATTGGGTGACGGTGGTCCTGAGTGTGAAGATCGTGAGGAGGACCTCTGTTACTACCTGGGCTTCCCAGAGCCATCGTGTTGCATGGGGAGCACCTACCTCTTTAGCTTTAAGTGTATCTTGTTAGATTTTATTTTAAGAATACATGATTACTTTTGAAAAATGTACAAAGGAGGATGAGGGAGACTCTTGGAGTCTCTTCCACTGAATTTTAATCTATAAAGAAAATCACTGCTAATAGTTTGATATGTGGAATCTTCAAAGCACTTATAAACGCGTGTGTGTACGTACGTGTCAGGCCTGTGTAAGAAAGAACATTTTTTATCCATTCATCTGTTGAAGGGCATCTAGGTTGGTTCCACAATCTAGCTATTGTGAATTGAGCTGCTGTCAACATTGATGTGGCTGCATTACTGTAGTATGCTGATTTTAATCCCTTTGGGATAACTGGGTCAAAAGGTGGGTCCATTCCAAGTTTTCTGAAGCATCTCCACCCTGCTTTCCAGAGTGGCTGCACCAATTTATAACCTAGATGCCCTTCAACAGATGAATGGATAAAGAAACTGTGGTATATATAATTCAGTCATGAAGAAGAAAATATTAAGGCATTTGCAGATAAATGGATGGAATTGGATAATATCATGCTAAGTGAAATAAGCCAATCCCAAAAAAACCCAAAGGCTGAATGTTTTCCCTGATAAGTGGATGATGATGTATAATGGAGGTGGAGGGGTGGAGAGTGAAAGAAGAATGGAGGAACTTTAGATTATGTAGAGGGAAATGAGAGGGAGGAGGGATTGGGGGTATACAAAATGGTGGAATGAGATAGACATCATTACCCTATGTACATGTTTGATTACATGAATGGTGTGAATCTGCATCGTGCACAACCATACAAATGAAAAAATGTACCCCATTTTTGTACAATGAATCAAAATGCAGTCTGTAAAAATTAAAAAATAATAAGAAGGAACATTTTAACATACATACCCTTCTGTGATTTAATAACTTTAATCTTGGTTTTACTTTGAATTTATTTGTAAAAAATGTATATAACTAAAGCAAATAATTATATTTATTAACAAAGTATTGTATGACTATTTTGATTGTATCATTGATAAAATTGTTAGGTGAGACTGAGAAACAAAGCTCTTCCCCAGTCTCAGTTAGTTCCAGCTGCTGTAACAAAATACCTTAGACTGGACAACGTACAAATAATTTATCTCCCACAGTTTTGGGTTAGGGAGTCTAGGATCAAGGTGCCAGCAAGTTGGATGTCTGGGAAAAGCTTCCTCCTTTGTAAATGGAGACTTGCTGCATCCTCTTAGGGCCGAAGGGGTGAGCATCTCCCTCTCACTTCTTTTACAGCATCACTAATTCCAAACCTGAGGGTTCTACCCTCACGACACTCCTCCTTAAGTCTCCACCTTCTAGTTTATAAAAGTGGTGCTTAAGTTTCAACAAGTGAATTTGGATGGGGGCACAAACATTCAGATCATAGCTCCGAGCATCAAGTTTTCTTGATTAGTCCTAGGATGCAAGTGAAGGTGTGGCACAGGGCAAGCAGCAGGAGGAGACTGTTAACTTAGCTCCCCAGTGCCTTTCTTGCTGTTGGGGGCATGATCCAAGATATTTAGTATGTGGGGGTCTAAGAACTGTCTGCGAGAAAGGGACTTACTGGACATCTCCATTCTGTAAGCCGATATTTGTGTAGCTTACCCCAGTCTTTTCCAGGGAACTGTGTCCCATAGGTCCCCAGACCCCGAATTTGTTTGACAAAAAACACTAGGCAGACCCAGGACATCCTACTGAAACCATTCCTAGATAAGGATGCTCTCATTAGTGAAAGCCATCAGTGAGTTTTCCACTTGTCTCTCAGCATATGGTTGGAGAGGTTTGATCAAGCCCTTTATGGACTGATTTTTTCCTGAGGTATCTACAAAAAGAGGGAGCAAGCCCCGAGGACCTGCTGCTTCAAGGTTTTCTCTACCATGTGCCAGGAAGGATTCACTGGGATGACAGACGACCATGAAACCAGGAGTAGCCCGTGGCTAAAGTCACTCTAGAAATCTTGTCCTATTAGGTTCAGTAGCAGCAATTCTAGAACTAATGGTGATCATCTTTGTTACTTTAATTTTGTTCATGTCTGACATAAAATTTCTCTTCACCTTTAGATTTCTAGGAGAGATTTAGTCCTATCTTCAGATGCCATAAATCATAAAGCTTAACACCAGCCCTCAACTGTGACCTTCCAAGAATCTTTTCTCCAAGTAACAGGTGGGACTCACTATGTTTAATTACATGAAGCACCAAACTTTATACTATTTTTTCAAAGGTGCACTGTAGCAAAGATGATAAGACTGTCTAGTCTGATTCCTGGATGCAACTCTGTCTTTTATTTTTCTGGGTAAACATAAACTGTTTCTGAATGAAAATAAAACGTAGCTGCTTCTTATTTGTATCTTGTATCTAAATGGCAATGGAAGTGAGGGATGTGGTAGGTTAGTGCAAGTTTGCTTATTTGTTCTTAAAATGAGACTGTTCCGATGGATTTCTACTCTACTCTTGGTTTGGTTCATTGGTTCTAGTTGTCTGAAGGCTCCTGTGATTAAAATGTAGGCAGATGGGTGCTGATTGGCAGGAACTATTTCAGAGAGATGGAAGTAATCTGTATGTTACTTGTAACAGTGGATGCACAGGTTTAACTGTGCATCTTCAATGCTGCTAAACCTGAGAAATGGATTTTGCTTTAAAACAATACGGGAAGAAAGAACAAACAATTGATTGGAAAGAGATATGGCAAACATGTTTCAGAATACATGTCTGAAATAATGACTACTGGGTTGGCATAGAAAATACCATCTGATGAGCCAAGCATTTCATGTTTCATTAGGGAACATGGCGATTAAAACAGCAAAATGTCATTGTAACTGACACATGACCTCATGCCTGGTTTTCCAAAAAAACTCAGAACTGACTGAAATGCTAGCCACAGGACATGAAAGAACCACATTTGGAAATGCAGGAGAGCTGTTTTATAGCATGTGGCTTAAACATCTCAACAGCTGGAGGTTGTAGTCCTGAAATGATGTGTCTTCTCTGTTCTGGAAGTTCTTCCTAAGGTCAGTTTGGTAGATGTCAAGGCCAATGTGAGTCAAGTGTTGATACTCCCCTTTTTCTGCAGCAAACATCCCCGGGTACAAATCTCCCACTTTGGTGGTCAGGAAATTTGCCTCCTGGGACACCTGCTTGTGAGGTGGGCTGTAGCCCATCAATTTACATAATGACAAGAAGCATTTTCAGAAGAGGACAGAAAAAGCAAGTCCATGTACTTGCACATCAATCCTTTAGAGCTCTTGATCCTGTGAGGTTCCTATTGCTAGGAAACTAGGATTCCAGGGGGCAGGAAACAGGGTTTGTAGGAAAAGAAAGAGATTTGGTCTTAAATGCTTAGCTTGAGAGAAAATGCATGCCTGTATCTGTAAATAAATCCTAAACAAAGCAAATAATTGGGTACAAATTGAACAGCAGGAGAGGGGCAATTTTTATTACCTGAACTCACCAGCTATACTGGGAAGCAGGGGATGTCATAGGAAGGTGACGATGACTTGCATAGTGTGGGCGCTTCCTCTGTGCTAGGGACTTCTCCAGGACCTCTGGAAGCACCAGCTCATTGCATCTTTACAACCTCATGACAGGGGTGCTGCCCTGTGCTCATTTTACAGCCAAAGACCAAGGCTCTGGGCAAGCCTAGTGACTTCCTGCAGAATCGCAGGCACAATAGGCAGCATCCCCAGCATCTCATCTGCTGTGTGACAGACCCACACTCTGACCCCTAGATAGTCACATCACCTCCAGTTTATTAACTCATTAAATGGTAAGTAAGTAAATATTCAGTCAGTGACTGAGAGAACTGTGCAAGACTGCTAACACAAGTTTATATTTTTTAGCTGGGGACACCATATTTCTCTCCTGAGAGGTCCCTTGGTGACCTGTGAGGGACACCTAACTACATCTGTGTAGAATTCCATAGAACTTTGAGCTGTAAGACTTTTGGGACTTATTTGGATCCCTGATTTCAAGTTTTTGACTAATTGAATCTTGACTCTATGGATTTTCTGTTTTTAACATGATCTGCAAGACTCCACACCATCTCAGGGTCCTAATCAGTGACTCTAAAGTCACCTTAAAGACTCTGCTCAGCAAACAGTGAAGGCGAAAAATGAGCATTTCTCTACTTCATGAAATAAGGGTCCACAGGACATTTGGTTTATCGAAGTTACAAAGTAAATTACAGGGTGCCTGATTCTTAAAAATATATTATCCTGAATTATTATCACAGGAATACTAACATTTTGTTTGTGGTTAGAATTTACTGAAATATTAGCTTTGTGGCTATTTTTGTTAACAAAATTTTAATTTTTGTTTTTGTTAATACTTGATTCCAAGTATCGGAGACTTAGTGGAACTCGAGGTTTCAGAAAAAAAAGCGTGTGTGCGTGTGTGTGTGTATGCATGCATGTGTGCACATGTGTGTGTGCAACTATTTGGAAGGATCAGGAGGTCTTAAGAACTAAAGGGCAGGAAAAAGTCACAGGTTTGAGGGAATGGAACTGGAAACTAGGAATTTAATGGCTCAAATAATTTCCTTTATTTCTTTAGAGTTGAATGGGATAGCATTTCCATTTGTCTTTGCAGATGTGATTGATTTTTTGCTGTCTTTGAAGCTGGGCCTTTTCTGTTTCTCCATGCACATAGCAGACAAGGGCCACCTGGAATATAAATTACTACAGCCATTATGGAAACAGTATGGAAGGTCCTCAAGACATTAAGGTCGAACTGCCATATGATCCAGCAATGTCATTTCTGGCTCCATACCCACAGGATATGAAATCTCTGTGTGGAAGAGATAACTGCACTCTCATGTTAATTGCAGCATTATTCACAAAAGCCAAGATGTGGCGTTAATCTAAGTGTCCATCAATGGATGTGTATTAGCTTCTTGTCACGGTGACAAATACCTGAGAAGAACAACTTAGAGAAAGGAAGATTTGTTTTGTCTCATAGTTTCAAAGGCTTCAATCCATGGGCTGGTAGTTCTATTGATTTGGGCTTGAGGGGAGACAGAACATCATGGCAGAAGGCCATGGTGGAGGAAAGCTGCTGAGCTCATGACAGTCAGAAAGCACAGAGAAAGAGGAAGGAAGGAACCAGGCCAAGAAATATCCTCCTAGGATCCTTCCCTGGGTCCTACTTCCTCCACACATGCCCTACCAGCTACAGTCCTGTCCACCTCCCAGTAATCTATTCAACCCTCATGATCCAATCTTCTTTCCAACAGCTGACACTGCTGCACTGGAATCCAAGCCTTCAACATGGAACTTTTGGGGGACATTCCAGATTCAAACCATAATAGGATGGAGGGACATATATATACTGTTCAGTCTTAAAAAAGGACATCCTGCCATTTGGAACAACATGGGGTGAATCTGGAGGACATGATCTTGTGTAAAATAAAACAGGCTGGAAAGACAGGGATCCATAAGATTGGCAGGTGTGAAATTTTAAAAAGTGAGTTCAGAGAAACAGAATGGAATGGTAGAGCCTGGGACGGGGGACTGGGGAGATGTTGGTCAAGGGTATGTTTTCATTTAGGAGGAATAAGTTCAACAGATCGGTTGTACATCATGGATTATTATAGTTAATAAAAGTACATTGTGTACTTGAAAATTACCAAGAAAGTTGATTTTAAGTGTCCTCCCACAAAAACAAGTTCTCATCACAAAATGAGGAAATAAGCCTGTTACCAAGCTTGATTTAACCATTCACAGTGTATACATATGTCAAAAATCATGTTGTATACCATATATATGTATATACATACACATATGTAAACATGCACACATATGATTTCAACTTGTTGGTTATAAAAACAAAAATTAATATAAGAAATTTGAACAAAATAGGGGCAAAAAATGGGCTTGACTTCAACTGACTCAAATCCCTTTCCAAAGTCAGAGCCCAAGTGAGTCTCAAACCTAATTCCTAAAGCGCCCGTGTGGAGGTGGGGCATGGGGCGATGGGAGGTGGGGCATGGGGTGATGGGAGGTGGGGCATGGGGCGATGGGAGGTGGGGCATGGGGGGATGGGAGGTGGGGCATGGGGGGATGGGAGGTGGTGACACATACCTGAGGACACAGCAGCTTCTTGGCCACTTTTCTACTCCTTGCTTTGTACGTGTTTCTTTTAATGACATGTAAATATCCTTCCAAGGCTTCCTTCTATATGATTCCTAACATCCTATTGAAAAATAATGCCGTTTAGAATTTCCATCTGAATTAGAACGGTGGGTTTAATGTGTGGCATGTAGACATGGGGATTAAAGGTGTGGGCCTTCATCTGACTTCTTGGCTTGCCCCACAATGCAGAAGGTTACTAGCGTGAAACCTGAAAGTTACTTATCCAGTCCATTCCTCCTTATACCATCCCATAAAATAAAAATACCAGTGGCCGCCCCGTGGGAGTTTTTGGGGAAACACTCTTTGGATACATGGATGCTCTAGCTCAGAGCTTGTCCTGGGGGTTCTCATAGAGTTGTTTGTTTAGAGCTTTTGCAAATTATGAGATTTTATCAGTATGAGATTAAATATGCTTAGGGATTTTCATGTGTTAATTAACTGAAATAAAAATGAGAGAATTAAAGGGAATATATGTGGCTTTTGCGGGGTGAAAAAGCAGGGACTGTGGAGTGCCTGCATCTGGCAGGGATGGCAGCCTGGTTTGTCTATGCAGAACAGAGTGCAGGCAGCTTAACCTGGGCCACCCTGGCCCTGTTTGCCTCGGTCATGGGATCTGCCTCCCACAACCCTTCACTCTGAAATGATCATGGGGAAAGCCCTGTGCAAAGTGAGTGAGCAGCAGTTCCACAGAGTGATGGCTATTCTGGGGAACCCTGCCTTGGAGCAAGGTTGGGAAGAGTCGGAGAGAAGATTGGGTGGAAGAGAGAAGCTGTCGATGGGGAATGGGTTTACTTGTGAATGTAAGGATTTGTTTGGGCATGTGGCTTCATCTGTTCCAGCTGAGGACCTTACCATTTGGGATTATCTTGGTATGGAGGGTGGTGAGCTTTTTAAATTGACTCAAGTCCCTTGCACTGGGATCTCTTCTACTTTATTCCCTGTCTGTTCCCAGCTGTACCCCCAGAGGGTCAATCCTTGTCAGCAAGAAAGTGCAACTGCAGTTACTATAAGAGATGAATCATTTTAGGTAAAAATGAAGCATGTTGGATAATTTAGACACAAAGGGGTGGCCAAAAGCTTTGCTCTCTCGAGTAGTTTTGCAGTATGATGAAACAGTATTGCTGATCCCGGGTTTTAAGTGTCAGCTCCATCAGCCTCCATCAAGAGCAGAGCACCTGACATTTTGGGAGGAGAGTAAAGGAAGTATTTGAAAATGGGTGCTGTCCTGAACATGGGCACTCCATCTCTGCTTCTCGTGGGTTTGACTTTTCCAATTTTTCAAGAGACTTATTGAGGGAGATTTTTTAAAATTCTGATTTCTGATTCATCCTACAAGTCAGATATATTCAATGGTATGCTCCTTATCCTATTTTTTTCAACACTGAACATTGGTTCTCATGATATTGAGACCTTGAGTTCAAAAATTCACTGAAAAAAAATAATGCAAAGTTTCATTTTTAGCCAAGTTCTTTCCCTTTTTTAACTAATAGCAGAAGTAAAATTGGAATTATTTCTGAGAAATCAAAAATGAACAGTCATTTGCAGATGTCCACTGAGAATTTAATTCCAATATCCCATTTTACTATTATTTCTTAATCTGATAAAAACAAATACACAAGCACCTTAAAAACTGTTTTGCTCACTTGGTTCTAATGATGTTGAGGAGATGAACTTTGATAACAGAATATGTTCACTTTGCGCTTGGTAAAGCTTTGCTGAAAAGGCACTAAGCAACTGTTTGGCTTCTTGAATTATTCAATATTATTATTCTTTATTACATGGCTAAGCTGTTCTGGCGGTATTTACTAAAAGGCAGTTTTTATGAAAGATATCATCAAAGATGCTCTTGGAGAAAACAGGCAGTATAACTCTTCTATCTCCCATCCCTAACACCTAGCCTGTCGCTTCGCACACAGTAGGTTCTCAGTAAATACACGTAGTGTTGACTTTAATGGAATTGATCTTAGATCTCCTAATACACAGAGACGGGAGCATTACATTTAGACATGTAGCTATACTGAAAACCAAGCGGAGTCACGGTTTGGTCAGGAAAGGCATGTGCTGTTTAACTGTTTGGCAACAGGTTGGCAGGATTGGTGACAATGTTTGGAACCAGCTAAGGCTTCCTCTGTTTGCACTGGGCAAGTTTTCCAAAGGACAATGATTTCTCACTGAGCACAAATGAGAGAAATCAGGTTCAACATTCAAACATGTCAACATTTCCTTTCAAACATTGCCTCCTTTGCCACAGAAAAGGGAAACCAGGATTCCGGATGGTGGGCACCTCACTAACTCACTAATGCGCCCGCATGTCGGCTGCCCCTTGAGTCCTCCCTGGGTTGTTCCCTCTTGGACCACATGCTCTCGGACCCACACCCGGATCTCTTGAGCTTCTGTGTCTCTCCGTAGTCTCTCTGCTGAGAGCCCTTCACCAGCTCCCCAACCCACAGACTCAACAGTGCAAGGTTTTGCAGCCCGTGAGAGCAGGCAGCAGGCCAAGCGTGGCTGGGAGTTCATGCCCGGGAAGTTAGCTCCTGCCCACTGAGTTCATGGGGGCATGAACACCCTTGAGGGTGGTCACCCTGCTGCACATATTTTTCATCAGCTGTTTCTCCTCCATGGGATTAAGCTCCCATGGCCCACTGAGGCGGCAGGTATAGCAGCCTCTGTCACTGCCTTTCCTTCCTTGTACTGCCTTCCGTAATGCACTCCTGATATTATCCATGTGACCTGCCCTCAAAACTGTGTCTGCTGTTGAGGGTCTTGAAACACAGAGAAGTTAATAAGGTTGCCCATGTTCACACAGCTACCGAGGGGTGGCACCAGGAATCAAATTCAGTGCTTGTGTGACTCAAAAGACAAAATTAGGAAGTAATAGGAAATTAATGAGAATTCCCCAGGGTCCACATAATTTAGAGACATTATATTTGATAAAGAAAGCTAGTCCCTTGGAGGAGTCTCATCAATTTGCTACATTAAACTTATTTTCTGAGATAGTTTTTACCTGAGCAGACGTGTCCTGGATTACAAAAGGCTTAATCTCCTTTTATATCATTGCTTATTTAAAACACTACGTTAAAGCTGTAAGACAGCCAGGTTAGGAGAAAGAGTCCAAAATGATGATCACAGATATCACGGTAACTGTCACAACAGCAACACACAGATGGGGTCCTCTGCAGGGCTGGAACTTGCTGGGTGTATTCTCTCACGTTATTCTTATTACAGAGCACTGAGAGAGTCCCCCTTAGAGATGAGAGATCGGCGGTCAGCTTGCTTAAATACTCTGCTAAGCTCTCACTCACTTTAAGCGTCAGAGCTGCAACTTAAGTCCAGTTTGGTCTTAGAGAATGCCTGCTTCTCCACCACCCATTTTCTTTCATTTTCATTTTACCTTGCGCTCCACAAAGGGTCCAGTTTAGGTTCATTAACTAAGATCTGACAGATTCTGGAATAATAACTTTTAGGGTCCGGTTTAGGTTTATTAACTAAGATCTGACAGATTCTGGAATAATAACTTTTGAAGGACATAGAAACAGAAGCCTATGTAGGAAGAGGAGACAGGTTCCTAACGGATTTTCAACAACAGGTTTTGTTCTCCTTTCTTGTGTAATTCCTTTTCTTATTCATTCCAAACCTAAGACTTGTTTCTTGGACTTACATGATCATTTTTTTTCCCTGCTAAGCTATGAACTAGTTTCTTTATGGGAAGCTTTTCCCTGAGGGTAGAAGGGAAAAAAAAAAAAAAAAAAATATATATATATATATATATATACACACACACATATATAAAGAGAGAGAGAGAGAGAAAGAGAGAGAAATAAAGGATGTGTGTGTGTGTGTGTGTGTGTGTGAGTGTATACACACAAACTATGCACGTGTATGTATCACATACTCATATATGTATGTGTGTATATATATCCACATGTATTTATGGCATATTTAAGGACTAGAAAACTTAGAACTTTCAAGTCTGTGGATGGATTTGGGAACTTGGGCTTCAAGTTATAGACCTTGCTATGGCTTTGTGAGATGAAAAGATGCTTTCAGACAATTAGAACTCACATCTTTTCTCCAGAAAGGCAGTGCTTTTGGATGCTTTGATATCCATATTGCTTTGTATGAACATTAGGTCGCTATACAATATGGTGGGGGTTCTGAAGTTGCTTTGGGCTGCTTCTGTCTGGGCTGGGAGCCCTGCCCTCAGTTCCTGCATCTCGGGCAACATGATGGCGGAGCTGCTGCCCGATACAGCTTCCCGTCTTCCATGCTGTCCTTGTTAACTGTCACAGCTCCGCTTGCTGCTGAAGCGTGGCTCTTGTTTTCAGTAAGCATGGTGTCAGGCACTGTGATGGATCTTGCTGGCCTCAGAGTGACCTGTCCATTCCGCCAACTGCCATTGATCGAGTGCTTGTTTGGGGTTAGAAATCACTGCAGGTGCCGACGATACAGAGGTGTGTAAAATACAAATAATCTGTGCCCTCAAAGGGCCGGCCATTTTGTTCATTTTACAAAGTCTTTGGAGGGTTTATGATGATCCTCATTTGATAAATAAGGAAACTAGAGTGACAGAGGTTTAATTCATTGTTATAAGTCCTAAAACTGGTGAAATTGAGGATCTGGGCTTTATTCCAAAATTTGTTGGCTTATCAATCATCTTGGGTAATGAATGACACAAAGTAGAACTCAAGATCCCAAACAGTCCCTGACCTGGCAGTTTAAAGACCAGTGGGACAATCAATATTCAAAGAAAAAATGTCCATTAAATGTACACTTTAAGATTATAGAGATATACATATACAATTAAAGATTATAGAAAAAGTTGTAAAAGAAAATCTAGAGTTTTGCATGAAAAAGCAAGAAGAGTCTAAATTAATTTAAAACGTCAAAGAAGATTTGTAAGTAAAGTCAATGTGAGCATAGCTCATGGGCGGAGTTGGAATTGCCCAAGTGAAAAGTGGTTAAGGAGAATTAGAGACACAGGAAGCAGTAAAGAAGGCTTGGGGCTGGAGGGAGGCTCGGTGGTAGAAAGCGCTAAAGGCAAAGGCGAAGGATCAAGGGGCTGCTGGCTGCAGAGTGGAAGGTGGGTCAGCCTGAGGCAGAGCCCGAGGGTCTCACAGGCCAGGGATTTTCACTTCATCCTCAACATGATGGGAAAGGGTTGGGGTGTCCTCAATAGGGGCATGTCATGATTGTATTTTAATTTATTTTACTTTCAGATACTAGAGCTACTTAAAAAAAAAAAAAAAAAAAAAAAAAAGAAAAGAAATAAGAAAAAGTAGAATGAACACATTGCCTAGGCCAGCAAGTCTAGAGTGTCCCATTCTGTCACCTTCATGTGATCAAACACCCAGCCCAGAGACCACAGCTGCCCGCTTCTTTCTTCCCTGCTCATGTGACTTTCCATTATTGACTTGCTTGACCAGAGAATGTCAACTGCACACCCTCATTTGTGCCCCCAGGTGACTGGCTGGTGCTGTATCTAAGTCAGGCTCCATGTAAGTGGACACTCTGGGCTGGAGGACAGGGCTTCCAGAGCTGTGGACAAACTCCCTCTGTCTCTACCAGCAGGAAAGCCACTTATCGATCATATGTATACATAAACATATACGCAAAAACATTTTTCACTTCCTTTGATTTTTTTATAAAAAATGGAATGTGACTGAAATTAAACAAATGTCTGGTATTTATATCAAAATCTCTTATTTCCAGGGCTGCTTCAGAACCCAAAAGATAAGAGTAAATATCTTCTTCCTTCTCTGTCCACAAGAGAGAATTGATATCCTGCCTAAGATCCTGAACTGTTCAGAAAAGCTTATGATGCTTGATTTATTATGGCAGGAAAGTAGAATTCTTCATTTCGGAGACACTTTTCAAAAGGATAAAAATTAACATTATTTTTTGGAGTCGTTATTCAGAACTCTTCTGCTTGCAAGTGAGCAGAATTCTTCTTTCACCCAGCCCAGAAGGAAAAAAGAACAAAAGCAAAAGAAAAACCCACCATCCCTTCACTGTCTCACCATTTAAAAGGCCTGGGGCAGGCACAACTTCTGATGAATCTGTGGAATCAAATAGCATCATAGGAATTTTCCCTCTTCTCTTTGTTGTGTGTGTGTGTGTGTGTGTGTGTGTGTGTGTGTGAGAGAGAGAGAGAGAGAAAGAGAGAGAGAGAGAGAGAGAGAGAGAGAGAGAGTCAGAGAGAGAGTCTTCTTAGGCAGTCTTTCTCCACGTGGTAGCTACTAGCTGCTTCAAGATTACATTTCTGTCATCCTATCAAGCACCTATTTACCCAAAAGTCCCAGCAAATTTCTAAAACAGTCTCATTTGCCCTGCTTGGTTCACATATCTATCTTTGCAACCAATCAGTTTGACTAATGGGATGAAAAATGCTGACTGGCCACTGGTCTGTGTCATGTGCTGCATCCTACCTCACCCACTCCGCTGCCAGGGCCAGGCAAGGTCCACCCAACCACAGGGATTCAGAGAGGCACAACAGTCAGTACCTAAAGGACAATTGTTTTCAGTTTCCTAAGAATAGCCCAAACAAGGCATGCCCTGCAGGACAAATCTCCAAGGAAGCAGACAACTTGTCTCTGTTTTTTTTTTTTTTTTTTTTTTTTTTCTTCAAATATACCTGGAAACACTAGAGCACAGTTTTAAAATGAATATACTGCACGTGATTTCTCTTACATAGAATGCATTTCCTGCTTTCCCAATGAATTTAATTGAAATTTAATGATAGTGTGCAGCAGGAGGCAATGTGCTGTGGTGTGTGCCTTGGAGTCTTCCAGCCCAACGTAAGGAGTATTGTCTGATGAACCTGGGTATCAATCTGAGCAAACAGTGGGAGTCATCAGGGAAGCAGCAAAAGAGCCTGAGAGCCAGGGACAGTCCTTCTCCAAGTGGCCAGAGCCTGACTCACTGCCACTGACCTTCTCCAGCATTAGTCCATCCAGTTGGAAATTCTGATAAAAATCAGAGTGTCACCACTAAGCAGACATTGAATTTGAAATGACCTTTTTTGAGTAAATAAATTAGAAAAGACAACAGAATTAAACAGCAGCATTCGACTGCCATCACCAGAAACGTGCATGGAGGACCTGATGGCCTTCAGGTTCTGTGTTCATCTCATCCTCCAGCAACAAGTTGATGACTTCTCTCTTTCTGCTTCGTGAGGGTCCCATGCCTAAGCTACCTTTGAGGGTCTGAGCCTCTGTGTTTAACTCCGCCCAATCCATCCTGCCTGGGAACAGTTTAGGGTAAGGAGTCTGTGTCTCTGGAGAGGGGAAGGGAGACAAAAGAAGAAAGGGAGGAAGGACCTGGGTGCTGGCAACAGGAATGCTAGGGTCCCACCGGCCTCTGCCACCTTCTTGCCATGTCTTTGGGAAGGGACTTGGTGTTTGGGGATCTGTTTCCTTGTTTGTAAAATGACAATATTTACAGTTCTTACAGTGCTATCGTCAATGTTAGGAAGGTATTCTTTTTACTGGTGCTTAGCCAAGTACCTGCACAAGGCAAATAGCCAGACAGTTGAAGTTATCAACTTCTCTCCAGTTAGAATCACGAGACGGACAAGCTAACCAACAACAAATTTCCTGGGAGCGGAAAACCCGTCACCACAACAGGATGCATCTTCTTTGCTTTTGCTCCCCATGAGAAAGAGGGAAGATGAGCAGAGCTCAGGAGTGGCCCGTTCTCCTTACTCAGAGGGGAAGGGAAGACAAGAATGGCAAATCAGCATCCTCAGCACCACGGACTGGGACATCTCCTGGGACACAGGTGCACTCCTAACTGTCTTGCTGGTACACGAAGAGCTGGCGTGGGAAGGGCAGATGTGAGAACTGGCGCTTTATTCACCGGCTCATTTCCACACAGGTTCCAGTGTAAGATGAAGATAGGAGGTAGTTTTCAGTTCTCGGTGCCCATGGTCGCCTGCCCATGCTGACTTCCCTGGCTCCCTTGGATGTGTGCTTTGGGGATGCACTATGTATAGCTGGACTGCTTTCTTTCAGCACTCACCTAATTATGGTCTGTCAGGGCGCATGCTGAAAAGCATGGATTTCCTAAGCATGTCCCAGCAGTGGAGGAAATTGGCCTAAAACTCTGCTTGGCAGAAGGATAATGGCAGACTGGGATAAAAAATACATCACAACTATTTGCATATGGATAATTGAGTCTCAACTGGAATCTGAAGTCTCTTATGCTCCTTTGCCAGAATACCCAACCATTTGACTAAATGTTGTTTTGTTTTACCAAAGAAAAAAAGAGATCAGTAAGTCTCTGGGGGACCACCCTTCCCCACAAAAAGACAAACATCCTGCTGGATGAGACAGCAGCTGGTTATTTGGATTTTTCCCTTTTTACTGAAAAATTGCAGAGTATCACTGAAGATTTCTAAACAAGTGATTGATAGGAAAACTATATAATCTGTTCTAAAATCTTCTAAAATCAAAATGAATTTTCACTTTTCTACATATAAGCTTGTATATTGATTAGCACTTAAATTTGAGTCTTTATAAGTTTAGAATTTGATTGCTATTTTGTCCTCCTAGCTCTACTTTTTATTGCTTTTTTTTCTCTCTTTCTGATACCATACTAGGGTTTGCTATTTCTTTTTTCCCCCTCAGATATGGTACTTTAAGAAATGTCTGATGTTCCATGATTTGGTACCAAACTTTTATCAAGTTTTATTTTTATGATTGTAATACTGTACTGCCTGCCTGGTGTAATAGGATCATAGTTACAGTCTCGGTTTTTCTCTCTGTAGCTAGATAGATAGAGATGCAACTTTATATTTTCATGCATTTCTATGTGTCTATTTCTGCTTCTCTCTCTCTCTTATATATATATATTATATATATTATATATATAAAACGTATCTTTAAATATGTATCTGTAAATCTATGTAAACCTTCATATTACCTATATGTATATAGAGATATCTATATCTATATATATGTACATGTATATATGCATATAGGTAGAATAGTCTAGATATTGGTACATATTTGGGTGTCTTGCTCTCTATCATTCTTTTATATATGTCTCTATAAAGAAATATTTATATGCTCTCATGCATGTGTGTCTCTGTGTGTGCGTGTGTGTGTGTGTGTGTGTGTGTGTGTGTGTGCATGTGAGAGGGAGAAAGAGAGAGAGCAATAATTGTCTTTTAGAGGAAAGAATAGTTTGATGATGCGACTTTCCCTTATTTCACTATAGGCCTGGAACTGGCATCCAAACCTGTCTGTCTCTGTAAGCTGGTTTTCCTAAAGGGTGCCAATTGTGTCTTCGGTAAATGTGAGCTGCATTTTTGTGAAACTCATGTATAACATTAAGTAGCAATCAATGATGAGGAATTTCTTTTCTTCTAGTTTCTTCTGTATCATGTCAAGGACAGACTCTTAGTTTGATTTTTATAGGTATTTTTTTTTTAATTTAGTGAGAAATAATAACTATGTCTATTTATGGAGTGTGACGTGGTGTTTTGATATATGCACACATTGTGAAAGATCAAGTCAGGCTAATCAACATATCCACCCCTGCCTACTTATTATTTTCTGGCTTCGGGAAGTAGTAGTCTCTTTTTAATCTCTCTTTAATCTCCATATTTAGCATTGATGACCGAGCTCAGGCAGTCAGCAAAGACCTAGGGGGAGTTTAATTACATTTGCTTTGTTTTCAGTTAAATCTTATTTCTATTTGTTTCAAAAGATGATGTTTTTGTTTTGTAATAGTTTAGAATCGAAATGTAAATAGTTATTAAAAAAAAATGAGTGAGTTTGTCAGAAAAATATGGAGTCCAGGAGAGGGAGTGGACATTCCAACTTCACTAACGGTGGTGCTGCTGAGATTGGGCAGTGGGAGGTAAGGATTCCAGTTCCCGGCTGGTGAGGGACACTTTCTCTAGACAAACACTTGCCTTTCTTCATGAAACAGCACACCGTCCAGTTGCCATGACAGAGCTTACTCTCCTCTGTCTTGCCCAGCGTCAAACTCAGTTCCAAACAGTCACCGGCGCAAATTCATACACTATGTCCATCATATACCTTTATTTTACAACTAGAAAAGTTTTCAGATTTTTTTTTTTAACCACTTAAGTCTTCCACTACTATTTACATGGCCCTGTAAATACATGTGTGTTTCTCCCTTTGATCAGACCTTCACACCTTGAGGATGATGCCCATGTCCCGTGCATCTCTCTGTACAGGCCTGGAGGAGAGCTTGGCACAGGAGGTGTGGAATGCACCCTGGGGGATCAGCACATTCATATGTGAATGAACCAAGGCAACCGCAGATCTCCTTGCTTTATCAGAGGCTTCTCCATTTAGCAATGATGAAGTCTTTGCTTCAGGGACATCCAAATTCGGCTTTCTAAGGATTCAAAATGAGCACCTAAATAAAATAACCAAAACGAATTTTTATAATTTCTAAAGAGAGATGAGAAGCTAAGTCAATGAACTGCAGTTTTCTGGTGCCAAGTTCTCTCTCCCATTCACTGGAGGCACTTTCTTAAAACGGATATTGTCCAGTGCTTCCTGATTGGCACGGACTCTGTGCTTCCTCTAAGAGGATGGGGCTAATGGAGGAGAGTGGAAGAGGAGGTGGCTCGGTGTTGGGGAATTGCACCTGCTGCTCTGGTTGGTGAGGATTCCAGAAGCCGAAGATCATACTGCAGAAGTTAAGTGGATGGTGTTCTTTAATGAGCCTTGGGGGATGTGGCTGCTGCGGGAGGCCTACTGCTTCCCCAGCCCCCTGCCTCCCATTGCAGACTCCCCTTTGTTTCACCACTGCCAGAATTTCTCCTCTGCTATTTTATCTCCTTTCTTTTCTGTCATCAGATGACTCCTGAAATACCTTGGGGTGTAGTCGCACTTCTGGATGTTCATTATCTCTAGATGCCCTCAGCTGCAGATATTTATTTTCTGCAGACCTCAGACAGCAAACAAAACAATAAACTCTGCTGCTTGTTACGGCAGCAGAGCAATCTAAACTGTATTTTTCTTTCGGAGGCAGTTCAGAGACCTCAGCGTCTGTATCTTTTTTCCCTCTAGGGTTTCTGTTTCTCAAAAGTGAAATTATATGCCAGTGACCATTTTTCATAAGGACCCCCTTCCTCAATAACCTGGACCATTGGATTTTCTGATCTTGGCTTGATCATTGTGGCAAAGTCATTTGCAAATGAGGATTGGATTTATGGAAATGGCTGGTTTTGAGCCAAAGATGTTTGAGAATTAATGAGTAGGATTTCAGAAAACTGAGAAATTTCTTGAATGTGCTGACTTTAGAAACCTCACATTCCTTTCATAAAGAATGAACTTAAGTACCAGTTCAAGTCATTTGAATTTAAGTCAGATTGTATTTGAGATTTGGGCTGCACAGTTTGCAATTTAGTCCATGGATATTTAATAGTTTACTAATCTCTACCACCTCGATTTTTAGTTTTAGGGCCACTGTTGTTCCAAATGACTGATCAGTAGAGAAACTACCTGTATTCAAAAGCCACCTTTTATTTCTCTAGCAGCCGCTCTATAAAATGTAACAAGTGAGAAAATAACCAGAAGAAGAAAGAGTAGTAGAAACAACAGGGAAGGCAATTTCAGAGTAATTCTTTTTTCTTTACATGCAATTGCTTAAAGTAGGTACCTCATGTTTTATTCCATAAGGTTTTGTCTGTAATAGTATTTACTATAAATGCTTGACAGTAATAGTAAGATGTTCACCAAGAGTGAAGAAACAGTGTCAATAATTTCTCCTTGAAACTTAGTCTGTTTATCGTCTGTGATTATTTTCAGGTGCATTAGCTATAAAATCTACCATGGTGGATTAACCAAATGGGCATTTGTTTTCCTCACATGGTTGGTGGGCTGAAGGAGTAATCCACAAGTGAAAGGGTAGCATGAGGATTCTGGCCTGGATCCAGGTTTCATCTACAGTTCTCTTGTGCTTTCCTCCGCCATGTGCCAGCATGGCTGCTGAGGCTACTGCCTCTGTGTTGGCATGCCAAGCAGAAAGATGGAGAAGGGCAAAGGGCACATGGCAAGTGTCAGCCTGGTCTGGTCCTTCTTTTTTGGAAAATCATGTCTGTCTCTGAAATCCCATGCAGTAGAGTCCCACTTTCATTTCACAGATGACAATCTAGTCACAGATTTATCCTTTGCTGCAAGAAAGCTTGGAGACTTGTGACTTTTTCCTGAGTATGTGGCTACTTAGAACAAAGTTGACTAAAAACAAAAACAAAAACAAAAGCAATACTTGTGTGTGACGAATAGTGCCTGCTTGACAGACAAATTCAACATGCTGTTGTTCAGGGCAGAACAAAGGCTCAGTCGTTTCAGATTAGGTCCCTTGTATATTTTATGTAACAAAGTAAATGTCAATAAACAGAGGAAGAGAAACCAGAAGCATTTTCCTTAGAAACGTGGGCAGATCCCAAGTTCTGTCCAGGAGAGACCGTCTGAGTCCAAAGACTTAGTGCATTCACAGGAAGGTGGCCATGGTGGTGATGGTGGCCATGGTGGTGATGGTGGTGGGGGTGGTAATGCCCCTGCAGATGCCCACGTTGGGGCGGGGGTGGCACAGGGCGGGGAAGGAGACTAAAGATTTACAGTTTGTTTTTTAAGATAGCAGAGACGATGATTTCCTGACTCCACTACTGACTTACTCCATGATGCTAACCCGCTTTGCTTTGTTTTCCCCTACTGTAAGATGGGGACTGTGCTAAAGCCCACTTCACAAGGTGGTTGCAGAAAATAAGTAAATGTTTGCAAAGCATTCGGTCCTGAGTCTTTTACAGAGCCCTTTTAAAAGAAGTAAAACAATCCCCACTGTGGAAGAATTTCAGCTCCTTTTGCTTTTGCAGACATCAGGTTGTATCTTTATCTGGTTTGGTGTCCCCTTCACTGCTGGGCCTGTCTTTCTGGATTGTTGGAGTCCAGTCAGTGCTTACTGAATTGGTAAATGAATCCCAGCTAAAGCTAAAGCATCTTTGGTTTGGCTCTCCTTGACTGCTGCATACTTATGTACCATGTCACAACTCCCACATAATGTGGACTGGACTTTGAGTAATTTCAGTTGATTCAGGAAGAGCTTTCATGGCACATTCATCAAATATCTCCTGATATGATGTAATTTCACATGAAGCTTGACTTCTACATGATAACATAGGGAACATATGCTTAGCACACCAACCTAAGTATTCATTGATTGACAGTTGGATATTTTCTTTTTAATTCTGAAAGTAGTAAATTGTCATTCTTCTATGTACCTTGGTCTTTGGGAAATTTTAGTTAGTGTTGCATCTGTCCCAAAGTCTGCTCATTTTTGGAAACAAGAAGGCTAGATATCTGTGAGTTTGTAGGTAGCATAACTGGATAGTCTCTTAGGTGACTCTACTAAACTTATTTCAATTTTCTGTATCTTCAACTCTTCTCAGCTCATTTACAAATTAAGCAAGTAACATCCTTGGAATTGGGCTATTTAGAATCTATTCCAGCTTCACAATTTATTAGCTACATCATTTGGGTAAGTGATTTAAACTTTCTGCATCTTAGTCTCCTTTACATTAAGGTAGGGTTTTTAACACTTCTTCTCATAGGCTTACACTCAAGATCAAACGAGATATTCCAGCATGATTTTAGAACAGAATCTGATGCTGCTCATGACAAAACAAAATAACATTTGGCATTTGAGACAAAGATAAATAAGTATCCAGTACCACAGGAAGATGATCAGTCACTGTACATTGTTTGTGTTGATGTTCGAGATCATAGATGGAATTTTGATGGACCCATCAGTATTTTGAAACTATGAACAGAGGACTGCATTTGGTGCTATTTTATGTCTTATTCAAGATGTCATTTCAGCCAACTATAAGATGCTATTGCTATGTGATAACCACTGTGCATGTGAGCTGTAGCTATGGACACTGTACATAGGCAGCCCCTGACTTGGGATGCTTTGACTTATAAGTTTTTGGCTTTGTGATGGTGCCAAGTGGTATGTGTTCAGTAGAAATGGTACCTTGAGTTTTGAATTTTGCTCTTGTCCTGGGCGAGCTGTGTGTAGCACCGTGCTCTCTTGTGGTGCTGGGTAGTGGCAGTGAGCTGCAGCTTCTGGTCAGTCCCAAGGTCAGGAAGGTAAACCATCGTCACTGCTGTGTTGTTCAGCTATGGTGTTTGATAGGTTAAGTGCATCGAATGCATTTTTTACTTAAATATTTTAATTTATGATGGGTTTATGTGGACGTGTTTCCATCATAAGTCAAGGAGCATCCATTATTTATTTAATGAATATTGATCACTTATTAATTGTTAGGCAGATCATAATACTGAACTTCATATTAATTTTGTCTCTTTTTTCAAAAAACTGCCAGTTTTCATGCTTCCTGTGGTAAAGAATATCCTTGTGTAATTTTATAAAAGGGAGTTTCTAAAGAAAGTAAATAATAAATTAGATAAATAATCAAAAGGAAATTATAATCCACTTTTCTGTGTAATAACTTTTATATTTTTTTAATATCCTAAAATTTTACAAGTTTTGCACGAAGTATTTAGCTCTTTGCACAATTTCCCTAGTAGTATTTTTATAGATACCTTCAGGTTATAAAGCTGTAAATGTATTTCTGCACTCTAAAAATTTATACATTTAAATTAATTCATATTTGTCTTTTCTTCTTCCTAATTTAAGTGATTGGGTGAAGCTTTAGTATATCCATGTTAGAATGCTATTTGCTTTTCTCTGAGATGCTTTCCTGATAAAATGCATTATTGGTTTTCTGTTAGGCTGTGGGCATTGTAAAATTAGACCCCTTTTGTTCTATCACAAACACCCAGTATTCAACCATTCATTCACTCAATTCTTGAGTAACAAGTAACACAGAATCGGAGTTCCGCTTACAAAATATTTACTGAATAAACTGGGCAAATGTATTTGGGATACTGGAGGAGAAAGATGTACATGGAAAGGTGGAGAAAGAAGCTATCCGTAATCATGCTTGCTAACACTTCAGTGTGCTTTCCTGCCATTTGCTTTTACTGTGTGTATACACGTCAGGCAGTTATAAGATCAGCTCTTCATGTACACAAACTTAAGCAGATTTTGTCACTTCTAAGCAAACATTTATAGGGAAATAACTTGAAGCCTTTACTTAAATTGAAGATAAGATTTTGCACTGACTTAATGTTCTTGCAGTGGGTTCAAATCCTAGTGCAATCGACCAAGGCCATCTCCCTCCACCAAGGAGCTACGGAAACGGGAACCTCTTCAGCTAGAGCTCTGACTTCCACGACAGTCTAGCTGGGCAGTCAGCAAGGACCTGTGTGGCTTGTGCTTCTAAGTCACCTCAGTGCAATGATAACTTGTCACCCCTTCTGACTTGGAGAGCAGACCCCCAGATCCCTTACTTGTAATTCTCAGGTGCAAAAAAAATGTGAATATCTGAATTTTATTTTTGGTGAAGTTGTAACCAAACTTAATGTGGTGATAAAACATAACCCAAACTGATTAAAGGCAAGCAGTAATTCTCATTCATGCATCTGACTGCAGAAATAGAAAGGTGATCAATTATTGGCACAACTACATCATCATTCTATGTATTTAAAATGCACATTGTACCCCAAGTGTATATATGCAATTATGACTCATCAGTTAAAATAATATGAATAAAAAAATAAGTGGGACATTATTAGTGCAAATCAAACTCTGCCCTCTGGGTTACAGAAAAGGACTTTGGAAGATGCTAATTTTTTTAAAGAGGTGATACTATGTTCTGGGTAATAACAACTGGACTAAAGAAAAAGGCAAGAGCTATTACTTGTCAGCTGGTTCTGACCGCTTGAGAAAGCCAGTGATCCTCTTTATGGTCAGTTCCTCCTCTGATAACTGAGATCAATAACAGTGGCTGCTGTTTACATAGGGTTATTGTGTGAGCACATGCACAGTGACCGATGTGGCACATTGGTGACAGAAGCACGTGCAGTCCAGGCATATGGTGCTTTACTAATTCTTCCACTGTGTTCACAAGATCAAGATTGATGGTTGATGTGGAATTTGCTCTTCAAATAGCCACTAATGAGTGGTAGTGGAAAATCCCCAATAATTCATCTTAACATCTAGATGATTAAAAGACACACCCTAGATCAATACCACTTTGCCTCTCTGAACAAATATTGAATCTCCAGGTCAGCAAATATTCAGGGATTATTCCGAAATAATTATTCTGATAATTGGAACTTTATAAACTGATGTTCAGTGTAACCAAGTATAATAATTTATTAATAAGTATTTGAAGAGGAAAAGGCAGGACAAGGGAGACCAGCACTTCATAATGTATCCAGATGCACTTGTTCCTTATTAAACATGCAACACCAACTGTTCTTTGTTAAAATGAAATATTTCATTGAACATCTTAGTGTATAAATTATTGATGGGCTCGTTTCAACAGTTTCCTAGTGGAATTTGAGTCTGATTTTCATTCGTAGAACACAGTATCCTTTCCAGATAAAACCATCTCCAGGTAGTCAACTTTTCATTCTCACTGTTGACTTTCTCTGACCCTTTCATGAAGTTGAAACTGGCTTAATTCTCTATTTTCCAAGAAAAGATGGGCTGCAATATTGTTTATTTCCTGATGATTCATGATGATGCTTCAAAGGCTTTTTAAAGGCTAATTTTAAAAGTATGTTTTTTTAAATTCCTACTTTACATTATTTCCAAGGTTGAAATTCTTAAAGCTTCATGATTGAATATATATATATATATTTTTTTTTTCTTCTGAAATATCTGAAACATTAGTTTGTTACCCATTACAACAAAACAAGTAACATTGTCTCCTTTGCGGTCTCCATAAATTGAATTTGAAAGGTAGTTTTTGCTCAGGTATTCATATGAGGTAGGTGTTTTCCTATTTTAGGATGAAATTGCAAACTATCTGGAGCAGCAATAACTAAAACACCTTCAGAGAATTCATTTGAGTGTCTTGATGGGAGCAATGTATTTCTTTCACTTAATTCATACAAGCCTTTTAACGAAAGATGACCTAATGAATACTGAAAAGGGTCCTGGTGTGTTCAAGGGCAGGATTTAAAGGAAAGCTTTAGTAGGTCTCATTTATAACAGGATCTGTCTACAAGCTTGATGGAGTCCCAAATTGTCATCATTAATGCTACTCCTATGGACATCTTAAGAAGACTGACTTTATTTGCAAGGAAGGTTACTGGGGATTGAACCTAGGGGCAGCTTGCCACTGAGCTACATCCTCAGACCTTTTTAGTTTTTGTTTTCAGACAGGATCTCACTAAGTTGCTGAGGCTGGCCTTGAACTTGTGATTCTCCTGTCTTGGCTCCTGAGTCACTGGTATCACAGGTGTGTGCCACCATGCCCAGCAAGAAGACTGACATTTTAACTGGGTTAAAACTCCTATTAACTGTTGAGACAGTCATAAGTCAGTCGGGGATGTAGGCATATAAACAGTAGTGCCACACACGCCAACGAGACTGAATGGACACTTGGATGTGAATACAGTTTATGACAACCTCCTTCCTAGATGTGGGTTGTGTTCAGCTCCTTCAGCTCTGTGAGCCTAAGCAGAGAATGTGACAATATACTTTTAATTGTGTTTACCTTTTCTAAACAACTATTTTTCGATTATATGTATTTTTTTTTTTCTGAGTGAAGATGAATCTTGGAATTTCATGAAAAATAAAAACTG
Source organism: Sciurus vulgaris (assembly GCF_902686455.1). Lineage (NCBI taxonomy): Eukaryota > Metazoa > Chordata > Mammalia > Rodentia > Sciuridae > Sciurus > Sciurus vulgaris. Next base: position 196,908,008 of record NC_136462.1, read on the forward strand.
TGGCACTTCAAAGGACATGGAAGAAAGAAAGGAGAAAAGAAAGAAAGAAGAAAAAAAGAAAAAGAGTCCCTGAGACTGGGAGAAAATATTTGGAAATCAAATATGTAAGAGATTTTTATTCAGAATATACAAAGAACTCTTACAACTCAATAATAAGAAATTGAATAATTTACTTCACATAGGATTTGAATAGATATTTCTCCAAAGAAGATATGTGAATGGCCAGAAAGCAAACAAAAAGATTCTCAACCCCATAGGTCACAAGGGAACTGCAAATTGACGCAACATTGAGATGCTATTTTACACCCATTAAAAGAGTATCATCAAAAGTCTTGCATTTAAACAGGCTGGGGAGGATGTGTATGAACTGGAGCCCTCTTGTGCTTGGGTGGGGATGTAAGATGGGGCACCACTTTGGAAAACAGATTGGCCGTTTCTCAACATGTCAAAATTGAGTTATCTTATGGACCCAGAAGTTCTGCTTTTAGATAGATATTCTAGAAAATTGAAAAGTGAGTCTATGTGAAGTCTTTCACAGGATTTTTCAACCAATATTCCTACTAGGCAAATTGGGTAAACAACTCTACTATCTGCCAAATCTGTCACACACCAAACAAAACCTGGTATCGCTCTCTGATCAGAGAATATTTGTCAATTAAAGCACTAACACACACTACAACACTTGTGGGCTTCCTGGATTCTGCACTAAGTAAAAGCAGCCAGATATGCCCACCATATGACTTTACATGCAACAAAGGCAGAGCTCTAAGATAAAGAGCAAATTCGTCGTTTCCTTGGCACCGGTGGGAAAGGGCACAGGTTTCCATTTGAGGTGATGCAAATAGTTTCTAAAATTAGTTTGGGGCAATGCTTGTGCATTCTGTAAATATAACAAAATCATTGAGTCATTGCTTAAAATGGATGGATTGTTAGTTGGTAGATTTATCTCAAAATTGTTAATTAAAAATACCTGAGAATAAATTTCAGAAATACAGAAAATTTCATAGATGAGACATACATTCACCTATAATTGTCCTATCCCTCCAGATTTTCTGAAGGTCAACTGCTGAATTTTAAGCATTAAATTTATGCCCATAATGTTTATTAATATTGCATATTTACACCCATGATATTTATTGATATTATTTACTATTTATTTAACAAGAATGTTTGGAGAGCAGCTATATGTCCTTGATGCTGAGGGGTGAACTGGAAATAATCTTGGTGTAAGGAAATGGAGTTGGTCAGGTTCCTGCACCTGGACATACAGGAAGCAGTCCCTAACATATTTTCTGTATTCAGGAGCAACAGTACATTGTATTTTTATGTAACCTGTGATGTCATAATCGGCATGCTGCTGGTTCTGTTGCTGTTTAGTGTATAGATTGACTGGGACCTTCTGCTGCACAGATTGCCCACCCCTACAAAGGCATGTTAGATCTCGCAATAGTCACGCATGTTTTCTTCAGGTTGCTCAAATCTCAAGTCAACCTACCTGGGATTGAATGGTCATGAAACACTTGGACTTCTGGGTTTAGGGACTAGTGTGTGCAGGGGTTCATAATTACACTGATCGACATTTAACTGTGATTTGATGAGCACTGTGACAGGAATGTCCAGGGCACTGATCATAAACCTGGGGTGGGGTCTTAACTTTTAGCGTATGCATGATTTTCTTATAGCTTAAATATTGTAGTGGGTTGAATTGTGTCCTCCCTGCAGAAAGGATGTTGTAGTCCTGGTCCCTGGTAACTCTGAATAGGACCTATTTAGCTTATTTGGATCTTTTTTTAAATTTTCTTTATCCTAGTATTTCTATTTTATTTATTTATTTATTTATTTATTTTTATTGTAAACAAGTGGGATACATGTTGTTTCTCTGTTTGTACATGGAGTCAAGGCATACCATTTGTGTAATCATAAATTTACATAGAGTAATGTTGTTTGATTCATTCTGTTGTTTTTTCCCTTCCCCCCACCCCTCCCACCCCTCTTTTCCCTCTATACAGTGCTTCCTTCCTCCATACTTGCCCCCCTCCCTAACCGTAACTCTAACCCTAACACTAACCCTTCCCTTCCCCCATTATGAGTCATCATCCATTTATTAGCGATATCATTCGTCCTTTGGTTTTTTGAGATTGGCTTATCTCACTTAGCATGATATTCTCCAATTTCATCCATTTGCCTGCAAATGCCATAATTTATCATTCTTTATGGCTGAGTAATATTCCATTGTATATATATACCACAGTTTCTTTATCCATTCATCAATTGAAGGGCATCTAGGTTGGTTCCACAGTCTGGCTATTGTGAATTGAGCAGCTATGAACATTGATGTGGCTGTATCTCTGTAGTATGCTGATTTTAAGTCCTTTGGGTATAGGCCAAGGAGTGGGATGGCTGGGTCAAATGGTGGGTCCATTCCAAGTTTTCTAAGGAATCTCCACACTGCTTTCCAGAGTGGCTGCACTAATTTGCAGCCCCACCAGCAATGTATGAGTGTACCTTTCTCCCCACATCCTCGCCAACACCTGTTGTTGCTTGTATTCTTGATAATCGCCATTCTAATTGGAGTGAGATGGAATCTTAGGGTGGTTTTGATTTGCATTTCTCTTATTACTAGAGATGTTGAGCATTTTTCCATATGTTTGTTGTTTGCTTGTAGATCTTCTTCTGTGAAGTGTCTATTCATTTCCTTAGCCCATTTGTCGACTGGATTATTCGTATTCTTGGAGTAGAGTTTTTTTGAGTTCTTTATAGATTCTGGAGATTAGTGCTCTATCTGAAGTATGATTGGCAAAGATATTCTCCCACTCTGTAGGCTCTTTCTTCGCATTGCTGATAGTTTCCTTTGCTGAGAGAAAGCTTTTTAGTTTGAATCTATCCCAGTTATTGATTCTTGCTTTTATTTCTTGTGCTATGGGAGTCCTGTTAAGGAAGTCTGGTCCTAAGCCGACATGTTGAAGATCTGGACCTACTTTTTCTTCTATAATCTGCAGGGTCTCTGGTCTGATTCCGAGGTCCTTAATCCATTTTGAGTTTAGTTTCATGCATGGTGAGAGATATGGGTTTAGTTTCATTCTGTTGCATATGGATTTCCAATTCTCCCAACACCATTTGTTGAAGAGGCTATCTTTTCTCCATTGCATATTTTTGGCCCCTTTGTCTAGTATGAGAAAATTGTATTTATTTGGGTTTGTGTCCGTGTCCTCTATTCTGTACCATTGATCTACCTTTCTATTTTGGTACCAATACCATGCCGTTTTTGTTACTATTGCTTTGTAGTAGAGTTGAAGATCTGGTATTGCAATACCCCGTGTTTCACTCTTCCTGCTAAGGATTACTTTAGCTATTCTAGGTTTCTTATTCTTCCAGATGAACTTCATAATTGCTTGCTCTATTTCTGTAAGGTACACCATTGGGATTTTAATTGGAATTGCATTGAATTTGTATAGCACTTTAGGTAGTATGGCCATTTTGACAATATTAATTCTTCCTATCCAAGAACATGGAAGATCTTTCCATCTTCTAAGGTTTTCTTTAATGTCCTTCTTTAGTGTTCTGTAGTTCTCATTGTAGAGGTCTTTCACCTCTTTTGTGAGATTGATTCCCAAGTATTTTATTTTTTTCGAGGCTATTGTGAATGGGGTAGTTTTCCTAATTTCTCTTTCTCAAGATTCATCACTTATGTATAAAAATGCATTGGATTTATGAGCATTGATCTTGTAACCTGCTACTTTACTGAATTCACTTATGAGTTCTAAGAGTTTTCTGGTGGAATTTCCGGGTTCCTCTAAACATATAATCATGTCATCAGCGAACAGGGATAGTTTGAGTTCTTCTTTTCCAATTCATATCCCTTTAATTTCTTTGGTTTGTCTAATTGCTCTGGCTAGAGTCACAAGAACAATATTGAATAGAAGTGGTGAAAGAGGGCATCCCTGCCTTGTTCCAGTTTTTAGGGGGAATGCTTTCAGTTTTTCACCATTTAAAATGATATTAGCTATGGGCTTAGCATAAATGGCCTTTACAATGTTAAGGAATGTTCCCACTATCCCTATTTTTTCTAGTGTTTTGAGCATGAAGGGGTGCTGTATTTTATCAAATGCTTTTTCTGCATCTATTGAAATAATCATGTGATTCTTGACTTTAAGTCTATTGATATGGTGAATGACATTTATTGATTTCCTGATGTTGAACCAACCTTGCATCCCTGGGATGAAACCCACTTGATCATGGTGCACTATCTTTTGAATATGTTTTTGTATGCAATTTGCTAAAATTTTGTTGAGAATTTCTGCATCGATGTTCATTAAGGATATTGGTCTGAAATTTTCTTTCCTTGATGAGTCTCTGTCTGGTTTAGGTATCAATGTGATATTGGCTTCATAGAATGAGTTTGGGAGGGTTCCCTCCTCTTCTATTTTATGGAATACTTTGAGAAGTATTGGAATGAGCTCTTCTTTAAAGGTTTTGTAGAACTCGGCTGAGAACCCATCTGGTCCCGGACTTTTCTTTGTTGGTAGGCTTTTGATGACTTCTTCTATTTCAGTACTTGAAATTGATCTATTTAAATTGTCTATGTCCTCCTCGTTCAGTTTAGGCAATTCATATGTCTCTAGAAACCTGTTGATGTCTTCGAAATTTTCTATTTTGTTGGAGTATAGATTTTCAAAGTAGCTTCTAATTATGTTTTGTATTTCAATCCTGTCTGTTGTGATAGTTCCTTGTCATTCCAATTTTAGTGATTTGGGTTTTCTCTCGTCTTCTCTTTGTTAGTGTGGCTAAAGGTTTATCAATTTTGTTTATTTTTTCGAAGAACCAACTATTTATTTTGTCAATTTTTTGTATTGTTTCTTTTGTTTCAATTTCATTGATTTCAGCTCTGAGTTTAACTATTTCCTGTCTTCTACTTCTTTTGGTGTTGGTCTGTTCTTCTTTTTCTAGGGCTTTGAGCTGTAGTGTTAGGTCATTTATTTGTTGAGTTTTACTTCTTTTATTAAATGCGCTCCATGAAATAAATTTCCCTCTAAGTACTGCTTTCATAGTGTCCCAGAGATTTTGATATGATGTTTCTTTGTTCTCATTTACCTCTAAGAATTTTTTAATTTCCTTCCTAATATCTTCTGTTATCCATTCATCATATAATAGCATATTGTTTAATCTCCAGATGTTGGAAAAGTTTCTGTGTTTTACTCTTTCATTTATTTCTAACTTCAATCCATTATGATCTGATAGAATACAAGGTAGTTTCTCTATCTTCTTGTATTTGCTAACATTAGCTTTGTGGCATAATATATGGTCTATTTTAGAGAAGGATCCATGTGCTGCTGAGAAGAAAGTGTATTCGCTCTTGGTTGGATGGTATATTCTATAAATGTCCGTTAAGTCTAAATTATTGATTGTGTTATTGAGATCTATGGTTTCTTTGTTCAATTTTGTCTGGAAGATCTGTCCAGTGGTGAGAGAGGCATGTTAAAATCACCTAGTATTATTGTTTTATGGTCTATTTGGTTTCTTTGAAATTGAGAAGGATTTGTTTGACATACATGGATGAGCCACTGTTTGGGGCATAGATGTTTATGATTGTTATATCTTGCTGATTTATGCTTCCCTTAAGCAGTATGAAATGACCTTCTTTATCCCTTCTGACTAACTTTGGCTTGAAGTCCACATTATCGGAAATGAGGATGGATACTCCAGATTTTTTGCTGAGTCCATGTGCACGGTATGTTTTTCCCCATCCTTTCACCTTTAGTCTATGGGTATCTTTTTCTATGAGGTGAGTCTCTTGTAGGCAACATATTGTTGGATCCTTCTTTTAATTCCAATCTGCCAGTCTATGTCTTTTGATTGATGAATTCAGACCATTAACATTCAGGGTTATTATTGAGATATGATTTGGTGTCCTGGTCATTTGGTTCATTTTTTAAATTTATTTATTTATTTATTTGAAACAACTTGGTTCCTCCTTTATTTGACAATTCCTTTAGGATAATTCCTCCCTTTGCTGATTTGCTTCTTTGTTTTTCATCTCTTCCTCATGGAATATTTTGCTGAGAATGTTCTGTAATGCTGGCTTTCTTTTTGTAAATTCTTTTAGCTTTTGTTTATCATGGAAAAATTTTATCTCATCATCAAATTTGAAGGTAAGTTTTGCTGGGTATAAGATTCTTGGTTGGCATCCATTTTCTTTCAGGACTTGAAAAAATGTTGTTCTAGGCCCTTCTAGCTTTTAGGGTCTGGATTGAAAAATCTGCTGATATCCGTATTGGTTTCCCCCTGAATGTAATTTGGTTCTTTTCTCTCACAGCCTTTAAAATTCTGTCTTTATTTTGTATGTTAGGTATTTTCATTATAATGTGCCTTGGTGTGGGTCTATTGTAATTTTGTGTATTTGGAGTCCTATAAGCCTCTTGAACTTGATTTTCCATTTCATTCTTCAGATTTGGGAAATTTTCTGATATTATTTCATTGAATAGATTGTTCATTCCTTTGGTTTGTTTCTCTAGGCCTTCCTCAATCCCAATAATTCTTAAATTTGGCCTTTTCATGATATCCCATAGTTCTTATAGATTCTGTTCATGATTTCTTACCATCTTCTCTGTTTGTTCAACTTTGTTTTCAAGGTTAAATATTTTGTCTTCAATGTCTGAGGTTCTGTCTTCCATGTGTTCTATCATACTGGATATGCTTTCTATGGAGTTCTTAATTTGGTTTATTGTTTCCTTCATGTCAAGGATTTCTGTTTGTTTTTTTTTTCAATATATCTAACTCTTTATTGAAATGATCTTTTGCTTCCTGTATTTGCTCTTTTAACTGTCGATTGGTGCAATCATTCAATGCTTGCATTTGCTCTTTCATCTCATCGTTTGCTTCTCTGATCATTTTAATTATGTACATTCTGAACTCCTTTTCTGTCATTTCTTCTGCCATGCTGTCATTGGGTTTTATTGATGTAACATCTAGATTTGTTTGCAGCATTTTCTTTCCTTGTTTTCTCATATTGTAAAGGTATCAGTGGACCGCTGAGATATTGCAGATTTCCTCTATTGACTTACAATGTCCTTGAAGATTTCTATATATATATATCCCCTCTTAGCCTTCAGTAGGCTGAAGTCTTGGAGGAAGTTGATAATGCGGTTCTCCACAAGGAAGCTGCCTCTCTAGGAGTGGTGTCCTTCAGGTGGGGTATATTCCCTGCTAGTGGGCAGAGGTGCCTCCACTTGTTGACCAATGGTCATCCAAAGGGGAACTAGGCTACGGGCTGAGGCAAGGCCTGTTTGGGCCTGAGTCTCTGGTTTTACCGTCCTTGTGGGGAAACCTCACCCAGCAGGGAAGACTCACCCGGTGGGGAGGTCTCGCTGGTCAGTTCCCTCCTAGAGGTTCCCCTCAATTTACAGCTACCACCTGGGCAGGGCTGCCTTCCTCTGCAACGTTCCCAGGGGCCCGGCCCTACCTGCTGGGCCTGGGAGCCTCACCCTTCGCAGCTGAATCTCCTTAGGCTGCCCCTCCTCAGAGAATCTGCCCGCAGGCCTGGAACCTTCGCTCCGCCCTAAGCCTAAGCCCTAAGCCGTCTCTGTGCGGCTCTTCCACCAAGAAGCCTCCTAGGTCCTGGACCCTCCTCTGCACCTAATCGCCTGGCTATGCGGCCCCTCCTCTGAGCAGCCACCTGGGGCCCCGAACAGTTGCTCTGAGTCCCAGAGACCCGCTGCACGCCTCTTCCTCCAGACAGCCGCCGGTTTTCTGGTGTGGTCACTAGGAGTCCAAGCAACTCACTGCGAGCCTCCTCCTCCCGCCAACTGCCTGTAGCCCTCGGCAATCACTCCGAGTCGAAGTGACCCGCCCCGTTCCTCCTCTTCCTCCAGGTAACCCCCCGGGTGTTCAGGAGCGGTCACTCTGAGCGGCTCTGAACACGTGACCCGCTGCACGCCTCCTCTGGGCAGCCGCCCGGAGCTCTGTTGCGGCCACTCGAGACCAAGCGACCCACCACGCTTCTCCTACAGGCAGCCCCCCTGTGTTCAGGAGTGGTCGCTTTAAGTCCAAACAACTCACCAATCACCTCCTCCTCTGAGCAGCCACCTGGAGCTCTAATGCAGTCACTGCGAGTCCAAACGAACCCGCCACGCTCCTCCTCCTCCTCCTCCTCAGGGCAGGCCCCGGTGTTCAGAAGTGGTCTGAGTCCAAATAGCTTTGCCACGCAGCTTCTCCTCTGGCAACCGCCTGTAGCTCTGGTGCAGTCATTCCGAATCCAAGCCGGCCATGCTCCTCCTCCTCCTCCTCAGGGCATGGCCCGGTGTTCTGAGTCCACACAGCTCTCCTCGCCACTCCTCCCTGGGGCAGCCACCAGAGCCCCAGTGGTTTGCTCTGAGTCCCAGCGCTGTGCTGAGCGGGCCTCCTCTACGATGCTCCCAGTTGTCCGAGTTCACTGCTCCAGCGGGGGGAGGGGCGTCTCGCCGGGCATGCTCTACTTCACAAAGTTCCCTGCGTTCCGGGACTACTGCCCCATCCGGGGCGCCTCCCCAATGGGAGAGACTCACCTGGCTGCTTTGAGTTGGTCCCAAGTCTCTCAATATCTCCTCTTTTGAATCCTGAGTCCTGGGAGCAACATGAAATGCAGCCACCCTCTAAGCCGCCATCTTGAAAACCCTTATTTGGATCTTTATAGATGTAATCAGGTGAAAATAACATCATACCACCAATATTGGAGGCAAGCAAATTAAAAACGAGATCCTAATCTGCTATGGTTGGAAATTCTCATGAGAAGGGAATTTTGGACATATGTATGCACAGAAGGAGACGATGTGAAGACACTAGGGAAGGACACCTACAAGGGCCACCAGAAGCTAGGAGGGAGGCTGGCTACAGAACCTAATCCCTTCAGAAGGAGTAAACACTGCTCAAACCTGAACTTCCTTTCCAGCCTCCAGACCTGGGAGACCCTAATTTTCTTCTGTTGAAGTCATCTTTTTATTGTACCTTGTTAGCAAAATCCTGGGACACTATACAAATGACCTCAATCTCTTAAAATCATGTTGCTTTAAAATAAATTCCCAATTCTTACCTTTAGTGTGTTTGAAGAACCTCCATGCTTTACTTCTAATGTATAACTTAGGTTTGTTCCCATTTTTTTTTTTCACTATTTATTCTGAAATAATTTCAGACTTACAAAACAGAGGAGGAAGACTTCCACTTCTGGGAAGATGATTACACACACCTTTCCCTATTTCATTCCCTATGTAGAACTAAACCTTTGGGTATTATGTTTGAAAAAACACCAAAAAACTCTGAAGGTCGAGGCAGAGAGGTGATGGACTTTAGACTAAGAAACAACATGGCAGTGAGTTCACTGGGCTCTTTCTGGACAAGTCAATATAGAGAGGTTAGTGTTTTCAACAAATAAGCCTGGGACAATGGGACATCCACACACAAAATATATTTATGTAGGCACAGATCTTATATCTTTCCCTCAAATTAATTTTAAAGTCAATAATATGCATAATAATACAAACCATAAAACTTATAAAAAACCCTATAACATATGCACAACATATGTATATGATCTTGAGTTTGGTGATGAACTTTCAAATAGAACAAAGAAAGCACGATATATGAAAAAAATAATTGATAGATGGACTCAAACTTATAAATTTTGGCTCTGTGAAAATCACTGTTCAAAGAATGGAAAGACAAAGCAATGGACTGAAGAATACTTAAAAAATGCTTGTCTGATAAGAGACTTGTATCCTAAATATACAAAGAATTCTTTAAATCTCAGCAGTAAGAAAAAATTCTGTTTTTTTAATGACTCCATCTACCTCCTCCATTAGTATATCAACTATTCTTTCTGCCTTAAGTTTTGGTGGTCACCCTAGAATTTGAAATAAGCATTATGACTGAATCCAAGTACTCCTTCAATACTGGACCACTCATTTGTAGGGCAGATACCTTATAGCAGGAAGCTTTCCATCCCTCCTTCCCTCCCATCCCATGGTAGGGTTGTAAGTTCACCTAACTTTCACATCTACTAAAGTCATCCAATATATTGTTACTATTATTATTTTAAAGGCCATTTATCTTTCATTATGAGTAGGAACACACAACTTTATTTTATCTTTCTTTATTCTGCCTCTGATGCTCTTCTTTTCTTCATGCAGGTCTGCGTTCCTGACCTTTATAATTTACTTCTCCCTGAAAAACTCTGAACATTTTCTCAGCACAACTGTGCTGCTTGACATAATCTCTTCAGCTTTTGTTTCTGAGAAAATCTTTATCTCTTCTTTCATTTTTCAAGGATAATTTCAACTGGATCTAAAAGTATATGGCAATAGCGGGAATTGTGTGGGGAGATGGAAGATCACATATCCAAACAGGAAGTTAGAGAGGTTGGGTCTCCCCTTGAACCTAAGAACCTCCCATGAGGTCCTTTCTCTTAAACATTCCTGCTGCCAGCATCCCACCACCTGTGGACCAAGCTTCCAATACATAGATGTTGGGGGAACACACTTAACCATATCCAAACCATAGCACTCCATGTGATCATATTTTTTGACATGTTTTTCTGAAGTTCTGCTACCTATTGTTTCTGTCATTAATTTTGAAAATTTATCGGTCTCTATTTAAATATTTGTTCTCCTCCATTTGCTTTCTTCTTCCTGTGGTAGTCCAGTTATGGAGTCAACCCTCCCTATCTGTGGATTCTGTGCCCTTAGATTTAAACAATTGCATGTTGAATTTTTTAAAAAATGTATCTGTAGTGAACACATACATTCTTTTTTCTTGTCATTATTTCCTAAATGATATAGTGTGACAACTATTTACCAAGAATTTACATTGTATGAGATGTTATGAGTAATCTAGTGATGATTTCAAATATATGAGAGGTTATACATATATTATACTCAAATACTATATCATTGTTATATTAAGTCCTTGAGCATCTATAGACATTGGTGTCCTCAAGAGGTCCTGGAGTCAATGGCCCATGAACATCAAAGGACAACTATACATATAATACACTTTTGAAACTGTCTCTGAGTTTAAAAAATGTTCAGTATTATTGTTTTTTTTTTCTTTGATTTTTTTTGGGGGGGAGAGGGGCAGGCATTGTGACATCTGTTCCTTGTGTTTTATCATATTTAATCTTTTTAAAAGTTTTTTTTTTTAACATTTTACTTATTTTGTTGTTTTTAGTTATACATGTCAGGAGAATATATTTTGGCAGATTATACAACATAGAGTATAATTCACTGTATTTAGGATCCCACTTTTGTGGTAGTATATGATGCGGAGTTACCCTGGTCATGTATACAAATACGAGGTTAGGAAAGGTACAACTGATTAATTCTACTGTCTTTCCTATCCCCTCCCCACTCCCTTCCTTCATTTCCCTTTGTCTAATCCAATGGAATTCTGTTATTCCACTCCCCAACTTCCCTTGTTTGGGGTTAGCATCCACAAATCAGAAAAATCATTCAGCCTTTGTTTTTTGGGGATTGGCTTATTTCACTTAGCATGTACCAGCAAATGCCATATTTCATTCTTTTTTATGGCTGAGAAATATTCCATTGTGTTATATACCACATTTTCTTATCCATTCTTCCATTGAAGGACAGTTAGGTGTTTCCATAGCTTGGTTATTGTGGGTTGAGCGGCTATGAACATGGATGTAGCTGTGTCATGTAATTTGTTGTTTTTAGTCCTTTGGGAAGGGGAAACACTGGGTCAAATGTGGTTCCATTCCAAGTTTTCTAAGGAATCTCCATATTGTTCTCTGTAGTGGTTGCAAAAATTGCAGTCCACCAAATTCTCCCCACATCCTCCACAACATCTATTGTTACTTGCATTCTTTGTAATTGCCATTCTGATTGGAGTGAGATGGAATCTTTGTGGTTTTAATTTGCATTTCTCTAATTGCTAGAGATGGTGAACATTTCCATATATTTTTTCACCATTTGTATACCTTCTGTAAAGTGTTTGTTCAGTTCCTTTGTCCACTTATTGATTAGGTTGTTTATTTTTCTGGTGGTAAGTTTTTTGAGTTTTTTGTATATTCTGGGAATTAATGCCTTTTCTGAGGTACTGGTTGTGAACATTTTCTCCCACTCTGTAGGATCTTTGTACACTTTCTTGATTATTTCCTTTGCTGAGAAGAAATTTTTCAGTTTGGTACATTCCACTTATTGATTCTTGATTTTGCTTCTTGTGCTTTAGGAGTCTTGTTGAAGAATTTGGTTCCCAAGCCAACATGTTGAAGAGTTGGGCCTAATTTTTTTTCTGGTAAGTGCAGAGTCTCTGGTTTAATGCCTAGGTCCTTGATCCATTTAGAGTTGAGTTTTGTGCAGGGTGACATATAGGTGTTCAATTTCATTCTATTACATATGGATTTTCATTTTTCCCAGCAACATTTGTTGAAGATGTTATCTTTTCACCAATGTATGGTGATGGCACCTTTGTCTAGAATGAGATAACTGTATTTATGTGAGTGTGTCCCTGTGCCTTCTATTCTGCTCCATTGGTCTTCATGTCTGTTTCAGTGCCAATACCATGGTGGTTTTTATTACTATAGCTCTGTAGTATAATTTAAGGTCTAGTATTGTGATGCCTCTTATGTCAGTTTTCGTGCTAAGGATTTATTTGGCTATTTTGAACCTCTTATTTTTCCAAATAAATTTCATGATTGCTTTTTCTATTTCTGTGAAGAATGTCATAGGAATCTTTATAGGACTTGCATTAAATCTGTATAGCACTTTTGGTAGTATTGCCATTTTGACAATATTGATTATGCATATCCAGGAATAAGGGAAATCTTTCCATTTTCTGAGGACTTCTTCAGTTTCTTTCTTTAGAATCCTGTAGTTTTCATTATGGTGGTCTTTTGCCTCTTTTGTAAGGTTGATTCCCAAATATTTTTTTAGGCTATTGTAAAGGGAATAGTTCTCCTGATTTTTCTTTCAGCTGATATATCCTAGGTGTATAGAAATGCAATCGATTTACTGGTGTTGATTTTAAACCTTGCTACTTTGCTGAATTAGTTTATGAGTTCTAAGAGCTTACTAGCAGAGTTTTTTGGGTCTTGTACATAGAGAATCATGTCATCAGCAAATAAGATAGTTTGAGCTCTTCTTTTCTATTCATATTCCTTTAATTTCTCTCTTGTGTGTGTCTGCTCTAGCTAGGGTTTCAAGGACTATGTTGAATAGGAGTGGTGAAAGAGGCCATTCCAAACTTGTTATAGTTTTTAGACAGAATGTTTTTAGTGTTTCTCCATTTAGAATGATGTTGGCTTTGGGTTTAGCATATTTATCTTTTATAATGTTGAGTTATGTTCCTACTATCCCCATTTTTTCTAGTATTTTGCGCATGAATTGATGTTGAATTTTGTCAAATACTTTTTCTATGTCTATGAGATAATTATGTGTTTCTTGTCTTTAAGTCTATTGATATGATAAATTACACTTACTGATTTCCGTATGTTGAACCAACCTTGCATCCCTGGGATGAATCCCACTTGATCATAGTGCACTACCTTTTAATATATTTTGTATGTGATTTGCCAGCATTTTATTGAGAATTTTTGTATCAATATTCATCAGGGATATTGGTCTGAATTTTTCTTTGTCTTTGTCTGTTTTTGGTGTCTGGGTGACACTAGCTTTATAGAATGAGTTTGGAAGGGTTCCTTCCTTTTCCATTTCATGGAATAATTTGAGGAATATTGGTGTGAGTTCCTCTTTGAAGGTCTTATAGAACACAGCTGAGAGTTCACCTGGTCCTAGGCTTTTCTTTGTTGGTAGGCTTCTGATGGCGTCTTCACTTTCATCACTAGAAATAGATCTATTTAAATTTTCTATGTCCCCCTGATTCAATTTGGGGAGTTCATATGTCTCTAGGAATTCATCTATGTCCTCAAGATTTTCTATTTATTTGAGTATAGCTTTTCAAAGTAGCTTCTGATTATAGTCCATATTTCAGTGGTGTCTGTTGATATTTTCTTTCTCATCATAAATTTTAGTACTTTGGGTTTTCTCTTTCTCTTTCTTTGTTAGTTTGCCTAAGGGTGTATCAATTTTGTTTATTTTTTTCAAAGAAGCAACTTTTTCTTTCAATGAATGTTTGAATTTGGGGGGGCATTCAATTTCATTAAGTTCAGCTCTGTGTTTTATTATTTCCTCTCTTCTGCTTTTGGCACTGGTTTTGCTCGTTTTTCTCTAAGGCCTTGAGATGTAAAGTTAGGCTACTTATTTGGTGATTTTCTGTTCTTCTAATGAATGAGCTCAATGCAATGAACTTTCCTCTTAGAACTGTCTTCTGTATTGTTTTACTCACCTAGTTTTCCTTTAGTTTGGGATGTATTTTTAAGCTCACTGATTTTTCTTGTCTGTGTCTACTTTCCTTATGAGTTAATTTCAGGCATTTTTCATTTCAATTACATTGCTTTTTATTTCTAGTATTTCCTTTGCATTCTTCTGTAGTGTTTCCATTTCTCTGATTATATCACCCATCTGTCCTTGCATGTTGAGCCTTTTTTCATTAGAGCCCTTAACATATTTATCGTGTCATTTTAAATTCTGTAACAATTTCAGCATCTATGCCATATTTGAGTCTGGTTCCAATGCTTACTTTGACACACTTTGTCTTGTCAGGAAACTTGTTTTTTCCCTTGTAATATAACTTAAAAAATTATGTTTTAGTAAAGTCAAATCTGTTGCTTTGTCTTATCTATTTTTCCCTTTTAATATGACTTTAATTTTTTTTTTTTTTTTTTTTTGAAGAAAGCCAGATCCGTTGTATTTGCTAATGGTGACTGTAGTAAATATGCTCTTGTGAGATTGCTGCCTTCTTATGACTGGGCTGTCTTTAATTTACTCTATCAGTAAACTTCTAGTTCTTCTAGTATTCTGTTTTCTTTCTCTTCTCTTGACTTTGGAAATTCCTAATCACTCCTTCTCAGAGAGAACCTGCCTCTTGCAGCTCTTTTAGCTTTACTCACTCTTATCATTGGTGCTATCTTGGTGTGCTTTTGAAGGACAGGGGAAGGAAGGGAGGGTTGTATAATCTTATGACAGAATTGCTGTCTGTTTGGGTGCCTGGGTCTCTGTGCCTGGGTGCAAAATGCTTCTTCAGGCTATAACCCACCCACTTGGATGAGACTTGAAGGTTAGAGGAGGCTGAATGTGGGATTATCTTCTCCCAGTCCATCTAGATAACATATTTTCTCCATTAGGAAGGAAGCCCTAGAAATATTTCACAACAATTCATCTTCTCTACCTCCTACTAGAGTCACAAGGAATCTTGCTCATAGCTCCACCACGAGAACCTGTAAGGACTAGTGAAGTAACTCCCGTGAGATTATAAGGTCCCCCTAAGACAGGGTCATTGGATTTTTTTTTTTTTTTCCCTCAGACTAGCCTACACTCAGCTACCAAATATTCATCAAAACTGCTATTGTTTCTACTAATTTATGGCTCCCATAATATCTGCTGTACGTAGACAGATGGCAACTATAACTCTCAGGATTCAAATGTATCTCCAGCTTTGGGGTGATGGTTTGTCCCAAGAGCTACACTTTTTGATAACTGAAGAAAGAACCATTTTCATCTTCAATCCATTCAATTCTCTTGTAGGGATGGAAGTGATATTTCCCTAGGTTTTTACATATTGGAGAGAAAATTAGAGACCCTTACTGAGCTGATTTTGATAAAGACACAAACAAGAATTTCTTTAGGGGAGCCCTTTCAGGAATGGAACAATCAGCACCATAAACAATAAAGTAAACTGTGGTCTAAACCTCACACTTATACAAAAATTAACTCACAATGGATTGTGAGATTTAGAATAAAATGTAAAGCTGTAAAATTTTTAGAAATACATCCAGGAAAATCTGTAGACTCTAAGTTTTATCCAGAGATTTTTTTTTAAATTTGACCCTGACAGTGCAGTTTGTGAAAGGAAAAGATGATACATTGGACCTCATCAAAATTTAAGGTACTTCTCTTCAAAATCACCTGTTAAGGAGTTGGAAATAAAGAAAGACCATTGTGAAATAATATTTGCAAACCATATATTCAATAAAAGCATATTAAGAATATGTAAAAATGTTCAAAACTCAAGGGTGAGAAAGGAAAATATCCAATCAGAACATGTGCAAAAGACGTGAAGAGACATTTTCATGAATAAGATGTGCAGATGGCAAATGAGCACACAAGTGTTCAACATTAACCCTCAGAAAACACCCATTAAGTCCACAATGGGATACATCTACACACCTATTAGAATGGCTTAAAAAAATTGGCAATCCTGACTTCTGGCAATGATGCAAAGTATCTAGATCACTCTCTGTTGCTGAGAGGAATATAAAATGGCACAGCCACTCTGGAATGCAGGTTAGACTTTTAAAAATCAAAACTGAGCATGCAAATACCACATGACCCAGCATTAACCGATCTTGCAGTTAGCCCAGAGAAAGGAAGACCTTTATCCATACAAAAACTGGTGCCTTTGTGTTTATAGCAGCTTATTCATAACAGCCCCAAGCTGGAAACAACCAAATGATTTTCAGTGGAGAAACTGTGGTATATCCATACAATGGAATATAACTCAGCAAGAAAAAGGAAGGAATTGTTGATAAACAACCCCAACACAGATGAATTTCCAGAAGATTATGCTAAGTGGGGAAAAAGACAATTCCAAGAATTTGCAGAGCCTGATTCTGTGTAAAAGGCTTGGAGTGAACACAAGAGGTGTGGGGAACACCTCAGTAGTTGAGAGGCAGGGGTTGAAGGGACTGTGGGTGAGAACAGTGTAGCTACAAAATGAAATGGGTCAATTTATGGCATATGAAATATGAATATGCCTCAAAGAAGATCACTTTTATGTAATGAATATGCACCAAGAAACTTTTCCTTATTTTAAGGTTAGGGAGAGAGCCCTGTGGTGACAGAAATGTTCTGTTTCTCCACTGCATCATGATAGAGTAGCAGAGTTGTGGTAAAGTACTATGGTTTTGCAAGATGTTATTCCTGGGTGAAACTTGGTAAAGCTTACAAGAGTTATCTCCATATTATTCTTTGCAACTATTCATGAATTTCCAACTATCTCAAGATAGAAATGTTGTTTAAAAAGCTACCAAAGCAGAACAAAGAATTCCTACTGCCTGTTATCTAGATCCCTCAAAAGTTCACATTTTACTACCGTTCTGGTTTTCTAGTCCACCCCATGCCCATTGAATGTATATGCGCGTGGGCATGCACACACACACACACACACACACACACACACAAATACATATTTATATATATATTTTTATTTTCTCAAGTGTTTGCAAGTTAGTTGCAAACATGTTGCCACTTGTAAACATTCCAGTGTGCTTTCTAACGAGGATGTTCTCTTACATAACCAGACACTGCCAGATGTGGAATCAGGGAATTAACAATAGCAATGCTATTGTCTAAGTGACAGTAAGGGTCCCATCCTTCCGACTGCCCTGGGAGTGTCCTTCCTGGGTTCAGGATTCCATCTGGATTTCCTTGCACTCCTTGCCACATCTCTTTATCCTCCTTTCATCTGGAGAAGTCCTCCATCTTCTTTCCCTGTGGAGAGGTTGCTATTTTGGAAGAGCCCTGATTGCAGAATGTCTCCCACTTAGGTTTCATGGTTTTTCTCAGGGTTAGCTGCAGGTGATGCCTCTGTGGCAGAAAGACCTCAGAAGCAATGCCATGTCCCTTCAGGAGGATACTCTCAGCGAGCACTGGCACTTGACGAAAGGGACATCAGCAGGCACTGTTTTTTCTTTTTTAGTAAATGCATATTCTGTGTTGAGACCTCATAAATACCAGAAAGTTGCATTTGAAAGATGCATGGTGATTGGTTACTTATGACAGTCCTATTTCTGGGTGGCATGGTGTTTCAGAAGGAAGCAAAGTGCCTTTAGGAAGCCCCCCAAGGCCAAGTAATCAGAGCTTTGGAGGAAGCCAAAAGTCTTGGTCCCACATGTCACTGGACAGGAAGAGGTAGGACCGGCTGAGAGGCACAGTGATCAGGTGCAGTTCAGGCTGTGTGTGCTCAGTGCTGTTGACAGTTTAAATGTCAATTTCTCACACAGTTTTAAATGGGGAGTGAGAGGATCAAATGTGCATTCTAGATGTTCTAAAAAGATCATCCTGGCCGTATGGAGAATAGACTGGAGGGATGACAAGTGATTTTTATTTTACATCCAATCTTTTCATCCACCTGAATTGCTTTATAGTACATGGTGTGATATAGATATCCCATTATGTTACTTTGTAGATGACTATTTTTCTAAGCATCATTTAACTTAAGAATGTAGGCTATTTTGTTTTGACCTATATCGCAAAGGAACACACATTTGTTCCTTCAAAAATATATATTAAGTGCCGTATTTCAGGACCATTTTAGAAACAAATTCAAAAGTGAATAAAATGGACAAAAAATCCCTGCCTTTGTGGAATTACATGCTATCCATTTATTTTAGAATAATTAGATAATCAAGAGCAATAATCCTAATTTTCTTCAAAGATTTAATCTATGTATACAATTTTATGCATATATTTTTATAGATTATAAAGCCCTATTATCCTACAATGGGAAATACTATTAAAAACTTCAATGTGTATTATTACAAAAATCAATGCTCCTTAATTTTTTTCATTGAAATTGTGTATTACTTTAATCTTTTTTTGTAACCTTCCTTTTCACTTTATACATTTGAAATATACTGCTGGACTCTTAACTGTTCTTGTATAGTATGATTTCAATTTCTTAGTAGTATTGTTGTTTCACTCTACCATAAATTAATCCATCCCAGAGTCTGATCTGAAAGAAAGTGATTTGATTGAAAAGGTGAATCCTCCTGCATGATAGGGGAACTGAATTTGTTTCTTTTGGTGGTCCAAGAGCAGATGAGGTAGTACTGTCCCCTGACAGCCAATTCACCAAAAGTGGGACTCTGTTGATGGACATCTAAGAAAGTGAGAAAAGTGACTAGCATATAGAAGGAACTCTTTCTAGAAATATAATGGCATTATGATCAAGAGGAGAGATGGCCTCTGGTCTGCAAGAGGGGATCTCTAATAGATTTTAATTGAACACCTGTAACTGTTGTTTTAACTTTATCCTGTTGTGTTGCCTCAGAAAGTCTCCTATGTATTACTGAATGAGAAATAAACATTTTTGTCGAGGTGTGAACCAAAGGCTTAAGGTTATATAATTTTAGTATAAAACTAAATTTGGGTAGCGTATACATTAATTATTTTTTCTGTGTAATTACTTAAAGAGGACTTGAGTTATCTTGTCAGCTTAGAGACATGGAGCAGTCAGGAGTCTGAGTCTCAAATCAGACATGGCTGGGATTGGCCTGGTTAGAAATTTGTGCTGCTGCTTACGGTTGCTGGGGTGACTGGCATCTGTGTCTTTCTGAGAGTTTGGGTGCTCACAAGCCTCGCGGGTGACATGAACGTCTAGCGCACAGTGTGCTGGGGAATCAGAAGCGTGTGCACACGATGCCCCTGGCACAGAGCCTGGCCGTGTCAGCGGAGGGCTATCAGGGCCTGCAATGACCATGGCCGTGGAGGTAGTAAGCAGAGCAGCTTGCAGGTCTTGCCTCTTCCAAAGCGCCATCCGTGAAGCCTGCAGCAAGTTGTATTCTACGCTGTGTCTTGAGCCAGCATGGGTTATTCACCGATGCTGGGGTGACAGCTTTAACAACCATCTTGATTTGCAAGTAAGGAATTAGCTGTCCACGAGGGTGACTGTGCTACCTACGCTACGCAGGTTGTTGGTTGTTCAAGCACCGCGCTGCACAAAGACCCCTGTCCGCCTTGAGCTCATCTTCTGGGGGAATGGTGCTCTTGCTCCCTGGCGTATAAGACTGCCGGGTCCTTCCCTCCTCTCTCTGCTCCTCCCCTCCCCTCTCTCTTCCCTTCTCTCTCTTTCTATCCTGTGTGCTCTTCTGTAACCTATTTATTCATAAAGCATTGCTTTACAAATAGCACATTTGTATTTTATTACAAATCACCCTGGCCCGAAATAAATTTGTCCAAGGCTAAAAATAATAACTTTTAAAACTCTGATTTTCTTTAGCCAAGTCCTTTCGGGGTAAAACGCGCCCTGTGCTGGTAGACGCGTCTCTGATCTTATTCGTGGTGGTGCTGCACGGTGTCCTTTGATTTCCCTCCCTTCCTGCCTCCTGTGGCTCTTGCTTCCTGGGGCCATCCTGGGACTTGGCTGCTGATGGCCGAGGCTGCCTGCACAGAGGCCGCGTCTGCCTGTTTGGGCTGTGACAGGGCAGCCATGCGTTTATTCCAGCCTTTCCCTCGTGGAGGGAAGAAGGCAATTGCGACCTCTGTGACTCTGCCTGCTTTTCTTAAAAAATGTAAACATTGATCACACTTTTCTCATATTTTGGAACGGGTGGTTATCACACCCCTTCTTTTCCTTCCTACCATTTGCCCTCCATCTATCCTCCCTTCCTTCACGTTCTTCTCCTCTTTTCAACGGATTCCTTTAGCATCTGGCTAGAGGGGGCTCATTCCTGTGCTGTGTATACTTATCTATAGGACACAAGAGCATGTAACCTTGGTATTTATTGAGCATCTGCTCCGTCGAAGGACTCATGCATGGTTATTGATTTCAAAGAGCCAGTAATGGGGTATCTGCTTTGGAGCTGCTTTCCATGATGCCTGTCAGCTTTACAGGTAATGCGAGGGGAAGGGTATTTGGGCAACAGAGAGGCAAGAGAGTCTTTTCTCCCAACCCACCATGCTGTTTCAGTGCTGGGTTAATTTTGCTGCTTTAGATTTTAATTCTCTGGTGTTTATCTTGTGTGTGTGTGTGTGTGTGTTGTGTGTGTGTGTGTGTGTTGTGTGTGTTGCCTCTATTTCTATTTCTGATTTATCAGGGTTTTTTTTTTTTTTTTTTTTTGTACAGGAATTGAACCCGGGGTGCTTAACAGCTGAACCACACCCCTGGCCCTTTTTATTATTTTTTATAAATTTTGAGACAGGGTCTCACTAGTTGCTGAGGGTGTCCTCAACTTGTGATCCTCCTGTCCTCAGCCTCCCAAGCTGCTGGGATTACAGGTGTACCATAGGGCACCCTGCAATTCAATTTATCAGCTTAAAGCAATGTGAACTGTCATTGGTCCCAGAAGATGAAAAATTAGGTTCTCTTACTTCTCCTTCTCATCACAATTTTTCGTGATTGTATTTTTTCTTTTCCTTATGTAACCCATTCAGCATGAAATGAAGCATTCAGGCCCTTACTTTCCCGCCCAGTACTTTTGGAGGACATGTAAAACTGCCTCTCTGAGCACGTTTTCTTCCTCTCCAGTGCAAAGCAGGTGTGGGAAGACTTGGCTGTCCTGGGTGAGGTTCACCACGTGGACTATACGTGCACCCAGCCGGGAAGGTGCAGCAGTGGCCCTCAAGGAAGCGTTTCCCCTCCTAGTGCCCCTCCTAGTCAGGACAGTGGCTGGCAGTTGGTGTATGTGCTATTATCAGGTCTATCCCTGAGGGTGGGAAGGGAGGAGAAGCTTTGGAGAGGCCGGTTGGTGGTGGAAAAAATAATGGGATCTGCCACCAAAGGTAGGCAGTCTTTGTTTCCTCAAGTGTGTCTTCTCACCAAGTCATTTAAAGATGAATTCTTGACTAATAAAATGTGCACTCAAAGGGACAGGAGGAAACACAGTGTACTCTGTGGGTCAAGATCACGTTATTTAAGTGCTTTCTTTGAGTACAAGAATGCCCAAAACGTCTCAAATCTCCTGTCCCCAGAAAGTGCCATGGGACCACCAGTTGCAGAACTTGCCCCTCCTAACCCACCTCCTCTTCAGAGACAGATGAATTGCTTCCTTCTCCTTTTGCCTAATCGTATGCTCCCTTGAACTTCACCATATACCTCGGTCCCAAGTGCATAGTGGTGGGTTACTGAAGGATGGAAGTTCAGTCAAAATTCATCTTGGTCTGATCAGCATTCAGTGCAGACCTTGGGTGTGAATCAGAGAATACTTATTGAAATAAACTCTTGCATTGCTTTTAAATTACTTTCATTTTGTCTTTTTCACTGGCCTCAGAACAACTTTATGATAAGAATCATATATTGTACATTTTTTTATCTCCTTCCTCTAGAGTGTTCTGAATTTGAGTAAGGTATTTGTTGAACAGAATAATGAAATGAGGGGCTATGCAAATCAAGCCCCTTAACTAGGAACTTCTCTTTGGGATGATACACTGCAATTGAACCTTTAAAAAGCTGACGCACTTAAGCAGAATTATTTCTTCCATCCTGGAAATTTTCTGTTACAGCTGCTTTGCTAACCCAGTGCTGGTTCTCCAACTTCACTGATGCTGACCTGTTCCTTATGAGAATGCGCTCTTAAGGTAAATGAGTAAATGTCAGTGTTCAAATCTTCATTCACCTGAGTTGTCATATAGGTCCCTCTCCCTAAAACACACGCACAGGCACACACAGACACATCCCTCAAATGGTGTTGATGCATTAATTATAACAACTCTTTGCACATGCATATGAGTCCATTTATGAATTTAACAATGCTTGGGAAAAGGATGTGGAGAAGCAGGAAACAATTCGCAAAGTGCTTCTTTTGGATGTAAATTAAGGTGGGGACCATTGGCAGCAAAAGGGTATTTAGCAAGGAAGAGGAGACATTAAGAGGAAAGGGGATTTAAAAGAGATTTAGTGTCCTTATGAATATTCATGTCAATTGATATTGCACATTTATTATACATACTGTAACTCTCAGGGAGATGGGATTTTAGGTCTGACATTTTATTCGTTTGCATTAAGAACAGGCCAATACTGTTCTATAGTTTTCCCATTGTAAACTTATCACACCCCTGGAAGGAACATGTGATCATTATGTCCATTGCAGATGAGGAGACAGAGCACAGGGAGGTGAGAGGATTTGCCAGTGTCAAGCAGCTGGTGGCTAGTGACTTGGGATCCGGATGCAGCCCCACCAGCTGAATGCAGCTCTGCACTACAACCTTTGTCCCACATGTTGGATGGATAAAACAGGATGCAGGGTAGGGAGACAGAAGGCGTTTCCAGCGAAGCATGTCACATGAGCAATGCCATCTCTTTGTGTTTGTTTTTTTTTTTTTAAAGAATAATAAACAAAGAAATTATCCATATTCATTCATTCTCTTAGCTCACTTTTGGTAGCAAGTGTGAAAATACCCATTCCAATTTGTCCTCAGCAGAAAAAATTATATACTGGGGCATAAAACTGAATAGAACTAGAAGATCTAGCTTAAGCAAGGCTAGGAATCCAAGTCTCAAACTGTCAAAAGTTACTTCTCTTTCTCTGTCACTCAGCTCTGTATCTACTGTTTACCCCATTCCCAGATAACATTTCCATTTTCATTTGTACCATGGATGTCAGGACACCCTGGGGCTATATCGTTCCCAGGTCAAGTCCAGTGGAGAAGTCTGAAGGTCCTTTCTTGAAATTTCTTGCAGAAGCCCACATGTTCACCTTGATTGGTCCAGTATAGGTAACATGTCTACCCTGCATGTTCTTAGGACAGTTTGGTTGGCCAGTTGTTCAGTTCAGGAATTGAAAATGGAGCTCACTTCTAATAATATATTCTGAATTAAATTTCTGCAGGGGAATAATACAGTTACTGTAAGGCCCCCAAAAAGGAAACCCCAACTCTGTCCCATGGATGGACGGCAACCCCAATCAACCGCAGGAGGCGTCACTTGATGCAAACCGCAAGAGGTGTTTATTCCAGCGCGCTGGGACCCAACTCGAGGAGTCGAGTCCCTAGCAGAAAATCCTGTAGGTTTATAAAGGCAGAAACCACACATCGGGAGGGGTCGCACATGAAAGGGGGAAAAGGGGGAACAAAGCTGCCAGGAAATTTCAAAGGGGGTCTGGGTTTGCTGACAACATGTTTCACAATGTTTTACAACAGGGCGTAGATTCTGGTCAATAGTTTCTGGTAATCCTACTGTTTGAGCACTATCTAGCTATCTGGCTCAATTTACTCTTTGACTCTCTGTTTGGGGCTGTTTCCTGGAACAGCTTTAAGGGCTTTGTTCCCATTACTGGGAGGGAAACCTTAGGGAGTTGAGATAAAACAGACAGCTTAAAAAAATGTCCATTCTTTCATTACCTTTTAAAGATCTCTCCTGCGTGGTCAGTGGAATTTCATTTCCTACCCCAATGTCCTCCCTCTATTGGACAACATCGAGGTTTACAAAATTAAAAAGCCAACAGATTGGCTTCAGGACGGGTGAGAAAAATAACTTAATGAAATGCTTCAGTGTAACACCTGTAGATTGTTGTTCTCATCCTCTGGCAGCAGAGAATGCTTTGTAGAACCAAGGCTGTGATCACGTGTTCAAGGAGAGGCAGGTGGTGTGACATCAATTAAGATGCCGGTGGATTGTGGGGGACAGATACCACGCACCTCGGCAGCACAGGTGAATCAATTTTCCACCTCAGTGGGCCAATGCAGAGGGAAGCATTTCTGATATAAACAAAAGTCATGAGCAGGGTATGTTCATCTGGACCACACTGTCTTCTGATTCCATTTATAATGGTTGTGTTTTAATCTTTCTGACTTCTGAGGTTCGCTTTCTGTTGTTGTTGTTCTTCAAAGTTCACTCAGCAGTAATCTGCTTCTTCATGTGGAAGGTAATAGCGGACAGGGTGGAATCTGCAAGCTTCTCCTTCGCCCTTTGAGGTAGTGCAGGTCCCGCATCAGAGGGGGTGGCTGTGAATAGAGGGGACCAGAGAAGTCGGGCAGAGGGGAGAGCAGTCATTTGTCAGGAGGAGTTGACCATCTTTCCACTGCAGTGCCTGGTCGCTTCAGGAACGTTGAGTGTGTGATTTCTGCTTTGAAGAGCAAATCAGATGACATGGGCAGTGATTAGGACTGAGAAGAAATTCTAGACTCCTTTGAAAAAGAAAAGGACGGGAAAAAAAAGGCAGAGAAAACCTTATTCCTTACTGCAAAGCACAACCTCATCAAACGGTGGGAGACATCTCTCGCTTGTGCCATAACCTGGTAACACAGGGACTTATTTCCAAAAGACAAAAGGTTCAGGGGAGTCATTGCTGAGGTGCAGTAGTTGGCAGTGGGCTGGAGGACTCAGGGGTGAGCTGGGCTGGGAAGTCAGCTCTGGGGTCAGGACTGTCCAGGTGGAAACGCTCGTGACCTGTGGAACGTTGGGCATGTTATTTGCTCTCTCTGGGGGGTTGGTGTCCCATCTGTAAAATGGGTATAATAGAGAGTCCAATGGTGTAGTGTGTAAAGAAAGTTTATGTTCGGTGTCTAACACACAGTTGTGTTTCTTTTGTGGTTTCTATCATTGTTATTGATTGCATGGTGTATGCTAAGAACGGTGCTAAAAGCTTTATTGGCTTTATTTCATGAAGACATCCCTTTGTGGTAGGTATTATTCATCTCCCCGTTTTTCAGGTAGCTGACCTGAGGCAAAATAATTTAGGAGAAAATAATTTTCTCAAGTCACATACCTTGGGAGTTTTGGAGCATCCAGACTTAAACTCAAATTTCTCTGGCTACAAGTCTCCTGAAATCTTTACATTAAAAAAAAAAAAAAAAGGTTTGGAAATCCTGACTGTGGTGGCCTGTATCTGGATACTGCTGGATTCTTAATTTGAACCTGGTTTTCTACCATGAGCTGGCAGAATTGGTAAGAGAGAATAGGTGCTGTCAGGCTATCTAAATGAGTGGGTTGTGAAAAGAGCTGAAGACAAAACTCAGGACTTTCTGGAATTTCAAAGGAAATTGTGCTTTCCAGAAAAATGTAATTATTAGATTAATGAAACTACAAAGTTCTAGATGTTCACGATCATTATGTATTTGGTGTTTTTATAGAGAAAAATTACAGCCACCTTCACTGATCAGTCAGATAAGCTGAGAGGTGGCCCAGGTCTTTTCAAATCCTCCTCCCAAACCCTGTAGTTAAGGATCTGTTTTCTCGTGGCTGAAGCTGGAGCTGGGAATTCAAGGAGCCG
The DNA here is from genome assembly GCF_902686455.1 of Sciurus vulgaris. NCBI lineage: Eukaryota > Metazoa > Chordata > Mammalia > Rodentia > Sciuridae > Sciurus > Sciurus vulgaris. Next base: position 196,934,037 of record NC_136462.1, read on the forward strand.
CTCACTGCCCACGTTGTGCAGGTTATTGAAGTCTGTGTTCCTTTTCTGTTGCTGCACAACAAAGAATGGCAAGCTTGGTGGTTTAAAATAGCACATATTTATTACCACAGGACTGCATTTGGTGCTATTTTATCTTATTCAAGATGTCATTTCAGCCAACTATAAGATGCTATTGCTATGTGATAACCACTGTGCATGTGAGCTGTAGCTATGGACACTGTACATAGGCAGCCCCTGACTTGGGATGCTTTGACTTATAAGTTTTTGGCTTTGTGATGGTGCCAAGTGGTATGTGTTCAGTAGAAATGGTACCTTGAGTTTTGAATTTTGCTCTTGTCCTGGGCGAGCTGTGTGTAGCACCGTGCTCTCTTGTGGTGCTGGGTAGTGGCAGTGAGCTGCAGCTTCTGGTCAGTCCCAAGGTCAGGAAGGTAAACCATCGTCACTGCTGTGTTGTTCAGCTATGGTGTTTGATAGGTTAAGTGCATCGAATGCATTTTTTACTTAAATATTTTAATTTATGATGGGTTTATGTGGACGTGTTTCCATCATAAGTCAAGGAGCATCCATTATTTATTTAATGAATATTGATCACTTATTAATTGTTAGGCAGATCATAATACTGAACTTCATATTAATTTTGTCTCTTTTTTCAAAAAACTGCCAGTTTTCATGCTTCCTGTGGTAAAGAATATCCTTGTGTAATTTTATAAAAGGGAGTTTCTAAAGAAAGTAAATAATAAATTAGATAAATAATCAAAAGGAAATTATAATCCACTTTTCTGTGTAATAACTTTTATATTTTTTTAATATCCTAAAATTTTACAAGTTTTGCACGAAGTATTTAGCTCTTTGCACAATTTCCCTAGTAGTATTTTTATAGATACCTTCAGGTTATAAAGCTGTAAATGTATTTCTGCACTCTAAAAATTTATACATTTAAATTAATTCATATTTGTCTTTTCTTCTTCCTAATTTAAGTGATTGGGTGAAGCTTTAGTATATCCATGTTAGAATGCTATTTGCTTTTCTCTGAGATGCTTTCCTGATAAAATGCATTATTGGTTTTCTGTTAGGCTGTGGGCATTGTAAAATTAGACCCCTTTTGTTCTATCACAAACACCCAGTATTCAACCATTCATTCACTCAATTCTTGAGTAACAAGTAACACAGAATCGGAGTTCCGCTTACAAAATATTTACTGAATAAACTGGGCAAATGTATTTGGGATACTGGAGGAGAAAGATGTACATGGAAAGGTGGAGAAAGAAGCTATCCGTAATCATGCTTGCTAACACTTCAGTGTGCTTTCCTGCCATTTGCTTTTACTGTGTGTATACACGTCAGGCAGTTATAAGATCAGCTCTTCATGTACACAAACTTAAGCAGATTTTGTCACTTCTAAGCAAACATTTATAGGGAAATAACTTGAAGCCTTTACTTAAATTGAAGATAAGATTTTGCACTGACTTAATGTTCTTGCAGTGGGTTCAAATCCTAGTGCAATCGACCAAGGCCATCTCCCTCCACCAAGGAGCTACGGAAACGGGAACCTCTTCAGCTAGAGCTCTGACTTCCACGACAGTCTAGCTGGGCAGTCAGCAAGGACCTGTGTGGCTTGTGCTTCTAAGTCACCTCAGTGCAATGATAACTTGTCACCCCTTCTGACTTGGAGAGCAGACCCCCAGATCCCTTACTTGTAATTCTCAGGTGCAAAAAAAATGTGAATATCTGAATTTTATTTTTGGTGAAGTTGTAACCAAACTTAATGTGGTGATAAAACATAACCCAAACTGATTAAAGGCAAGCAGTAATTCTCATTCATGCATCTGACTGCAGAAATAGAAAGGTGATCAATTATTGGCACAACTACATCATCATTCTATGTATTTAAAATGCACATTGTACCCCAAGTGTATATATGCAATTATGACTCATCAGTTAAAATAATATGAATAAAAAAATAAGTGGGACATTATTAGTGCAAATCAAACTCTGCCCTCTGGGTTACAGAAAAGGACTTTGGAAGATGCTAATTTTTTTAAAGAGGTGATACTATGTTCTGGGTAATAACAACTGGACTAAAGAAAAAGGCAAGAGCTATTACTTGTCAGCTGGTTCTGACCGCTTGAGAAAGCCAGTGATCCTCTTTATGGTCAGTTCCTCCTCTGATAACTGAGATCAATAACAGTGGCTGCTGTTTACATAGGGTTATTGTGTGAGCACATGCACAGTGACCGATGTGGCACATTGGTGACAGAAGCACGTGCAGTCCAGGCATATGGTGCTTTACTAATTCTTCCACTGTGTTCACAAGATCAAGATTGATGGTTGATGTGGAATTTGCTCTTCAAATAGCCACTAATGAGTGGTAGTGGAAAATCCCCAATAATTCATCTTAACATCTAGATGATTAAAAGACACACCCTAGATCAATACCACTTTGCCTCTCTGAACAAATATTGAATCTCCAGGTCAGCAAATATTCAGGGATTATTCCGAAATAATTATTCTGATAATTGGAACTTTATAAACTGATGTTCAGTGTAACCAAGTATAATAATTTATTAATAAGTATTTGAAGAGGAAAAGGCAGGACAAGGGAGACCAGCACTTCATAATGTATCCAGATGCACTTGTTCCTTATTAAACATGCAACACCAACTGTTCTTTGTTAAAATGAAATATTTCATTGAACATCTTAGTGTATAAATTATTGATGGGCTCGTTTCAACAGTTTCCTAGTGGAATTTGAGTCTGATTTTCATTCGTAGAACACAGTATCCTTTCCAGATAAAACCATCTCCAGGTAGTCAACTTTTCATTCTCACTGTTGACTTTCTCTGACCCTTTCATGAAGTTGAAACTGGCTTAATTCTCTATTTTCCAAGAAAAGATGGGCTGCAATATTGTTTATTTCCTGATGATTCATGATGATGCTTCAAAGGCTTTTTAAAGGCTAATTTTAAAAGTATGTTTTTTTAAATTCCTACTTTACATTATTTCCAAGGTTGAAATTCTTAAAGCTTCATGATTGAATATATATATATATATTTTTTTTTTCTTCTGAAATATCTGAAACATTAGTTTGTTACCCATTACAACAAAACAAGTAACATTGTCTCCTTTGCGGTCTCCATAAATTGAATTTGAAAGGTAGTTTTTGCTCAGGTATTCATATGAGGTAGGTGTTTTCCTATTTTAGGATGAAATTGCAAACTATCTGGAGCAGCAATAACTAAAACACCTTCAGAGAATTCATTTGAGTGTCTTGATGGGAGCAATGTATTTCTTTCACTTAATTCATACAAGCCTTTTAACGAAAGATGACCTAATGAATACTGAAAAGGGTCCTGGTGTGTTCAAGGGCAGGATTTAAAGGAAAGCTTTAGTAGGTCTCATTTATAACAGGATCTGTCTACAAGCTTGATGGAGTCCCAAATTGTCATCATTAATGCTACTCCTATGGACATCTTAAGAAGACTGACTTTATTTGCAAGGAAGGTTACTGGGGATTGAACCTAGGGGCAGCTTGCCACTGAGCTACATCCTCAGACCTTTTTAGTTTTTGTTTTCAGACAGGATCTCACTAAGTTGCTGAGGCTGGCCTTGAACTTGTGATTCTCCTGCCTTGGCTCCTGAGTCACTGGTATCACAGGTGTGTGCCACCATGCCCAGCAAGAAGACTGACATTTTAACTGGGTTAAAACTCCTATTAACTGTTGAGACAGTCATAAGTCAGTCGGGGATGTAGGCATATAAACAGTAGTGCCACACACGCCAACGAGACTGAATGGACACTTGGATGTGAATACAGTTTATGACAACCTCCTTCCTAGATGTGGGTTGTGTTCAGCTCCTTCAGCTCTGTGAGCCTAAGCAGAGAATGTGACAATATACTTTTAATTGTGTTTACCTTTTCTAAACAACTATTTTTCGATTATATGTATTTTTTTTTTTCTGAGTGAAGATGAATCTTGGAATTTCATGAAAAATAAAAACTGTGGCACTTCAAAGGACATGGAAGAAAGAAAGGAGAAAGAAAGAAAGAAGAAAAAAAGAAAAAGAGTCCCTGAGACTGGGAGAAAATATTTGGAAATCAAATATGTAAGAGATTTTTATTCAGAATATACAAAGAACTCTTACAACTCAATAATAAGAAATTGAATAATTTACTTCACATAGGATTTGAATAGATATTTCTCCAAAGAAGATATGTGAATGGCCAGAAAGCAAACAAAAAGATTCTCAACCCCATAGGTCACAAGGGAACTGCAAATTGACGCAACATTGAGATGCTATTTTACACCCATTAAAAGAGTATCATCAAAAGTCTTGCATTTAAACAGGCTGGGGAGGATGTGTATGAACTGGAGCCCTCTTGTGCTTGGGTGGGGATGTAAGATGGGGCACCACTTTGGAAAACAGATTGGCCGTTTCTCAACATGTCAAAATTGAGTTATCTTATGGACCCAGAAGTTCTGCTTTTAGATAGATATTCTAGAAAATTGAAAAGTGAGTCTATGTGAAGTCTTTCACAGGATTTTTCAACCAATATTCCTACTAGGCAAATTGGGTAAACAACTCTACTATCTGCCAAATCTGTCACACACCAAACAAAACCTGGTATCGCTCTCTGATCAGAGAATATTTGTCAATTAAAGCACTAACACACACTACAACACTTGTGGGCTTCCTGGATTCTGCACTAAGTAAAAGCAGCCAGATATGCCCACCATATGACTTTACATGCAACAAAGGCAGAGCTCTAAGATAAAGAGCAAATTCGTCGTTTCCTTGGCACCGGTGGGAAAGGGCACAGGTTTCCATTTGAGGTGATGCAAATAGTTTCTAAAATTAGTTTGGGGCAATGCTTGTGCATTCTGTAAATATAACAAAATCATTGAGTCATTGCTTAAAATGGATGGATTGTTAGTTGGTAGATTTATCTCAAAATTGTTAATTAAAAATACCTGAGAATAAATTTCAGAAATACAGAAAATTTCATAGATGAGACATACATTCACCTATAATTGTCCTATCCCTCCAGATTTTCTGAAGGTCAACTGCTGAATTTTAAGCATTAAATTTATGCCCATAATGTTTATTAATATTGCATATTTACACCCATGATATTTATTGATATTATTTACTATTTATTTAACAAGAATGTTTGGAGAGCAGCTATATGTCCTTGATGCTGAGGGGTGAACTGGAAATAATCTTGGTGTAAGGAAATGGAGTTGGTCAGGTTCCTGCACCTGGACATACAGGAAGCAGTCCCTAACATATTTTCTGTATTCAGGAGCAACAGTGCATTGTATTTTTATGTAACCTGTGATGTCATAATCGGCATGCTGCTGGTTCTGTTGCTGTTTAGTGTATAGATTGACTGGGACCTTCTGCTGCACAGATTGCCCACCCCTACAAAGGCATGTTAGATCTCGCAATAGTCACGCATGTTTTCTTCAGGTTGCTCAAATCTCAAGTCAACCTACCTGGGATTGAATGGTCATGAAACACTTGGACTTCTGGGTTTAGGGACTAGTGTGTGCAGGGGTTCATAATTACACTGATCGACATTTAACTGTGATTTGATGAGCACTGTGACAGGAATGTCCAGGGCACTGATCATAAACCTGGGGTGGGGTCTTAACTTTTAGCGTATGCATGATTTTCTTATAGCTTAAATATTGTAGTGGGTTGAATTGTGTCCTCCCTGCAGAAAGGATGTTGTAGTCCTGGTCCCTGGTAACTCTGAATAGGACCTATTTAGCTTTTTGGATCTTTTTTTAAATTTTCTTTATCCTAGTATTTCTATTTTATTTATTTATTTATTTATTTATTTTATTGTAAACAAGTGGGATACATGTTGTTTCTCTGTTTGTACATGGAGTCAAGGCATACCATTTGTGTAATCATAAATTTACATAGAGTAATGTTGTTTGATTCATTCTGTTGTTTTTTCCCTTCCCCCCCCCCCCCCCCCCCTCTTTTCCCTCTATACAGTGCTTCCTTCCTCCATACTTGCCCCCCTCCCTAACCGTAACTCTAACCCTAACACTAACCCTTCCCTTCCCCCATTATGAGTCATCATCCATTTATTAGCGATATCATTCGTCCTTTGGTTTTTTGAGATTGGCTTATCTCACTTAGCATGATATTCTCCAATTTCATCCATTTGCCTGCAAATGCCATAATTTTATCATTCTTTATGGCTGAGTAATATTCCATTGTATATATATACCACAGTTTCTTTATCCATTCATCAATTGAAGGGCATCTAGGTTGGTTCCACAGTCTGGCTATTGTGAATTGAGCAGCTATGAACATTGATGTGGCTGTATCTCTGTAGTATGCTGATTTTAAGTCCTTTGGGTATAGGCCAAGGAGTGGGATGGCTGGGTCAAATGGTGGGTCCATTCCAAGTTTTCTAAGGAATCTCCACACTGCTTTCCAGAGTGGCTGCACTAATTTGCAGCCCCACCAGCAATGTATGAGTGTACCTTTCTCCCCACATCCTCGCCAACACCTGTTGTTGCTTGTATTCTTGATAATCGCCATTCTAATTGGAGTGAGATGGAATCTTAGGGTGGTTTTGATTTGCATTTCTCTTATTACTAGAGATGTTGAGCATTTTTCCATATGTTTGTTGTTTGCTTGTAGATCTTCTTCTGTGAAGTGTCTATTCATTTCCTTAGCCCATTTGTCGACTGGATTATTCGTATTCTTGGAGTAGAGTTTTTTTGAGTTCTTTATAGATTCTGGAGATTAGTGCTCTATCTGAAGTATGATTGGCAAAGATATTCTCCCACTCTGTAGGCTCTTTCTTCGCATTGCTGATAGTTTCCTTTGCTGAGAGAAAGCTTTTTAGTTTGAATCTATCCCAGTTATTGATTCTTGCTTTTATTTCTTGTGCTATGGGAGTCCTGTTAAGGAAGTCTGGTCCTAAGCCGACATGTTGAAGATCTGGACCTACTTTTTCTTCTATAATCTGCAGGGTCTCTGGTCTGATTCCGAGGTCCTTAATCCATTTTGAGTTTAGTTTCATGCATGGTGAGAGATATGGGTTTAGTTTCATTCTGTTGCATATGGATTTCCAATTCTCCCAACACCATTTGTTGAAGAGGCTATCTTTTCTCCATTGCATATTTTGGCCCCTTTGTCTAGTATGAGAAAATTGTATTTATTTGGGTTTGTGTCCGTGTCCTCTATTCTGTACCATTGATCTACCTTTCTATTTTGGTACCAATACCATGCCGTTTTTGTTACTATTGCTTTGTAGTAGAGTTGAAGATCTGGTATTGCAATACCCCGTGTTTCACTCTTCCTGCTAAGGATTACTTTAGCTATTCTAGGTTTCTTATTCTTCCAGATGAACTTCATAATTGCTTGCTCTATTTCTGTAAGGTACACCATTGGGATTTTAATTGGAATTGCATTGAATTTGTATAGCACTTTAGGTAGTATGGCCATTTTGACAATATTAATTCTTCCTATCCAAGAACATGGAAGATCTTTCCATCTTCTAAGGTTTTCTTTAATGTCCTTCTTTAGTGTTCTGTAGTTCTCATTGTAGAGGTCTTTCACCTCTTTTGTGAGATTGATTCCCAAGTATTTTATTTTTTTCGAGGCTATTGTGAATGGGGTAGTTTTCCTAATTTCTCTTTCTCAAGATTCATCACTTATGTATAAAAATGCATTGGATTTATGAGCATTGATCTTGTAACCTGCTACTTTACTGAATTCACTTATGAGTTCTAAGAGTTTTCTGGTGGAATTTCCGGGTTCCTCTAAACATATAATCATGTCATCAGCGAACAGGGATAGTTTGAGTTCTTCTTTTCCAATTCATATCCCTTTAATTTCTTTGGTTTGTCTAATTGCTCTGGCTAGAGTCACAAGAACAATATTGAATAGAAGTGGTGAAAGAGGGCATCCCTGCCTTGTTCCAGTTTTTAGGGGGAATGCTTTCAGTTTTTCACCATTTAAAATGATATTAGCTATGGGCTTAGCATAAATGGCCTTTACAATGTTAAGGAATGTTCCCACTATCCCTATTTTTTCTAGTGTTTTGAGCATGAAGGGGTGCTGTATTTTATCAAATGCTTTTTCTGCATCTATTGAAATAATCATGTGATTCTTGACTTTAAGTCTATTGATATGGTGAATGACATTTATTGATTTCCTGATGTTGAACCAACCTTGCATCCCTGGGATGAAACCCACTTGATCATGGTGCACTATCTTTTGAATATGTTTTTGTATGCAATTTGCTAAAATTTTGTTGAGAATTTCTGCATCGATGTTCATTAAGGATATTGGTCTGAAATTTTCTTTCCTTGATGAGTCTCTGTCTGGTTTAGGTATCAATGTGATATTGGCTTCATAGAATGAGTTTGGGAGGGTTCCCTCCTCTTCTATTTTATGGAATACTTTGAGAAGTATTGGAATGAGCTCTTCTTTAAAGGTTTTGTAGAACTCGGCTGAGAACCCATCTGGTCCCGGACTTTTCTTTGTTGGTAGGCTTTTGATGACTTCTTCTATTTCATACTTGAAATTGATCTATTTAAATTGTCTATGTCCTCCTCGTTCAGTTTAGGCAATTCATATGTCTCTAGAAACCTGTTGATGTCTTCGAAATTTTCTATTTTGTTGGAGTATAGATTTTCAAAGTAGCTTCTAATTATGTTTTGTATTTCAATCCTGTCTGTTGTGATAGTTCCTTGTTCATTCCAAATTTTAGTGATTTGGGTTTTCTCTCGTCTTCTCTTTGTTAGTGTGGCTAAAGGTTTATCAATTTTGTTTATTTTTTCGAAGAAAACTATTTATTTTGTCAATTTTTTGTATGTTTTTCTTTTGTTTCAATTTCATTGATTTCAGCTCTGAGTTTAACTATTTCCTGTCTTCTACTTCTTTTGGTGTTGGTCTGTTCTTCTTTTTCTAGGGCTTTGAGCTGTAGTGTTAGGTCATTTATTTGTTGAGTTTTACTTCTTTTATTAAATGCGCTCCATGAAATAAATTTCCCTCTAAGTACTGCTTTCATAGTGTCCCAGAGATTTTGATATGATGTTTCTTTGTTCTCATTTACCTCTAAGAATTTTTTAATTTCCTTCCTAATATCTTCTGTTATCCATTCATCATATAATAGCATATTGTTTAATCTCCAGATGTTGGAAAAGTTTCTGTGTTTTACTCTTTCATTTATTTCTAACTTCAATCCATTATGATCTGATAGAATACAAGGTAGTTTCTCTATCTTCTTGTATTTGCTAACATTAGCTTTGTGGCATAATATATGGTCTATTTTAGAGAAGGATCCATGTGCTGCTGAGAAGAAAGTGTATTCGCTCTTGGTTGGATGGTATATTCTATAAATGTCCGTTAAGTCTAAATTATTGATTGTGTTATTGAGATCTATGGTTTCTTTGTTCAATTTTTGTCTGGAAGATCTGTCCAGTGGTGAGAGAGGCATGTTAAAATCACCTAGTATTATTGTTTTATGGTCTATTTGGTTTCTTTGAAATTGAGAAGGATTTGTTTGACATACATGGATGAGCCACTGTTTGGGGCATAGATGTTTATGATTGTTATATCTTGCTGATTTATGCTTCCCTTAAGCAGTATGAAATGACCTTCTTTATCCCTTCTGACTAACTTTGGCTTGAAGTCCACATTATCGGAAATGAGGATGGATACTCCAGATTTTTTGCTGAGTCCATGTGCACGGTATGTTTTTCCCCATCCTTTCACCTTTAGTCTATGGGTATCTTTTTCTATGAGGTGAGTCTCTTGTAGGCAACATATTGTTGGATCCTTCTTTTTAATCCAATCTGCCAGTCTATGTCTTTTGATTGATGAATTCAGACCATTAACATTCAGGGTTATTATTGAGATATGATTTGGTGTCCTGGTCATTTGGTTCATTTTTTAAATTTTATTTATTTATTTATTTGACACAACTTGGTTCCTCCTTTATTTGACAATTCCTTTAGGATAATTCCTCCCTTTGCTGATTTGCTTCTTTGTTTTTCATCTCTTCCTCATGGAATATTTTGCTGAGAATGTTCTGTAATGCTGGCTTTCTTTTTGTAAATTCTTTTAGCTTTTGTTTATCATGGAAAAATTTTATCTCATCATCAAATTTGAAGGTAAGTTTTGCTGGGTATAAGATTCTTGGTTGGCATCCATTTTCTTTCAGGACTTGAAAAATGTTGTTCTAGGCCCTTCTAGCTTTTAGGGTCTGGATTGAAAAATCTGCTGATATCCGTATTGGTTTCCCCCTGAATGTAATTTGGTTCTTTTCTCTCACAGCCTTTAAATTCTGTCTTATTTTGTATGTTAGGTATTTCATTATAATGTGCCTTGGTGTGGGTCTATTGTAATTTTGTGTATTTGGAGTCCTATAAGCCTCTTGAACTTGATTTTTCCATTTCATTCTTCAGATTTGGGAAATTTTCTGATATTATTTCATTGAATAGATTGTTCATTCCTTTGGTTTGTTTCTCTAGCCTTCCCTCAATCCCAATAATTCTTAAATTTGGCCTTTTCATGATATCCCATAGTTCTTATAGATTCTGTTCATGATTTCTTACCATCTTCTCTGTTTGTTCAACTTTGTTTTCAAGGTTAAATATTTTGTCTTCAATGTCTGAGGTTCTGTCTTCCATGTGTTCTATCATACTGGATATGCTTTCTATGGGTTCTTAATTTGGTTTATTGTTTCCTTCATGTCAAGGATTTCTGTTTGTTTTTTTTTTTCAATATATCTAACTCTTTATTGAAATGATCTTTTGCTTCCTGTATTTGCTCTTTTAACTGTCGATTGGTGCAATCATTCAATGCTTGCATTTGCTCTTTCATCTCATCGTTTGCTTCTCTGCTCATTTTAATTATGTTACATTCTGAACTCCTTTTCTGTCATTTCTTCTGCCATGCTGTCATTGGGTTTTATTGATGTAACATCTAGATTTGTTTTGCAGCATTTTCTTTCCTTGTTTTCTCATATTGTAAAGGTATCAGTGGACCCGCTGAGATATTGCAGATTTCCTCTATTGACTTACAATGTCCTTGAAGATTTCTATATATATATCCCCTCTTAGCCTTCAGTAGGCTGAAGTTCTTGGAGGAAGTTGATAATGCGGTTCTCCACAAGGAAGCTGCCTCTCTAGGAGTGGTGTCCTTCAGGTGGGGTATATTCCCTGCTAGTGGGCAGAGGTGCCTCCACTTGTTGACCAATGGTCATCCAAAGGGGAACTAGGCTACGGGCTGAGGCAAGGCCTGTTTGGGCCTGAGTCTCTGGTTTACCGTCCTTGTGGGGAAACCTCACCCAGCAGGGAAGACTCACCCGGTGGGGAGGTCTCGCTGGTCAGTTCCCTCCTAGAGGTTCCCCTCAATTTACAGCTACCACCTGGGCAGGGCTGCCTTCCTCTGCAACGTTCCCAGGGGCCCGGCCCTACCTGCTGGGCCTGGGAGCCTCACCCTTCGCAGCTGAATCTCCTTAGGCTGCCCCTCCTCAGAGAATCTGCCCGCAGGCCTGGAACCCTTCGCTCCGCCCTAAGCCTAAGCCCTAAGCCGTCTCTGTGCGGCTCTTCCACCAAGAAGCCTCCTAGGTCCTGGACCCTCCTCTGCCCATAATCGCCTGGCTAGTGCGGCCCCTCCTCTGAGCAGCCACCTGGGGCCCGAACAGTTGCTCTGAGTCCCAGAGACCCGCTGCCGCCTCTTCCGCCAGACAGCCGCCGGTTTTCTGGTGTGGTCACTAGAGTCCCAGCAACTCACTGCGAGCCTCCTCCTCCCGCCAACTGCCTGTAGCCCTGCGGCAAATCACTCCGAGTCGAAGTGCCCCGCCCCGTTCCTCCTCTTCCTCCAGGTAACCCCCCGGGTGTTCAGGAGCGGTCACTCTGAGCGGCTCTGAACACGTGACCCGCTGCACGCCTCCTCTGGGCAGCCGCCCGGAGCTCTGTTGCGGCCACTCGAGACCAAGCGACCCACCACGCTTCTCCTCCAGGCAGCCCCCCTGTGTTCAGGAGTGGTCGCTTTAAGTCCAAACAACTCACCAATCACCTCCTCCTCTGAGCAGCCACCTGGAGCTCTAATGCAGTCACTGCGAGTCCAAACGACCCGCCACGCTCCTCCTCCTCCTCCTCCTCAGGGCAGGCCCCGGTGTTCAGAAGTGGTCTGAGTCCAAATAGCTTGCCACGCAGCTTCTCCTCTGGCAACCGCCTGTAGCTCTGGTGCAGTCATTCCGAATCCAAGCGGCCATGCTCCTCCTCCTCCTCCTCAGGGCAGGCCCGGTGTTCTGAGTCCACACAGCTCTCCTCGCCACTCCTCCCCTGGGCAGCCACCAGAGCCCCAGTGTTTGCTCTGAGTCCCAGCGCTGTGCTGAGCGGCCTCCTCTACGATGCTCCCAGTTGTCCGAGTTCACTGCTCCAGCGGGGGGAGGGGCGTCTCGCCGGGCAGCTCTACTTCACAAAGTTCCCTGCGTTCCGGGACTACTGCCCCATCCGGGGCGCCTCCCCAATGGGAGAGACTCACCTGGCTGCTTTGAGTTGGTCCCAAGTCTCTCAATATCTCCTCTTTTGAATCCTGAGTCCTGGAGCAACATGAAATGCAGCCACCCTCTAAGCCGCCATCTTGGAAAAACCCTTATTTGGATCTTATAGATGTAATCAGGTGAAAATAACATCATACCACCAATATGAGGCAAGCAAATTAAACGAGATCCCTAATCTGCTATGGTTGGAAATTCTCATGAGAAGGGAATTTTGGACATATGTATGCACAGAAGGAGACCGATGTGAAGACACTAGGGGAAGGACACCTACAAGGCCACCAGAAGCTAGGAGGGAGCTGGCTACAGAACCTAATCCCTTCAGAAGGAGTAAACACTGCTCAAACCTGAACTTCCTTTTCCAGCCTCCAGACCTGGGAGACCCTAATTTTCTTCTGTTGAAGTCATCTTTTTAATTGTACCTTGTTAGCAAAATCCTGGGACACTATACAAATGACCTCAATCTCTTAAAATCATGTTGCTTTAAAATAAATTCCCAATTCTTACCTTTAGTGTGTTTGAAGAACCTCCATGCTTTACTTCTAATGTATAACTTAGGTTTGTTCCCATTTTTTTTTTTCACTATTTATTCTGAAATAATTTCAGACTTACAAAACAGAGGAGGAAGACTTCCACTTCTGGGAAGATTGATTACACACACCTTTCCCTATTTCATCCCTATGTAGAACTAAACCTTTGGGTATTATGTTTGAAAAAACACCAAAAAACTCTGAAAGGTCGAGGCAGAGAGGTGATGGACTTTAGACTAAGAAACAACATGGCAGTGAGTTCACTGGGCTTTCTGGACAAGTCAATATAGAGAGGTTAGTGTTGTTCAACAAATAAGCCTGGGACAATGGGACATCCACACACAAAATTATTTATGTAGGCACAGATCCTTATATCTTTCCCTCAAATTAATTTTAAAGTCAATAATATGCATAAAATACAAACCATAAAACTTATAAAAAACCTATAACATATGCACAACATATGTATATGATCTTGAGTTTGGTGATGAACTTTCAAATAGAACAAAGAAAGCACGATATATGAAAAAATAATTGATAGATGGACTCAAACTTATAAATTTTGGGCTCTGTGAAAATCACTGTTCAAAGAATGGAAAGACAAGCAATGGACTGGAAAGAATACTTAAAAATGCTTGTCTGATAAGAGACTTGTATCCTAAATATACAAAGAATTCTTAAATCTCAGCAGTAAGAAAAATTCTGTTTTTTTAATGACTCCATCTACCTCCTCCATTAGTATATCAACTATTCTTCTCTGCCTTAAGTTTTGGTGGTCACCCTAGAATTTGAAATAAGCATATGACTGAATCCAAGTACTCCTTCAATACTGGACACTCATTTGTAGGGCAGATACCTTATAGCAGGAAGCTTTCCATCCCTCCTTCCCTCCCAATCCCATGGTAGGGTTGTAAGTTCACCTAACTTTCACATCTACTAAAGTCATCCATATATTGTTACTATTATTATTTTAAAGGCCATTTATCTTTCATTATGAGTAGGAAAACACACAACTTTATTTTATCTTTCTTTATTCTGCCTCTGATGCTCTTCTTTTCTTCATGCAGGTCTGCGTTCCTGACCTTTATAATTTACTTCTCCCTGAAAAACTCTGAACATTTTTCTCAGCACAACTGTGCTGCTGACATAATCTCTTCAGCTTTTGTTTCTGAGAAAATCTTTATCTCTTCTTCATTTTTCAAGGATAATTTCACTGGATCTAAAAGTATATGGCAATAGCGGGAATGTGTGTGGGAGAGGGAGATCACATATCCAAACAGGAAGTTAGAGAGGTTGGGTCTCCCCTTGAACTAAGAACCTCCCATGAGGTCCTTTCTCTTAAACATTCCTGCTGCCAGCATCACCACCCTGTGGACCAAGCTTCCAATACATAGATGTTGGGGGAAACACACTTAAACATATCCAACCATAGCACTCCATGTGATCATATTTTTGACATGTTTTTCTGAAGTTCTGCTACCTATTGTTTCTGTCATTAATTTTGAAAATTTATCGGTCTCTATTTAAATATTTGTTCTCCTCCATTTGCTTTCTTCTTCCTGTGGTAGTCCAGTTATGGAGTCAACCCTCCCTATCTGTGGATTCTGTGCCCTTAGATTTTAAACAATTGCATGTTGAATTTTTTAAAAAATGTATCTGTAGTGAACACATACATTCTTTTTTCTTGTCATTATTTCCTAAATGATAGTGTGACAACTATTTTACCAAGAATTTACATTGGTATGAGATGGTTATAGTAATCTAGTGATGATTTCAATATATGAGAGTTATACATATATTATACTCAAATACTATATCATTGTTATATTAAGTCCTTGAGCATCTATAGACATTGGTGTCCTCAAGAGGTCCTGGAGTCAATGGCCCATGAACATCAAAGGACAACTATACATATAATACACTTTTGAAACTGTCTCTGAGTTAAAAAATGTTCAGTATTATTGTTTTTTTTCTTTTGATTTTTTTTGGGGGGGAGAGGGGCAGGCATTGTGACATCTGTTCCTTGTGTTTTATCATATTAATCTTTTTAAAAGTTTTTTTTTTAAACATTTTACTTATTTGTTGTTTTTAGTTATACATGTCAGGAGAATATATTTTGGCAGATTATACAACATAGAGTATAATTCACTGTATTTAGGATCCCACTTTTGTGGTAGTATATGATGCGGAGTTACCCTGGTCATGTATACAAATACGAGGTTAGGAAAGGTACAACTGATTAATTCTACTGTCTTTCCTATCCCCTCCCCACTCCCTTCCTTTCATTTCCCTTTGTCTAATCCAATGGAATTCTGTTATTCCACTCCCCAACTTCCCTTGTTTGGGGTTAGCATCCACAAATCAGAAAAATCATTCAGCCTTTGTTTTTTGGGGATTGGCTTATTTCACTTAGCATGATACCAGCAAATGCCATTATTTCATTCTTTTTATGGCTGAGAAATATTCCATTGTGTTATATACCACATTTTCTTTATCCATTCTTCCATTGAAGGACAGTTAGGTTGTTTCCATAGCTTGGTTATTGTGGGTTGAGCTGCTATGAACATGGATGTAGCTGTGTCATTGTAATTTGTTGTTTTTAGTCCCTTTGGGAAGGGGAAAACTGGGTCAAATGGTGGTTCCATTCCAAGTTTTCTAAGGATCTCCATATTGTTCTCTGTAGTGGTTGCAAAAATTGCAGTCCCACCAAATTCTCCCCACATCCTCACCAACATCTATTGTTACTTGCATTCTTTGTAATTGCCATTCCTGATTGGAGTGAGATGGAATCTGTGGTTTTAATTTGCATTTCTCTAATTGCTAGAGATGGTGAACATTTTTCCATATATTTTTCACCATTTGTATACCTTCTGTAAAGTGTTTGTTCAGTTCCTTTGTCCACTTATTGATTAGGTTGTTTATTTTTCTGGTGGTAAGTTTTTTGAGTTTTTTGTATATTCTGGAATTAATGCCTTTTCTGAGGTATCTGGTTGTGAACATTTCTCCCACTCTGTAGGATCTTTGTACACGTTCTTGATTATTTCCTTTGCTGAGAAGAAATTTTTCAGTTTGGTACATTCCACTTATTGATTCTTGATTTTGCTTCTTGTGCTTTAGGAGTCTTGTTGAAGAATTTGGTTCCCAAGCCAACATGTTGAAGAGTTGGGCCTAATTTTTTTTCTGGTAAGTGCAGAGTCCTCTGGTTTATATGCCTAGGTCCTTGATCCATTTAGAGTTGAGTTTTGTGCAGGGTGACATATAGGTGTTCAATTTCATTCTATTACATATGGATTTTCATTTTTCCCAGCAACATTTGTTGAAGATGTTATCTTTTCACCAATGTATGGTGATGGCACCTTTGTCTAGAATGAGATAACTGTATTTATGTGAGTGTGTCCCTGTGCCTTCTATTCTGCTCCATTGGTCTTCATGTCTGTTTCAGTGCCAATACCATGGTGGTTTTATTACTATAGCTCTGTAGTATAATTTAAGGTCTAGTATTGTGATGCCTCTTATGTCAGTTTTCGTGCTAAGGATTTATTTGGCTATTTTGAACCTCTTATTTTTCCAAATAAATTTCATGATTGCTTTTTCTATTTCTGTGAAGAATGTCATAGGAATCTTTATAGGACTTGCATTAAATCTGTATAGCACTTTTGGTAGTATTGCCATTTGACAATATTGATTATGCATATCCAGGAATAAGGGAAATCTTTCCATTTCTGAGGACTTCTTCAGTTTCTTTCTTTAGAATCCTGTAGTTTTCATTATGGTGGTCTTTTGCCTCTTTTGTAGGTTGATTCCCAAATATTTTTTAGGCTATTGTAAAGGGAATAGTTCTCCTGATTTTTCTTTCAGCTGATATATCCTAGGTGTATAGAAATGCAATCGATTTACTGGTGTTGATTTTAACCTTGCTACTTTGCTGAATTAGTTTATGAGTTCTAAGAGCTTACTAGCAGAGTTTTTTGGGTCTTGTACATAGAGAATCATGTCATCAGCAAATAAGATAGTTTGAGCTCTTCTTTTCTATTCATATTCCTTTAATTTCTCTCTTGTGTGTGTCTGCTCTAGCTAGGTTTCAAGGACTATGTTGAATAGGAGTGGTGAAAGAGGCCATTCCAAACTTGTTATAGTTTTTAGACAGAATGTTTTTAGTGTTTCTCCATTTAGAATGATGTTGGCTTTGGGTTTAGCATATTATCTTTATAATGTTGAGTTATGTTCCTACTATCCCCATTTTTTCTAGTATTTGCGCATGAATTGATGTTGAATTTTGTCAAATACTTTTTCTATGTCTATGAGATAATTATGTGTTTCTTGTCTTTAAGTCTATTGATATGATAAATTACACTTACTGATTTCCGTATGTTGAACCAACCTTGCATCCCTGGGATGAATCCCACTTGATCATAGTGGCACTACCTTTTTAATATATTTTGTATGTGATTTGCCAGCATTTTATTGAGAATTTTTGTATCAATATTCATCAGGGATATTGGTCTGAATTTTCTTTGTCTTTGTCTGTTTTTGGTGTCTGGGTGACACTAGCTTTATAGAATGAGTTTGGAAGGGTTCCTTCCTTTTCCATTTCATGGAATAATTTGAGGAATATTGGTGTGAGTTCCTCTTTGAAGGTCTTATAGAACACAGCTGAGAGTTCACCTGGTCCTAGGCTTTTCTTTGTTGGTAGGCTTCTGATGGCGTCTTCACTTTCATCACTAGAAATAGATCTATTTAAATTTTCTATGTCCCCTGATTCAATTTGGGGAGTTCATATGTCTCTAGGAATTCATCTATGTCCTCAAGATTTTCTATTTATTTGAGTATAGCTTTTCAAAGTAGCTTCTGATTATAGTCCATATTTCAGTGGTGTCTGTTGATATTTTCTTTCTCATCATAAATTTTAGTACTTTGGGTTTTCTCTTTCTCTTTCTTTGTTAGTTTGCCTAAGGGTGTATCAATTTGTTTATTTTTTTCAAAGAAGCAACTTTTTCTTTCAATGAATGTTGAATTTGGGGGGGCATTCAATTTCATTAAGTTCAGCTCTGTGTTTTATTATTTCCTCTCTTCTGCTTTTGGCACTGGTTTTGCTCGTTTTTCTCTAAGGCCTTGAGATGTAAAGTTAGGCTACTTATTTGGTGATTTTCTGTTCTTCTAATGAATGAGCTCAATGCAATGAACTTTCCTCTTAGAACTGTCTTCTGTATTGTTTTACTCACCTAGTTTTCCTTTAGTTTGGGATGTATTTTTAAGCTCACTGATTTTTCTTGTCTGTGTCTACTTTCCTTATGAGTTAATTTCAGGCATTTTTCATTTCAATTACATTGCTTTTTATTTCTAGTATTTCCTTTGCATTCTTCTGTAGTGTTTCCATTTCTCTGATTATATCACCCATCTGTCCTTGCATGTTGAGCCTTTTTTCATTAGAGCCCTTAACATATTTATCGTGTCATTTTAAATTCTGTAACAATTTCAGCATCTATGCCATATTTGAGTCTGGTTCCAATGCTTACTTTGACACACTTTGTCTTGTCAGGAAACTTGTTTTTTCCCTTGTAATATAACTTAAAAAATTATGTTTTAGTAAAGTCAAATCTGTTGCTTTGTCTTATCTATTTTTCCCTTTTAATATGACTTTAATTTTTTTTTTTTTTTTTTTTGAAGAAAGCCAGATCCGTTGTATTTGCTAATGGTGACTGTAGTAAATATGCTCTTGTGAGATTGCTGCCTTCTTATGACTGGGCTGTCTTTAATTTACTCTATCAGTAAACTTCTAGTTCTTCTAGTATTCTGTTTTCTTTCTCTTCTCTTGACTTTGGAAATTCCTAATCACTCCTTCTCAGAGAGAACCTGCCTCTTGCAGCTCTTTTAGCTTTACTCACTCTTATCATTGGTGCTATCTTGGTGTGCTTTTGAAGGACAGGGGAAGGAAGGGAGGGTTGTATAATCTTATGACAGAATTGCTGTCTGTTTGGGTGCCTGGGTCTCTGTGCCTGGGTGCAAAATGCTTCTTCAGGCTATAACCCACCCACTTGGATGAGACTTGAAGGTTAGAGGAGGCTGAATGTGGGATTATCTTCTCCCAGTCCATCTAGATAACATATTTTCTCCATTAGGAAGGAAGCCCTAGAAATATTTCACAACAATTCATCTTCTCTACCTCCTACTAGAGTCACAAGGAATCTTGCTCATAGCTCCACCACGAGAACCTGTAAGGACTAGTGAAGTAACTCCCGTGAGATTATAAGGTCCCCCTAAGACAGGGTCATTGGATTTTTTTTTTTTTTTCCCTCAGACTAGCCTACACTCAGCTACCAAATATTCATCAAAACTGCTATTGTTTCTACTAATTTATGGCTCCCATAATATCTGCTGTACGTAGACAGATGGCAACTATAACTCTCAGGATTCAAATGTATCTCCAGCTTTGGGGTGATGGTTTGTCCCAAGAGCTACACTTTTTGATAACTGAAGAAAGAACCATTTTCATCTTCAATCCATTCAATTCTCTTGTAGGGATGGAAGTGATATTTCCCTAGGTTTTTACATATTGGAGAGAAAATTAGAGACCCTTACTGAGCTGATTTTGATAAAGACACAAACAAGAATTTCTTTAGGGGAGCCCTTCAGGAATGGAACAATCAGCACCATAAACAATAAAGTAAACTGTGGTCTAAACCTCACACTTATACAAAAATTAACTCACAATGGATTGTGAGATTTAGAATAAAATGTAAAGCTGTAAAATTTTTAGAAATACATCCAGGAAAATCTGTAGACTCTAAGTTTTATCCAGAGATTTTTTTTTTAAATTTGACCCTGACAGTGCAGTTTGTGAAAGGAAAAGATGATACATTGGACCTCATCAAAATTTAAGGTACTTCTCTTCAAAATCACCTGTTAAGGAGTTGGAAATAAAGAAAGACCATTGTGAAATAATATTTGCAAACCATATATTCAATAAAAGCATATTAAGAATATGTAAAAATGTTCAAAACTCAAGGGTGAGAAAGGAAAATATCCAATCAGAACATGTGCAAAAGACGTGAAGAGACATTTTCATGAATAAGATGTGCAGATGGCAAATGAGCACACAAGTGTTCAACATTAACCCTCAGAAAACACCCATTAAGTCCACAATGGGATACATCTACACACCTATTAGAATGGCTTAAAAAAATTGGCAATCCTGACTTCTGGCAATGATGCAAAGTATCTAGATCACTCTCTGTTGCTGAGAGGAATATAAAATGGCACAGCCACTCTGGAATGCAGGTTAGACTTTTAAAAATCAAAACTGAGCATGCAAATACCACATGACCCAGCATTAACCGATCTTGCAGTTAGCCCAGAGAAAGGAAGACCTTTATCCATACAAAAACTGGTGCCTTTGTGTTTATAGCAGCTTATTCATAACAGCCCCAAGCTGGAAACAACCAAATGATTTTCAGTGGAGAAACTGTGGTATATCCATACAATGGAATATAACTCAGCAAGAAAAAGGAAGGAATTGTTGATAACAACCCCAACACAGATGAATTTCCAGAAGATTATGCTAAGTGGGAAAAAGACAATTCCAAGAATTTGCAGAGCCTGATTCTGTGTAAAAGGCTTGGAGTGAACACAAGAGGTGTGGGGAACACCTCAGTAGTTGAGAGGCAGGGGTTGAAGGGACTGTGGGTGAGAACAGTGTAGCTACAAAATGAAATGGGTCAATTTATGGCATATGAAATATGAATATGCCTCAAAGAAGATCACTTTTATGTAATGAATATGCACCAAGAAACTTTTCCTTATTTTAAGGTTAGGGAGAGAGCCCTGTGGTGACAGAAATGTTCTGTTTCTCCACTGCATCATGATAGAGTAGCAGAGTTGTGGTAAAGTACTATGGTTTTGCAAGATGTTATTCCTGGGTGAAACTTGGTAAAGCTTACAAGAGTTATCTCCATATTATTCTTTGCAACTATTCATGAATTTCCAACTATCTCAAGATAGAAATGTTGTTTAAAAAGCTACCAAAGCAGAACAAAGAATTCCTACTGCCTGTTATCTAGATCCCTCAAAAGTTCACATTTTACTACCGTTCTGGTTTTCTAGTCCACCCCATGCCCATTGAATGTATATGCGCGTGGGCATGCACACACACACACACACACACACACACACACAAATACATATTTATATATATATTTTTATTTTCTCAAGTGTTTGCAAGTTAGTTGCAAACATGTTGCCACTTGTAAACATTCCAGTGTGCTTTCTAACGAGGATGTTCTCTTACATAACCAGACACTGCCAGATGTGGAATCAGGGAATTAACAATAGCAATGCTATTGTCTAAGTGACAGTAAGGGTCCCATCCTTCCGACTGCCCTGGGAGTGTCCTTCCTGGGTTCAGGATTCCATCTGGATTTCCTTGCACTCCTTGCCACATCTCTTTATCCTCCTTTCATCTGGAGAAGTCCTCCATCTTCTTTCCCTGTGGAGAGGTTGCTATTTTGGAAGAGCCCTGATTGCAGAATGTCTCCCACTTAGGTTTCATGGTTTTTCTCAGGGTTAGCTGCAGGTGATGCCTCTGTGGCAGAAAGACCTCAGAAGCAATGCCATGTCCCTTCAGGAGGATACTCTCAGCGAGCACTGGCACTTGACGAAAGGGACATCAGCAGGCACTGTTTTTTCTTTTTTAGTAAATGCATATTCTGTGTTGAGACCTCATAAATACCAGAAAGTTGCATTTGAAAGATGCATGGTGATTGGTTACTTATGACAGTCCTATTTTCTGGGTGGCATGGTGTTTCAGAAGGAAGCAAAGTGCCTTTAGGAAGCCCCCCAAGGCCAAGTAATCAGAGCTTTGGAGGAAGCCAAAAGTCTTGGTCCCACATGTCACTGGACAGGAGAGGTAGGACCGGCTGAGAGGCACAGTGATCAGGTGCAGTTCAGGCTGTGTGTGCTCAGTGCTGTTGACAGTTTAAATGTCCAATTTCTCACACAGTTTTAAATGGGGAGTGAGAGGATCAAAT
Organism: Sciurus vulgaris; assembly: GCF_902686455.1. NCBI lineage: Eukaryota > Metazoa > Chordata > Mammalia > Rodentia > Sciuridae > Sciurus > Sciurus vulgaris. The sequence continues at coordinate 196,956,137 of NC_136462.1, forward strand.
GTGCATTCTAGATGTTCTAAAAAGATCATCCTGGCCGTATGGAGAAGAGACTGGAGGGATGACAAGTGATTTTTATTTTACATCACAATCTTTTCATCCACCTGAATTGCTTTATAGTACATGGTGTGATATAGATATCCCATTATGTTACTTTGTAGATGACTATTTTCTAAGCATCATTTAACTTAAGAATGTAGGCTATTTGGTTTTGACCTATAGCGCAAAGGAACACCATTTGTTCCTTCAAAAAATATATATTAAGTGCCGTATTTCAGGACCATTTTAGAAACAAATTCAAAAGTGAATAAAATGGACAAAAAATCCCTGCCTTTGTGGAATTACATGCTATCCATTATTTTAGAATAATTAGATAATCAAGAGCAATAATCCTAATTTTCTTCAAAGATTTAATCTATGTATACAATTTTATGCATATATTTTTATAGATTATAAAGCCCTATTATCCTACAATGGGAAATACTATTAAAAACTTCAATGTGTATTATTACAAAAATCAATGCTCCTTAATTTTTTTCATTGAAATTGTGTATTACTTTAATCTTTTTTTGTAACCTTCCTTTTCACTTTATACATTTGAAATATACTGCTGGACTCTTAACTGTTCTTGTATAGTATGATTTCAATTTCTTAGTAGTATTGTTGTTTCACTCTACCATAAATTAATCCATCCCAGAGTCTGATCTGAAAGAAAGTGATTTGATTGAAAAAGGTGAATCCTCCTGCATGATAGGGAACTGAATTTGTTTCTTTTGGTGGTCCAAGAGCAGATGAGGTAGTACTGTCCCCTGACAGCCAATTCACCAAAAGTGGGACTCTGTTGATGGACATCTAAGAAGTGAGAAAAGTGACTAGCTATAGAAGGAAACTCTGTCTAGAAATATAATGCATTATGATCAGAGGAGAGATGCCTCTGGTCTGCAGAGGGGATCTCTAATAGATTTTAATGAACACCGTAACTGTTGTTTTAACTTTATCCTGTTGTGTTGCCTCAGAAAGTCTCCTATGTATTACTGAATGAGAAATAACATTTTTGTAGAGGTGTGAACCAAAGGCTTAAGTTATATAATTTTAGTAAAACTAAATTTGGTAGCGTATACTTAATTATTTTTTCTTGTGTAATTACTTAAAGAAGGACTTGAGTTATCTGTCAGCTTAGAGACAATGGAGCAGTCAGGAGTCTGAGTCTCAAATCAGACATGGCTGGGATTGGCCTGGTTAGAATTTGTGCTGCTGCTTACTTGCTGGGTGACTGGCATCTGTGTCTTTCTGAGAGTTTTGGTGCTCACAAAGCCTCAGGTAGTACATGAACGTCTAGCGCACAGTGTGCTGGGGAATCAGAAGCGTGTGCACACGATGCCCCTGGCACAGAGCCTGGCCTGTCAGCTGAGGGCTATCAGGCCTGCATGACCATGGCCGTGGAGGTAGTAAGGCAGAGCAGCTTGCAGGTCTTGCCTCTTTCCAAAGCGCCATCCGTGAGCCTGCAGCAAGTTGTATTTCTACCTGTGTCTGAGCCAGCATGGTATTTCCCACCGATGCTGGGTGACAGCTTTACACCATCTTGATTTGCAGTAAGAATGAGCTGTCCACGAGGTGACTGTGCTACTACGCTACGCAAGGTTTTGGTTCAGCACGCGCGCACAAAGACCCTGTCCGCCTTGAGCTCAATCTTCTGGGGAATGGTGCTCTTGCTCCCTGGCGTATAAGACTGCCGGGTCCTTCCCTCTCTCTCTGCTCCTCCCTCCCTCTCTCTTCCCTTCTCTCTCTTTTCTATCCTGTGTGCTCTTTCTGTAACCTATTTAATTCATAAAGCATTGCTTTACAAATAGCAAATTTGTATTTTATTAAATCACACTGCCCAATAAATTTGTCCAAGCTAAAAATAATAACGTTTTAAAACTCTGAGTTTCTTTAGCACAGTCCCTTTCGGGTAAAACGCGCCCTGTCTGGGTAGAGCGTCTCTGATCTTATTCGTGGTGGTGCTGCACGGTGTCCTTTGATTTCCCTCCCTTCCTGCCTCCTGTGGCTCTTGCTTCCTGGGGGCCATCTGGGACCTTGGCTGCTGATGGCCGAGGCTGCCTGCACAGAGGCCGGCGTCTGCCTGTTGGGCTGTGACAGGCAGCCATGCGTGTTATCCAGCCTGTTCCCCTCGGGAGGGAAGAAGCAAGTGCGACCTCTGTGACTCTGCCTGCTTTTCCTAAAATTAAACATGTGATCACACTTTTCTCATATTTTGGAACGGGTTGGTTATCAACACCCCTTCTTTCCTTCCTACCATTTGCCCTCATCTATCCTCCCTTCCTTCACGTCTTCCTCTCTTTTCAACGGATTGCCTTTAGCATCTGGCTAGAGGGGGCTCATTCCTGTGCTGTGTATACTTATCTATAGGACACAAGAGCCATGTACCTTGGTATTTATTGAGCATCTGCTCCGTTCGAAGGACTCATGCATGGTTATTGATTTCAAAGAGCCAGTAATGGGGTATCTGCTTTGGAGCTGCTTTCCATGATGCCTGTCAGCTTTACAGGTAATGCTGAGGGGAAGGGTATTTGGGCAACAGAGAGCAGAGAGTCTTTCTCCCCACCCACCATGCTGTTCAGGCTGGGGTTATTTTTGCTGCTTTAGATTTTAATTTCTCTGGTGTTTATCTTGTGTGTGTGTGTGTGTGTGTGTGTGTGTGTGTGTGTGTGTGTGTGTGTTGCCTCTATTTCTATTTCTTGATTTATCAGGGTTTTTTTTTTTTTTTTTTTTTTTTGTACCAGGAATTGAACCCAGGGGTGCTTAACAGCTGAACCACACCCCTGGCCCTTTTTATTTTTTATAAATTTTGAGACAGGGTCTCACTAAGTTGCTGAGGGTGTCCTCAAACTTGTGATCCTCCTGTCTCAGCCTCCCAAGCTGCTGGGATTACAGGGTGTACCATAGCACCCTGCAATTCAATTTATCAGCTTAAGCAATGTGACTGTCATTGGTCCCAGAAGATGAAAAATTAGGTTCTTCATTACTTCTCCTTCTCATCACAATTTTCGTGATTGTATTTTTTCTTTTCCTTATGTAACCATTCAGCATGAAATGAAGCATTCAGGCCCTTACTTCCCGCCCAGTACTTTTGGAGGACATGTAAAACTGCCTCTCTGAGCACGGTTTCTCTCTCCAAGTGCAAGCAGGTGTGGGAAGACTGCTGTCCTGGGTGAGGTTCACCAAGTGACTTATTACGTGCACCAGCCGGGAAGGTGCAGCAGTGGCCTCAAGAAGCGTTTCCCTCCTAGTGCCCCTCCTAGTCAGGACAGTGGCTGCAGTGGTGTATGTGCTATTTATCAGTCTATCCCCTGGAGGGTGGGAAGGGAGGAGAAGCTTTGGAGAGGCGTTGGTGGTGGAAAAATAATGGGATCTGCCACCAAAGGTAGCAGTCTTTGTTTCCCTCAAGTGTGTCTTCCTCACCAAGTCATTTAAAAGATGAATTCTTGACTAATAAAATGTGCACTCAAAGGGACAGGAAGGAAACACAGTGTACTCTGTGGGTCAAGATCACGTTATTTAAGTGCTTTCTTTGAGTACAAGAATGCCCAAAACGTCTCAAATCTCCTGTCCCAGAAAGTGCCATGGGACCACCAGTTGCAGAACTTGCCCCTCCTAACCCACCTCCTCTTCAGAGACAGATGAATTGCTTCCTTCTCCTTTTGCCTAATCGTATGCTCCCTTGAACTTCACCATATACCTCGGTCCCAAGTGCATAGTGGTGGGTTACTGAAGGATGGAAGTTCAGTCAAAATTCATCTTGGTCTGATCAGCATTCAGTGCAGACCTTGGGTGTGAATCAGAGATACTTATTGAAATAAACTCTTGCATTGCTTTTAAATTACTTTCATTTTGTCTTTTTCACTGGCCTCAGAACAACTTTATGATAAGAATCATATATTGTACATTTTTTTATCTCCTTCCTCTAGAGTGTCTGAATTTGAGTAAGGTATTTGTTGAACAGAATAATGAATGAGGGGCTATGCAAATCAAGCCCCTTAACTAGGAACTTCTCTTTGGGGATGATACACTGCAATTGAACCTTTAAAAAGCTGACCACTTAAGCAGAATTATTTCTTCCATCCTGGAAATTTTCTGTTACAGCTGCTTTGCTAACCCAGTGCTGGTTCTCCAACTTCACTGATGCTGACCTGTTCCTTATGAGAATGCGCTCTTAAGGTAAATGAGTAAAATGTCAGTGTTCAAACTTCATTCACCTGAGTTGTCATATAGTCCTCTCCCTAAAACAACACGCACAGGCACACACAGACAACATCCCTCAAATGGTGTTGATGCATTAATTATAACAACTCTTTGCACATGCATATGAGTCCATTTATGAATTTAACATGCTTGGGAAAGGATGTGGAGAAGCAGGGAAACAATTCCAAAGTGCTTCTTTTGGATGTAAATTTAAGGTGGGGACCATTGGCAGCAAAAGGGTATTTAGCAAGGAAGAGGAGACATTAAGAGGAAAGGGGATTTAAAAGAGATTTAGTGTCCTTATGAATATTCATGTCCAATTGATATTGCACATTTATTATACATACTGTAACTCTCAGGGAATGGGATTTTAGGTCTGACATTTTATTCGTTTGCATTAAGAACAGGCCAATACTGTTCTATAGTTTTCCCATTGTAAACTTATCAACCCCTGGAAGGAACATGTGATCATTATGTCCATTGCAGATGGAGGAGACAAGAGCCAGGGAGGTGAGAGGATTTGCCAGTGTCAAGCAGCTGGTGGCTAGTGACTTGGGATCCGGATGCAGCCCCACCAGCTGAATGCAGCTCTGCACTACAACCTTTGTCCCACATGTTGGATGGATAAAACAGGATGCAGGGTAGGGAGACAGAAGGCGTTTCCAGCGAAGCATGTCACATGAGCAATGCCATCTCTTTGTGTTTGTTTTTTTTTTTAAAGAATAATAAACAAAGAAATTATCCATATTCATTCATTCTCTTAGCTCACTTTTGGTAGCAAGTGTGAAAATACCCATTCCAATTTGTCCTCAGCAGAAAAAATTATATACTGGGGCATAAAACTGAATAGAACTAGAAGATCTAGCTTAAGCAAGGCTAGGAATCCAAGTCTCAAACTGTCAAAAGTTACTTCTCTTTCTCTGTCACTCAGCTCTGTATCTACTGTTTACCCCATTCCCAGATAACATTTCCATTTTCATTTGTACATGGATGTCAGGACACCCTGGGGCTATATCGTTCCCAGGTCAAGTCCAGTGGAGAAGTCTGAAGGTCCTTTCTTGAAATTTCTTGCAGAAGCCCACATGTTCACCTTGATTGGTCCAGTATAGGTACATGTCTACCCTGCATGTTCTTAGGACAGTTTGGTTGGCCAGTTGTTCAGTTCAGGAATTGAAAATGGAGCTCACTTCTAATAATATATTCTGAATTAAATTTCTGCAGGGGAATAATACAGTTACTGTAAGGCCCCCAAAAAGGAAACCCCAACTCTGTCCCATGGATGGACGGCAACCCCAATCAACCGCAGGAGGCGTCACTTGATGCAAACCGCAAGAGGTGTTTATTCCAGCGCGCTGGGACCCAACTCGAGGAGTCGAGTCCCTAGCAGAAAATCCTGTAGGTTTATAAAGGCAGAAACCACACATCGGGAGGGGTCGCACATGAAAGGGGGAAAAGGGGGAACAAAGCTGCCAGGAAATTTCAAAGGGGGTCTGGGTTTGCTGACAACATGTTTCACAATGTTTTACAACAGGGCGTAGATTCTGGTCAATAGTTTCTGGTAATCCTACTGTTTGAGCACTATCTAGCTATCTGGCTCAATTTACTCTTTGACTCTCTGTTTGGGGCTGTTTCCTGGAACAGCTTTAAGGGCTTTGTTCCCATTACTGGGAGGGAAACCTTAGGGAGTTGAGATAAAACAGACAGCTTAAAAAAATGTCCATTCTTTCATTACCTTTTAAAGATCTCTCCTGCGTGGTCAGTGGAATTTCATTTCCTACCCCAATGTCCTCCCTCTATTGGACAACATCGAGGTTTACAAAATTAAAAAGCCAACAGATTGGCTTCAGGACGGGTGAGAAAATAACTTAATGAAATGCTTCAGTGTAACACCTGTAGATTGTTGTTCTCATCCTCTGGCAGCAGAGAATGCTTTGTAGAACCAAGGCTGTGATCACGTGTTCAAGGAGAGGCAGGTGGTGTGACATCAATTAAGATGCCGGAGGATTGTGGGGGACAGATACCACGCACCTCGGCAGCACAGGTGAATCAATTTTCCACCTCAGTGGGCCAATGCAGAGGGAAGCATTTCTGATATAAACAAAAGTCATGAGCAGGGTATGTTCATCTGGACCACACTGTCTTCTGATTCCATTTATAATGGTTGTGTTTTAATCTTTCTGACTTCTGAGGTTCGCTTTCTGTTGTTGTTGTTCTTCAAAGTTCACTCAGCAGTAATCTGCTTCTTCATGTGGAAGGTAATAGCGGACAGGGTGGAATCTGCAAGCTTCTCCTTCGCCCTTTGAGGTAGTGCAGGTCCCGCATCAGAGGGGGTGGCTGTGAATAGAGGGGGACCAGAGAAGTCGGGCAGAGGGGAGAGCAGTCATTTGTCAGGAGGAGTTGACCATCTTTCCACTGCAGTGCCTGGTCGCTTCAGGAACGTTGAGTGTGTGATTTCTGCTTTGAAGAGCAAATCAGATGACATGGGCAGTGATTAGGACTGAGAAGAAATTCTAGACTCCTTTGAAAAAGAAAAGGACGGGAAAAAAAGGCAGAGGAAAACCTTATTCCTTACTGCAAAGCACAACCTCATCAAACGGTGGGAGACATCTCTCGCTTGTGCCATAACCTGGTAACACAGGGACTTATTTCCAAAAGACAAAGGTTCAGGGGAGTCATTGCTGAGGTGCAGTAGTTGGCAGTGGGCTGGAGGACTCAGGGGTGAGCTGGGCTGGGAAGTCAGCTCTGGGGTCAGGACTGTCCAGGTGGAAACGCTCGTGACCTGTGGAACGTTGGGCATGTTATTTGCTCTCTCTGGGGGGTTGGTGTCCCATCTGTAAAATGGGTATAATAGAGAGTCCAATGGTGTAGTGTGTAAAGAAAGTTTATGTTCGGTGTCTAACACACAGTTGTGTTTCTTTTGTGGTTTCTATCATTGTTATTGATTGCATGGTGTATGCTAAGAACGGTGCTAAAAGCTTTATTGGCTTTATTTCATGAAGACATCCCTTTGTGGTAGGTATTATTCATCTCCCCGTTTTTCAGGTAGCTGACCTGAGGCAAAAATAATTTTAGGAGAAAATAATTTTCTCAAGTCACATACCTTGGGAGTTTTGGAGCATCCAGACTTAAACTCAAATTTCTCTGGCTACAAGTCTCCTGAAATCTTTACATTAAAAAAAAAAAAAAAAGGTTTGGAAATCCTGACTGTGGTGGCCTGTATCTGGATACTGCTGGATTCTTAATTTGAACCTGGTTTTCTACCATGAGCTGGCAGAATTGGTAAGAGAGAATAGGTGCTGTCAGGCTATCTAAATGAGTGGGTTGTGAAAAGAGCTGAAGACAAAACTCAGGACTTTCTGGAATTTCAAAGGAAATTGTGCTTTCCAGAAAAATGTAATTATTAGATTAATGAAACTACAAAGTTCTAGATGTTCACGATCATTATGTATTTGGTGTTTTTATAGAGAAAAATAATACAGCCACCTTCACTGATCAGTCAGATAAGCTGAGAGGTGGCCCAGGTCTTTTCAAATCCTCCTCCCAAACCCTGTAGTTAAGGATCTGTTTTCTCGTGGCTGAAGCTGGAGCTGGGAATTCAAGGAGCCGCTCACTGCCCACGTTGTGCAGGTTATTGAAGTCTGTGTTCCTTTTCTGTTGCTGCACAACAAAGAATGGCAAGCTTGGTGGTTTAAAATAGCACATATTTATTACCACAGCATCTGTGGGTCAGGATACACGTCTGAGAGCCCAATCATTTCACCTCTGAATCTACTTACGTCATTTCACACACGAGCTTTCGGGGGGGTGACTCATATCCAAATCATAACAACGAGGATAAATAAAGTCGGAGCCCTTGGGGCTGGGAGTGTGCGTGTACACGTGTGTGTACACGGGAATCTGCACGTATGTATGTGCTTCTGTGTGTGCAGGCAATGGTCTGAGCCAGGGAGTGACCGTCCTTCCATATTGAAAGGATCTCCTCCCTCCAAAAAGGTTTTTGGAGTCAGAAATGTGGATTAAACCGTGATTCAGTGCAGACTAACTAGTTTAAGTAACTTAACTTGTAAAACGGGGATGCTGAGATGACCCATCCTCTCAGCCTTTTGTGGAATTTGAATGCAAAGTGTTCATTACAGAGTCTGCCACACTTTCGGTGCTCAAGAGATGCTGTGTGAAGGTGGGGAGACAAGAGCTGCCATTACCACCCTGTCCCTTGGGTCTTTAATAGCAATGCCCATGTGCATTGTAGCAATGCACAACTTGGCTTCGATGTAAGGAATGTAAAACTGAAGGCGTTGGGTGTGGCGGCGCATGCCCCTGATCCCAGGCAGGATCTCAAGTTCACGGCCTATGGGCAACTTAGCAAGATCCTGTCTCAAAATAAAAATTAAAAAGGGATGCGGAGTAGCTCAGTGGTCAAGCACCTTGCTTTAATTCCCAGTACCACCAGAAAAAAAAAAGCAAAAATATTTCTGGGAAAAAAATCAATAAGCATTTCTTTGATATAGTCATTAAAAAAGAGAGAGAGAGAAGAGAGAGAAAATTCTTTAGCAACTTTCTCAGGGTTATACCGATATGCAAGAACTCTCCTTGAATGCAAAAGGCACGTCCATGGAGATCACTTCTTGGACATGGTGGTGTTTCTCCTCCATTTAAAGCTTTCATGGGGCTTCTCAGAATCGCCAGTACAAGTTCAGCACAAACACCCTTGCACCACGTCAAGGTCGTTTTTTACTTTTATATATACTATTTCTCCCTTGACAGTCTCATCTCCCAAATCGAGCGCCACGGGCGATTGTTTGTTTACGGCGCCTCTACATCTTCCTTTCTCTGGCACTTCTTGCTCCAGAAAGATCATAAAATATTTGACCGCGGTAGGTGGTTAAAGTGCTCTAAGACGAAGCAGCCCGTGAAGTTTAATTACCGGCACTGAGGAACTTTTCTTCTGGTTGATATTTGTCTGGGACAATGGAGAAATTATATATGAATGACAGCTAAGCGTTTAAGAAAAAAGAGTTAAAGCAGAAAGCTCATTGGCCATAAGTGAGCTCTCAGCAGGGAGTGCGGGGAGGCTGTGCATGGTGTCCTCACGGCTGATGGGGAGAGAAGGGGCCAGGGAGCTGGGGGCAGGCAGAAGGCTGGAGCCAGGGCGCAGGACAGCAGGAGGTCCCTGGGAACTGAGCATGCTTTTGGTCAGCACTCTGCCCATGCACAAAATTCAATGCACAAAGGCTAAGCAGATGTGGGGAAGAAAAAAAATAACAGAATGAATTAAAAACTATTACCCTATGTAAATGTATGATGACACAAATGATATGTCTCTACCTCATGAACAGAGAACAAGATGTATCCCATTCATTTACAATAAAAATAAATTTTTAAAAAAGACTAAGCAGAGCAAAAGCGTCCCTGTGGTCCCCGTGGTCCCTGTGATTGGGATAGGGGTCCAACTGAGGCTGCCGTCTGGTCCCAGCCTCTCCCTCCCTGTCTTGGCTCTGCTTTCCTCACAGGGGCTTTGTTCTCAGGCTTTCCCGGAGATGGTGGCTGAGCTCTCAGACTCTTCATGCAGAGAATGAGTGAGAGATTCTCTTTAGGCCCATTTGAACCCTGTCACTGAGCGCCACAGCACCCAGCTGCACCTTCGTTTCTCAGAGTTCTGGAGGCACCTGGTGAGCTGCTTCCTGCTCGCCCATCACTTCTCAACCCTCGCTTCTCTTTGTGCCCTGTCATGGCAGACAGGGAAGGCGCTCTGGAAACTTGGCCCTCTTGTTAGGTTCTCCACCCTCCTGTCCTCAAAGGAATCCTCCAAGGCCTTCACTTTGCAGACGAGGGCTTTGACATGTAAATTTGGGGGCAGGAATGGAATGTGCAGTCCACAGTATGCTCTTACTCAGGTAGTTCTGCAGTGCTCTGAGGCCTGGATGTCGGGCTCTGATGTCATGGCCAGTGAGAGAAAGGAGAGGACGGGGAAGGAAGATGATGCTCCAGCCGGGCTCAGGACAGGCCTTGGTCCTGCAGAATGAGGACGCCGGAAGTGCAGGCGGCCAGGCCCGTTTTCTCAGGGGCATCCCTGCTGCCTGGCACGGACAGTGCTGCTCTGGCCCTGGTGGCCCGGACCTGTAGACTTGTGGTAAGGGGCTTCTGCCTGGTTCTTTGAGGAGGCCAGCGGAGGGAGAGGCCTAGCCTGTATCCCAGAGGACACAGGTGCACAGAGACTCTGTGTTCCAGGAGATGAACCAATGAGCAGAGAGGAGCTTTCTCAGGGAGCATGCCTTGCAGAGAGGCCCTGGGGACTCTCTGTCAAGTGACCATGGGCCAGGGCGGTATGAGCTTTCTCTACTGCATCACTGTAGTATGATTCTAAGTCCCTTGGGTGCATGGTTTAACTGGGTCAAGTGGTGGTTCCATTCCAGGTTTTCTGAGGAATCTCCATACTGCTTTCCAGATTGATTGAACCAATTTGCAGTCCCATCAGCAATGTATGAGTACCTTTTCCCCCACGTCCTGGACAATATTTGTTCTTACTCGTAGAGAACGTGTTTTTGACCTTCCTTCCAAATACCTGTGAAGCCTGGATAGACTCACGTTAGATAGGCAACCAGATTTTTCTTTTTGTGGGGGAGTCATATTCAGGGGCAAACACGCTTATATTCTTGTTGGTCCACTCTATAATTAGAGGAAAAGAGATCAAATTCACATATGACAGAATGTGAGTTAAATAACTCCTATTATAGAGGGTCACTAGGAAGTGTAAGTTGGGGGTCTGAAACAGTGATTTCCCCTTTGCATCCGGTGTTTACTCTCTTCCACCTGTGGTGCGTTTTGATGCCCCATCAAACCCATCCTAGCGTCTTTGCCTGGGTACAGATCCCATCCGATCTGCAGAGCCTCACTGTGAAAGCAGAGTCCCACTGTCTTCTCCCAGCCCCTCCTGGTTCACGTTACTTTGCTAATTAGTCACTTCTTCCTGCACTGTCCATACATCTAATTCTGGGTTGATCATTTTGCCAACACTTGCATAAGAGCAGGCACTTCAAGCTTAGTTACACAGTTATCAGAAATGTTTAGGTTTTAACTAATTATTTTAAGCTTACCTTTCATTGGTTTAGGGCCCTTCAGTCAGGCAGTGAGATGATGAATGGGTTAAAGAAGGGCGGAAAGCAGGAGGGGTCAGAGGCAATGTCCACGTGAAAGAAAAGGGAGATGCAGGTTTGCTGCTGCTTCTCAAGGTGTGAAGTATCTTTGACGGGCGCACAACCGGTAGAGTGTGGGCACAGAAGGCTTCCACCCACTCTTTCCAGGACTGAGACAGAAAAAGGACTTGCTAATTATTGCCAGTCTTCTTAAAGTCTCCCTAAGATATTCTCTATGTCAGGACTTTCCTATTTTTTGATGAAGGAGAGGGACTCTGGGTCATGTAAACATTATCTCTGCCACTCATTTCTCCTCTAAATTAATTTTTCTATACTTACTTTTCCAGTTGCTGTTTTAACTTTGGTTAACTTTTCCTTTTGGTTTTATGACATGCTGCACCCACACATCAAAGCTGGGACTATAAAATAGTTAATAGAAGAACTCGTTGGAAATTCTTTTATGCGGAGATACACGAACTGGGTATCCAACAGCTGAAGAGATGAGGAGGGAGAAGATGAACTGAGGGCGCCATGTTTGATTTTGTAAGAGACTCAAGGTGGACAACAGACTTGGAAAGTGGGGGAAGTGATAGAGGAATAAGTTATAATATAGCCATATTCTAACAAATCTAAGGTGTCTCATGAAAATACGTAACTTGTTTTATGTACCACTAAGAAAGAAAAATATGTTCAGTTCCTTCTTCCATTTGTTGACTGGGTTACTTGGTTTATTGGTGTTGAGTCTTTTGAGTCCTTTGTACATCCTGGAGATGAATGCTGTATCTGAAGCTAAGGGGAAAAAGATGTTCTTCCATTCTGTAGGCCCTCTCCTCACCTTCTTGATTGTTTCCTTTGCTGTGAAGAAGATTTTTAGTTTCATATCATCCCATTTATTGATTCTTGATTTAGCTTTTTGTGCTTTAGGAGTCTTATTGAGGAAGTCAGTTCCTAAGCTGACATGGTAGAGATTTGGACCTACATTTTCTTCTAGAGAATGTAGAGTCTATGGTCCAATGCCTAGGTCATTGATCCACTTTGAGTTTAGTTCAGTGCAGGGTGAGAGATAGAGGTTCAATTTTATTCTATTACGTATGGATTTCCAGTTTTCCCAGCACCATTTCTTGAAAAGGTTATCTTTTCTCCAATGTGTGTTTATGGCACCTTTGTCTAGTATAAGATCACTATATTTATGTGGGTTTGTCTCTGTGTCTTCTATTCTGTTCCATTGGTCTTCACGTCTGTTTTTGTGGCAATACTATGTTGTTTTTGTTACTATAGCCCTGTACCATAATTTAAGGTCTGGTATTGTGAGGCCTCACTTTTCTGTTCTCGCTAAGGCACTTCACAGAAGAAGAAATATGAATGGTCAAAAAATAAATGAAAATATATGAAAAATATATATAAAAATATGAAAAAATGTTCAACATCTCTAGCAATTAGAGACATGTAAATCACAACTCTACTGAGATTCCATCTTAACCCAGTCAGAACGGCAAATATCAAGAATACAAGTAACAATAAATGTAGGTGAGGATGCGGGAAAAGAATTTCACTTATACATTGCTGGTGGGACTGCAAATTGGTGCAGCCGCTCTGGAAAGCAGTATGGAGATTCCTCAGAAAACTTGAAATGGAACCACCATTTGATCCAGTTAACCCACTCCTCAGCATATACCCTAAGGACTCATAAACATCATACTACAGTGATGAAGATATATCAATGCTTATAGCAGCTCAATTCACAGTAGCTAAGCTATGGAACTAACCTAGGTGCCCTTCAACAGATGAATGGATAAAGAAAATGTGGTATATATACACAATGGAATATTACTCAACCATAAAGAAGAATGAAATTATGCATTTGCCAGTAAATGAATGAATGTGGAGACTATCATGCTACGTGAAGTTAGCCAGTTCCAAAAAACCAAAGGCAGAATGTTCTCTCTGATATGCAGATGCTAACACACAATAATGAAGAGAAGATTAGAAGGTCATTGGACTAGACAGAGGAGAATGAAGGGAAGGGAGAGAGGAAGGGAACAGGAAAGACAGTTGAATGAATTGGACTTATCTTTCCTATCCTTGCAAATGAATACATGACCAATGTAACTCCACATCGTGAACAGCCACAATAATGGGATCCTAATTGGAACAAGTTATACTGATTCTATATATGTATAATATGTCAAAATATACTCTACTGTCATGTCTATCTAGAAAGAACAAATAAATTTAAAAAAGAAAAATATGTCAATTATAAGGAGCTATCAGTTGCAAGACATAATTTTGGATATAGAAATTCTTTTAGTTATTATATGTTTTATATAAGGAATTTTAGTGAATGTACAGGTATTTCTTATGCTTTCAATTTGCATTTCCCTGGTAATGATGGTAGTATATTTTCACGTACTTACTGGCTATTTGTACATCTTCATTTCTGAAGAAATTGTTTGAGTCTTCTAACTTTATTGGACTATGGAATTAAAAAAATATTGTTTATAAATTCTGGATTAAAGTCCTCTGGCAAATGTAGATATTAAGATCTCTGAAGTGTGTGCATTTGGTCTTTCCTCAAACAATACTAGAACAACTGGATATTTATGTGCAAAATCAATGAACTTCAACCTATATGTCATACCATATTCAAATATTGATTTGAGTTATATTACAGGACTGTGCATACAAATTAAAACTGTAATCTTTCTACAAGAATCTAGAGTAGAAGAGCTCAATTTTTAAATATTTTTATTGGTGCACTATAGTTGTACATAATGGCAGGATCGTTACATATCCAAACGTGCACACAATATACCAGTATATTTGCCATCTATCATTCCCTGGTATTTTTCTTTGTCCTCCTCTCCTCCCTGCACCTGGTTCCTTTCCTCTACTGATCTCCCTTCCATTTTTATAAGATTTTTGCCCCTCTACCTTTTCATACTTTTTCCTCTCTAACTTTCACATATCAGGAAAACATACAACCCTTGACCTTCTGAGTTGGGCTTATTTTTCATAACATAATATTCTCAAGTTCCATCCATTTTCCAGTAAATGATACAATTTCATTCTTCGTTATGGCTGCATAAAACCCTTTGTGTGTGTATATACCTCCTTTTCTTTATTCACTCATCCACTGATGGACACCTAGGCTGGTTCCATCGTTTGGCTACTGTGAATTGTGTTGTTATAAACATGGGGTGTGCATGTATCCCTGTAGCATGTTGACCTTAATTCTTCATGATAAATACTGAATAGTGGGATAACTGGATCATATGGTGGTTCCATTCCTGGACTTTTGAGGATCCTCCATATAGATTTCCATAGTGGTTGTACTAATTTGTAATCCCCCGACATTGTGAAAGTATTCCTTTTTCTACACAACCTCTCCAGCACTTACTATTGTTTGTATTCTCGATAGCTGCCATTCTAACTGGGGTGAGCTGGAATTTCAGGGTAGTTTTAATTTGCTTTTCCCTATAGTTAATGATGCTGAACATTTTTTCATGTATTTGTTGGTCAAATGTATTTCTTGTTTTGAGAAGTGTTTGCTTATTTGTCTATTAATTGGGTTAATTGGGGGGATGTTTTTTGAGATTTTTGTATTTTCTGAATACTAATCTTCTGTAAGAAGAGTAGCTATCAAAAATTCTGTAGGTTCTCTCCTCACATTCCTAATTGTTTTCTTTGCAGTGTAGAAACTTTTTAATTTGATAACTATCCCATTTATAAATTCTTAGTGTTATTTCCTGAGCTTTAGGGGTCCTATTAAGCATATGTTGGAGTGTTGATGCTACATTTTCCTTTAGGACTTGCAGAGTTTCTGGTCTAATTCCGAGGTCTTTGACCCATCTTGAGTTGACTTTTGTGTTGGATTAAGAGATAAGGATAGGATGTGAGGGCGATCTGGCTGCGACATCTGTCACCCCATTGATCGCCAGGGTTGATTCGGCTGATCTGGCTGGCTAGGCGGGTGTCCCCTTCCTCCCTCACCACTCCACGTGCGTCCCTCCCGAAGCTGGGCGCTCGGTCCAAGAGGACGACCTTCCCAGATAGAGGAGGACTGTTCTTCGGTCAAGGGTATACGAGCAGCTGTGCTCCCCTGCTAGAACCTCGAGACAAGCTCTCAAGAGATAAGGATATAGTTCATTCTTCAACCTATGTATAACCAGTCTTCCTAGCACCATTTGTTAAAAAGACTGTCTTTTCTCCAGTGTATGTTAGGATCAGATGACCGTAGATGTGTGGGGTTGTCTCTGTGCTTCTATTCTGCACCATTAGGTTATATGTCTGTTTTTATGCCAGTACCAAGCAGTTTTTGTTACTATAGCTTTGTAGTATGATTTTGAAGTCAGGCATTGTGATGTCTTCAGTATTGCTTTTTTGGCTTAGGATTGTTTGGGCTATTCTTAGTCTTTCATTATTCCATAAAAATGTTAGAACTTTTATTTTAGTTCTGTGAAAAATGTTATTGATATTCTGATGTTGATTGCATTGAAACGGTATATTGCTTTTGGTAGTATGACCATTTTTTAAATTTTTAAGATTTTATTTGTTCTAAGTAGTTGTACATGACAGTAGAATGAATCTGTGCATTTTGAAAGATCATCCATAAAGAGTGTAATCTCCCATTTTTTTCTGACTATACATATTGCAGAATCACATTGGTCATGCAGTCATACATGTACATCAGGTAATAATGTCTGTTTCACTCTATTATCTTTCCTTCCCCCATAGCCACATCAATGTTTATAGCAGCTCAATTCATAATAGGCAAACTATGGAACCAACCTAGATGCCCTTCAACAGATGAATGGGTAAAGAAAATATGGTGCATATACATACAGTGGAATATTACTCAGCTTTAAAGAAGAATGAAATTCTGGCATTTGCTGGTAAATGGATGGAGTTAGAGAATATCATGCTAAGTGAAATAAGCCAAACCCAAAAAACCAAAGGCAGAATGTTTTCTTCAATATGTGGAAGATAATTCACAATAAGGGGCAGGGTAGGGAAGACTAGAGTATGACCATTTTAACAAGATTAATTCTGCCTATCCAGGAACATTGAAGATATTTCCATCTTGTGTCTCTTCAATTTCTTTTTTTTTTTTTTTTGATGTTCTATACTTTTAATTATAGGAATATTCCCCCTCCTTGGTTAGATTTATTCCTAGATATTTTATTTTTGAAGTTATTGTGAATGAGATTGTTTTCCTGATTTCCTTCTCAGAAGATAATTATTGGTGTATAGGAAAGTTATTGATTTTTGCATGTAAACGCTACTAAATTTGTTTATTAGCTCTAGCAGTCTTCTGGTAGAGCTTTTTGGATCTTCTAAACATAGGATGACATCATCTACTTGATAATTTGACTTTTTCCTTTCCTATTTTAACCCTTTTATTTCCTTCTCTTGCCTAACTGTCTTGGCTAGAATTTCTAGCACTATATTAAACAGGAGTGTGAGAGTGGACAGCCTTGTCTTGTTGCAGATTTTAAAGAAAATGCTTTCAGTTTTTCCCAAATAACTGTGAGGTTGTCTTTGGGATTTTAATATAGTTTTTATGATGTTGAGGTAACTTCCTTCTATCCCTAATTTCTTCAGTGTTTTTGTCATGAATATGCACTAAATTTTGTTAAAAGCCTTCTCTGCGTCTGTTGAGTAAGTGATTTTGTCCTTAATTCTGTTTATGTGATGAATTACATTTATTGGTTTTTGTATATTAAACTATCCTTGCATTTCTGGAGTAAAACCACCTTGGTCGTGGTGTACAATCTTCTTACTATGTTTTTGAGTATGATTTGCAGATATTTTATTAAGAATTTTTGCATCTAAATTCATCAGGAATATTGGTCTGTGCTTTTCTTCCCTTGATGTGTTCTTATCTGGTTTTGGTATGAGAGTGATACTGGCTTCATAGAATGAATTTGGAAGTGTACCATCACTTTCTACTTCATGGAATAATTTGAGGAGCACTGGCATTAGTTCTTCTTTAAAAGAAGAACTTGTAGAATTCAGCTGAGACTCCATCTGGTCATGGACATTTTTTGTTGTTTGAAGGCTTTTTTTCTTAGAATAGAATAACTTTATACTCCTTGAGATTCCAATGTCTTAGACAAGACACATAAAACATTAACCAAAAAGAAAAAAAGTTGAATTTTAATCTAAATTATTATTTTTGTTATTATTATTACTATGATGATGATGATTTTGCTTAGATTATTTGGCTTTTCTAGATTCTTGAATTTTTCCATATACATTTTAAGAGTGTACTATAAATTTCTAAACAAACAACAAAACCCCAGTTGGGATGTTAATTGAAGCATCATTTACTCTGTAAATCTCTATAAATACAGAAAGAATAAAATCTTAATACCAAGTCTTCTAAACAAAGAGTATGATATATTTCTCCACTTCATCAGACCATTGTTAGATTTTTATCTGCATTTCAGGGTACTATGCAAAGGTTTTATACAAATTTTTCTAAATATATTTCTAAGTATTTTATGTTTTTTTGATACTACTACCATTGGTATTTCCTAAATTTCACTTTCGATTTCTTATTAGCAACCAAAATGCATTTTTCAAACTTGAAGTTGTACCAAACAACCTTGATTAATTCACACATTACTTATATAATTGTCTTAAAGTCTTTGGTATGTAAGTGATAGTATCTTCCATGAATAAAGACAGTTTAACTTCTCCCAATTTTCATACAATATTTTGTTTTGCATTCTTGGCTTCCTAAAGTAAAATTTATGGAGGAAGTTGGTTTGAAGAGAAGGAAGCATCAAATGATCCAGATACATTCCTTCATAACCTGTCTTCTCAAATAATGTATAATATCTCCATTTCTCCTTTATATGTTCACTAGGATTCAACAGTGAAGTTACTTGGTTCTAGAGTTTTCTTTATAGGAAGGTTTGTTGTTACACATTTACAGTTATTGGGGATAAAGAATTATTCTAGAGGTTTCAGTTTCCTGTGTTTTGGTAAGTTCTGTTTTATTCCACAAATTTGACAATTACAATTAAATTATCAAATTCATTTTGTAACATTATTTATGGTATTCATTCTCTATTTAAAGTCTGGGAAATCTGTAGTGCGACCATTTCTTTTATTGATGATATTAATAATTTGTTTTGGGGTTTTGTCTTTTCCTCTTGATGACTCTTTTGTAGCTTATTGATTTTTCTCTGTTTTCTGTTTCCTCAATTTCTGCTGCTAGGTTTATTACAGGTGTGGTAAAGTGTTCCTGTGATTATTCTGTCTTCTGATAACCACTCCTTCTTCCACTCCTACTGAGTTGACTTGTACCCCTGCCCACATGTTGATAGTCACAGGCTGGTCATGGGACCCAGGTGCACCAGCACCTTCCATTCACATGCCATATTGGTGGCTCAAGGGTGAGAGGCCTGTCTAAAGAGATCAATGCACAGGAACTTGACTTAACTATAGGCAATCACTCTGGGACAGTAATGATATCATGTAATTGCTGGAAACATTGGCAGCACATTTTGGAACTAGATCCCTTTCCTGATCCCTAATCCCCTAACCCTGTTCCATGAGCTTCTTCTATCAGCATGCCTCCAGCAATGTGATTTCCGACCTCTGTGTGTGCAGGTAGCAGAGACTACGGGGTTCTGTTCAAAAGTCACTTCTTCACACCCAGCTCCCTTCTTGCCAAGACAGCCGCACATTTTTTATTTAACTAATTTCTACACCCGTGAGTGGCAAGACTTTTCAGGTAAGGTGCTACAGTCCCAGCAGCCTTAAAGAATTGTTAATGAAGCTTTGTGATGAATAAAATATTATGTCTTCCATCACCTCTTTATATGATGTCTAGGATAACTTGTACTTTGAAAATGGACATCATTCTTTAATGACAACTTGTTAACATTTAGATTATCATTTTGTGTTCTAGCAAGTGACCATGCTGGCAAGCTACTGAGGGAACATTGGTATTAAAGACATGGAGCCATCCTCCTGACTGGAGTGCATAACTTGTTTTCGTTTACTCCATATAAATCACCCAGCAAAGCAAGAAATTTCCAACTGCTCTTCAGAGCCCAGGAAGCATCCATCCTACAAAGTGGATTTAATTTTCAAACTGCTGGGTTGTTTCTAGGTTTACAGAACACAAAAATTGGGGCCAAGAAAGATAGTGAGGATAAAAGTTAAAGCAGGTAACACTGAGTCTTGATACGCAAAGTTTGCTACAGAGACCAATAGCAGCAGTAGCAGAAGCAGGTTGTGAGAAATACAGACTCTCAGGCCCAAGCCCAGATTTACCGAACCAGAAGTTGTATTTTAATAAGATTTCCAGGTAATTTTCAGGCCCATTAAAGTTTGAAAAGGATATATAGAGAGTGCATGTTCCCTAATTTAGCTGAGTATTGCAATCACCTTAGGAGCTTGTTTAAAAAATACATATTCCCAGAGCTTGTTAAAAATTATTGTTACATGTTTCCTAATCCTGAACATTATTTTTTGATAGGTTCAGGAGCATTTCAGGTATTTGAATTTTTAACAAGAAGATTCAGGAAGGTTTCAGGTATTTGAATTTTTAACAAGACCTCCAATAATTTAGATGCATATGGTTTAAGAACACTGTAGAACATGTGAGCTGGTTACTATGGAATATGCTGGAAAGTTCAGCAAAAGACACAGCAATGGATAGAGGTTGAAATCAGTTCTACTGTTGAATCAAGATCTCGCATGTGTTTGTGTGTTTATGTGCATGTACTTGTGCATGTATATATCTGTGTGTACACATGTATATATGTATGTGCACAATACAGGTGTGCATTATGTATGTAGCAGAGGAGAATGTTCACATAAATATATGTAACATGTATACATAACATGTTATTTCCATTAGGCCATTAGTCTTTATGATTAATAACACAATAGCTAATACTCATTGGGAATGTAGTATGTACAGGCCCTATTTTAAGGCCTCTATTAACTTGTTTAATTACCATGACAATGAAGAGTTAGTACCACTATAAATCCATGTAATGCATTTGTATATGTATGTCAATTTATAGGTATATGTAATACATGCATATGTATATATATGTTGTGTGTATATATTTTTATTATGATACAAGACTCAATTGAAAATTTTAAGTGCTTTACATCTACATCAACAATAGTGGCCTATTTCTAATTTTTATGTCTGATACTACAAAAGTAAATTTCAGTTACCCTGTGAAAGTTATGGATCTTTATGTCTGAAAAATGTTCCCTTGTTCACACACAGACACAAACACAGACTCAGACACACCCACAGAAACACACAGACAACACATCTTTGTATTAACCCCTGGGTTTCTGAAGGTCAGGAGCTGTCCTTACAGCGTTTATACCTCTGGCACAGTAGGGGTGTCCCATAACTGTTACATTGATCATATAACTTTGTGATTATCAACCATTGATTCTTGACTGTCACTTTTGTGACAATGAAGAAAATGTCAATAATAATAGCAACTGCAGAATTTGGATGTTTACTATGAAACATGTCCCAGAATTAGTGTCCCTCAGAGCTCAGTGAGCACACAAGGATCACTTGGCTTGCCTGTTAATGCAGGTTCTGATCCAGTGACAGTGCAGGCGGTCTGAGAGTCTCCTGGGGCGTGCTGACCATGCCAGGCCAGGGTCACCATACGTGGAGGTGCAAAGCTACAGAAGGTGTGTGATGAAACATGGGAGCAGCCTGCGTTGACATACCAGCTCCACACGGCTGACTCAGGCCAGCGTGCTCACTCAGGCATGCTCAGCGTGCTCACTGCCCAGGGTGTTGCAGTCCAGCACCAGGAGCAGAGTGGTAGGCAAGACTCTGCTTGTCCTTTCCTATTAGGTTTAGTTGTCTAATGTCCAACACCTTAATTATTGTACCAGAATGTTCCCCAAAGTCTTGTTGAGCATAAAATGAGCTCATGTAAATAAAGTTCCCAGTATACTGCGTGGCATGCAGAAAATGCCCGCTATACTATTCTTTTTGAGATGCAGGCTTGGGTCCCTTCATACCATTTCCATATGCAGACTCTTCAGGGCTGGCCTTGATGTTGGCGATGTGATAACCAGCTGGGAATCGATGAAGGAGAGTAAATCAAGGTCCTCATGAATAATACATTAGGTTAATATTATGCAGTATAATGGGGAGCTGACTATATATAATTTAAAGAGGCTGGGTGACTTTTTGGAGTAAATTCTTGGTCATGAATCAAAAGCTGTGATCTCTAATCTTCAGTTTTTCACTGAAGCTTTTTGAAATTCTAGACAGATCCCCATAACTTACATTCTACTTCCTGTAAAATAAGGTCACTCATGTAGAAATTGTCTGTTAAAACACTTAATAATTCTATTCAACATGTATTTATTGAGCATCTAGGAGACTGTATTTCCTATTGGAGACATCCAAAAATTTAACTCATCATCTGTTTTCAAAGAATTTTGACATAATCAGGAAAATAAAAGTTGCCCTTGTTCGTTTATTTTATTCATTCATGTACTCAATCATTTGTCACATACTCATCAAGGGTAGTGTAAAGGGAAGACAGATAAATATGTGTCCCCAGACCTCCTCAAGAAGGGACTGAACATACACACAAAGAGGCTGAAAAAAACTCTTACAGGGCAAATGGAAATGCAGATGACAAAATGGCAAAATAGGTACTAGCTTATGAGAATTGCAGAATTTTCAATTTTATAGAAAGGTGTGCACACACATAAGTGTTTAGGAAGAGATGTTAATACCAGGGAAGAATATTTAAGAGTAATTATTTGGATTCAGTTGGGTTGGAAGATGATGGTAAGCATCTTGAAGAGAAAACAGTATAACGTACTTTCAGGTCACAGACCACTTGCTCCCCAGGGATGGAGTGGAGCAGGTTCACCATCCCTGTCAGTATCAGAGACAGGGACACTAGTTGAATTCAAGGGTGTTAGAGGCCAAGGTAGAACATGGACAGGTGAAGGTGAAGCAGACAGGTGACAGGAGTAAGTTTTTGCAAAAATGAGACATTTGGGCAGGGGGGTGCGGGTAGCAGGTACTGATGGTTTAGGGGAACCAAGAAAGGTTTCTATCAAAGGTTGTGACAGTTCAGACAAGAGTTTTCTAGGAGAAAAGGGAGGAGGCGTGCTCCAGACAGAGTAGTCAGCATGAGGGAAACAGACTTGAAGCGTCTGGTGTCTTCAGGGACTGTAGTCTGATGTCTCTGGAAGTGAGGGGCGGATGAGGCGGGGATTGAGGGGGGAAGACAGCAGAGGCGGGTGTGCAGCGCACAGCAGGGCTGGTGCCAGAGAGTTCAGCATGTGGAAAGGGAATCTTGGGGCGTGAGGCATGGGCACAACTGAGGGTGGAATGTTATTGAGATTTCTCTTAGGTCAGATTTCCCAGAAGCAGCGGGGAGATGAGGTTCACAAGAGGTTCCTGAGTGGAGGTGCCCCCCCGCCCCCAGAGGAACTGGCAAGGAAACGACAGACATAGAACAGCAGAGCGCACAGCCCCCACCTGACCTTCAGGGCACTGAGGATAGGTCATGCCTCAGGCAAGGATGCTGGGCTTCAATACACTGGTGCTAGTTAATCGTCAGCTAAAGGTTGCTTCTAGGAAGACATATACACGCCAGTTCTCTGATCCAAAGGTCTATATGGCTTCAGGCTAAGGAAGTTTTCAGAAGACAGGCACAAAGGTTGTAATGCAATTGCTGGATACAGTAGCCAACAAAAAAAGACTCACCTCTCACTCTAACTCTGAGGACCATTGGGCCAGAAGCAGGATGTTGGTCCTTGTGTGCATGGACTCCCAGGAGTCTCCAAAGGAAGCCTCGTCTGAGGGCTCTAGTCTGTCTCTAGTGACAAGTGGATTCCAACCTCACTCCTGCACCTCGCTGCATTATTTGCCAACATTGCAACCACTTAATGGAGTAAAATATCAAAGATAAAGCTTCAAAGATGAAACACATTTAAATTGCTTTAGCTCATATTATTAAACAAAAGGTATTTATGGGCCAGGTAACTCACTATGTTCTTCATATTGTGTTTCGTTATTTCCATGGGAAGATGGTTTCTCATTCTAGAAGATATCCCAATGAATTTGTACAATATAGTGAATCAAACTGAAAGAATGAACATTTTTTTAAGCTGTTTTAAAGAGTGAACATTTTTAAGCTGTAAGCTGTTCTAAAGAATGAACATTTTTTTATCTCAACTCCCTAAGGTCTCCTGCCCATTGTCTTAACTCTCTGATGTCACCCTCCTGGTTATCTTAACTCCCTGAGGTCACCCTCCCAGTGATGGGAGCAAAAGCCCCTAAAAGCTGTTCCAGGAAATAGCCCCAAACAGAGGGTAAAAGAGTAAATTGGGCTAGATGACTAAATAGTGCTCAAACAGTAGGATTACCAGAAACTATTGACCAGAATCTACACCCTGTTGTAAAACATTGTGAAACATGTTGTCAGCAAACCCAGACCCCCTTTGAAACTTCCTGGCAGCTTTGTCCCCCTTTTCCCTTTCATGTGTGACCCCTCCCGATGTGTGGTTTCTGCCTTTATAAACCTACAAGATTTTCTGCTAGGGGCTCGACTCCTCGAGTTGGGTCCCAGCGCGCTGGAATAAACACCTCTTGCGGTTTGCATCAAGTGACGCCTCCTGCGGTTGATTGGGGTTGCCGTCCATCCATGGGACAGAGTTGGGGTTTCCTTTTTGGGGGCCTTACAAAACCATATGCTTGATAAATAACCACTCTAATTGGAGTAAGACAAAATCTTACAGTTGTTTTAATTTATATTTCTATAATTACTAGAGATGATGAGTACTTTTTCATATATTTAATAATCACCTGTTTATCTTCTTCTGTGAAGTGTCTGCCCAGTTCCTTAGCCCATTTATTGATTGGGTTCTTTGTATTTTTGGTGTAAAGTTTTGTAAGTTCTTTATAAATTTTGGAGATTAGTGCTTTATCTGAAGTGTATGTGGAAAAGATTTTATCTTTGGGGAAAAGGCACTCTTACATTGCTAGTGGAGTTGCAAATTGGTGCAGCCACTCTGGAAAGCAGTGTGGAGATTCCTCAGAAAACTTGGAATGGACCCTCCTTTTGACCCAGTTATCCCACTCCTCGGCTTATACCCAAAGGACTTAAAATTAGCATACTACAATAATGCAGCCACATCAATGTTTATAGCAGCTCAATTCACAATAGCTAGATTGTGGAACCAACCTAGATGCCCTTCAACAGATGAATGGATGAAGAAACTGTGGCATATATACACAATGGAATATTTTATTCAGTCATAAAGAAGAATATTATGACATTTGCTGATAAATGAATGGAATTGGAGAATATCACGCTAAGTGAAATAAGCCAGTCCCAAAAAACCAAAGGCCGAATGTTTTCCCTGATAAGTGGATGATGATGCGTAATGGGGGTGGGGGATTGGAGAGTGAGAGAAGAATGGAGGAACTTTAGATTACGTAGACGGAAATGAGGGTGGGTATGAAAGATGGTGGACTGAGACAGACATCACCACCCTATGTACAAGCATGATTACACGAATGGTATGAATCTACATCATGCACAACCATAGAAACGAAATGATGTAGCCCATTTGTGTACAATGAATCAAAATGCAGTCTGTAAAAAAAAAAAAAAAAAAAAAAAAAAAAAAACGAAAAAACATGCTTTCAATCACACAGGCCTAAGTTTGGCGTCTGTGGACGGAGTCCTTAACCTTTCCAAGCCTTGGTTGGTTTGCCTGTGTAATAAGTGGAGGAGTTCCTACCTCATGGGATTCTTGGAAGGATTAAGAGTGATAAAAATAGGTTGATGGAGCATTTGTCAGACAACAAATGCCCAGAATGCCCACCGCAGGGTCGTTACTGCCTCTTTCTTTTGTTCCGTTTTCCCATGGACTTCATGTAGTCAGACACCCTTTAAAGGGGCAGGGACTTTTGTGAGGAGCAGGGTGAAAGGCAGAGTCCGTCTCTGAGTGCCTGGAACCCTCTCAGCTGCATTTGAATCTGAACCACTTGCACGTCCCCTGGAAGAACGAGACCTCTGCAGGTTGTGTCTGTGCACAAGTGACTCACTCGCGTGAGTTTCTTCTGTCGATGATCATCTGCAAATGACAGTCTGTCTCCAGGACGCCAGATTGTGTTCAATGCTGATGGATAATCATCACATTTCGGAGTCGGGGGCTCTGTATCGAGCTGCTAAAAGTCTGACAGACATATTTCATCCCAGGCTCATTTGTCATCTCTGAGGAGTGAAAGGGACTGAGCTGCCCCAGTGCCGTCTGTCCCATGCACTGCTGTGCAGGATCCCTCCCCTCAGATGTGCGCTCCCAGATTGATTGTACCCCCTGAGTGCTCCTGGAGACAGCCACAAGCCCAGCTCTTTCCTCATTAATATTTGATGGCACATATAAAGGCAGCTCAGAATGAATCAGTGGCAGGGGTTGTTCCAAGCCAGATGTGGACTTTATCTTCTGCTGTGTCTAAACAGAGATCTGAGACTTGGGAAAAAACATACTCCATGAACAACAACAACAACAAAAAAAATGAAATACAGATTAATGAATTCTGCATCAATGGTGACAGACCTCGGGTATATTTTGAGATCAAGTAAAAATAAGATCAAACTTTATACCAGGTCTGTCACTTACTTGAAAAAAAACAGTTAAGTTGTTAATCATGGTGATGCATGCCTGTAATCCCCGCAATTCAGGAGGCTGAGACAGGAGGATCACAAATTCAAGGCCAGCTTCAGCCACTTAGTGAAGCCCTAAGCAACTTAGCAAGACCTTGTCTCAAAATAAAATATAGAAAGGACTGAGGATGTGGCTCGGTAGTTAAGTGCCCCTGGGTTAAATCCAGGATCACCTCCCCCAAATAAATAAAATAGTTAAATAAAATCGCTTAGCTACTTTGTTTTATCTGACATTAGTTTCAAAAAAGGAAGAGTCAACAGGTGGAGGACAGGACTTCCCTGGCTAGAAATTGCTTTCATTTGTTGGATATTTACTAGGTGCTTACTTTTTTGGGGGGTGTTTCTGGGGATTGAACTCAGGAGCACTCAACCACTGAGCCACATCCCCAGCCCTATTTTGTATTTTATTTAGAGACAGAATTTCACTGAGGTACCTGGTGATTTGCTTTTGCTAAGGCTGGCTTTGAACCCTCAATCCTCCTGCCTCAGCCTCCCTAGCCACTGGGATTACAGGCGTGTGCCACTGTGCCCAGCACCATGTGCTTACTTTAATGCCGGGTTTGGTTGGTGATCCTGTGGTAAGAAAAGGAACGGTAACAAGACTAACAGCATTACAGCCACCACTACTATAAAAATGAAACCGCCAGCAGTTACTGAGTGCTTAACATGTGCTAGACTTGGTGCTAGGTAGGCTGTACCTCATAAAGCCAGTGACAGTTTCTGCTCATATGAAGATTTCCAGTCAGTGGGGCAATTCTGTAAGTAATACTAAGTGTGAACATTTTGTGAAAAGGAAAAATAGTACCTTGTGGTTATCTAGTAAGATTGGTTTCCAAAACAAAATGCACCTGACATAAAACCCTGTGAATTAAAGAGTTTGCAAACCTGAGCTATATAGCCATCTACATACGTTTTGGGAATTCAGCTTCTCTTTGCTGTGCTTATAGTGTTTGTGTTTTAAAAAGCTGATTTCATTGCATGAATTTAAGATATGAAAGGTGATACTGAGCGTCCCCACAGGCAGTACCTTGCCATTCCGACTTCCTTCTCAGGGCCTGGGGAAACTCCACCAAGGGTCACAGGGAGACACGGATGCATCTGCCTCCTGTCCCACAGGAAAATGGATGATTTATTTGTCTTGACTTCTTTTCACTTTATATTTATATATGTAAGATTAACTATGTTTAGACATTGTGCTAGAAATGCAAATTATCAAGCTTTTATACCAGTCCTGCTGAATCTGGCGTTCTGGGGAAGGGGCCCCGGGCAACCTGTATTTTGACTAGCTTTCTGGAAGGTTTGGATGCAAGCACTCAGATAATTCTTCTGTTGACCACCTTGAACTTGGGCTCTCTTTCCTTGTTATTTTAAAAGTAGATTAGCAAATAAATATCCCTCTAAGGAAGTTACACATATTGACTCCTTATTTCACCCATTGAATGGAGTAAATGCAGCTGAGTAATTTTTAGTTAGTGGGAGTGTCTTCTGGGTCATATTCTTTACTTAAACTTTTCTTGAATATTTAATATCTTTTTTCTTTTCAAATCATGATTCAGGCAAAAGAGCCAATTTACCATGGGTAGAAGGCACTCCTCACTCCCCTGTCCGGCCCCAGAATCCATAATTCACGTCTTTTGTCTTCATGCCTGTCTTTATTCTTGGAAACCCTGGTCATCCCTCATCCTGCATCGTAGATGAGACCATTTTCATGAAGCCCTAAAGAGGTTCTTTTTCTTTGCATCAAATATACCCTCATTTGTATCATTTTTAATGGTACTTTGAATTGGTGTTATTGTGCTTATGTGATGATTTACGGAACTGAGGAATACACCTTGATAATTATGATTAAAAAGAACGAAACATGTAATTAAAATTGCACAAAATAGAATTTTATGCATAAATGCATTTTTGAAAAATGTGTGCAAATGTTGCATCTAATCATTATAATTTATTATAAATATAATGAGTGCAAAATTGCTATTGATTGTTAACTTTTTAAAATCATGCCATCTGGGACTCTGACACTAGGGGACTCTCACAATTACTTCTACTGTCATCCAGTTATTTTAAAGATGTTAAGAGAAATTTCTTTAAAAAGAGCAAATCACAATTATGAAATAGCAATTAACTTTTAACTTTGCCATAAAACACACTCCATATTTTTGTTAAAGGAATATGTTGAGATAAAACAATGGATTTATTTGTCGTACTTTGTCTTTTAAAACAATGAGTCTCTTAGGGGCAATTATGGAGACATAGCTATCCATTTTATTTCAATAACTCCTGGTTAGAAGAAGACTCAAACTTTATTTATAAAATTAAATTTGCATTTTTACATTCCTTGAAAAATCACCACGCATTGAGTTTGGGGATTGTTTGTTTTTTGAAGGGGGAAGAAGCTATCTTTATTTATATGGCAAGGCCAGCTTTTACTTAAGAAAATAATTTTGAAGACTTTACTGAGAAACAATATACAGAATGTGATGAAAAAATGATATACAAACACTAGTATATTTAATACTTTTCCCTGGCTATGTAATGTATGTAAAAATTCATGCAATAAATTCATTGATGGAAAGAAAATCTCCCCTGTGTGTTCTTAACATCTATCAAATCCCGTGTCTTTCATGGCACTTATTCACCTGTTTTCACCTGCCTCCTGTGATATATCATGCATGCTTTCTTTAACCTTTTTGATTGTACCACATGTAGGATATTATCTCTATTTAAAATAAGGTCTGATAGGAATGCAGCATAATTTATTGATTTAGTTCTTTGTAATTGGAGAATCACTTTATTTCCTCGTTCTCTGCATTTTGAGTAACAGAGCAATCACTGTTTCTCTAGGAAAATAATTGCCAAACCAGGGCCACTGACTCAGGAGCATTGGCGAGTGTTGGCGTGTGTTCCAAGACCTTCCACATGTCCTTCCTCATTATATTTTTGCATTTGTACTCATATCTTTGCCTTCTCATTTGGAAAAGTGTTTTGTTGGATTTAAAAGAAATGCAAGTGTTTATTTTGCTACTTGTAGATAAAATTATTTGGCACATTATACTCTGGAAATTTCTACTTTCTGAATTTGAGTTTTTTTCTTTAATAGCAAAAATGATGTTAAATTTTAGAATTAAAAAAAACAACTTGAATATCAAAACCTGGGAGGGGTATTTCTTCCCTCTTTTTTTTTTTTTTTTTCATTTGTTTGTGGGAGAGTTGTTCATGTTCCCTGCTTTCTAGGAAGCCTGGGGTCGCTCCAGACATAGCCACTCATGACATTTTGCATGTACGACCTTTTATCAATTTAAAATACGGTAGCTACTATTAATTTAGCTGGCTGAATTATTGTATTTTTATAAGGAATCTTAATTCTCTTGACATTTTTTATTATAGCAGTATGTTTTCATCTTTTTTTTGCTCTGTACTTTTAATTTTTAAAAAAATTTTGCTTTGTCCTGTGGGAATGTGTGCACACTTCTCATGTCAAATATTTCAGCAACCAATCAAATGAAGACCCAACACCACTGATGATATTATTATAAGTCTTCCTTTTTTTAGAAAAAATGTGAATTTGCCTGCTATATTTTGCCTTTTCTTTTCTTCCGCCCACCCCCCAACTGGAGGCAGGAACACTGTGGCTCTATCATGAAATAAACTGTGTAGCTTTGAGACTCTTATTTACCCTCCTTGTGATTCTAGTTCCTCTGCTGTAAAATGGTTATAAATATAATACCTGTCCCATGTAGTGGTTATTAACATAAGGTAAGGTAAAAATCTGTGTAACACTTAGAATGATGACTGATTGCCAGCTTGTAATAAATTATTGCAATTATTTAATCTTCCTCCCCTATCATTTTATTTAAGTTGTATTTCTCATAATAAAATTGTAAACTATTTGTTTTGAATTACAAACTAAGAGCATGTATCCTTTAGTAAGGCTGTTTAATCTACTTGGTGCTCTCTTGCACAGGGCTTGGGCTGGCATTAGCTTGTCTGCTTGCGGAGTCTGTGTGGCTGTGCATTTTTCTGTTGACACATCTCCCTCCCTTCCCATATCATGCTGCCCACGTAAAACGTGACCCAGAGGGTCCCTTCTCTCTGCATGGTGGTTGAAATTCACTCCCAGCTGTCCCCACCCCTTGACTTTTCTCCACTGGGCCTTACACGGATTCTTCTCAGCGTCTCTTCCACTTTGAGGACTTTGGATGTGGGGTCACTCACAGTTTGGGTCCTACATTCACAGACTAACTCTTAAGTTATGGTGCTATGTGTTCTTGAACTTGCAAACCCTTGGCCAAATTCCTTCATGCATTAGATTACTTCCTATTTTTATTTGCATTGGGTCGTATGACTGGGAATCTGAGTGAGGTGTGTGGGTAATGGGTAAGCTCAGGTTGCCTCTTCCACCTGGAAACACACTGCAGTGATTTTCTTTATTGTCCAATGACAGCAAAGGCTGCATCAATATTGTGCTTCATACATTTTAGCTAATAAAATAAGAAATCCCTGTGCTTACATGATTATAAGAGAAAACCACATCTTTGTGTGATCTGAGCCTGCTTTCCACCTGTATTAGCATATCTCTCATAAAGATGTGTAGAAGCCAGTATAGGTATGACTTCAGAAAGGAAAAAAAAAAAAAAAAAACCACTTTGATTTCTTTAGATTAAATTTATTATTTGGAACCAAAATCTTGTTTATCTTGATGATGGGCTCCGTGTTCAAAGAAAATGTAATTTAAAATAAATCTCCTTTTGCTCTTTCCTGGTGGTGCTGAACTTGGGTGTGCATTCCTTCAGCAGGCTCTCTTTTACATCTCTGCACCTGGGGACCTACTGTTCTTCTTTCTTAAAAAAATAAAAGGTAGATATATGTTTTTGGAAAGTCTCCAAAAGGAGATAACTTTAGGAAAGTTTCTAAACTATAGTCACAACCATGACCACTATAAGGTTCATACTGGATATTTTATATCAGAGACTGAGGAGTTCTCCTGAATAAGTGACCCTGTGTTTCTGCTTCCTCTCTCCTTTGTACCCCAACCTGAAGGAATAATCTCATCATTATCTGTGTCAACAGGGAACTATAGAATGTGAGAGTTGGAATTCTTGACTCCCAAATCTCAGTACTACTTATCATAGACAAAAATCTGAAACAAGATCACAGAATCTTGTTACAGATTATATTAATAAATTTATCTAATAAGATTAATTTGGGAGGCAGGATGAGAGAGACACTGTGAGAATAACTTTGGCATAAGATCAGCATTGTTTGCCTCTGGTACTGTCATTTAGTGTCTCCTTGTGATTTTGGTCATGGTATCAAAATTTGCAGAGCTCAAATTTCCCTCATCTGTCCAACTGGGATATTGATAAGCACTATGTATCTTCTGTGTTTGGAGGACTAAGTAAAAGTGTACATAAAAGTGTTAAGCATAGTTCTGGGGAAACAGCCTCTAAATTGATAAAACAACAATAAACCAGACATTTGTGAGACAATGCAAGAAGGTTCAGAGGTGACATGATTAGACTATGACAGCTTTAACCGAATATAAATATGGATTGAAAGGGTAGTAACCACAGGCAGGTGGGGTGTGACTGGGCTGTGCCTTTGGGGATTATGTTTTGTTCCTGGTGGGTGGAACTCTCTCCACTTCCTGGCTGCACGTCCTAAGCTGCTTTCCCCCTTACGCCATGATGTTCTGCCTCACTTTGGGCCAAGAACTATGGAGTTGACCAAAAGTCCGAAGCCTTGAGCCAAATCAACTTTTCCTCCTCTATCTTGTTCTTGTCAGGTCTCTTGGTCACAGCAACAAGAAAGTTGACTAAATTAGTTGCCAAATTACCTTCTCGCTCATTGCCAAGTTCATACTGTGGGAGATGATCCCTGTGGCTGAAACCACGAGTCCATCATTTTAATGGTGGTTTCTTCCTCTCCACAACTCATCCCCGGATGTGCAAGGAAGGTCATGGGGTGTGCTTCCCCAACCTTCAGTCGGGCCCTGGTTCACAACCCACTAATCGTTGCTTCCCCTTCTCAGAATGTTACTCAATGCTTACGTGTGAAGTTTTGGGCCAGAGGAGATCACCCTATGTCCTCTTTCTCTTAACTGTCACTGCCAGGGCCCTGATGATCTCTCCATTCCCTGGTTGGAGAATGGCTCAGGACAGACAGTACTCAGTGCAGGAGACAGGCAAAATTTCTAGCTACGCAGGTAAAATTTTCTCCCCAGTCCACTGAACCCTGACATTTCTCAGACCCCAAATTTTGCCACCTTGAAGGAATGGTCAGTCATATGCAATACTTATTACATATATACTAATTAGAACCACATCGGCATACATGCAGAGTACAGCAATTTTTAAAGTTGCAGAGTTCCCTTTCATGTATTCCCAACCAAATCCACCCTCCATGATGTCATTTCCTGCCCAGTGCAGATACACCACCCAGCTCTGCTCTTGGTCTGGACCTCTCCCACCCGGTGCAGATACACCGCCCAGCTCTGCTCTTGGTCTGGACCTCTCCCACCAGGTGCTGGTTGCACCCCAAGGTGTTCTTTCTGGAAGTAGTGCTGATTTTATTTGCATAGGCCTTTTCTTAGTTCTGGGTCATTTACATGAAGACAGGAGCTGTCCTTTGAGCCACCAGGAGTAGCGTGGTGGCCTTTGGTACTGCTTATGTTTACATTTCATTCGACTGAATTCCAACCGTGCTTTTGGCTGATCCAATTCTGTGATATAAACACCATGAAGACTTATCCATGTTGTTTTTCTTTTTTAGCTATTTTTCTAAACATCAGTGCCTGAATTCACCAACTCTGTGCTTCTCTTGCCATTCCCTGAGTGTGATAATGCTTATCCAGAAGGAATTGCTCCGCGGGTCTTTTTCATGTTGAGCACTGTCCTCTCTCCATCTCCTTTCCCTTTGGCACTACTGTCTCTCTCAGTTCTGCCTTTTTTTCCTTCCTGGGATAGATTTTGGTTTCCATTAAGTTGTCTTTCTCAGTGAATCCCACTAAAAGCTTAATGTGGTGCATTTGTAGACCACCCAGTCTGCCCCCCAGCTTCAGGGCTATTTGTTTACAACTGGGTGATATAAGGCTATAGAAGAGGAAGCAAATCCTCCTGATTTTTCTGCTTCTGAGCCTTTGTTTTAAAGAGAATCAAATTACACTATGAAGAATAGCAATATCTCTGTAGTTCCTCCCCTCAGAAAACACTCTCATAGGAGAAATAAGCTGCTGCTTATCCTTAGAACCCTGTCAGCCATTCAAAACAGCAGATAAGTGGAGTAATGCATTGTAGAGGAAAGCGTATGCTCTGTAGTGACCAGGAAAAGGGATGCACAACCCATCCCAACGCTAATAAGGTATGGGGATGTACATAAGATCCAAATTCCCTCATTCTGATCTTTTGTGCAAATAGACACAATTCCATTTCTTCCGACGTGCAAGGAATGTGTGACAATGGTGGATGTGGAGAGGTATCTCTGAACACGGTGGCCATAACAGAACTGTGGAGGAGCCATGAACCCAACATGGCCACCACCTCTGCATGTGACCAAGTTGTGGGCCAGCTTCCTGTGGCATGGGCATGAAGTAGGGTAAGGAGAGAGACCTCACTACCTGGGTTCTTATCGGACTTCAGGCTTTCTTCTAAGGCTCTCATCTAGGTTATTTTTATCTATCTACACCCCCTGTGTGGTTGGCACTAAGATTGTCTATGGGCACAGAGTGTGCAAACTTCACAGCTGGGATGAAAACTGATTGTGTCTACTCCAGACTCCATGGTCCATGTTCTTACCTTGTGCAGGATGAGTGTCACAGAGACAGAGGCTCCATCTTGGGTGAGGTGAATGGGATGTTCTCACACCCTGTACCTACAAATGCTGTTATGGAATGAGGAAGAGAGGGGAGAGAGAGAGGGAGGGAAAACATGAATTCCTTATTGAAATAAAAATAATAACAAC
Source organism: Sciurus vulgaris (assembly GCF_902686455.1). Lineage (NCBI taxonomy): Eukaryota > Metazoa > Chordata > Mammalia > Rodentia > Sciuridae > Sciurus > Sciurus vulgaris. The sequence goes on from NC_136462.1 coordinate 196,990,182, forward strand.
ATTTCTCGATTGTAAGAATGTGGATTCTTTTTTGCGGTGGGTAGTAAACCTTTTCTCCCCAACACAGGAGATCAAAATGCAGCTAAAAAAAACTGACTGTATTGGTCTTACCTACTTCTTCCTTTGTATTGTAGGATTTTACTTTAAGGCAGTAATGAATTTCTGACCTAATTAAAAAATGTACTCCGTTTCTAAACTAACACACAGGTACGTGTCGAACTTCCAATTATACACATAAAAAATATGTTTGGAACCTCTGTTAAGAAGCGCATTTGCATTAGCCTTTAATCATCACACAGGAGAAACTGGACCTTCTACGAGTTCCAGCTACATAAATAACCATCCATTTCTTAAGTGTGCAGTAGAGTTCCCCCCGAGGAGGAAATTCTATAACTTTGAAAGTAGTATAATGGTAATTAATTACCAGAAAGAAATTAATACTGCATGCCAAGAATGATAAAGAAAGGCACAGAGACCCTACCAACGCAGCCTGCAGGCAGTGCAGCAAGGGGAACCTAGTGAGCAGGGCCTGCTTAATTCAGATTTCAGGCTGATTTCACAGAAGGCTGTTCCTCCTCCCCTCTTGGATCAATTATCATACTCAAATCCCTATTTCCTGTCACCTGAACACTGGTGATCACTTTTAACGCCTTCATATTCCTGATGTGGTATCTCACCTACTCTCTCTTTTTTTTTTTTAATTTTAATTAAAAATCATAAATTTACATAGAGAAATGTTGTTTGATTCATTCTGTTATTTTTTCCCTTCCCCCCACCCCTCCCACCCCTCTTTTCCCTCTATACAGTCCTTCCTTCCTCCATTCTTACCACCCTTCTTATCCCTAATCCTAAACCTAACCCTAACCCTAATGCTAACCCCTCCTACCCCCCCTTATATGTCCTTATCCGCTTATCAGCGATCACCTACTCTCTTGTCTTAGGAAATGCCTTTGTGTCTTGCTAGCAAACAATCTCATAATGTCACAGTTCTCTGCTCAGAACTTCACTGCTGCCCAATGCTTTCGTGATCTACTTGAGAATGACTCTGAGGATCTTCATAAGCATGACTTTGACCAAATGAGCCTTATTCCTCCCCTCCTGATCCCCCACGGGCCCACTCTCCATCAGCCCACTTTTCTCCATGATTGACTGCTCAGAAAGTTATTGATAAGAGTTAAAAATGTAGCTGTTCACACCTCTTCCCAGGAATCAGATTCCCCAGGAAAAAGGACTTAGAATCTCCATCGTAACAAGTGACCTTAGTCTTTCAGGCAGTTTGGGAACCCAAACATTTGCCACCCCCTAAAGGTGATCTCAGCTTCCCCTTTACTATCTTAGCATAAGCTGTTTTGCTTACTGAAATCACCACAGTGGGTCAGTCATTTGTGGCCTTAGTATAGTTTCCCCAAAACAGTTTATGACAAGATTTTGAGTGCAAATAGTTCATTTGGGAGGCAGAAGAAAGGCAGTATGAGAAGCCAGGAGAGAAGCAAGAAAGGGCCCCCCCACCATCAAGGGTACCGCTATTGGCAAAGAACTTGGCTCTGCTGGCTCACTGGCAGCTTTTAAGGAATGTGCAGAAAGCCTTCAAGAAAATCTGTCTGAAGAGGGAAGCTCGAGTCTTTGTCCATGAGTTCTCACGGAGGTGCTCTGTGACTGGCTGGTGTTGGGGTAGCACACGGGGAGGGACCAGGCTGCAGGCTGCAGAGGTATTCTTCACATGCATGATCCACATGCTCAGTCATCTGCTCTTGTGCAACAAATTGTCCCCTACAGAGACCCTGGCTGTGGCAATGCATGCTTGTTACTTTACAGTGTCAGTGGGTGAGGAATCCAGGTGAGGCTCAGCTGAGTCTCTCAGCTCAGGGACTCCTACAAGGCTTATATGTCTGCTGTGTGCTGTGTACTGAAGGTTTGTGCACAGCTCCCCACTCCAAATTCACATCATCCCAATGGGATGGTATTTGAAAATGGGGTTTGGGAAGGTAATTATGTCACGAGGGTAGAGACTTCATGAGTGGGATTAGAAACCTTATTAGAATAGAGGAGAGAGATGATTTCTCTCTCTCTCTCTCTCTCTCTCTCTCTCTCTCTCTCTCTCTCTTTCTCTTTCTCTTTCTCATCCATGTGAGGACATAGCAAGGAGCTTGCCATCTGCAAGCCAGGAAGAGGCAACTCACTAGGAACCAAGTTGGCTATTATCTTGGCCTTGAACTTCCAGCCTCCAGACTCTGGGAAATGAATCTCTGTTGTTTTAACTACCCAGTTTATGGCCTTTGGCTACAGCATCCCAAACTGGCTAAGATATGCTTCCTGGTTCAGCCATGTGGTTGTAGGCAGGACTGTATTCCTATGTGTGGTTGGGCTGAGGGCCTCAGCTCTTCATGGCTGTGGCCAGAACCTCCCTGGTTCCTTTCCCTGTGAGTCTCTCCATGGAGCTTCCCACAACATGGTGTCTGGCCTTGTCAGAGTGACCCAGCCTGAGGTCAAGTGAGTGTGGGAGCAGGTGCCGTCAGTCTCCGCAGCCTCTCCCAGAAGGGGCCCTTCACTTCTGCTGTGCTGCACTCACTAAAAGGGATTCACTCGGTCTGGCCCTCACTTGAGTGGAGGGAACCCCACAGGGCTGGATATCAGGAGCGGGGATCTCTGGGGTCACACCAGAAGCTTCCCACTACGATTTTCTCAGGGTGATTTCATTTCTACTTATTCATACTTCCTTGTAGCTCTCTAGCAGCATAGTTTCCATTTGGTGTTGTATGATATATATTAGTTTTCTACTTTATCCAAAGGCAGTATGGAATGATAATTAAAAACTTGGGCTTTGGAATTGATTTCTGGAGTCAAACACAAGCTCTGTCCTGTGATGTCTGTGTGACCTTGGATAAACTGATTAACCTCTCTGAGCCTCAGTTTTCTTACTGTTACTGTAAGAACATCACTGTTAGCTGCCATGAGGGTTTAAAGGTGACCAGGATTACATCCCCAAACTGGGGCTAATTGTGGGGTCCATACGAGTGAGTCCCTGTTATTAGAATCTTGACTTGGGAACTTCCTGGAAGGCAGGATTCTTCATTTCTTAAAACTTTTGGCCGCCTCTGTGATCCATCATCAGTATTTGACAAAGTATCCATAAATCAATGTCATGACACAACTTTACATTAAATGTCATTTTGGTATTTTTCTCAATTTAAATGTGCTTTTTCCTATTTTTGAAACTTCTGTAAATTAAAGGCAGCACAGGGTATATGGAAAGAACATTTAAACAAATCACTTAACATCTTTCTTGAAGAATGCTCTTTTAAAATTAGTTCATGTGAAGTCCAGTTGCTGGTGATAAGGACGATAAACACAGGGTGCTCTTAGCTCATGAGGAATGCATCATGCTACATAGGCCTGAGGGACAAAGGGCACCACCAAGGTCGGGAGACTTGTCCAGAGCTTGCTGTGCCTCCCTGGCAAACTTCAACCTGGCCATCACAGGTGTGGAGGGCATGGGGCTTGCCCTGAAGCCGTAGGTCTTATAAGTTCTAAAGTCACCTGAGCCCGGGCAATGTCTGACTCGAGAGGAGCAGAGCTGGGACCTCACAGGAGGTGGTCACTCTGAAAAGCACTAGGCAATCTAGTGACTGGCACACAGTGGGTGAGCAGCAGATACCACGAAGCAGCGCCGGGCTCCAGGGGACAGTTGTCTGCTGTAAGGGAGCCCCTGGAGCTGTGCCCAGCCCAGAGTGGGGTGGGCTGAAGAACTATGGAACCATCCGTCACACCTCTGTGAGGCAGCCTGGAAGAATTTCCCCAAGCAAGTAGTGGTAAAAACATGTATTCCTGTAGTTTGAAAAGTGAAAGAAGTTGGGGTTCTGAGCCGCCCCTGAGGATCAGTGGTTCAGCACCTGTTGGGGGAGTCCTCCCGTGGGTCAGCCCTCGGCAGCAGGACAGCTGGCTGACTAACGAGGCAATGGCCCTGCCCTTGAAGTCAGCAGCTTCCCTGGGGAAGGGGCTGCGGCCACGTCTGTGGGTGTGACACAGACACAGAGATCAGGACTCCCGATGCTAGTGCTCAGAGTGCCACCAGGCCACAGTGCTCAGCAGTGTTTGTGGCAGTGCTGCGTGCCTTGACTGTCACAGCAGTGGCTGACGGCACGTCCTCTGCAGACAGCTCGCTTGGGTCCCCAACATAGCTTCACACGGACTCCTGTGTGACCTTGACTATGTGACTTGGTCTCTCTGAAATTCAGCTTCCTCCTCTGAAATCTGGGGGTAGTGAGAGCAGACATGGCCCGGATCGTGGTTGAGGACTGAAGGAATCAACATAGGAAAAGCATTTAAGCAATCTGGCCAGCGGCACCCTGGACGTGCTCCTGCCCCGCCTCAGGTTTTACTGTTCTTATTGTGGCCGTCACAGCCGCTGGTACTGCTTTCCATCGTCCCTACACTATCAACAGGAATGGTAGCCTCCTGTCCCCTCTGCTTGCCCTGATCCTTCACCAACACGTCTTGTTTTCTTGGCCTTCACTTTTTCTCGGAGTGTCAGATTGAAGGTGCCTTATTAAAGACCAACCTGGGTAGTGTGTTAACTTTGAATTTGGGCCCTCACTTTTGGTTCAGTAGGTTGGCCAGAGGGACTGGGACTCGACCTTCTACTAGACGCGCAGGCAGACTGTGCTGCCTGCCTTAAGCTCTGTGATCATGAACCCTGGAGCTTACGGAGAGCCTGCTTTGTTTCGCCTGCTGAGCTAGCCTTTTGTGCACATCCATCTGCACTCCTTATAAAAGCTCTGCCAGATCAACATTATCTCTCCATTTAATGATAAGCAAACTGAGGTTCAGAAAATTCAAATATCTTTCTCAGAGTCACAAAGCTAGAAAGTTCTACAGCCAGTCTGTCTCTAAAGCCTTCCCACCAGGACACAACTATGCCTCTCTGTGGCAATCTGCTGGATCCCTCTCAACCCAGTGGGGATGTGGCCAGTCCCCAGTGCCTCCTGGGCAGGCTGGTGTCTGGCTGTGGTAGGACAGAATGGGAACCTCAGCAGTTTAAGAGCTGACAGGCTGTGGTTTTGCAGGCAGGCACACAGCAGCTCTGCTTACTGACATTTTGCCATAGAGGCTTGCAGGCACTGCAGGTAGCTGTAACAAGATAATCGCAGTAGAAGAAGCAGAACACAATGTAGCAGGATAGAACAAATCTCCCTTTAGGCTTAGTGCATAAAGTCCCTAAGCTATATGAACTAAGAGTGCCTAGGCTGTTGACAAGTTTGTACCCATATAAGGAACGGAACAATGCGCCCTGCTGTAGAGTTGCACCAATTCTCTTGCCTTGATGTACCCAAAACTTTCTTATGTATAAAAGTAAAAGCCCTGATGTGCTCCAGGCTCAGACTTTAGAAAATATCCCTCTGGGCTGTGGTGCCATTAATAAAGTGTTGCTTCCAGATTTTGGAGTTGCGCTCCTCATTTCTTGCTACGTGATGTGGGTCCAGCCCAATCCCAGGCTCATGATACACAAGGACCTCCAGATGGTTTGCGCAATAGCCGCCATCGAGTCTGCCTTGAGGGTGCTTTTCTGACTCCAAATTCTGGTTCCTAGAGTGGTACACTGGCCTCGATTCACAGGACAAGATGTGAGATGGCCTTGCCCTTTAGGCTGAATTTCCATTTAGCCTTCCATTCTCCAGTCTCTCTGAGAATAACATCCTTTTTAAGTCCTTAGCTTCTTCCTGAAACCAAAGGAGTCCTGAGACGCAGGTCTCTGATGGTCGGGCTTAGGCTGCATCCCTGGAGGTGCGGCTGGGAGGGGCAGTGCCAGGCCCCTGAGCCCTGGAGAGTGGCTTTTCCAAGGAATGAGAAGGAAAAGGGGCACTTGGAAGAGATGCCCTCTGTGGTAAGGTTTCATAGAAGAGGGGACACTGAGTAGCATTTTGAAAGAGAGCAGTTTTGAATAGCAAATGATATTCCATGCTTGTATGATTATGTCAAAATAAACCCCAATGCTATTGACAGCAGTGGGTGTTGAGAAAAGGGATGGTGGGGGTGGGCATAAAGCCAAAAGAAGCAGAGGCTTCTGGAGGCTTCTGGCCTGTCTGGCGGACTGAGAAGAGTGTCTCCTGAAGCAAAGGGCATGTGGCCCCGTGGTGACTGGCGACATTGGAGAGGTGAGAGCAACTTCTAAGAGTGAGATGGTGTGTTGAGCTCAGAAGCTGCTGGGGAGTCCTGGAGAATTTCAAATGACAGTAGAGCATGAGTTCCACTCACACGAGTACCTGCAGGGGGGTCAGGGGGAAGACAAGGCTGAGATCTGGAAGATCGAGGAAACTGAAATGTAGCCGGGTGCTGTGGCGCACATCTGCACACCCAGCAACTAGGGAGACTAAGGCAAGAGGATTGCAAATTTGAGGCCGGCCTCAGTAACTTAGCAAGACCCTGTCTCAAATAAAATAAAATAAAAAGGGCTGGGGATGTAGCTCAGTCATACAGTGTCCCTGAGTTGAATCTGCAACATCAAAAAAGAAAGAAAGAAAGAGAGACAGAGAGAAAAGAAAAGAAAAAAGAAAAAGAAAACTAAAATCGTCTGATGGTGAAGTTGTATTTACTTTGTGCATGTGTGTGCATATGTGTGCATGTGTGTGCATTCTTGTGTACTTACAGGGACCACTATATTCCACCCAGAGAACTTTGCTTTATGGTTTCCTTGCCTTTCTTGATGCTTTGAAGTTCTACTGTAAAAGAGATACATATGAACATATCAAAGTGAACTCAAAAGTTAACCAAGTATTTGAAAGCAAAATTAACTTCTGGCTAATGGTTGAATCATTTTTATAATTTTATCCTAAGTAATTCTCCGCCTGCTTTTCCTTGACAAGGGTATCATTTAAAGTCACAGCGGAGTAAATGCAACTAATAAGCTCCTCTTTCCTGTGCATGGCACATTTTTAATATAAGTGTCAGAGGATGAGTTTTCTAAATCCATTCCACCTCCTCTCTAGTCAACGCGCTCCAGGTCAGCGCTTCAGTGGTGATGTGAGGAACATGGGCAGAGGGACGAATTTGTAACTTTTGATATCCAATTAAAACAATCTGGTAACCATTAATTGAATGTTTCCTGAACATCAAGGTCCGTGACAGACAAGAGAGGCTCTAAGATGAATTCAAGATGCGTCATGGCCACCCACCAAGTGCATGATGGACACCCGGCTAGGTGTGTGTGGAGGTGGGCTGTGGAGTGAGTCCTGAGCAGCGTGTTGGGTTGGGCATCTGAGGGTAAGTTCACACGGCTGTGAGTGACACAAGAGGATGTGGTTGATGAATGTCATCAAAGATTTATAAGCCATGTTAAAAAGAAGCGTGGATGCTCTTCGCCTTGTCCTTAGAGCAATAGCCTCAAGCATTTGAATGATTTTTAAAAAGGGCCAAACACCAGAGGATCATCTTGGAAGAAAACACTTTGGTCGACAGTCAGTAGGGCCAACGCCAGCACACAGTCAGCAAGTGATGAGCTTTAAAAAGCAAAATCTGCAGATTCAGTCGCTGTAGGGAATGACAGAGCCTGGTACCAGCCCTGCACGCCCAACGGGCGGCCCAGCAGAATAGCCAGCGCTGAAGGGTGCGGTGGGTCAGCTGGCGGAGACTGCGGCCCGGGTCCTGGCAGGGAGAGTGACCACTTGGGCCCAGGCAGAAGGAAGGGAGCCGGTGGCCCTGGGCTTTCCTGAGTAGCAGAGGGTGAGGGAAAGAAAGACGCTGGGGCCCCTGCCTCCTGGCCTTGGTCGTCTGCAGGTGCTACCTAATAAATAACTGCTTATAAATCAAATCGACCCTCAAAATAACACAAGGGTTAAACATGGCCAAGATGCACGCTCCGTTAACGGTACTGGTTCTGACTCTCTAGGGGAATGTTCTCCATACCTGTGAAAGTACCCCTCAGGCAGAGTGGGGCGCCCGGTGCCTCTTTTCTGAGCCTATTTCCAAATGTCCTGCCCTACTTCATGGGTGGCCTGCAGCGGGTCCAGCACTCCTCACACGCCCCCACCTGAACTCAGCAATAAACCAGCAACCCTGGAAAGGCAGCAGCCCCCTGCCAAGGTCCTGTTGATGGCGTTTGGTGCCAAGAGCCACTGACCTTGCGGGTCAGCTCATCACCTCCGGAAGGGCAGGCGAGACAAGAAAGGTCCCAGGCAAAGGCCTCCTTCTCCACTATGCAGGCCTGCTGTCCCTGTCCACACCCTGGGTCACTGCAGATATTTAGTGGAAAAAAGTCCAGCTCCTCAACATTTAAAAGGCACTAAATTTTAAACAATCCAACCATATAATTTCACAAAATGCCTCCATAGGTCGATTTTCCCACAACATTAAAACATCTGTTTCTCCATGTTCTCTTCACAGGTCTCGTCTGGTCAAAATCTGTGAAAGGGCCTCCATTCTTCTTCTTTCAACCTTTTAAAAATAACATACATATCACAAACTACAAAGGCAAAAGCAAAATAAACATGAAGAAGAAACAGAATTTTTTTCCCTGATGAAAGGTTTTCTGAAGTGTCTCTTCGTAGCGGGCTTCTTATTTCTTCAAGGACAAGAGGCCAAACTGATAAAATAGCAAATAAACACTCTCCCACTCCTGGCGTAATTCCTGACCTTGAATGAGTGCCGGTCATTTTAGCAGCTGGACCTGCTGCGGCGTGGAGAGGGCTCCAATGTGTCAGTTTCCCTCAAGAGTTTCCAGGCTTCTTGAGGGAGAAGCGCAGGTCAGCTACCTCCTTCCCCATAGAAGCTCTAGAAGGAGAAAAGCAGCCAGAGAAGCTGTTTGTGCTGCTTCCTGAAGTGCATCAGGAAGGGAAATGGAAAGCACTAGACGCAGGAGAGATGTTTCAGGGTCACCCGCGTGTCAAGGGCCTTTACCTGTTTTCGTCTTATCGTGTGATTGTTTGAATAGGAAGCACGGCTGTGCCATCCCATGTCAACATGACCGTGGGGACGGGAACCCATCTCCGGAAGTGGAGGAGAGAGTTGGATGCCCTGATGTTACTATGGCTGTCGTTGGCACTTGCCACTGACTAGTCATTTTGGTTTTGCGTGGACGCAGAGCAAAAGGATTCAGCATAATGAATGAGCGTCTGTCGGGCCATCTTCATCTAAAATCGTCTCATTCTCTTTGATGTTGCCACTTCTGGAATTTTCCTTTTCTCTTTGACTTCCATCAGTTTCCTCTAAGAGGGCTCCCAGCCATCCCAGGGCCCTGTGTTAGTTTTCATGAAGCCCCTGGGACTCTCAGTTGAGCGCACACCAGAAGATCTGTGTCTTCTTGTCTCCGACCTTCGCCATGTGATGAAGGGAGATTTTTTTTCCATAGCATGTCCATCATTGCAGTTTGTCGTCTGCCTGCTTTATTTTAAATTTAAATACAATGTAAGGTCACATGGGTTTACGATGAGGATAGGAATGTAACCACTGGCATAAGCCGTGTCGTATGTGTGATGTGCATAAATGTATTTTGAGCAAATCCTCTCTCTCTCTCTCTCTCTCTCTGAGCAACCAAATATTAGAACAAAGTTATCTGTGGGAGGCTGTTTATTTCCCTGCTCTTAGACTGTTTCCATGAAGATACAGAATTGAAGTGAAAATTCTGATTAATTCAGTAAGTTACAGCTGAAGCTTTCCCGTCGTGAGGGTCAGCGTATGTTTTGATGTGCCATGTTTTCTAAGGCAATGCTGTTTGTCGTGTCTCCAGATTTATTGAAAAATCAGTTCGTGTGTGTGTGTTGTTGCATGTGTGCACGCACATGTGTGTGCGTGTGTGTGTGCGCGCACGCTACTGTGTGCTTGGCAGGTTAAGGCTTGTATATGCAATTGCCAAGCTTATTAAACCTCAATATGAGGGAGCATCTTATGCAAAACAAACAATTTGCACAGCAATGTCACAACAATTATTAAGCAGTATTTGAGAAATGAATTAAAAAATAAGTGAAATAAAATTCTATGCTGTTTCCATATAAATGGCTGGAGAAATTTTTACCAGTTTTGAAGGTATTATTAGGATGAACTGCCTTTAAAATTGTCTAAGCCATATAAATGAGTGGGATTCATGTTGGGGTGTGCATTTCGCATGATTCATCAGTGACATTGTCTTCCTCCAGAAACTGACACCAAGACCAAGACAGAAGAGGACATGCAATCTTCCAGTTGGAAAAGGCAGGTTATGTTTCTTAAGTAACTCTGCAAAAGGAAAAGAATCATTCACGTTTTACAAGACTCAAATTAATAGCCCATCTGGATGTCTGCACTCAACTTCAAAACACTGACTTATTAATGAGCTGCTTCCTATGTGGGCAGCTCTCCAGGCTGCCTACAGGCAAGTGGCAGAGAGAATTGATTTATATATTTAATAATTGCTTCTAATTCTTCTGGGGAACTGCAATAGCAAAGAAGCCAATCAGTTTGATGATAATAGAAAGGTAGCAATGTATGAAAACAATTCACCTCTGTCTTTATAAACTAGTGACAACTCAGGATTGTACTTAAATCTACAGCACAGTCCTGACTTCCTGCTTAACCTGCCTTCTTGAGTACATAGGGTGAATTTGCTTTCCTGAAGCAGGCCTTAAGTGAGGGTGTATGAGTGTGTGTGTGAGGGGAGAGGCTGCATTTGGAACTCAGTGCCAGATAGCAACGATTTTCACAAATTCTAAATTTGCCCAATAAAAGGTCTAAATACAGTCAGGTCCCATAATATCATAATTCAAACAGATTACCCTAACTATTTACCCTATATTCTGGAGAAATCGACGTGTATTTTGAAATGCATGTATACATGGCCTTCCTTAATGAAAGTTTACTGCAAAAACACTTTGTTCCTAATGCATCTTTAAGTGACAGTTCTGCATTCTTAATTTTCCACTGAGTAATTTAGAAACCATTAGTTAAAGTGGAATTCCAAGACAAAGTAGGATCCTTGTGAGTTTAGATAGTTTCCTTGGAAGATGGCTCTTATAATTGTCAGAAAAAGATAAATTCTTAATTGCACTTCATTACATCTGGGCAGCAGATGCACAGTTGTGTTCCAGATACCTGTCTGGCGAGAGCGCAGGAACAGGAGCTGGACGGGTGCAGAGACATCAAGCCAGCCTACTCCACGGGTCGTCACCCGTGAGGGGCTCCTGCCAGTTTCTCTGCTCACTTTCTAGGAAACAAAAGCGTGTTCCGCTGTCGTCTGCACCTCGGTTTCTCTGCCGCTCCTCCTTCCCCTGTGGTGTACTATGTAGCTGGACAAGGGAGCCATTGATGCTCTGAGGGTTAGAGTTTTGTGGCACCTTCTGAAATTGGCAATTGTGGGTGGTGTCGGCAGGGGAATAAGGGGAGGTGCCTTCTGGTTATTTCTCACCTCAAACGGTGCTTTCTGGCTTGTGGCTGTCTTCAAATCTCATTTGAAAATCTTTTCCTCTTGTGCCTGAATGTTTTGATTTTTCTTTCAAGTTAGAGGTCTCCTACAGAAAGACTTTGAAGTACAATCAGATCCAAATTTCAAAAGTAAAGAGAGGTGTTTTACTGATCTAAAGAAAAGGAATTGCGTTTGCAAATACTCGTATTTGCCTGCTGCCCTTTCCAAAGTATAAGATTTAACCACATGGATCAGACGAAATGTGTGTTTGCAGTGGTAATTTAGTATCGAGTGTATAAAATCCTTCCTAATATGCAGATTGTGCACAGGCTGCTCAGAGTAACATTTTAACTTTGGCTTCTCTTTCTCGAGTTCCTAAGAAATGGTAGAAATTTGGGTTAGAGATTCTAACGTAGTTTCTACTTTCATATTTTTAAACTTGCTAGCTTATGTGATATTTCCAGTTTTTGATACATTTCAATACTAGAGGACTATAAGAAATAAAATTCAGAGACTCTTTCAAAAATGCTAAAGAAGGGTTCTGCACTGTGAGCAATATTTTTCTAGTGAATAGCTGTTCTTTGGGGAAGGGAGATGAGGTTAAAGGAATCTACTCACAGCATCTAGTTCATGTGTTCGTAATCTTTGGAGGCTCTGAGTTCACACACAGAGTTATGTGCTTATTTCATTTTTTCCCCTGAACAAAAGACACATATCTTCCTCAGACTACAGAGGGGTTCATGTGAACAAATTTAAGCATTATTAATGACTCATGAGACTTTAGGCCTCATTTAAAAAAATCTGGGTATTATACATAGAGAGTTTATGCATTGGTTTTCTATGTCCTGACTTCATTCTCTTTTCTGGTCAGGGAAGTACCCATTTGATAGAAAAGTATGTAGATTTGTGCTTTCAAGAGAGGATAAATATTTCTCTTTGTGGATTTTGTAAAACTTACTGATTATTGTGAGCTTTGTATTGCCTATATCTATCTATGTGTGTTTATATTATTGTATAGTACGAATACATCTACACATACATAGTACACACACAAACACATGTGCATGTAGATATGTGCTCCTATGGATGCCTTGGTGAATATAACTGTATGCATATTTTATATGCGCTTAGTATATGTGCATGAGTGCATTTAAGTATTTATATACATCTATATTTACTTGTATGTGCATGCTTTTTGGCAGATGCATAGGTGTGTATATGCATGCATGCATGTATGTATATAGAGCTATGTACTTGTGTGTAGAGCTAATTCAGGTACACATGCATATATGCGTATGTAAGTTGTACGTGGGTATATTCATTTTTCACCATGTATGTGCCCGCACATATTACTGTTTCCCATGCCACAGTCTTACAGTTGTCAGTCAAGCATCAAGAGCTTAAGAAATGGCAAGCTTCTGGAGCTTAAGAAATGGCATGGTTCCGAGGAGCAAGCTGCGTCCCCCTCCCAGGTGAGGCTGGGAGAAGAGCCAGGTGTGCAACCTCTGGCCTCCCTAAGACTGAAGTTGTTCGGGTGACTCTTCTATCAGCAGCTTCCCAGTCACATGTAGGTTGAGGTCAGCTGCTTTTATCCCAGTGATTTAAAGTGTGCCTGCCCAGACTGATTCCAGAATGTTAATTAGCAAGTGGAGGCCAGCTTGATTATGGAAGTCCATCTTGCTTTTGCTGAGCCCTGGTTTGTGTGAGTTGGAAGGAGCAGGATTGGCAATGAATGGTTTTGGATACTTGATCAATTTTCTTGTGAGAGCATGATGTTCTATTTTCCTTGCCCAGACAATGTCATTACTCAGAAACTTAGAGGAAACATGTTATTAAGCAGCTGTGAAATGTGCTTCCTCATTCCTCAGGAGCAGAAAAGACAAGCAGTTAGGGCAGACTCTTCCTCCCACTGGGCCCATGGATGCTGATGGCAGAGACAGGTCAGTATTCTACATTGTTCTAATGCCTAACATATTTTTTAAAATATTTGAAAATAAATGTTTTCTTTTTAGTTTTGCATACTGAGTATACATTGGGCAGTTTCCTGTTGTTTAATGAGAACTCTCTTCTCACTATTGACTCATGAATGACTTCGTGGAAGAGCTTGAAATTTACTAATGACTTCTGAAGTGACCCTCTGTAAACCATATGGGGCTATTATTCTTTCTTTAGCATGTTTGTTTTTCAACAGTGTTAAAACTGTAGTCTTTCATAATTGATTGTAGATAATGTTCTGTTGCTATAAGTGAAAGTAAAACTTACCAATATTTCCACATAAGTTTTTCAATCAGTTCTTTTCTATTTCAAGCAAAATAATTTGAGACACAAAGAACTGAGATCAAAAGTGATATCTAAAATGGCTACATAATAGACTTTCTATTTCATTGGCTAATAATGGAAACATTCTGCCTCTCCATTATAATATTACTTGCATGGTTAGTTCAAAAGGAGTATAATTTTTAATTGTTGAATGTTTAAATAATTTTCAAACTTCAAGGACACAATGGGTTGAATTATATGTGGGCTTTGAGGGGAGTCTAAAAGTTTTGAGCAACAGAATTTCTTGTATGCAATGCATTCTTCAGTATGAACGCTTCCTCTGGTGATATTGGTTGGGTTTAAGCTGATGTGTATTTCCATAGTGATTCTGAAAAACATAGGTCTGGGTTATCTGGGCCATTGAAGAGTGAGTGATGTTCAAATTGTGACCACCAGTCACCCACTGCAGATTTCTTCTCTTGAACCCAATCATGTCCATAGCATTACCACTATCCCCATCTTCCTAGTTGCCATACCTCATCTGTCCCTTCTCCCATAACCACAGAACCCATAGTGTCATCAAGCCAACTTTAACCTTAGCTTGGGTTTGTTGGACCTGTTGTCCAAGATGCTGGCTTTCTATTCCATGTCCTTTTCCCATTAGTACCACCTGCTCTCCTATTGGTGCTCTGGGCTTTTCTGGATTGTCCTCTCTTTATCAACCGTACTGTACACTGTCCTGCTGAAGATCTTCCTAATGCTCAAATCAACATCAGGCCAATCCCATGGAGGGCACTTGTAACTGAGGTCCTTAGTATCTCTAGCAAATTCAATTTGACAAATATTCATTAGCTGAGTGTCTGCCACTTGCCTTTGTAGGATGAGTAGAAAGCTTCCCTTTGCCCTCTGACTGGAAGGAACTGACAATAGACAGGATGATAGGTTTACCAACGTGCACAGTAGCTATACACAGAGCATGAGACCAAAGAGAGCACCGGATGGTTGACGTTTGAATAGCATTTTGAACTACAGAAAAAATGGAGTCCTGCGATTCCTGGAGGAAGGTGGCAACTGGTTATGCCAGTATGGGGAAGAAATGCCCTGTGAACCAAATTTGCAGTATCATGCAGAGAAAGCTCCCAGGTAATTTCATGGGAGCTGCTCTCAGAAGCATAGATGAAAAATTTACTTCTAGTTTCTTCTCTTTTCCAGTAGTTCATTTTTTTAGTAGTTCATTTTTTCAGTATATTCAACGAGGATGCTAGAAAGGGAGAGCTAAGGCAATTGAATTTGTTATGATAGAAGTTTCCTCAGCCAGTTAGGGGAAACTTCAGGGAAAGTCCCCTTCCCTGCACCTGTGGGAAAGAAAGAAGATCAAGGTGGTGGAGGTGAGGCTTAGAGAGGCCTGGATTTTAAGGCCATTTCTCCAGTTCAGCATGTCACAGTGATATGAGTTGGGCATTATTGTCCTGTGTCTCAATACCAGGAACTTTCCTGGGATTTAAGGGATGTGCCCATGAGTTAGATTTGATTAGATTCCTGCCTGTAGGAAACAGTCTCTCAAGGAGGATGAGATGGAAGAGGCAATCTTACTATAGAAGAATTTCTTAAAGAGTTCAAGGCAAGGAAGAACACAGAGCATATTCCAGCAGGTGCAGACAATCAGTAGGGTGCAGAGAGAGAAGGCACAGTGACAGCAGGATGGAGTTGAAGGTAAATGACCCACTAGCCACGCTTCTTTGCCTGCCTTCAAGTTTGTCCCAGAGCAGGCTCCATCCTCCTTCATCCCCCTTCTCTACTAATAATGACTGTGTAATTATTTTTCTAACTATATTTAGGTTCAATAATCTTCATAAAGACTGTATGAAGTCTGTCCCAAAAAGAAGTTTTTCCAAAATCTTTTTTGGAAATTTTTTTTTTTTTTTTTTTTTTTTTTCTTGAGGAAGTGGAGAATGGCAGAGATTTGTGTTAATTGCATATAATCCTTTTTTGTTATTTTTTTTATTTGTTCTAATTAGTTGTACATTACAGTAGCATGCATTTATACATTTGATAGATCATACATAAATTGAGTGTAATCTCTCATTTTTCTGATTATACATATTGTAGGCTCACATCAGTCATGCAGTCATACTGCACATGAGGTAATAATGTCTGTTTCACTCTACTATGATTCCTACCCCATACCCCTTCCCCTCCCTTTACTCCCCTCTGCCTAATATAAAATAACTGTATTCCCCCCTTTATGCTGCATTAACATCTACATATCAAAGAAAACATTCAGCCTTTGGATTTTTTATTTTGGCTTAGTATGCTTAGCATGATATTCTCCAACTCCATCCATTTATGAGCAAATGCTGTAATTTCATTCTTCTTTAAAGTTGAGTAGTATATATCCAATAGTCTGTTGAAGGGCACCTAGGTTGGTTCCATAGTTTAGCTATTGTGAGTTGAGTTGCTATAAACATTGATGTGACTGTGTCACAGTAGTATGCTGATTTTAAGTCCTTTGGGTATAAATCAAGGAGTGGGATAACTGGGTCAAATGGTGGTTCCATTCCAAGTTTTCTGAGGAATCTCCATACTGCTTTCTAGAGTGATTGCACCAATTTGCATTCCCACCAGCAATGTACGAGTGTACCTTTTCCCCACATCCTCACCAACATTTATTGTTGCTTGTATTCTTGATAATTGCCATTCTGATTGGAGTGAGATGAAATCTTAGCATAGTTTTGATTTGCATTTCTCTAACTGCTAGACATGTTAAACAGTTTTTCATATATTTGTTGATTGAGTGTACATCTTCTTTGAAGTGTCTGTTCAGTTCCTTAGCCCATTTATTGACTGGGTTATTTGTTTTTTTGGTGTTAAGTTTTTTGAGTTCTCTATATATTCTAGAGATTAATGCTTTATCTGAGGGGCATGTGGTAAAGATTTTCTCCCAATCTGTAGGCTCTCTCTTCACTTTATTGATTGTTTCTTTTGCTGAGAAGAAACTTTTTAGTTTGAGTCAATTCCATTTATTAATTCTTGATTTAACTTCTTGCACTTTAGGGATCTTGTTAAGGAAGTCAGATCCTAGGCTGACATGGTGAAGATTTGGGCCTACTTTTTCATCTAGTAAGTGTAGAGTCTCTGTTTTGGTGCCCAAGTCTTTGATTCACTTTGAGTTGAGTTTTGTGCAGAGTGAGAGATAAGGGTTTAATTTCATTTTGTTACTTGTGACTTTCAATTTTCCCAGCACCATTTGTTGAATAAGCTGTCTTTTCTCCAGTGACTATTTTGGTACCTTTGTCTAGTATGAGATACCTGTATTTGTGTGGGTTTGTCTCTGTGTCTTCTATTCTGCACCATTGGTTTACATGTCTGTTTTGATGGAAAGTCATCATTTGTTGAACAATTATTAATCCACTCTTCTCATGTATTATCTTACTTAATACTAATGAGCCCATTATAGAGATGAATAGTCAGAGGCATAGAGAAGTCAGTCAGAACTAGTAAGTGGCAGAGCTAAGGCTCCCTGCAGATCTTTGGGACTCCTAAGGCCCTACTCTAACCGTTGTCTCCTACTGCATTCCCTCCTGCCTTGCATTTTAGGTAGGTCACTGTAGCCCAGGCACTGATGAGCTCAAGCAACCCCAACAACAGGACTGAACTTGGAAATCTTTTTTTTTTTTTTTTTTTGCTCAATAACTTTCTACAAAAATCTTTAAACAATTCTCCTAGGCCTTCTGAATTCTCAATTTCTGCATTTGTGAAATAAAAGGAATAATTATACCCACTGCTTAGGTTCTTTCTATAGATCAGATGGAATGATATATGGGGAAGCACCTTTTAAATGCAGAATATTTAATCTTGGTTCTTGCTAGTTTCATTATTACTGGGACCACCATTAATACTACTATGATGGCAACATGACTTAATAAGAGTCATTGGAAAAGACTGAGGCCTGGAGACTCGGCTCAGTGGTAGAGCATTTGCCCAGCATGTGCAAACCCTGGGTGTGATCCCTGGCACCGCTAAAACAAACCGAACGAAGCAAAACCTTCATATTGTTGGCAACAGGGGCATATGCCAATAATCCCAGGGATTTGGGACGATGGAAAGTTTGAAGCCTCAGCAACTTAGCGAGACACTTTCTCAAAATAAAAAATAGAAAGGACTAGAGGTGTAGCTCAGTGATAAAATGCCCCTGGATTCTATCCCCAGTACCAAATTAAAAAAAAAAGAAAAAAGATTGAAATGTTATCTAAAACTAATTAAGGATTTTTTAAGCTTCCAGAAGCCATTATTTTATTGATTAATTGCAAAGTAGCAAATAGCAGCTATTTGAGGTTGAAGGTGTTTTGACCACTGGGTGTTGCCTTGCTTTTCTGTACAAGTACTTTCCTCTTTTATTGACATTGATGGCATTGTACTGAAAAAAAAAAAAAAAAAAAAAAAGAAAGAAAAAGAAAAAAACTATATAGGAATAAGTGGCCCAGGGATGGAGACCATTTATATCTGTGTGATGTAACCCTGGTGTATATTAAAACACGAAATGTTATATCAAGAGCTGATATTCTAGTTAATTAGGCTATTGACACTTATGGAAAAAAAAAAAAAGATTTCAATGTGATTAGATTTAAAGATATGGCAAAATATGTTCTCCAGCACAAAATGATAGGATCATGTTACCTTGGAAGAGAGAGACCACTAATATCCTTTAAAGAGATGTAATCATTTTACATTACAAGAAGAGTGGTTGCCCTGCCTGTTATAGGCGATTTCATAGATAATCAGTCTTAATTTCTGGTTAAAATGGTTCTTTATGGAATCTCATAAGATGCCTGGGAACTATAATACTGTAATTTCCCCCAGAGATGACCAGGTTCTGCAATGATAAGAAATATCCAAATAAATGTATTTTTAAGTAGGATGGGATTAGATTATAAATTATATGCTGAAGAAAATGGAAACAGATATGGATTCAGGACATAGAAGAGAAACAAAACTCCTTTTGTTCTTAGGATATTAACGTAGGAGCGGGCTGTTTCCTTTCTTCGGGCGTCCTCTGGAGTCCTTGAGAAGCGATGTGCAGTGACTACTCAGGTTGTTTCATCCGATTCTCCAGGGCGATTGATTTATGATGAGACAGAAAAAAGGACCTTCCTTTTCATTTCTCCAACCTAATTGATTATGTATGTTCATTATTCTTAAACTTTTCTTATGATGCTGTGCGGGAAGATGGGCAGTTGGGGCAATGGTCCCAAATCGCTTTCTGTTAAATTAGGATAAAGAATATTGACATTCTTGACTTTCACACCCTATGGAAATCCCATTTCCAAATCCCCATTTCCATGGGGCTTGCTTAAGAAATAACTTCCCCAACCATCTGCTTGATGGGGACAGACTCTCTCTAGGAGTAGGAAGGGAATGAAATTTAAGACTTGCTTCTAGCACGCATCACACCAGCAACTGTCTGAATCTCAGGGTGGAGAGTGGACAGGCGGAGGCAGGATGTAGCAGGACCCTGCTCAGGAACTATTAACTCCACATATCCTCCCCTGCTGGGTGTGCAATAGCAGAGTTCAGAATGTCACCACACTGAAGGTGGCCAAGTTCCTGATAACGATTCCCATCAAAGAGAGACTTCAAGTGCTTTTGCACTTCCTGTGATCTCTTCAAACTTTATCTTGGAAACGGGACATGCTGGAGATCATAGCAGAAAGAGAAAACTGTTTATCTCTTTTCAATGCCTCTTATCTAAACTAAAAATAGAGTTTGCTAATATGCATCTCTAAGACTGAGAAGAAAAAAAAAACTTTTAAAACACTTAAAGGCAGGTTATAAGTTTCAATCTCCAGCTTTGACGCTTCCTTATGGGGTGCTTTCCTCTGAAGGTCTTTGAATAACGCCTCTCCACCACTTAGCAGCCGTCACTCTTGACAGGTCTAGTTTACCGATTCATGATTACTTGTCATATCTTGTTTTTAGTGTTAACGTGGAAAGCAAGAGCAATCTTCTTCCAACAGCTCTCATCCCACGTGCCTTCAGAGTCTCCGGGACACAGTAGCATTACAGAATTGAAGAGCCAGGGTGGACCTTGGGTCTCATTCTTTCCAACACTCACATATTCCAGGTGAGGAAACTGGGTCCAAGTGTAAAGCAATTGACTTAATGTTAATTGACGACGCTTAGCTCAGGTTGGTTGTTTATCTGTTATTCTCTGCTGGCAACCCCTAAGACCACAGGCTCTTTAAACTCAGAAATTTGAAGATGGAATCCCTTGACAGTTTTCTCTAGTTCACAAAAATGTAAGCTCTTCCTTAATTGTTTTGAAAGCCACTGTGAGCAGGTGAAAGGGTTCTCTGTTCAGGAAACAGTGAGAACTTAGACCTTCTGTGTTTTCTTCTGGACCTCTTGCCTTCCTTCTGTGTTCCCTGGGCATTTTACTTTTTCTGATAGAAAGTCAGAGGGCTGGGGAGATAGCTCAGTCAGTAGAGTGCTTGCCTTGCAAGCACAAGGCCCTGGGTTTGATCCCCAGCACCACAAAAACAAAAAAAGAAAGTCAGAGCCATTTTGTCCAGTTTTCCCCTTTTGTCCTTGGAAGGGAAATTGATCATTGAAAAAATGTTCTAAGTCAATGTCAGTCTTGCTTGTCCTCTGAGGTCCCAGTTGCTTTGGGGGAGTAGGGCATGGCAAAGTCATCACAGACCCCACACACTATCTGTGGCACCACCGGACTTTCCTGGGCTGCTGAGGGCAAGGTTTCTGCCATATAAGTGCAGGGCTGTGGACCTCCAAGGACATGCATTTGTCCAACTCCTTCCTTCTGCAGAATCAGCTTTTGTCAGAGCTTTTTGTTAATTGCAATTGACAGCAAACTTGGACTGCTTTCTTTTTTAAAAGATTTTTAAAAAGAGAATTTAAAAAATATATTGGCTGATGTAAGTTCAGGGGATAGATTGATAGATTCAGAGGCTGAAATAAGGCCACTGATATTCTCCCCTCTCCTTTCTCCTCCTTTATCTCTCCCCTCTCCCCTCCCCTCCCCTTCCCCTCTTCCTTCATTATTATCAGTTAAAGGTCAGTTTTACTCTCCAATGGCCTCATTAAATGGGAATAACATGGCTCATATGTACCCTCCAATCCATCCTGGTGCTGTTAGACACAGCACCCATCTTTGGCACATGAGGGTCTCCTGCCTTCTCTGAAGATGGAGAAAGCGTTATTGTCAGCACCACTTAAACTCAAGGACGACAAGAGTGGGGTGAGGTTTTTCTCCCAAGAGAAATTGAGGGTGCAGAACCAGTGATGACAATGACATAGTAAGAATCTTTACTAACCGCAGCAGTCTGACTGTGCGCGGCATTTTTCTGAGTGTGGGGTCTCTGATGGCTGATGGCTCCTCTCGTTCTGAAAACCTCATCACAAGGGAGGGATCCCTCCTGCTTTCATTTTCGAGGTGAGGAGAGGGGGTCCCAGAGAGAGTAGCTGTCCACAGCCAGGATCTGGAAGGCAGGTCTATCTTAAAGCTCAATCTTTTAACCAGTGTTTATTCAGCTTGCTTTCATTCAACGCTCCTGCTGACCCGAGTGCTTTCCCAGGCACTGGGGCAGGAAATGATCACCCACATTTTCATGGGGCCTGTAGAATAGACGGACGCACAGAGACGTCACTAGTTGGCTTCCTGTCTCTCTAACCAGTGCTGAAATAATCAATTATGAACAAAAGGAAGTTGATTTTGACTCCTAGTTTTGGAGGTCTTTGTCCACGATTGGTCAGCGTCATTGCTCTTGGGGCTGTGACAGGGCTGCTTGGCTGGGCAGATGCTCACCTTGTGGCTGAGAAGCCAAAGAGAAAAGGAGGAGTAGCCTGGGGTCCCACTACCCGTTTGGGGCATATGTTCTCAGTGACCTAAGGACCTCGCACTAGACCCACCTCTTAAAGGTTCCACCTTCTGATCACACTACCCTGCAGATGGAACCTCTCATAATGGGCTTTTGGATCCATCCATCTCCAATGTCCCACACTGGAACAATGTTCCACACTGGAAGTTAGCAAGGGGGCAGCTCACTTATTTTCCTTTGGTTATTTAAATATAAAAGAGAGGTCTCAGTGAACTTCATGAAAATGGCCTCGTCACAAGATAAGTTCATCCAACGTACCAGCAAAGAAGAACCCATGTTAAAAAGCATTAGAGTGTGAATCTACATCGTGTACAGCCACAGACATGGAAAGTTGTACCCCATTTGTGTACAATGAATCAAGATGCAGTCTGTAAAAATAAAAAAATAAAATTAAAAAAAAAAGAATTTATCATCTTTTCTTCCTATCCAGTTGGATCTTGAAAAGAAGGGGAATAGGGATGGGAGATGAAGGATGGAAATTATTAAAGAATGTTTGTCTGGAGTAGAAACATAAAAAATAATTCTAATATTAATGGAAGATTGTACTAGTTCATATTTTCATTTTTCCTGATTAAAAAAAAAAAACTAACAAACTTCAAACACAAAGAAAACACTGAGAGTTGCTCATCATGAAGTCTAAATGATGTTTCTTTGTTTTGCATTGTCAAAGGCATATGAAGGACATTTTCTTTAATTTTTAAGTAGAACTTTCTCAGCATCAAATTTGGAATTTAACTCCTACTCCAAGGACTTCATTTAAAATCTTAATATCAGTCGTCTCTCAGTTAAAGCACTTGAACCGTTTGGCTCATTAACAGATCGTAGCAGCTTCCCTTTATGCACATATTGGCCACTTCACCCTTTCAGCTATTCTGAAAAAGTTAATGTGTATGAACAGCCAATTTCACAAGAGGATAATTAGTAGATAACTAAAAGATGTGCTTTGTTTCTAATCAGGAAACCCATAGGGTGCTGCTCAAAAGATACCTAGAGATCAATGAAGCAGGAGAAATCAAGAACATACTTGACGGATATCTGAAAATCAAAATAAAATTGATATTGAGACATCTTCATAAGGATAAAAAATAGTGTATCTGTTTTTTAGGTCTTTATCAACATGTTTGAATAATCCTGCCAATGTGTAGCTTTCCCCAGCTAAACAGACATGGTTTTCTTGCCGAAGAGAGGACCGTAAATTATGACTCAGAAATTAGAAGACATTACTCCGAATTTCTTGGAAATGTTGATTTTGAAGGTGATTATTGTCTGATGCACATCAACTACCATACCGGGGAGTTTGCAAAGCATTTGGTGGCTATGTTTTAACCATAAACCAGAGTATGCCAATGAATGGACTTGGGTCCTGCTAGACAGCAGTGACGACTTCCCTGGCTTGTCAGCTTCCATAATTGATTATTCTCTGTGTGTGTTTCCCATTCTCTTCTTCCTGATGTATGGCTGGAGATGCAGAATAACCTGAAATCATTCCAGGAAGGTAGCAGTCACTATTCATTTGGCTCCATCTGCCACATTAATTCTGATCAGATACGAAGCCTCGCAATAGACAGCAGGTGTCAGAGAGAAGTGAGTGCCTGTGTGTTTGTTTTGCTTTTCTCTCCCCACCATATTTCCAGGGTTACGAGTCTAAAGATAATGCACAATGGAATTAGGAAATGTGTTTCCTAGAAGAGAAATTCAGAGCACACTTTTAAAGATTTAGATTCACTCCTGTCTAGGACCCCAAAGTGTACCTTTTGCATTCTGAAACACTGCAGGTGGGACACAGGAGGTCTGGAAATTTTTAAGTTTTTTCTTTGTTTTTCTCTTGATGCATGAGAAGGAAGAGTAGGCAGTCTCCAGTCTTCCTTATTCTTCATTTGAACTTTGAGTCCATTGTGCAACATAAAATAACAAAAATCAAATGTAATTAAATATCTGAAAAATTCTGAATTCTAAGAGTGTCCTTCTAGAATTACAGTGAGTATATGCATATGCAGACATGGCTCTCTGAAAAGCAGTCATTGCTATGTGCTCAAGTAGGGCAGGAGCGAGGCTACATTCTGTTCTGTATTTTTTTCTTTCTTCTTCTTCTTCTTTTTTTGTTTTTGTTTTTGGTACTGGGGACTGAACCCAGTGGTGCTCAACCACTGAGCTACATCCTCATCCCTTTTCATTTTCTATTTTGAGACAGAATCTCACTACTTAGTGCTACTTAAGGCCTTGCTAAGTTGCGGAGGCTGGTCTTGAATTTGTGATCCTCCTGCCTCAGCCTCCTGAGTGGCTGGAATTACAGTTGTGTGCCATTATGCCTGGCTCTGTTCTGTACTCTGAGTGCCTGGGCCAGGGCTTTGCACATTAAATAATGCAACAGAAACTTAGATTTGGGGCATTTTGTGCCGTGCATTTAAGGCTTTGAGATGTGTGTCCACCGTGATTGGATATAGCAGTTGCTATATTGTAGCAGACGTCCTCCCCACAGTGGCTCACCTAAATTCCTTGGCAGCCACAGTGCAGAGTAGCCCTTCTCCTCATCTCTGACACATGCAGACACCACTCTCTATGGTTTCTCCAGCATTGTGGGTCTTTGCTGGGTCAGAAATAGGAACCACCAGAAATCACAGTGGAGTGCAAGTCCTTGGGGGCAGCAGCCATCGGGGTGGGAGGGAGTGGACAAAGGATGTAGTCTCCCCTGCCCCCAGGGTGACTCTAAGATTGCTCTGGGATTACTCTGGGCAGCTTAGCTGCAGGTGTCCAGAGCTGGTCCTTGGTCACTGCCTTCTGCTTCTTCCATTGGTTGTCTCCCTGATCTGTCTTCTTCACTTTCTGGTCTCTCCTGTGGATCACCTCCCAGATCACCAGGTGGTACCCAAGTCCTTTTATTTCAGGGTCCACTTTTGGAGACGTGGGAGGTGAAGACCTTTCCACTCATGCGATTTTGTGACATGAATGAACAAATGAATGGACGACTTTCAGAGGGAATAGCTTCCAATCTGACCAGAGACGGCTCTGTTTGTCATCAATTCTTCCGTTAAGTCAACGTACTGAGGCAGTAGCATGGTTGCGGTTGTTAATGAAGCAGCAGGAAGCTACACTTAGCAGAGGCATGGGCAGGAATAAATTAACTGACTGTGAAACAATCAGTAGACCAGTTGGTGTTGGTTTCTCATAACACGAGTACTGTTGAACTCCTGTGGAAGAGCAGCCAGAGACACCTTCCAGAACACTCTACCTTCATATTAGCAAGAACCCAGGTTGTTATTCAAGATTCTTTACATTAAATGGCAAATAATTGAGAGCAAATAAGACACGGTAATTGAGAAGACTATTTTTTGATACTTAATTAAATTGAAAAATGACTCATGGATTCCATATATAGTGAAAAACACTTATTTACCATTTAAATTTTATTATTTACCATTTAAATTTTGGTTTGGGCTGAGTGACTTAATGTGTATATTTAAACACACACACACACACACACACACACACACACACAAACACACACACGGATTTGCTGTCATGAAAGTAACTTTAACTTCACTCATTTTATTCTGCTCCTGGAACTAACTCCATGATTCCTGTGGTTGCTTTGATTCTACTGGTATGTGAGAACAGTAATAACAGAGAGAATGTAGGCTGACGATAATTGCAATTTATTGAAGATCTCCCATGTTAGTTATTATACAAGCTCTTTACGTATAGCACCTTTTTATCATGGTGACATGATGAAGAAAGATTATTTATACCAATTTCAAATAGGAGGAAACAGAGGAAGAGGCAGGATAGTGCTCCCACATCACACCAGGAGTGGAGTTCAAATTCATGTGTTCCTTCAGCTAAGAGCTTCCAGTGTCGTGGGGAGGAGAATGTGGACAGCATCCGACTTCCCTGGACAGCACCCAGCCCTCGCCAGCACTGACAGCAGGTAGTAATTCAGAGGCTGGGCCTGGAGCTGCTGATGTTTCAGAGGCAGATAGCAGGACAGTCTTATCACAGTGATTAGAAGCCTGACAGCCTTTCATTTCTGTATTTTGAGTTGGTTCCCAAATCTCCCTGACCCATGGCTCTGATTACCTGTTCGAGATGTCCCGTGTATCCCTGTGGCAGCAAGGGGAAGCTCTTTGGTTCCCCAGAGGCACCACGCGCCTTCACCCTGGTCTTCCTCTGATCGTGTGTCCTCCTTGGCTGGGCCTTTCTTTATTGTTCTATTCTTCTTTGCCTGAGTTCGAGTGTATCTTCCAAAAGTTCACAGGGGACACTTGGTCCCCAGCAGGGAGGTGTTAAGCTGGTGGACACTTTATGAGGTGGGAACTAATGGGAGGTCACTAGGCCAGGAGGGCATCGCACTTTTGAAGGGAATGATGCTGTCCTGAGAGAGTTCTTGTGCTCGTGGGACCACACGGGTAACCCATGAGTGGGTTGTTCTAAGGCAAGACGACCTCTGCACTTGTCTCTTGCACACACAGCATTTCCTTTCCTGCTTTTCCTCCGTGTTGCCATGCAGCCAAGGGGGTCCTCACCAGAGGCCAAACAAATGGTGTTGCCCAATCTTGGACTTGCAGTCTCTATAAATGTGAGCTAAATAAAACTTCCTCCTTTTCAAAGTACCCAGACTCAGGTATTTTGTTATAACATCACATACTGGGCTAAGCTACCTGGCTGACTCCTGTTTTTCATGCAATTCTACACACAGATTTTATTTTCACTAGATTTACTTTCTTTCCCTTTCTTTCTGCTTGATTTCCCTTTCTTTCTGCCCCTTAGCTGGGTTTCATTATTAATTTATGTGTTTCCAAGGTTTACTAATTTATTTTTGAAATATATAAGGATTGTTTTTCTAATGAACGATCCACTTGCTTTTTCCTACTCTCACACATTACTCAATTCAGCTCTTCCAACACCAGCGTGTGGGCACTTCCCCCTACGCATCAAGCAGTTCTCCAGCAGATGCCCGCTAGGTGTTCTATAGCTTAACTCAATTCTGACATTATCTACCCGGAGGTTGTGTCAGATCCTATAGGGTGTTTATTCCAAAAGACCATGGCCCCATTTCAGTTGCTAATTGCAACTCCAGATTGTCACCTGTACTTCTTCTTCTTCTTCTTCTTTTTTTGGTGGTGAGGGTTGAACCCAGGGCCTTGTGCTTGTGAGGCAAGCACTCTACCAACTGAGCTCTATCCCCAGCTCTGTCACCTGTACTTCTGATGACCTAACTTGAGATTTCCCAAGATCCCCTTTGTGGATTTGATTAGTTTGCTAAAATAATTTGCAAAACTGAGGGAGACATTATTTATCAGTTTAATACATTAATAAAAGATATTATAAAAGGTTACAGATGAATAGCCAATTAAAGAAATAGTTAGATCAATGTCTGGAAGGATTTCAAACAAGAGACCTTCTGTCCCCATGGGGTTGGGGTGCACTATCTCAGCATGTGTTCTCCAACCTGGAAGCGCTCCAATTCTGAGTTTCAAAGATTCTCATGGAGCATTTATCACAAGGGCATGATTGATTATAAACTCTGTCTCCAGCCACTCTCCTCTTCTGAGAGGATGGAATTGAAAGTTCTGATCTTCTAATCGTGGGTTGGTCTTTCTGGTGACCAGCCCCCATCTAAGAACACACCAAAGTTGTCTCAAAAGATGCTTCTATCACTCAGGAAATTCCAAGGGATTTGGGAACTCGGTGTCAAATGTTCCTGTTACTGGTGAAGTGAAATGGAATGTAGGAGCTCTGTGCTGGGAATGAAAGCAGAGGCCAATATGTGTGTTTCTTGTTGTTTCCTAGCCCACCCACTGGTCTCTGGCCACAGACTCCATATAGCTAGTTATGTTGTCTGTCTGAACACTTACGTTAATGTAGCACTCATGCAACAATAATGAAGCAATGGCAGAAACACAACCAAGCATAACTTTGAGAGAAGCCAGTGTGGGGTAGGAATAGACTTAAAGAAACAACTAATCTTCCCTATATAGCCATTACCTAAGTTTTAATATTATTTTACTAATATAATTCTCCCACCTCTAATCTACTGCTATTAGTACATTATGGTAAACTTGTATAGAATTATTTAGAAGAGAAATTAACTGACGTAGAACCAGGTTCTCCTTGGGTCATAGTTCTGACATCCCAAGGAGCTTGAACTCAATTTCCCAATACATTTGATCATCAATATCAGTATTATCCTAATACTTATTTATATGAGATAGCTGATTACTAACCCACCAATATTATATAATATTGCAATATGATCACAATACAATTCAGTTTATTACAGAATAAATCAATTGGAATGACAGAGGCATTTACTTTTTCTTGTCAACAACATCTGCCCTTGCCCATATGCAAGGTATTATGAAGGACAGGCATTGAGTAAACCTGACTGCTGGACTCTGGCCCTGGGAAATAAGAAAAGCACACACTTCTGGGTGTGTGGAAGGAGACAAGGGATGGGATTTACTGTCAGGTCAGTGGAAAGATTGATTT
Source organism: Sciurus vulgaris (assembly GCF_902686455.1). Taxonomy (NCBI): domain Eukaryota; kingdom Metazoa; phylum Chordata; class Mammalia; order Rodentia; family Sciuridae; genus Sciurus; species Sciurus vulgaris. Next base: position 197,018,184 of record NC_136462.1, read on the forward strand.
GATAATGATTTAGACCAGGAATGAAGATGAGACCCAGAGAGCAACTCCCAGGTTCCAGTCTCCACCCATATGATCCTGAGAGAGAGTTCCACCTCTGTCCAGGTGCTGCGCCCCACTCTTGGGCCTGCTGATTCCCTTGGCAATCCCATAGGTTGATACTGAACTCTGCGGGTGCACACTGAGGGGAGTTAGTTGTAGTCTGGGCGTCTCAAAACTAACAGTCCTAGAGAAGAAGAGAAGGAGAAAACAGTGAGCAAACACAGGCCACATTTTGTGCTATGAAGAAGACAAGGAGGAAACAGGATAATCTGGTTGCTTTAGGAATGTGGGGAATGGGGTACGCTTTCTGAGGAGGTCATGTATGAATCTAGCATAGAAGAATCAGAAGTGGGCCAGGCTTGCAGTGGATTTTAAGAAAAGAGTCCAGATTGTGCAGAGGGCTGAGGCTGATAGAGCTCGGGAATACTGAGCAGTCGAGGTGGCTGGCAGAGAGGGTGAGCGAGGAAAGAGGATCCTGAAGGTCTTTGCACACCTCTCTCTACAGTTTACATCTTGTGTAAAACTCACTGGAGGTATTAAGCAAGGGAATGAGAAGATGGTCCTTTTGTAACGATCAATGTGACGATGTTTGGAGAATAGATGGGGTTGGTGGGCGATTATGGCAGGAGCCGTGGTCAGAAATGATGTTTTCTTGAATCTGGGTGATATTGGTAGATACATTATGTGCATATGTTAATGAGATAAGATGTATTTGTGTAATTCGACCACACTTGCCAATAGATTGGGTGTGCAGTGGAGGGGAAAGGAAGGAGCAAGGTTTTGGTTTTGAGTAATGGAACTGTGGGTGGAACCACTCAGGGCTCAACCCCCCGTCCAGCAGGAGCACGTGGAAGCTCTTCACTGTGTGCGGCCCTCAGCCTGGGCTCTGGGAGAGCTAAGACCCCATAGTCCTCCTCCTCACGGAGTGTCTGTTGATGACATCAAATATGCACTATTTTAATGGTAATAAACACAGTGAAGGCAAAGCAAAGATGAAAACATACATCTTTGGGAAACGAGGTGGTAGCAATTTAAAAAGGTTTTAAGTAAAGGCTTCTTTGTGAAGATGACATTGGAGCCAAGGCTTACAGGGGCTGAAATAATGAGATGGGAGGAAAAGCCCCAAGTCCAGTGTTCCTGGGATGGTCCCTTAGCACAGGGGGCCCTGGAGCCAGAATCCCACTCTCTTGGGGGAAGCGGCTTACCGTTAGAAAAGTCATCTTCAGTCTGTGAATAGGGAACAGGAAAATAAATTTCCAAGGTTTACTCTTAAGCTACAGAATAGAGCAATTTGCTGGCATTTTCTGAGGAGGAGTAAAAGCTTTAGTCGGGATTTGAACCAGTGGCTCCAGGGACTCGCAATATCATTAAGTGAGATTTAAGTCTCCGTAAGCCAGATGCTTAATCCATTAAGTCTGGTCTTTGGTTTGCTAAGCCACCTTTCTGTGCCTGTTTAGGGAAATGATGTATGTTTGCTCCCAGAGGTTTTCTCAAAGTCAGCGCCGAATGGAAGTCAGACGCCATCGCAACCTGCAATGAAAGGGCAGAAATTCTTCAGTTCTGCTGGAATTGGGTTGTGACGAAGGACTTGATGGCAGTGCTGGTTGCCTGGTGCTGGGCTGAGGGACAGTGCTGTTCTGTGCATGCTGTTCTATAGAGGCTGGCTGCTCATGGGGTATGGATTGGAGGAAGAATGAAGGGAACCTTTGTTTGGGGTCTTCGGAAATCACTATTAAATCAGCAGCATGAATTCCTTTCCCTCGAGATTCTAAGATTTCTTTTCCTTTTATTTTTTGAAGTGCCAGGGATTGGACCCTGGAGCATGTTATCACTGAGCAACATCCCCAGACCTTTTTTTAACCTTTATTTTGAGATAGTGCCTCACTAAGATGCTGAGGTTGGCCTCCAACTTGCAATCCTCCTGCCTTGGCCTCCTTAGTAGCTGGGATTACAGAAGTGTCCCACCACATTCATCTTAGACATTTTTAAATGAAAACAATTAGCATGTGCTGCTTGTATGTATGTTTGTAACGAAGTGCAAGTCAGCAATGTAAATAACTTCAGAGGAAACTGCAGTTAACGTCTGTAAATGAAGCATTCAGCTATGAGAATATATGTGAATCACCAAGTGCCATTGTCTTCATGCACAGTGGGAGCTTTGTAAATGCCCTGTTCCTCTGACAATGCAAGCTTGCTGCTCAGTTTTGGTCCAAGTACTGGAGTTCTGGTTTTATTCCTAAAACGTGTGATTTCTCGCTAGCTATGTGACCCTGGGCTTTTCTAAAACTTAGTTTCTTCCTCTGTGCAATGGGTTGATATTTCCTTTCTCATGGTGTAGTTCATAAACTCAATGAGATGATGTCGTCAAATGCTTAGACTAGGTCCTAACCAATGACAGGACCTCAATAACGGTGAAGCTTATTATTTTCATCTTTATAGTATGTGCATTTATTTACTTATATAGCATTTCTGTATACTCCAATGTTCTGGTATCTTAAAAATCTTTCTGGCTGGGGATAGACTGCGCCTCCTGAGCCTGGCTAATTCTTAGAGATAGCAAGGGCTCAGCCAGCACCGGGTGTTTGATACATGAAATCACTAGTTCAAGGGCAGACCTCCTATTGCTGAGTTGGGCACCCAGAAGGCAGTGGTCCTCTGCTTCATCATCCCAGGGTTGAATACCGGCAATTAGGGGACATATCTGCATCCTCAGACCACTCAAGTTATTCTGAGTAGCTAACTCCCAACAGTGGGACCTGCCCGTCGCGCCCTTTCCCATAGAAACCCCAGTGGAAGCTCTGGGTAAACACCCCCACTCACTCCTCTCCTAGCGCCTCCTCCGCCCTGTGTGGACCTGCATGGTGTGCAGTGCCTCCCGACCCTAGGACCCGTGAGCATAATCAAATGCATTTTTCTGAGTCTCTCCCATGTCTCCTTTCATGTCCTCAGCAGACCAACAATCACATGAAAGAACACAAAACCATCATTTGCTAGGTTCCGTAGGAGAAATTTGTGTTCCGTTGAAAATCGTGCATTATCCTTCAGAGTTATCTGGTTCTGATTTTATGGGAGCTATTGCACAATTCTGTAAATTGTAGATAACTGCAGAAACGCAAAATAATTCTTATATCTAGACATGTAAATGAATTCTGCTCCCTTTGGCCCAACAAAAGCAAGTTTTACTGCCCATCTGCATATTCATTCCAGTATTTAACTCCACACATATGTGCTTCCTTGGGTCCTCCAATGAACCAGGCTATCACACTCGCCTGGTTCCCTCATTTCATCAACAAATATTAAATACAATCTTTAACCTGGGTTAATTTTACATTGGTATGAGATCCATGATTTTGCCTCGTTTTGAAAATTTTCTTTTAATGGTACAGAAACCATTTAAAGGACTATAAATGAGAAAAAGGAACTTAAAAGACTTGATTGAGATGTAGATACACTTAGATATGGAAAGCAAATTCCAAGCAATAGATACTATCTGATTAAGTTCTAAAGTGAATGGAAATAAAATGTGAGTTTAAGGAGCCACTTTCCCTGGTGTTGATGGGGTACATTTCCCTGCAAAGATCAGCCGGTAGGTTAGGATTATTAGGATTTCTTTGTTTCCTTTTGACTTTGGGAAAATAAATGAAGACCCCTTAAATGAGAACAAGCAAAGGCTGTTTATTCAGAGCTTGCTGTAGCAAGAGCCAGCCACCAGCTCTTACGTTCAGATAGAAACCAGAAGGCAGGCAGAGGCAGGGACAGAGAGAACGGTCTGATGGGAGAGTCTTGGTAAAAGGACCCTGCAGGTGGCTGAAAAGCAGCTGAGTATCTTGTGTGATTGGGTTACCTATTTGCCTTTCCCTGGTTGTTCATCAGGTAGAAGCAGCAGATAAATTTGGGGGAAGCTGTCAGTTATTAATCAAATGCTGGACATTTGGGGCTAATTATAATGGTTATTTGTCTTCTTGGGCTGGTTATTGCAGGTTGTGCATAAAAGTGGTTTTTATATATGGCCCAACTATTGTCCATTTGTGTAGTCTGTCTTTTTTTCATTTTTATGTGTCTTCAATCTCTTAACTTTGAAGTACTGAGTTACTAAATATGAGGGGAAATTCATAGTATAATATAATTTTTTTGTAGTAGAGCTCCTCCTTGCATGAATCGAGAGTACTTTTAGCACTTAATGTGCAGGGAGTAAGAATTTGTTTGTGTTCCCAGGTGGGACCATATCTTAGTGTTCATTATTTGTCTGTAGAGCCTAGAATATTTGGGGGACACAGTGTATATTTGTGGAATTAATAAATGAAACACTCACATAAAATTCTCTGAAAGGAGCAAAATACTTTATTAATTAGGACTCAATTGCCAGTGATTGAAATACAACTCGAAATAGCTAAAAAGGGGAATTCATGAGCACACATAACTTTAAAAGAAGATTCTAGCCTCAGTTCTACTTGGGCTCACATAATTTCATTTTGTCTGGATCTTCCTCCTCTCTCCACAGTGTCCTTGTCCTCTTGCCACTCTTCTTAGATCTGGGCTGAGGTCATGGTCAAATAGGTTTGTTCCCTGGGGCAGAAAGATGGTGCTGTGTCCTCAACACTGTCTTCCTGCCTGGGACTCAGTAAAGTTCTGTTGATTGAGGAAAGGAAAGAGATGATGATGAAGAAGAAGGAAAGAAAAAAAGGGAAGTAAGGAGGCAGGCTGAGAGGAAGGAGAAAACATGGTAAATTCCCTAACAGATTTAGAATATGGGAGTAGGCATATCCACGGACAATGTCTCCAAAATTTGTGTTATAAGCAAATTCGAAAGATGACTTCAAATTATTATGTTTTTATTTTTAAAGATTTGTGCTTACAGGTAAAACATTGTATTAAGATCTGTTCTTTAGTACCCTGGCCAAAATAATAATATAAGTTTGATTTAAAGTCTTGATCTTTCACTTAAGGGGTGTATGTGTTGATGTTCCAGGGTTAGCTTTCACTCTGGTGACTCTAGAGTGAGCTAGAAAGTTCTCCTCCAGCCTTCCAGAATCATCAGGGCTTGCTCTCAACCAGTATGAGACCTAAGCAATTCTAATCGCTTTCCACCCTACTGAAAATTCTTGCCCCAAATACCCTCGGTGAATAATAATGCAATTCAAATGACATCAAGTCAGCCTATTGTTCTCATAATTGATCTGATATTTGCAGGGACTTTTCTTAATCTTTGAGGCTGCTTTGCAGCAAGGTCTCTGCCTATTTGTTTGAATTCAATATGAGAAATGGAAATATTAACTCTTAGATAACAATAGATTAAAATTTTTAAAAATTAGATATAATGCAAATAATGGCTCCTTTTTAATTCATTTCTTTGAAAAAAGATTTTTATCATGGCACAAACAAATAAAACTTGCATGTGTAATTAAATGAATTATGTAAAACTAATCTATTCTTCTGGTTAGTTTCCTCTTAATGAATTGCAAACGTGTAACTGAGGATTCTTGGCTTGAAAAGTTTAAAATAAAAATTGCATGACTTTTTTTCCCCCAAGTTATTTAAAGTTCAAATAAAGATTCTCATGATATACACATATGTAAAGACTTTCACTTTTTATTAATGATTTTTCTTACTTAGAAAGTGGCAGACATTTGAACATGCATCTATTTCTAAGTGATATGCACGCCAACTTTTAAAAAACTGTTTTTTATTTTTTTCTGTGATGTTAGAGATGAGAAGATGGAGCCCACGGTGGAGTAGTGGCAGAGTAGGGACATGTTGATTAGGAAAAATATGGTTTGAGCTTACTTAGAAGAAAGAGAGATAAAGAGGACCCAGTACAGACAGATGGACATACACGAACTCTCCCCCGATACTTCAGGTAGAGCAAGACAAATGGAGAAAAACAGAGAGAGAGAGAGAAAGAGAGATAGAGAGGAGAGAGAGAGAAATGAAAGGAAACATATGATGAGAAAGAAGGAAAGAAAAAATGGGAAGTGAGGAGGAGGTGAGAGGAAGGTGAAAACAGTAAATCCTCTGAGAATTGACCTGTGATTTGAGCTCCCTGAGAATTACCTTTGCCATCTGCAGAGAGGAGTGACGTCAGCATCACACTGGTACCAGGCCCAACCCAATCCTTAACTTGCCTGATGCCAAGTTAATGATACAATCTCCCATGTTTCTTGCTGACTCCACATGTTCAGTTATTTTAGGACCTTCACAAACTATAGTAACCAGGGGGGTCAACTCCACTGCTGACCACCTGATCACGTGCAGCTTTATTTATTGACTATTTAAATGTATTTTATCTCTCACCAGCTTATCAACTCTTTGTGAGTTTTTATTGTCCCTGAATTTTCCCCAGGACCTGGCAGTTTCCTTAGCAGATATTAAGGATTCAATAAATGCCTGATGATTGACAGCTGATAACATCCCTGTTTTGAAGTCCAGAAGCAACACATGCAAATGGAATTCGATGTGATTCCTACCCCCTCCAAAACAATTCATTTATCATACACAAGTCTCCTGTGATTGAAGCTCTTTTAAAATAGTGTAATTTTCATCTTACTTTTCAAAGCCTTCAAGACAAACCCACTATCTGTTCTGGCATCTATATTCAGGGTACATAACAGGAAGGGGAGATAGGACTTAGTTCTCATCTGGTATTTATTATCTGTCTGATGAAATGAGGGTATAAATATCTACAAATTAAAGGTTGGTTCAAAAATCCAACACTTTTAGGGAGAAATTAATGTCTGGCCTTATTCATTCAGGTAATTTTCCAAGGATATTAAACTTGAAACAGTCTCTCTGAAGTTACAGGTACCTAAGCTATTTGAAAGAACTTAATATGAGTGTGTTGGAGAGGGCAAGGTCTACATTGTGAACCTGACTCTGTGTAATGAAAAATCAAATTTGAATATTAAAAAAAAATTAATTCAGCTGTGGCAGAAAACGGAACTCGCTACTGCTCACTGTGGTATCCCACTAATGAATAGTGATAAGAGTTGGTGATGAGAAATAGTCTCTACCCTGTCTGGGTAATTCTTTTGTTGCTAAATAGAGACTTTGGAGAAGCAATACTTGTCTAACCATTCTTAACACACAATGCATCTGATCTGATCCTGTCTAAACAAACAGTTTGAAAGCGTGACTGGTGTTGTTCCAATCAGCTTTGTTTATACAGCTCAGCTGTCTGATGATTTGCACTGATTCAGAAATTGAATTTTACAGCCTGCATCTTCCACTTTGCCACATGACAGTAACACAGATCAGGGACTGTTTCCCCATAAGGAGAATACCTCAGCTGGGTTAAGCCATTACAATAAATACAGCAATTTGAGATGAATGGGAAAATCAGAGTTAATGAGCTTGGAATCATGTGAAGAAAACACAGTCATTTATGTAGCAGGAAACACAAATCCAGGCACACACAAACTCTCACGACCTGCCTCTGTTCTTAATTCTCCATCAAAAGATGAGCTGACAGTGTACACCCAGTTACATTAGGTTCGCATATCCTGGTATGTACAGTTTTATTCGCTTCTAAGAAATGGAGGTCTAAATTTATAGTTATGTTTCCAACAATATCAGCTAATTTTCATCTTATTTTATTTTATTTTTTGGTATGGGGGATTGAACCTGCATGTGCTTTCCCACTGAGCAATATCTCCAGCCCTTTATTTAATATTTTGTTTTGAGACAGGGTCATTAAATTGCTTAGGGCCTCATTAAGTTGCTGAGGATGCTTTTGAACTCACAATCCTCTTGCCTCAATCTCCCAAACTGCTGGAATTAGAGGCATGTGGCACTGCATCCAGCTAATTTTTTAAGACATTATTTATACCGTTGATTTACTATGCTACTTCAATCAAGGGAATACATGCATTGTTTCAGTATCGTGAAATATCCACCTTCAGAAAAACTATGGTTAGAAATATCCATATAAATGTCTACGCCCTGAATGAAGTGGAATTCCAAGACAGATCTACCTTGAACCATATAAAACAAAAGAACACTGTATGGATTTGGTTGATTTTGCATGCAAGACCACCAAAATACTGGCCTAATTTCAGCTTTCAGTAAATTGATTTATTGACATTTTGCAGCATTTTAGTACTGGTATTGCTAATAATCATATTCTTGAAAAAATTCTTAACTATCCTGTTACACACATACTCTGGGATTATTTTAACACTAACTGGGGGTTTGCTGGTTGTGACAATACCATTGTTCAGGTGTCTTACCAGCATCCGTAAAGGGCTTTGTGCTTTGAGAACACTCACCTCATGCCTACAAAAGGAATGACTTCAATGTCAACCTTTGTTGATGATCTAGTCTGCCATTTCCATATAAAGTACTGCCTTATTTCATTTGTGCTGTTATAGCAAACATTTATAAAGAACAGAAATTTACTTCTTACAGTTCTAGAGGCTGAGAACTCCAAGACATTGGTGTTGGTGTCTCAGTTTCCAAAATGGTATCTTGTTACCTTTCACATGGTGGAAGGCAAGAGAGCATTCTTTTCAGCTTCCACCACTTTCAAAAATGTGCTAATCCCATTCAGGACAGAACCCTTATGACATAATCACTTCTCAAATACCCCAGCTTTTAATACTGCTGCATTGGGGATGAAATTTCAGCGTGAATTTTGGAGGGGGTACCATTATTCAAACCACAGCAGGCACCCAGGGACGTTTTTCAAAAACATAGATTTTTATTTCTTAACAGGATATTAGGAGCATGTGGATAGAGTTTCAGAGTTTGTGAGTGATCTCTATGAAGCAGGGATCATCTTGCTAAAGCAATTCTAAGGGAGCATGTATCCAGAAGGCCACCTCAGGAAGATGGGTCTTTGTGTGATGTTGCACAGTCCAGGAAATGGAGAGAGGAGAGCAAGAAGAGAACATTGAATGGAAAAAAGTCACAAATACATAATATTTTGTTTGTGGGAGCACATATTTACTCCTCTCCTTCAAGATTTAGTTCTCAGCCTCATCAATATTGACATTTTGGGGAAAACATTCTTTGTTATGGGGGCTGTCCTGTGCATTCCAGAATGTTTAGAAGGTTCTATCCATTACATGTCAGTGCCAGCCCATGGTGTAACAACCAAAATACCTCCAGTGTGCTCCAAATATTCTCTGGGAGGCAAAGCCCATCCCATCCCATTGAAAACTATGTTTTGTGCAACCACAAAAGCAAATATAACTTTAACTATTGGGATTTCCCAGCAACAACACATTACATATTGCTCTCCCACACCATATAGATGGCATTTGGTAAATAGGACTCCATTTTGTCACAGTTCAATCTGTTTAGGCATCCAGGAAACATACATTGCAATTTGAAACATTTAATTAAGATATAAACAAGTCAGTGGGTCTTTAGAAAAAGGGGAAGGAAGGGTAGTAGGGGCAGAGGTAAAGTAACCACACCTTCAAAATTTTTTGAACAAACTGTGCTGAAAAGTTGAGGTATTAAAATCAGAAAAATCTTTAATGTCCTAGATCATGGAATCAGTTATGATGAATAATTCAAAATAAGAAAAAATAGAAAAATCAAAGCAGCCAGTTAAGTTTGAGTATTCATTTACCCACTGCCAGGTCAGGGTTTGTATCTCAGGTCCCACTAAAAGGACATTATTCAGAATGGACCTTTACAGGGACTTGAAGAAGACAGATTTCTTTCTTGAGGGGAGATGGGTAGAAGAACACAGAAATCAAGGTATCTTGAGAAAATTCCATGTGGCTGAGGGCAGGGAAGGGCAGAAAGACTTGGGCTGCTCTTTTGTGTTGTGGGATCTGATGCCCAGTGGTGTGCTGGTACAACTTTAACTATTGGTTTCTTTGGAAAACAATGTTTGCTAATGTATGGATAGATGAGATTATTATGAATTTTATTGCTATCAAACATGGATAGCACCTAATACATTACTGATTAAAGTATAATAATCTTTGTTGTGAGTTCTTTATAGTTAATCGATTATCACAGAATAGTTTCTTTGATTTTTGCTGAACTCTTATATCTGTGATCATCATATGGTTACAATTGCCTAAGAAATTTAGAACCTCAATTGACTTTTTCTTGTGATGGAGTAAAAATAGCAAAAACATAATATCTGTGACAAGTTGCTGGATCAGATGATGGTTTTGACAGTTAGAAGAGTAAGGTTTTTTTTTTATTTTTATGATTTGTGTGTGTGTGTGTGTGTGTGTGTGTGTATTGTGTGTTTGTCATGTATTATCTATAAGCATGGTACATTTGTAACTTTAATATGCAAGTCCACACTTTTTCCATCCCTTTCTTAAGTCTAGAAATCCACACCATAAGATAATACATCAAGACCTGATTGGTAGCATTTGCCAATTTCTGTGGTGTAAAGACTTCTACCATCTCACAGCAAGCCACCAATGTAATCACACTGAATGTGAAGTTCGAAGAGGTGTGAAGTTGCCTCTGACAATTAGTATTTCCCTAAACAGATAAAATAGACCTAAATAAACTCAGTGTAAATAATTGTAAGATATAATAATTAGGAAGCAATGACTTACTTATTATCTTTGCTTTTTACCATGATTTTTAAAAGTTCACATTATTTAAGTCTGAATAATGGATGTTTTTTAACAACCAACTTGCAAAATTCTAGGAAGTTGAACGGTTTGCCCTTGCAAGCTTGTGCAAGCCAGCTGTGGACCACTGCTTCCCAGGCCCCTATCCTGCATGGTGCCCATGGACTTGCAAGGACCACTGTGACAATGTCTGGGACCCTCCTGATTCAGGTCCTTCTGCTGGTGCTTAGCTGTAGTGTAGCGGAGCTGCCTGCTACGAGAGATCATGGTGGCCTAGACGGAGGAGCAAAAAGAGCAATGATTAGGATTAGTTAAGACCTTTATTTTTTTTTCAGACTTGAATCAGAACTGTTTATGGCTCATCATCGCCCCTGCCTTGGAATAATCATGAGTTTTCTCTACCGGTGAGGGGCCCCAGGAAGAGCAGAGACAAATAGTGGAGACCCCGTACCTCTTACACCGAAGTGCACACCAGCCCAACTGTGGGATGCTTGCATTCAAACTGGATTCTATTTACAAAAACAAAAATAATGTGACTTTTCTTGTAGCCTGTAAACCCGCGAAGCCCACCAGAATGTTCCAGGAGGAGAACAGCCATTGAAGGCAAGAATATGCGCTGCAAGAAGGAAGAGAGCATCTGGGACTTTAAATAAATCCACTGAGCTTGCAGGTCCCTCTCCCCTGCTCTAGATGATCCCAGCTAAGTTGACTGTAAAAAGATTTCATTGTAGCTGTAATACTGACTTTATGCCCCGCATATACCTGCCAGCAGATAAGGAAGAACAAAACCCCACCACTGCATTGAAACAGTTGAGGAGGAGAGTCGGCAGCAGAGGGAGGGAGAAGTAGAGGAACTCGATTATGACTACTTTTTAGCACCGATGACCCTCTTAGATAGATCTAGGTACATGAGTTGAGTCACCCTGAAGTCTTATTTCCCAACCAACATTTCAGACTTTTCTAGAAAAAACACATTAATTTTTCTTAAAAGAGTTTCAGGAATTACAGTAAGTCTATCAGGCCTTTAAATAGAACTACTACTAGACAGTATTCCAGTGCCATTTAGTGTTGTGAAAGTCTTTCACGACTCTTGGAACTCTGCCTTCTCTGCTGCAGGACCGTATCTCTGTACCCCTGGCACTTTCTTCATTTGCTTTTAAATGGGTCATCTTTGGTCAGTGAACATCTTAGAAAGCAGATGCAAGTTCACAATAAAATCAAAGGGGCATAAAGACTGGAAAATCATGATATAACGCTGAAAGTTGAAAAATCAATAGAAATGGTTATTTATCACCAAAGGTCCTGGAGTGCTTTAATATTTCACAATTGGTTAATTGGATTTAATACTAAATTTTAAAAAAATCATTTATTCAAATTAGATGACAGAGTACTCCTAAAGTGGATTCAGGTATAAACAGGTCACCTTAATCATTGAACTTTTGCCCAATTTACACATAGCTTGTTTGATAGCTAATCCTGAAGACAGGCAGTCAAACCCCAGTCTAGATACACTGCAGTATTATTCAGTCTAGATGGCTTTTTAGCACTTTTGAAATCATTTTTTACTTGTTCTAATTAGTTATACATGACAGTAGAATGCACTTTGATACATCATACATAGATGGAGTATACGTTCTCATTCTTCTGATTGTAAATGATGTAGAATCCCACCAGTCATATAGTCATATATGCACATACGGTAATAATGTCTGTTTCACTCTACTATCCTTCCTACCCCCATTCCCCTCCACTCCCTTCTCTCCCCTCTATATAATATAAAGTAATTCTATTCTTCCCTATCAGTGCCCCAACTCCCTTAGCATTTCAGAGAAAATATTTGGCCTTGGTTTTTTGAGATTGGCTTAGTATGATATTCTCTAGCTCCATCCATTTACTGGCAAATGCCATAATTTCATTCTTCTCTAAGGCTGAGTAATATTCCATCACTATATACATACCTGTACCACATTTTCTTTATCCATTCATCTGCTTAAGAGTGCCTAAGTTAGTTCCATAGTTTAGCCATTGTGAATTCAGCCGCTATAAACATTGATGTGGCTGTGTCACTGTAGTATGCTGATTTTAAGTCCTTTGGGTATAAACTGAGTTGTGGGATAGCTGGGTCAAATGGTGATTTCATTTCAAGTTTTCTGAGGAATCTCCATACTGCTTTCCATAATGGTTGCACCAATTTGCAGTCCCGTCGCATAGTGGACTTTGTCACAGCCGAGGGATGATTTTGGTCCACTGCTATTAAGTGATCTCTAGCCCGCATTCAGAGAGCACCCACTCATGCCCTTTGTCCTGGTCCAGGATTCAACCCAGGACACCACACTGCCTTCCCCCAGGATGTTCATTTAGTGTGGACAGTTTTACAGACTTTCTTTGTTTTTCAAGGTAGTTAGGTTGTTAGGTTTTGTTTTTTGTTTTGAACCCAGAGTGATATTACTGAGCCATATCCCTGGCCCTTTTTATTTTCTATTTTGAAGCAGGGTCTTGCAGGCTGCCAACCTGTGATCCTCCTGGCCTCAGCCTCCCTCGTTGCTGGGATTACAGGATTGGGCCACTGTGCCTGACTGTCCAGTCCTTTTTATTGTTCCTATGAGACAGGGTCTCACCAAGTTGCTTAGGGCCTGGCTAAGTTTCTGAGGCTGGCCTTGAACTTTGGATCCTCCTGTCTCAGCCTTGTGAGCCCTGTTGAGATCACAGGCGTATGCCACCATGCCCACCTTCATGACAGTTTTGAGGAATATCAGTCAGGTGTTTGAAGAATGTTCCTCAACTTGGACTTCTTTGCTTTTTCTGGAATATTCAGCTAGGGTTAGGATTTTGCCCAGAGGTGAAGTTGCATTATGTTCATTTACATGATTGCAGTGTAACTCATGGCTAGTGATATTGACTTAGTTTGCTGACTTTTTTTGGTATAAAGTTCCTCTTTCTCTCTTCCATAATCTTTTCCTTGGAAGTGACTCACTGAGCCCAGGCCACACTTGAGCTGGTGGTGGTAGTAATAGGAGTGAATTTAGACTAATCTCTGGGGAAGAGGGGTGAGCAATGCATATTGTTTGAAATCCTTCAGTAAGGAAAATTTGCATTCTAATTTTGGAAGAGTTTTAAAAGAAATATGTCATAATATCAGCTGTGAACTAGTTAAAAGTGACAAAGTCCACACAATATTTAAAATCTTCACAGTTTACATAGGCCAGTGCATTTTAAAATAACAAAGACTGTCAAAGTACAATGGAGAGGCCATAATTTTCCAGATTCTCCTGGTGAAGTACTCATGAAAAAAAAATAATCCCTTAACCTCTGTAGTTTGTGGTCTCCAAACTCTTGATTGTATCCCGTATAAAATAAGCATGCAGCCCAGCATGCTTCCTTATTTACAAACACTTTATGGGCATCTCTGGACCGTTGTGGCGAGTATATAGGGAGACAAGTGTGAGACCAAGTTTAAAGGCTGCATTGAGGGTCTAAATGTAAATAGGATAATAGTGATCGCTGTGACTTTTCACCTGGTGTGCTACAAGTATGGTCTTAAATGCTCTGCATGTCTGAATGGATCATTACAGAAACGCTCTGAAGTCAGAACTGTTATGTTCACAGATGAAGAAGCGGAATGACAGAGTCCCACAGCAGCCAGGGACAGAGGCCAGAACCCTGGGCAGCGTGAATGGCAACTGCGGGACTCTGCAAGAAATGCTTGCGTTTCTCTTCCCACCTCACTCTGAACTGTGTACCCATCACACAGAGCGCTGTGCTGGCGACGTGTCCGAGGCTGACGTTGAGACCTGTGCTGCTCTGCTTCTGTGTCCAGAGCTGTCTTTGTCTCCCATCTGGCCAGGGCTGCTATGCTCATTTGTCCTCTGGGAATGAGGCTTGCTCTTTTCCTATGTCCTTGATGGGGACGCACTTACTGCATCCAGTTTTCTCTTGGTGCCGGAAGCAGCTGTCCATTGCTGCTGCCTCTCTCTGACATCAACCTGTGTGACAGATGCCTTCATGTGTTCCTTAGTGCCTGCTGGCAGTGGCTGCTCACTGCTCTTCTACTGTATGCTGGAGGAGGGTGGGAATTGTGCCCCTCTGGTGGTGGGAAAACTCTGTTTCTATTTGGGACACCAGCATGAAAATGGTTTCCCTGCAATCAGAACTATGCAGGTTTCTCCCATTTCTTGCTTTTAAATATCTCTCAGAAAACAGTTACCTGGATGATTATTTTTGACAACATTCTATGGGTTGCTTGGACTTATATTAAATTTTCTTCTTGCAAAAAGATGTGTGTTGCTTGTGTTTGTGAAAGACAAACCTGACTCCTGGAGATTATTTAGAAAATATAAGAAAATATGAAAAAGAAATTCAAAAGATGCACTTTCATCCAAAGATAACCTTGTTAATAATCATTTAAACTTCTTTCTGTCAGTCTGATTTGTTTGTATAAAATACATGTCTCTCTGTGTGTGAGTGTGTTTGTGTAAATATAGCCGGGTGTGTTGACTAGCCTGTAATCCTAGTGACTGATGTAGGAGGATCACAAATCGAAGACCAGCCTTAGCAACTTTGTGAGACCCTGTATCAAAATAAAAAGGAAAAAGGACTGGGCACATAGCTCTGTGGTAAAGCACCCCTGGTTTCAATCCCCAATACCCTACAAATATATATATATGTACATACATATAAATATGTACCAGTGTAGGAATATGTTTATATATGCTTTCTAACTTATAGTAAGAAGGATTATACTTTTTATCCTTTTAAAATAATTAGCTAAAACTTTTTAAAAGTTGATTAATTAAAAAAAAAATTAGATCTGTTGTTTTCAGGTTAATTTTGTGTCACTATTGCAGTCACATACTTTCCACTATCAACCATCCATGCACTCAATTGTTAAATCCCAGCATGTGTGTATAATATGGAGAGCAGTTTTGGAATTGCTGACCTCTGCTTCTATGGGAAGCAACTTTGTCACCTGGAAAGAGTGCTTCCGTGGAGTCTCTTCCTTCTACAGTCTTTCCGATACCACCTATTTGCAAAGTTCTAGACTCTGTGCTGTCCTTGTTCTCCACCCAAATGCAGTGAGGTCATTTCAGACATTTCTAATACCAATGCATTTCTAGTCCATATTCTGCACTCCATCCTCAGATCCTCTGATCAACTAAATTATTCTTGTTTGAATTACATACATCACATTTCACTCTTGTGCTATGACGTTCTACTGGTTTTAAAAAAATGTGCAGTGCCCATTACTCACAACTGTAATATCACACAGAATAGCTTCACTGCCCAAAATGTGCCCCTATGCTTCTTCTATTCAATCCTTCCCCCGTTCAAATTCTGGAAAAACACTGATATTTTTATTATTCATGTAATTTCTTCCTCTTCAAGATGTTCTGTCACATGATGGGATTTTACAGGATGTGATCTGCACTTCCTGTGGGACTTGTTGACTGCTTCTAGTTTGGGGTAATTTTGAATAAAGCTGCTATAAACATCTGCGTGCATGCTTTTATGGGTACTCTTTTATTTTTTCAAGTCATTTTGGCACAAGACTGACGTATTGTGCGACAAGCCTGTGTTCAGCTTTGTGAGAAACTGCTGATTGTCTTCCACAGTGAATGGCCGTTAGCCTTATCACTCCAAGAAGGAATGAGAGAGCTCCTGTTTTTTCATGTTCTTGCTGGCAAATGTTGAGTTTTTGTGTTTTGATTTTAGCCATTCTAATAGGTATATGGTGGTATCTAATTATTGTTTGAATTTGCATTCTCCTAGTGACAAATAATAAATGAGGTTAAGCATCTTTACATGTGCTTATTTCCTCTCTCTCTCTCTCTTCATCCATCTATCATTATCATCTTCCGTCAAGTCTCTGTTTATATACTTTGCATATTTTTAAATTGAGGTGTAAGTTTTCTTATTTTTGAGTTTTTGGAGTTCTTTGTATATTTTAGATACATATCCTTTTTCAATTTCTTTAAAAAATATTTTTGTTTTAGTTTTACATGGACGCAATACCTTTATTTAATTTTTATATGATGCTGAGGATCAAACCCAGGGCCCCATGTATGCTAGGCTTGTGCTCTACCACTGAGCGACAACCCGGCACCAAGATGCATGTCCTTATCAGACCTGTGTCTTGCAAATATTTGCTCCCAGGTTTTGGTTTGTCTGGTCATTTTGAACAGAATCTTTCTGGGCAGAGCAGTTTTTAATTTTAACAAAGTCCAGTTTATTGCATTTCCTTTTGCAGATCATGTTTTTGGTGTTGTGTTTGAAAACTTGTCATCAAATTCAAGGTCACATAGATCTTCTCTTGAGGTTTCTTCTAGCAATGCTATAGTTTTGCATTTTACATTTTGGTCTATGGTTCTTGTCCAAGGTTTAAGATCTGTGTCTGGAGTGTTTTGTTTGTAGATACTTAGTTGTTCCAGCACTGTTAGTTGAAAAATTACCCTTTCTCCAACAATTGGAAATGATGCTTCTTTAAAAATGTCTAGATTTATTGTATATTATGTGGTGTTTTGGCCAGTGCTCTTAACATTCTGAGTATGTGTGCATGGGGAGGGGAGAGGAGAGAACAAGAGAGGCCAGGGCCAAAGCAGGGAGGAGGAAGAAAGAAAAGTTTGTTGGATCTGCTCCCAATTTCTCAATAGTTCTCTTTATATTTTATTGCATTTAAAATTTTCTGTTTTGCAAAAACTTCACAACTTTGCTTCCTTATTCATGTATTTGCTTATCATCTCCAAACTACTCTGTAGTAGATAGGAAATCAGTATTTAAAGCAACTTAGTTTTCAGCCATTGATACCACAGTAAAGCATATCATTTAAGAGTATAGCATCATGAATTTAAAAAAAGGGGTTTTATCCTGTGTCAGCATTTATCTTGGATAAAATACCTAACTTCTCCCTACTTGTTCTCCTACTTGTAAGATAGTTATAATGACTCCTGCCTGTATGTATCAAGTCTTAACTGTACAACGTTTGTCTCATCTTATTATCATATTATCATCAATTTATTGTCTTGATTAGTAGCAATTGAAATGTTAAAGGAAAAGCAGAGCTTCATGTTTCCCACATCATCCGGGAATGCCTTCAGGTAAGATCAGGAGCCAAGTGTCCTGCTGATTACAAGCACAGCAGAACAATACTCGCTCACCTAACAGCAGCTTCATTCACCGCAGCCAAAGCTGGAAGCAGGTGGAGGGAGAACGGAGGCGCATGCCTACAGTGGAGCACCATTGAAACTTAGTTGACACAGGCTGCTTCCTGATGCAACTTGAGAACATCATGCCAAGTGAAATAAACCAGGCACTCAAGGAAATAGCATAAGACCCACTTACAGGCCGGGTCAGAGCAGGCGATTTCATTGGGACAGAAAGTGCAGTACAGGTCACCTGGGGCTAGGAGAAGAGAGTGCCAGGGAGGGATATTTTAATGGGAACAAGGGCTTTCTTTGGAATGAGTCAGAGTTTTAGAGTTGGGTAGGGGCAATCATTTTTAACCATCCAAATGTACTTGGTGCCACTGAATTTGTACACTTAAAAATCTTTAATGGGGCTGGGGAGATAGCTCAGCTGGTAGAGTGCTCGCCTTGCAAGCACAAGGCCCTGAGTTCAATCCCCAGCACCGCAAAAAAAAAAAAAAAAAAAAAATTTTAATGGGTAACTATTACATTATGTACATTCTACCTCAATAAAAACAAGAATAAACAAATAAAAAAATACTCAGGCATATACTTCCAATTCTCGTTTAGATGTTCTGCCTTTCCTGCCTGACTTTGTATCACTGCAGAGGCAGGTCATCTCCCATCATGAGCCTGACAGCTTGTTCACATACATGTTTTAGCTGATGACCTTGAGATTGCTCTCAGCTTTAGAAGGTTATTTGCCACATCTTAGACTAGCTAATATGGGGAGTAGTTTTGACTGAACTGTGAAGGACTTGCTACCCCTGACCTACTCAGGGGTTCACCGATGGTCCCTCCAAGAGGTCACGGTGAGCCGTCTCCACCAGGTGCCACGTTTGGCTCTCCTCCTGGGCCCCTGTAGCAGAGATGTATGCTATGCAGCACAAAGCGCTGGTGTGGATCAAAGCAAGAGATTTTACCCTTAATTAGTATGAAATGAACTTAACTTGAAACATCGCAAAGCTGACATGCTATATGTTCTGGAGTTTAATCACATTTTCCATGTCTGCAGATTCAGAAATCAAAAATATTCCATTAATAGGATTTAGAGGCTCAAGTCTACTGGGGTGACAGGGAGATACCCTACAAGTAATGAACAAAAGGCAAGGTTCATAAAGCTCTTTCTTTAATATCAGGAAACATGCTAGAGTGAAAAAGATAATTATTCTGGGACAGTGTATGCTAATGATTGGAAAATTGAAAGGGAAACACATTTTATTTTAAAATGTATCAAGTAAGGAATTTTATTTAGAAAAAACTTGCCCAAATTTACAATTTAAACATGCAAATTTGTTTCTGATAAATATTATTTTGGGGAGGGAAAAGCATTCTACAAACTGATGGGTCAAACATTTTACCAGAAGGCTCTTTGACTCAGTAGAACAATTTGCCAATTCAAGATGGAAGAGACAAATGTTTTCCTTTCTCCTGAGATGATTCCCATGGTCAGTTTCTTGGGAATCATGCAGTCAACTAATACCATAGTTAAATTTATACTGTTATTAAAGAGCTGGAGTTGTAGTAAAAATTTTTATAGGGACACCACTTGCAAGTCTGATAAAATATTAATGCTATCATGGAAATACACGATCCACTAGTGAATGTTTTTACACGACATTTTTGTTTCTTCCATTTGTGGGTAGATAACTGACATGATTTGGGTCCCTTAGCCAGGTAGATTCAATTTATCTATATTATCCCCAAAGTCCAAAAGGCAGGATGCATACAAACCTTTTCCCACTAGCCAACAGGTCAGAATGTTTGAGAAAGGATGAAAGGCCAAATAAACTTTTCCATAAAATACCCTTTGGGTTTTTTGCTAAAGTAAAAGCCTTTCTAGGTTCTTGTCAGGTGGAACATGCCTGCTGATCTGAAACTTTTCACTTCTAAATACCGTACATAAATTATGTGATTGGGGAGTTTACTGGCATTCATTTGATTCTATCTTTGCATGTAAAATAGTTGCTTTTCAAACTGCCAACTGTTAAACATGCATTTTAGGTACAAATAATCTTTGAATAACAGGCCTCATAGGGAATCATGGCTAGAATACTTCAACTGATGAAATGCTAGCTACTTTTTTTTTAAAGAGGGCTTAGGAAAATTATGGGCGATGTGCCATTCAAATGTAGACAGTGCCATGAATTGAACTCATAAATGATTGATTCTCCTGAGGTCTTATTCTTCGTGTAACTTCAGATAAGGAACTGATTCGATATGTTCAAGAGATCCAAAACCTATTCACATGGCCAGAGTAGACAGAGGACAAGGTTTTTCTAAATTGGAAAGGGTGTTGTATTGACCAGCAGACTTTCATGGTATCTTTTATCAATCAGCTCAGTTCTAAGGAACAAATAGAAGCAGTGTGTTATAACACAGTAAAAGATCAAAAGAATGCTAGAAACCAGGAATCTAGGTTTTTGAGACAGTACTGAGTTGTAGTTGAGGTTTAAAATGCAAAACTGAGCTTTGGTTTGAAATGTAACTGTTTCTCCCCGGTTGCCTGATTCTAGTCAAGCTATTTAAAATTTCTGTGCTTCTATTTCTTCAACTGTAAAATGCAAATGTTGATGAGTCCACTGCTCTAGAAAAATAAGTATCTCATAGGGATTTTATGAAGGATAAATGAGTTAATATATTGAGATAGGATAATGCTTTCACAGAGAAAGTGCTCATTAAGAGTTAGATAGTATTAACATTGGACTCATATCAATCATTTATGACAACATAGATATTTACATCTCTGACTCTCAGTTTTCCTACCTAGAAAGCAAGAAGGAGAGAGGATAAAATTGATCCGTGGACTCCAAGCACATTATAGGCAGTGACCCTTTTCTTGAACAGCTGTACGCATTTTCTAATATATAAAAGAGATGGCGTGCAGGCACCCTGGTAGAAGCAGGTGTGGTGGTGGAGACCTCTTATGGCTTTATGCTCTCCCAGTCAGAGGGCTATGGAGGGGTTCTAAAGAACTCTAGTGACCCCATGGTGTGTAGAATTGGGTTCAGAGCCCTGGTTTAACGATGTTCCAGATTATCCCCATTTGTCTAACTGTGTTATCTTACATAAATTGCATAACTCTCTGAACCTCAGATTCCTCATCTGTAAAACCCAACTTGGAACGAAGGACTTGGGAATGAATAAGATCAAGAATGCACAAATATTACCCTATGTAAATTTATGATTACACAAATGGTATGCCTTTACGCCATGTACAGAGAAACAGCATGTATCCCATTTGTTTACAATAAAAAAAGAAATGCACAGTAATTAACTCTGTGCCTGTCGCCGAGAAATCTTAATCAATCAATAAAGGTAAAAACCTCTTATCAATGCAACAAAGAAAGTAGTGAATTGGATGATCAAGCAGTTCTCTGAACAGGTGAGTGTTTCAGCCTGGATCTTGTCTCAAAGCCCCTTGGGAGATACATTGCCAAGTTTTGTGAAAGGTCGTCCTTAGGGAAAACATTCCACCTTTTTTCATAGTCAACAACTCTTTGTGAGTTCAAGGAATGCAAGCAGAGATGTTCCCTGACTTCCACTCTAACCTGAAGAGTTTCCCTCTCTTTGCCTTGCCTAGAGACTTGGGATACGTGGTGGGCAGAGTGCGTCAGATCGCTGATTTCTAAAATTCTCTTGCTTTAATTTAGAGATGGAGTCTCTAAGTCCCATAGATCGCCACATCCCTCTGCTTTCTCCAAAAGGTTTTGGGTTTCGTGGACATTTTTCTCTTTATGAGCATGAGCAACATCGCAAGTTGCCATATTAATGCTGTCTTCTTTAAAGTATCCCAGAACTCAGGGGTCACCACGACCCAAATGCAGCAAACATTCCCATGAAGGTGATTCTCATAAAGGTCTGGACAGATGGAGGAATAGTGAGGTGGGCGAATAGTTGACAATGGTAGACAAAGAAGGCTGAGTGCAAAACCTCTGGGACACTAAAATTCACTTTGCTAAATGGAGCACATACCATCTACCACACAAATAGGTACAAAGACAGGACACCATGCTGCTCAATAATTTATTACAACAGTGAAAAACTGAACCTAACTTCTCCCATGTGATCCCCTATTTTTTCTCTTTAGATTATAAGCTCTTAGAAGTTAGGGGTGATGTCTTATTTTTATTCTCTATGTAAATCCAACAGGGTTTTATTAAGAATATCCTAAAAGGTTTAGGACTATATACAGTGATAAAAAATTTTGTTAAATATGCAAAGAAAATAAAAGCAATAAAAATCAGAAAGGGAAATGACATTTTAAAAATCTTAGTTTGTCTTTCATTTTTGCAACTTAAATGTAAAATGTTTCTTTTCAGATCCTTTCTGTCAAAACTAATGTAAACTATCTCCTAGCAAAGATTCAAATCAGTTTCCCATAAAAACATAAAACTGAAAACTTTTATTTGACCTTTCACTCCTTCAAATATATATTGATGAGTACACATGGCCCCTGCATTCCCGGTGGTGGCTGTTCTCACCCTTGGATGGTTCTTCATATGGGTGTTCCTAATTATTGTCTCAGGTATTAAAGATGAAGTGTGTCTGTGATGGAACAGTAAGAGTTTCTAAGGCACCTGGAAGTAATGTCCTCTGTTTATGCTTAAACTCAAAGTGAAGGTTGATGGTCTCAGTGAAGTGTTCACGGTGGTGAATCAGAGACCTGAACTCTCCCAAGTAAGCCTTCGTGCACCAAAAGGAGGCCTGTCCCGCCCCTGGAAGACTCAGATGAATTCAGCCAACCTGAGAGCAGGTGGCGTCTTCTCTTGGTATCTTCTTTTTCCTTTGGAGAGGTACAGTTAGCTTTTGTTGAGGACAATCTGAAATACTGGAGGACTCATAAGCATTTCACATAACTGTGTCATTTAATACCGCAATCTTAAAAGGTTGATCAGCTTGCTGCTGTCTTATTAATGTGAAGACAATATCTGGGGAAGTTAAGCAGTTTTCCTAAGGGCGCACAGTATGAACACAGATCTCTCCATTTGCAGGGTTTATGCTGAGCTATTACAATGGATTTCAACAAATATTTATAAAACACCATCTTGTTTCAGGACACTGAAATAGGTTCTTAAACAGAGCCTGCAGTTTATAGGTCTCCCTGAATGGAAGTGAAAACAACTTAGCTTTCACATTAAGAAACTCATTCAATGTATATTTAATGACCAACATTGAACTCCTGTAGTCTAATATGATGTTGAGTTCTGTTGGAAAAGAGGAGATAGTCACAGAGATTAGAAACTCCAGGGCAGGGGCCAGCAAACACGGACCGCAAGTCATATCTGTGTCATCTCCAGTGACACTGTGGGGTGTGGAATTGTGTTCAAGGCCTTAGTTTAATGACGTTGCAGACTGTCACTGCTTAGCCAGCTGTGCAACCTTACATATATGACATAATTCTTTGAGCCTCAGATTCCACACTTGTAAGACTCAAGTGGGAATGAAAGACTTGGGAATGATTGAAGTAGAGAATGTACAGTAATTAGTTCCTTGCCTGTCACTGAGAAATCTGACACCGAGAAACACTGTGCAAATTAGTATTGCACCTACTGTTGCAAGTGAAGTTTTATTGGAACTGGGGCACACCCCATACCCATTTGTTTACACACACCTGCAGATCCTTTTGCAATACAACAGCAGAGGTCAGTCACTGCAGAGTGAGGGCATGCAGAGCGGAAGGTGCCTGCTGCCTGTGGGTGTGGTTTGCTGACGTCAGCTGTAGAGCACGGACTGACAGAGCTTCCTGGTGGAGGTGGCTCCTGGCTATTATCTCATATTGATGGGAATTGTCTAGGAGTAGCAGGAGTGGGATTGGGGGTTGGGAAGCAGGGGAGTGAAGATATTTTAGGCTCAGGGGACCCCTTGTGAAAATCCTAGAAAACCTTACAAACTCGAATTATTTAGTATGAATAGGGGGTTAGTAATCACCATTCCTGCTCAGGAACCCTGATATTTTTAGTTACTTCTACATGTAGGAGAAGGGCTCCCCATCACTGAAAACCCCACCATGGCCATGATAAGCTGCATTTTGGACTTGGGTGAGTCCTGGGGCTTGGTGTAGTGGGTATCTACAGGGCTGGCAGACTGGTGTTGGGTGAGGCAGGATGCATCTGTGCTGTCCACGAGTCTCCATCCTGAGCCAACAGCAGAGGGAACTGGGTCAGCTTTGAGTGGCTGGTGAGAGGGTCTTGCTCCCATGGAGCATCCAGCAGACTGCCCCTCATGGTGTCATCTCTCACCACTTCCTGAGAGCATCCATCCAGGGATGGGACACCACCCACTCAGCTTACCCGCCTCTCATCTCCCACTCTCTGGTGTGGTCCCTTCCAAATCTTTCTTGCCACCACCCAGATCCTTACTCTTTTTTTTTTTTTTTTCCTCACTCAGGAGACTCAGGTGTCCATTAAACAAGAGCTGGGATTCCTGAGGACTCTAGAGTACAGTGACTTACGGGTGATTTTGGATGTCCAGTTCTCCAAGGGCAGATCTCAAGGTGGCGTGATCTGGGGCAAGACGAGTGTGCTTCTCCGGTGGCTCTGCCGGGTACCGAAGCCCCACCTCACTGAGGCGCTTCCCTCAGGGAGCAGTGCCATCACTTGGCTTACCGCAGACGCTCTTGTTTTAGGCCGCTTTTTTGTCACTGTGACCCAAAGACCTGAGAAGAACTTTGTAGAGGAGGGAATGTTTATTTGGGGTTCACGGTTTCAGAAGTCTTGGTCCACAGATGGCCAATTCCATTGTGCTGGGCCCAAGGGGAGGCAGAACATCAAGGCGGAAGGGCGTGGTGGAGGACAGCAGCTCGGGAAGTGGCAGCAGGG
Organism: Sciurus vulgaris; assembly: GCF_902686455.1. Taxonomy (NCBI): domain Eukaryota; kingdom Metazoa; phylum Chordata; class Mammalia; order Rodentia; family Sciuridae; genus Sciurus; species Sciurus vulgaris. The sequence goes on from NC_136462.1 coordinate 197,042,769, forward strand.
AGCAGAGAGAGATCCATTCACCAGGGACAAGATATATACTCCAAAGGCACGCCCCCAGGGACCCACCTCCTCCAGCCACACCCTACAGTTACCACCCAGTTCATCCATTCAAGTGGATTAATGCATTGATTAGGTTAAAACTCCCATAATCCATTCTACTTGCCTCTAAACTTTCTTGCATTATCTCACACATGAAATCTGAAGGATACCTCATATCCAAACCATGACAGCTTTGTATGTAGGAATTATGCTTAATAGATCATTGGCTGAACACCCAGTTGCCCTCCCCCGGGAAGCAGGGCTTCCAGACCTTCAAATGCTCCTGGAGGAGGAGGGAAACTGTTAGCCTTTTTGGTGGGACTGTGCTTAATGGACCTGTGAAGGGTGGAGGGGCAGGGTCTCTGGTGGCTCACTCTCCTTTGGAACAAAACTCACACACACACACACACTCAAACACACACACACTGTACACACAATCAGTAATCAAAATAAATATTATTTTAATGCAATCTTATTTTTAAAAAGTTAATGCAAAAATTGTGATAAACAGAATATCAAGATTTCAAACAAGAAAGTGCTGTGTGAAGCCATATGGGAGCTTAAGGCCACAGGGAAAGTCAGTAGCGGGAGCGTGGCAGTGACCTCCCTCTCCCCCAGCATAGTGTGGGAAAGAAACCAAGAGAGCCAAGGGTTCCAAGACCTCGAACAGCAGTATCTTGCCTCAGCCGGGATGAAGACTGTGAGGAAGTGAGAGGAGAGATAAGGTGGAGAGGGAGCCGCTGTTGGAACAGGCTTGCGGCAGATTATAAGCTTTATCCCCAGAGCCGGAGCCAAAGGGATCCTTGCGCGGTTTTATGTTGGGAAGTGGCATGGTTTGATCCGCCTGGCACATACATCAGTGAAGCTGAAATCTGTAGATTTGAAACCAAATGGGGCACAAAACATTCCTTTGGAATGCAAAACTAGCAAGCGATTTAAATAAAATCAGTAAATCTATATATTTTGTTTAATGAATGGATTTTGAGACCAGATAGGCATGGATATAATTCTGTTCAACATTACCTTGAAAGTTGATTCAAACGAGGTTATGTTTGAAACTCCTCTACTTTGATAACTGCTGGTTTTGTGAGCACCCTTGCTTGAATACTTGTGAATAAAATTGAGAAGGAAAAGACTATTAAAAGTCTGACTGGATGTTGCTAAGTCGATCTACATTTCAGGGTGATATTTTTGGCAAGAAGGGATCCATGATATGTGGTTGCTTTTTGTTGTAGTTTGAAATTACCTGATGGTAATTCTTTAAATTTTTCATTTAAAATGAAAGGTTAATAGTTATCCTGCACAGTTCTTGCAAAGTGGAAATGAGATTGGAAAGTTAAAATATAATTAATTTACTTTCCTATTATCCCTTCCGTTGGAGGAATATTCATGCATTCTGAGCAGATAAGTTTTGAAAGAGGCACTAAATTGCAAGTGTTCACACTTGGATTCAGTTTAAAAGTTAAAAGCTTTCAGACCAAATAAATTAGACAGCAGGCAAGATGAAGCTCCTTTTTAATATTAATGAGTAAATGTTCTACCTTGGGTGTGTTGTTTGTGGCTTCAGTTTTAGAACACGAATCTTCTTGAAAGTTGCTGTGGGATTGTATTTGGTATGTGCTTTGTGAATACATTGTTGCCATTTGCACCTGTCCCAATGTCATCTGTGGACAATGGGATGGTGCCGTTGACACTTACTCGGATGGCATTTCTGCACCTTGCCTGCCAATTTCTCTGAAGCTTGCTGTTCAGTGATGTGCCTCTTAAGCTTTTTCTGGTTTCAAGGAAAAGAAATAATATGGAAGGACATGGATAAGTCCCCAGGATCCAAAGAAAAGACAAAAATAAATAGTGAAGTTGCTTAGCAGGATCCAAGATGTAAGTGCTCACTGTGGTACTCATGATGGCCTTTGCAGGTCCTGATGTGAAAAGGTGAGTTGTATTTGGTTTGCCTGTGCTTTGTAATTCATTTACAGTTTACATGGATCCTGTTTATGGGTGAAGTGAAAATAGGATTTCTACTTGAAATAAACTGCTGATATGTGTCCTTTCATATTTCACATTATCAGATTTTTCTAGTGTAAAATAGACACGTCACATTCTAAACACTGAGGGAATTAAAGAAAAATGTTGGCTGACTGATTTATTTATTCAGTCAACAAATATTAATTGATGGGTTAACTGAGTGGCAGATACAGTGACGTCCAGCACCGTGGAAATCAGGCAGATGTGGACCAATGGAAGATGCAGAGGATAAACAGTAAAGAGGTTTTAAGGAAAAGGTCATAGTTGGAAGGTTACTGGCACTACAAGAACAAAACCAAAGACAGGGCATTGGCCCAGAAAGTGATACAGGTGGAGGAGAGAAGTCCTATGATTTAGGATGTCCAAGGAAGCATTTTTGAGAGGTCGTCACCAGAGTCTAATAGGAAGGAAGTCATCACGCGCATATTTGGAAAAGACCATCATAGGCGAAGAAAACCAGAAACCTAAAGGCCATGGAGCCGTGACCAAGCAGAGCCCTTTAGTGAGGGAGAGATCTCTGGGCTGAACAGCTGCAGGAGGTCCCCTGGAGGTGGCAGGTGTGTGCTGCCTTGGGGAGGAGGGAGGAGACCAGCCAGCATCCTGGGACTCTTGCACATCCTCTGCCTGGTGTCCTGACCCAGAACATGTCACCAACTGAGAACCCTTGTGCCTGAAGACAAAATCAGGTCCTGAACAAACACCAGGAAGTGGGTGGCAGAAAAAAATTGAGGAAAGTTTAAGGGAACTCTGAAGGCTATATCCACGTTTTCATCACAGATAACTGTTTGCCATTAAACTCAAAAACCATGACAACTTTATTTTGAAGTCTGGTGATTATTGCAACCAATCTAATTTTGACAAGGTAGTAAAGCATTTTCTAATAACTTTAATATCTTTATTTTTTCTATTGATGTGTGTTTTCAAATATCCTTGAAATTCTTTGATTATAATTATAAATTGTAACTAGTATCAGAGGAAAATTAAGTTAAGAGACAATTACGCTTTCAAGTTCTAATTAAGTTTGTGCACATTTAATAATTAATCATGAGGCTGTAGCAATTATTTTGGAAATATTTATATCTTGAAGCATTGTGTGTGTATGTATATATATACACATATATTTGATATATATAAATATACATATATGTTTAATATATTTGATGCAGATAGGGGTCATACATATTTTCTGTGTCCTTCTGAAACAATATCTCACATACAAACATCTGCAGCTGGAGAAGTGATAAGTAACAAGCTGTTAAGTATTTATGTCACTTAGGATGAGTTTTTGCCATGGGTAAAAAAGACTCAAAGTCTAAACAATGGACTAAACAAAATAGAGGTTTTGCTCATTTATGTAAGTGACAGGAGATAGCCATTAAAAGTTAGCATCATGCTTCCAGTTTCTTGAATCCTCAGGAACTTAGATTCAATCTTTTGTCATTTGGAGAGGTGGGTAATCTGGGTCTTTCTGATACAAATCTGCAGCTACAATGCAACCCATTGTATCTACAGTCTGCACAGCAGGAAAAGGAAAGAGAGAGAGAGAGAGAGAGAGAGAGAGAGAGAGAGAGAGAGAGAGAGAGAGAGAGAGAGAGAGAAAGGATGAGTACCAACTTTCACTTGGCACAAATCCCCAGAAATGCTGTGTGATGCTGACCCTCACATCACATTTATCCACCATTTGTTCACATGGTCACAGCAAGATGAAAAGGAAGCATAATTTATTTGTATTAGTGTAGGTTACTCTATGTCTGGCTAAGCATTTAGAAACTTCTCTAATATGGAAGAAGGAGACTGAATATTGGCAGGGGAGCAACTAGCACCTGAAACAAGTATGTAAAAAAATTTTAAATTCCCTTAAAAATGTGACAATCGAAACCATAATAAGAAACTGTGAATAAAATTTTAAATACTAATTTTATCACCTTTATATCCCTTGGTAGTTATATATTATTGTAAAATTGAAATACTAATTTTATCACTTTTATATCTCTCTTAAATAGTTATATATCACTTTATAATAAGTAGTAATGTGAATTTAATAGAAAAGTCAGACTTTTTTTCCCCTGGAAGAATAAAAGAATTAGAAAGAAACAGATCCAAAGAATCAATGAAAAGCAATGGGAAGAGTTTAGCGATCCTAAATTTTGTCATTTTCAGGGAAGACTCTCTATTAGCAGTTCTGTAAGTCAGTGTTCTGCTCTGTTGGATTCGAAGTTCTGGCGTCTCCACTAAATAGCTGTCATCTTGAGTCTATCTCAAAATTGCACAGTAGTATCGTAGTAATCAGCAGGAGCACCATCATTGCTACCAATGAAGGTAATAACACTGATATTTTAATAAAAGTATTCACTTGATGCTTTGAAACATAAATGGACTAATATGGGTCACGGAGTCTTGTGAGCTGCTAAGGACTATGACAGCTGTCATCACCCAGAACATTTGAGGTTCAAAGGAAGTTCTCTTGGTGACTGTTCTAGGTCAGGCCACTGGCTTTGCAATTTGAATTAAAGGATTAACACAGGGATAAGGTTTCCTGTAATCCAGGATGTGTCAGTCTCAGAGTTGTTTGTCCTCAGAGACTCCTGGTTATCACCCTGCAGGGCAGCTCAGCAGTTTCAGTGCCCAGGGCAAGCCTGTGGACAGCGCCCCCTGCAGTCCCCCATCTGCATACAATCTCACTGGATAGACTCTAGCAGCAAACGATTAATTTGAACAAACATTTGTTAATAACTTACACAAGTTATTCTCATGTGGTTCTGTGGCAGCTACATGGGTGAACAAGAATTTTCTACTCTCAAGATGTTTATAGTCTAAAATGGAAAAGAAAATGTACAATTGTTACAGCGATCAATTTGGGAGTTCTATTTGAGACAGATCCGGGGCAGTGACACAATGTTTCTAAAGTCAAGGTCTGTTTTAGTGAATAAATAAGGATTTCTATCTTTCAGACAAACTGCTAATATTCTTAGTAAATGTTAGAACTGTTTTGTGTGTGCACTTTGGCTGTTCTAGGCTATTTTTTCTTTTCTGACTATTCCTGTCTCCTGAAGGGAATATACTGAGAGGGAACTGAGGGGAGAAATAGACTGATTTATAGAACAATTAAAATGTGAGGTGGTGAATTGCCTATAAACACCACAATGATCATTTAGAAAACTGTAGTCATGTAGTTTTTCTTTGTTTTCCTCTAAGTTGTAACGTTACTATAGATTATTTTATTTCTGTTTCATAATGCATAATGCAGCATGGTGACTATAAATTATTACAATATTAATTATCCATGGTGGTGGTGTTTTGCATATAAATAAAAGCAGTTTTTACTATTAATGTGTGGTATAAAACCTTCGTTTCCACTGTCAGTGAGGAAACACTACAATAAGATTGAGTTAAAATCAATGTATCAGTGAATTTAGAAAACGTAGGAAATTGGAGCTCAATAAATTGGCAGACCAGTGGATACTTACAATTGAAATTTTGTGGGGGAGAAATATAAATAATAATAATGATGATAATTAGTGAAAGGGTATATTGGTAAATTACAGCAAAGGACCAAATAGGCATTGTTTTTATAAATAAAGTTTTATCGGAAAGTGGCCCAGTTTGTTTTCATGTTGCCTCTGGCTGCTTTTGAAGCATGATCATGATGGCAGATCAAATTGTTGCAGCAGGACTTTTGATGCAGGCTAAGACATCTACAGAGGAAGTCTGCTGATCCTGCCTCACACGCGTGGCCCAGCTCAGGGTCTTGATCCCTGCTGCTCCCTCTTGCTACCACGCTGCTCTCCTTTCCCTTCACTCAGAGTCCTGGCTCTGTCTTCCTTCAGGTCCCACATCCCACCCCCCCCCCCCCCCAGGGATCCTGCCCCACAAAACCCAACCCAGTTAGCTCCTGAGCCCGCTCCCCACCCGTCTACTTCTCTACTATAGTGCTGGTGGTATTTTACTTAGTACTTCTCACATCTGAAATCACAACAAGGAGTGGGCCAGGAGTTTACATATGTTCAAACTAATTAACTAATTACAGTGGAGATCTCCATCTGTCTCTTTCTCCTCCTTTTCATGGGGGTCTGAGGAGGGTAACTTACAGTCTTCAATGAGTGTTGTCGGAATGAACTAGAAGTAACCCATCTTGGATGTGCTTCCAGGGGCCATAATGTTTGTGTTCCAAACATTCAGTATTACCTTGGGTTACAGGGAGCAAGTGTGTGTGTGTGTGTGTGTGTGTGTGTGTGTGTAAGGAGAGGGTGGTGGCACCAGGCTCAGTGGCTTATTAAGAAGCGTATTTCTCAGTTGATTCCCTCAGATGTTTGGAGTTTTCTGTATGTTAAGAGATTTGTAGAGAATCCTGTCAGAATAATATGTAAATATTCCTCTGTCACTTCAGGCGTTTACCATACCATCAGGGGTTTCTTGCACACCTTTATAAAGGTGTGGCTCGGAAGGGAATCAGAGCGTGCCACACACACTGAGTGTCAGATGTTAGGGTTGCACGAGAAGTGTCTTCCAAAGGTCCTGTGTGGAAGGCTTGGACCCCAGTGCAGCCTTGTTCCCAAGTGGGGCTTTAGGGAAGTGATTGGGTCAGGGGGGCTCTGACCTCATCCCTGTGTTAATAATTTGATGGTGTTATTGGGAGGTGGTGGAGAGGTGGCAGCTACTAGAAGGCGTGGGTCCTTGAGGTATGCCCTTGGAACGGCATCTTGTCCCTAGCCCCTTCCCCTCTCTCCTGCCTGTGAGGTGAGTCTTTCCCTTACCATGATGCTCTGCCTCATCTTAGGCCTGAAGCCATGGCGCTGGCTGACCATGGACTGAAACTGTGAGCCACGGTACCTTTCTTCTTTTAAGTTGTTCTCCTGAGGTATTTTGCCCACAGCGGTGAAAATGACTGACGCAGGTGAGTGTGCCTTTGTCCCACAGTAACTCTCGAAGAATGTGGCTGTGGGCAACTCAGTTCATCTGACTGATTAACTGATCTGAAACTATTGGCTTAATTTTATTGCCTTTAAAGGTATTTTTTTCCCAGATAATGGATGCTAGTAAATATTTAATTCAGCCATGTGAGTTCTGACTGTTTTTATGGAATATTTATTATAGGCTTTTACTGAGGTTTTTATCTTCAATTTTGCCACCAATAAATCTTATGACAAAGTTTTGAATCAGCGGTACTTTATGTCTTTTGTGAGAAGAAGCTAAATGTGGTAAGAGTGTTCATAATACCCACTGTTTAATCAGAGGAGCCTCACGACACTCTAAATTCTCCCTCTGAACTTTCTAATAACCTGCCCTTCTCAACTGTCCTTGAAAAGCCTTGCTTTGTTTATCTTATTAGACTCCTCAGGGAAAATGAAATGGCCCTCATTTTCTATTAATTGATAAAGCCTGTTTTTATTTGTTAATGTCTTTGTGGATCATTTTGTTTATGTACACACTCACGAAGCATTTACTGAGATGCTTCAGGGTGCTAGGCTGTGCCTAGGGGCCGTCTCTTGCGAGGATCTCTGAAGAGGAACCTCCCTCCATCTGTTGTGCAGCTTCCCTAAAGAACTCAGGTCCCCATGCAGGGGCAGCAAAAGAAAGGTGAATCTAGGACTTGAAAACTGTCATAGTCCATTTTTTGTTGTCATTGTTATAACTGAATATTTCCAACTGACTGATTTGTAAATAATAGTTTTATTTGGCTCATGGCTCTGATGCTGGGAAGTCCAAGAACATGGTGCCAGGGTCTGGTGCCTGCCTTCCTGCTATATAGTGACAGGGCTGAGGGCATCACATGTGAGTGGACAGAGTGTGCTAGCTGGAATCTCTTCTCACAAAGCCTCAGCAGCCACCATGGGGGTCCACCTCACGACCTCATCTGATGCTAGTTACTTCCCAAAGGACCACTTTCAAGTCCATTAGTATGAATTAAGGGATTACATTTCCAAAATGAGTTTTGAAGGGTACAAACACACAGGCCAAGCAGAGAGTATACCTAGAAAATTATAAGAAATATACCACTTTTCATAAGAAAATTCTTACCTGAAATCTACAGTCTTTTCCCTCTAGAATTATCTGAACAAAATGCCTGAGTATTTGTGAGTAGAATGCGTGAAGATAAAATAATAATGGTCGATTTCATGAGTATTCACTGTATTTTTGCTGCTTTATGAAAGTTATTTCTTGCAACATTGTTCTTATTTCCAGATGAGCAAATGCAGTTACTAAGGACATATAGCGGATGGATGATCTGTCTGGTTTTAAGCCAAAATTTTATTCCAGGGATCTAACACTCCATCACCTCCAGCAGCTGCTGGTACTCTCTAAAATAAAAGAATGTATTTTGTTTCTCAATATTGTAATAAATATTCAGGATACAAAACATGTTTTGATTTTTCTTTATAGGGGCTATTTCCTGGTATAAAGGTGCATGTGTACCGTAGAATGAAGGGGAAAATTGAAACCAGTGGCTTCCAAGCCTACGAATGTCGCTGTTCCACTGTCCACCTTAGGATTCTACTAGATTCTTAGGTGGAGACAAAACCCATCATAACCAGGAGTGTACACACTGGGAGCGTGCCCCTCACACCATGGCCCAGATTGAACTTGGAATGGTTCAATGGTTCAAGAAGTGAAACCTAGGAGCATATATTTTTAGTGAGTTCCACAGTTGATTCTGCTGCATTTTTTTAAAATTTATTTTTATTGTAAACAAATGGGATACATGTTGTTTCTGTTTGTACATGGAGTAACAGCATACTATTTGCATAATCATACATTTACATAGGATAATGATGTTTGATACATTCTGTTATTTTTTCCTTCCCCCCCACCCCTCCCACCTCTCTTTCCCTTCTATACAGTCCCTCCTTCCTCCATTCTTGCCCCCCTCCCACCCCCCATTATGTGTCATCAGTCGCTTATCAGTGAGATCATTCCTCTTTTGGATTTTTGAGGTTGGCTTATCTCACTTAGCATGATATTCTCCAATTTCATCCAGTTGCCTGCACATGCCATAATTTTATCATTCTTTATGGCTGAGTAATATTCCATTGTGTGTGTGTATATATATATATATATATATACCACATTTCTTTATCTATTCATCAATTGAAGGACATCTAGGTTGGTTCCACAGTCTGGCTATTGTGAATTGTCTGCTGCATTTTTATATCTGAGCACTTAATCTGCTTGCCCAGCCCTCCAAAGGTGGATTTTGCCTTTCCATCTTATTTGTAATGACTCGCTTTGTCCTCCATCAGTGGGTTTTTCCTTCATTGTGCTGGAGAATTAACTACAGCTGCTATCTTATACAGCTGATTGCTTGAGCTTATTCTTCCTGCTTAACATATTTTATATCCTGTGACCAACATCTCCCTGTTCCCTTGACCTCCAGCTCTGGAAACCACAGTTCTACTCTGCTTCTGAGTTCAGGTGCCTTACATTTCACACATACATGGATCATGCTGTGTTTATTTTTCTGTGCCTGACTCATTCAATTCCACTTGATGTCCTTCTGGTCTATCCATATTATCACAAATGATAGGATTCCCTTTGTTGTAAGACTGGATAGTGTTAGATTGTCCGTCTTTACAGTCTCTTCATCCGTTCCTTGATCCACGAATGGCAAGGACAGTGAAGTTGCTTCTGTTGTCTGGCTCTTGTGAACAATGCTGCAGTTATCATGAAAGTGACTCTCCAGGCCATTGACGTCGTTTCCTTTGGATATATCCCAAGAGAGATTGCTGAGTCAGACGGTAGTTCCTTTTAAACATTTGGAAAACCTATTGTTTTCTACAATGGCTGCACTAATTGACATTCGCACCCACAGATCAGGAGAGCTTCCTCTTATCCATGTCGCTTTAAACACCTGTTATATTTGGTCATTTTTATAATAACCATTCTAATGGAGGTGAGGTGATACCTCATTGTCTTAATTTGCATTTCCCTAATCATGTTGAACATTCGTATTCTCGTATTTTTTATTTTCGTATACCTAATTAAATTAGTTTGTATGTCTCCTTTGGAGAAACGTCGATTCAGATCTCTTGCAAATTTTTAATTGGGTTACACTTTCTTGCTATTGAGTTGTTTGAGATCCTTATACATTTTGAATATTAATCTTTTATCAGATGTAGGTTTGCAAATGTTTTCTCCCATTTCATGTGTTGTCTCTTTGCTGATTATTTCCTTTGTTGTACAGAAGTTCTTCAGTTTGAGGTTGCCCAGTTTACCTATTTTTGCTTTGGTGGTCTGTGTCTCTGAGGTCATATTTAAATAATCATTGTGCAGACCAACCCACTAAATAAATTGCCTCCTTTTCAACATCATGCCAATCAAATCCTCATCATGTACCCGGTTGTACCTGGCTTCATTTACTCGCTCCATCCTTGAGAGCCATTCAGCTTGCATGGGTCAGGGCTTTATGTCTGTGTCTTGTTCCATTGTAAGAATATAGTGCAACTTGTTCATTTAGTGTTTATGGGGGCTTAGGTTCCTGTAAGTTTTTAAAATTTTGAATACAGCTGTAAGAAACATCTTTGTACACATTTTTTACTGGGCAGAGACACTCACTTCCCTTGAGCATATACCTGGGAATGGAGTAGGTGTGTTGATATTACCAGGTAGTTTTCCAAAGTGGTAGCATGAAATATACCCTCAACAATAATATTTAAGAATTCTACCTGTTTCACATTGCTCTGGTATTAAGAGTCATTTTAGCTAATCTAGTGAATGTGCATTTTTTTTTTTATGGTCTATATTTTCATTACACTGAAGTGGAATCTTCGTTATGGCTGCCTGGTTCTGTAAGTAAGGCTGCCCCATGTTTTATTTAACAAATCATCTATTGATGAGTCATGAGGCTATTTTTAATATGTTTTCTGTATACACCATATTTTCTTTGTAGTTGTACTGTGATAAAGTCCAGAATTTGAAACATTGGCTCAAAAATTATGTTAAAATTTTGATAGCTGTAGTTTTTCCAAAAAAGCGTACCCAATGAAACATCTATCATCAATATATTAAATTTACTTTCCACCATAATTTTTTTTTTCTGAATAAGGTAGAAAGCCTTCTGATGTTTACTAGCCATTCAAAACTTATTTCCTATGAGTGCCTGATTATGTTGTTTACCTAATTTTTCTATAGGATTATCAGTATTATTGATCACAGAACCTCTTTACATATTTAAAACAGATACTTGTGTAAGTGGCTGACAACCTTCATTTGCATAAGCAGCATTTTAAAGAAAAAGGAAAGAAAAATTAAAATAAAAGTGAACCCTCCACTCCAACATTTTAAAGCACTCAGCAATATTTTGCCAGTTCAGCACATGGCAGGAGTTCATATTTGCTGCACCCCACTTGCTTTATAAAGTGCTCGCTTGCATAGTATTTCATTTAATCTTTATATTAATGTAATTAATTTATATCTGTATTCCACTTACTAAAGATATTAAGAAACCGAGATCTTAAGTGATTTGACCAAGGTTGCATGCCAACACCAGGGAGGCCAATGTAACACAGGTTCCATGTGACAAACGTGCTGTAATTTCCCACGCAGTCCCTCCCCCTCCAGGTTCTGGCACCCGTTCATCTGCAGGGTCCCGCTGTTTGTGTTTATTGCTGACCCCATTAATGTCTGTTCACATAAGCTCTTTCATACAGTGGGAAAGGAAGACTGGACTGAGGTAAAGAAACATGGATTAATTAGATCTCTCATGATTTCTGATTACAGAGTAATTATAAGGTCACACATACTGAAAAGCTGAGATTAACAAAATATTGCAAAGCAAGGAATTAAATTAATATAATGGTGCATGTGTGAGAGAGATGGCGTGCCATTCACACATGGACCACGTTGTAAAAATATATTAATCAAAGTTGGGAATTAATGATGAAATGCTTTTTTCCCCCTGAGGCAATTATGCAACAGGATTCCATGCTTGGCATGGTTTGGTTGCATGAAGTGTTAATATATAATAAACCACCCCTGGGGAGTGCTTCCTATGTGCTGAGCACACAGTCCTACAATTTATTCATGGCAACTTCCTTATTCCTCAATGTTTCCCAACTGCAGCTCTGAGAAACAGATAAATTAGTAAGGGGGGAAGGAAGGAGGAAGGAAAGGATAGAGAAGGAGGAAGGGAGAGAGAAATAACTGGTTTTTTCTAACCGATAAAACTTAGGTTTAGTTTAGTTTTATTTATTTTTTTTCTTTTCTGTATTTCTTCATGTTATGATGATTATTTTTACAATTCCTGTACATTTCTTAGAATAAAGTAGAAAATTTATTTATGCCTGGAAGATGACTTAAAAGGAAAAAAAGAAAACTTTTCTTGCAAATTTTTATTAGCCCAGTCCCCAAAACTTAGCAATCGATCAGGAATACAGATATCCAATTGGAGTTGGCAAAGCATGGTTAAATTCTGAGAAGACATGATGTACAAAATCTGAAAGGTTTTCTGGTTCACCGGCGGGTCCTGCCATATCATTGTACAGGACAGACGGGTGTTGCACGTGGCTTCTCTCAGGTCCTGGTGGTAAAGTGGAAGAGGTCCTGTTTTCTGAGGCTGGCGCTTCCTTGCTGCCCAGATCCACACTCTACACCAGTCTCTTAATTAAATTGCCCACACGACCCTTAACAATGTGCCTGTAGGTCAGCATGACTCCCCTGGATGCCAAATTCAAGGACTAGTGCTTATTGTTACATGTGACTGTTCTGGGGAATGAGGGAGAGAGTGTGAGAGAACTTGGAGTTGTCTTCAAAATGGGGAGACTGCAGGTTTCTCCATTTTCTTCCATCAGTTGCTCGCCAGGCTGTCTATTTCATCAACTCCCAGGCTTTGGGGCTGTCCATCATCAAAGGTGGACACATGGTGTATTCCGAAGGGAAAGATATTTTTTCTGTTACTGGGCTGGCATTTGAATGCCTGTCATTCTTTCTTGATGCTGTCTTAAATTTCTCAACTGATCAACCATTAGAGATTCTGAATTTTCAGGGAAGAATTTTAAGAAAAATATTTAAAGATGCATCCTATTAATTTTAATGGAGAGTAAGCAAATTCAATTTCCTCCACTGTTGTGTTTAGCAAATAAAAAAATCATTAAGCTCGTACATCCTATTTGCTGCAGACAGACAAGTCTATATTCTAAAGAAAAACTGAACTTGCCATTAGTACTTATTAGTGATGAGGTAAACGTACTGAAGTTTCTCAGGAAGTGGACATGAAGAAGTAAGATATCTAGAGGCAATTACAGACTTGGGCTTTAAAATTACTTTTATGAAAAAAACAACATTTATCATTTTTGTTTAAAATCTTGATTTATCACATTCTGGGAGCAGAACTTGAAATGCTGTGTTTTTATTTTACCTAACAGAATGCCTTGCCTGCAGGCAAACAGAATGTTGGATTAAAACTTTTAATACTCTGGGGCAAAATCTGCTGGTTTTAATAAGATACAAAGGCTCATTTGGATCTTCTCGTCATTACACAAACAAGCCGAGCTTCCGTTTATCATGTTCATTGCTTTAAGTCTGGGTGCACGGCATTGAAAAGGAGGTGGTTACCAGGGCACACATGGCCTGCAATGAGCGATAAATCTGAGCATCTGTCAACAGATGTACTCGCTCTCACAGGTAAATTGTCTAACTCCATCTTCTTTCATCTGTAGCCAAGACAATTTCGAATGGATATTGTTGACAAACGTATCACTTTATGCAAATAGTCTCAAAGAAAAATGAAGTAGAACTCCATACGAATAGTGTCAATAAGGTCATCTGTCTTAAAAAATAATAAAGCTCATGGTGATTGAGACCTTCTTTAAGTCAGGCACTCTGCCAGACACTTCATATGTATTGATTCATGTAATCCTCACAGCAACCTTTTGGTTTTGATATGGCTCTGTTCTGTACTCTAGATCAGATGATACCAGGTGGGTTCAGTGACTTGACCATGGTAGTGGATTTTTAGGGTTTGTCATAGGAATCTGACTTCAGAACCCAAGCTATCAACCCATTATACTAAGCAGCATAATAGAGGCTAACCCCTGACTTTTTCTTCCTGAGGCATGAGGATGGGATGGAAGAGATCAGAGGACAGCTTCTGATATAAGCCCGTCACCAACATACATCCAGGTAGGTAGCAGGTGGGTCAGAGTGTGAGGGGAGATGTCAATCATCATAGCACAGAGATTCAAAAGTGCTTACATTTGTAAAAGAAGAACATTGCTGGCATGTATTTTATTGGGATCTGCCTTTCACCTCCTTGATTGACATTTCCCCATGCTTCATCTCATGTATTGGGGCGTGACCACATTATACTGGGGATGGAGAATGGCAGCAGAATAACGGGTACAAAATCTTGCCTTCATTGTGCCATCTAGGTACTAGCTATGTAGACTTAAGCAAATGATGGAACTTCTCTTGGTTTTGATTTCTGCATCTCTAAAGTGGGTATGGTTACCATGACTTTGTAGGGGTCCTGTGAGGATTTCAATGAGAAGACATTTACCAAGAATTCCGCAAAGAGTATTGATAAGCAATAGTGTAGTCTTCACTACTAGATCCTTCTTTATAACCGTGTTGGTCTATGGCAGTGTGAGGTTATTATGTTGTTGCTTAAATATGGCTCCTTTACCATGATATTTGAACCCCCAAACGGGGGTTATCATGATCTTTAAGCTGCATATATCCATTCAGAGTAAAGTAGAGTTGAAATTTTTTTCATTTTATAATTTAGCTTCTGAATCATTTGGGTCAGTATTTTCAGCATGGTGACTTTTAATTTAAAAAATTCAGATCTGTTTGATAAATATTCATTAAGCACCTACCGTGAGCTAGGCACTGTGCCAACTGTTTATGAAGCACAGATAGTCTGTCAATGAATTTATACTAAGGGAGCAAAAGCAGCCACACCAATCCATCCATCCATCCATCCACCCATCGATCCATCCACCAACAAACTAACAAATAACATGAAATAAAATACACGTAGTAATGAATGTATTTAATGTTTGAGAAGTCTCCAAAGTGAAGATGATATCTGATTTAAACAAAATTGGAAATGAGTGACGGTTTTAACTGGGAGAGGGTAATATTCATTTATGCACTCAATTATTTATTAGTATGTATTTTTTAGCTACTTTGTACTAGGTGTGGTGCTAGGTGCTCAGGGTAGGGTAGGGATGTATTTAACTGGTGATGGGTATTTTATCTCATGGAAGTTCTCACTGACTGGGGAAGTATACCAGGTCTGCATTTGGAAGATGTTATAGTGACAATATAAATAACACAACGGAATAGAATTACAATGGAATACAGGAAGGAAGAGATAATTGCAATAGCCCAGGTGCTATTTTATGAGGACTTAAGATAAGGCAGGGAATTACATTTGTCTGAATTACCCACAGAAATGCATCAGATTATGGACTCATATTTCCCTGTTAATCTATATGCTGCAGACATAGTATTCATTTAATGAGAAGAGGTATAACACAGAATGGTGTTTCCTTGTCTGCCTTGAGTGTTCACATTTGTGGTTATTTCCAAATGATGTTACTCAGAAGGATAGAAATGGAAATAGAACCAACTCCCAATAATATAGAGTGGATGGATCTTAAAAAATGAAACAGTGAATAATTGTCATGAAAATGACAGCCCGAGATGCACACAAAGGGAACAAATTCTAATTTCAGATTGTGCAGTCAGGCAACAGAGCTAAGCAGAAATGAAAGGCTTTGTAAAAATCTCATGTCATAGTCTAATTTTGCACATAAAACATCCACCCACTCTAAGAACAGATTAAAAAGTACTTAACCTTAGCAAATATGTATCTGAAAACTTTTCTGTGGGGTTCTGATAAGATGAATGAGATTCGGTTATTGGGCCATTGGAAATTAGCCTGCTTGTCTATGATGCTCAATATTTCTAAAACTATGCATTGAATGTAGCAAACATTTACTGAGATTCTAGCAGCGTGGTTGCCTTGGACAATGTGAGGTTGAATAAGATTGATTTTGCCTTCTAGAAAGTCTTGGTATCTACTAATATGCAAATCACAAAGATGGACTAGCACAGTGATAGAGTGTGGACTTCGAAGTAAGACATTTCTCTGTTCAAACCCCAGTCCTTTTATTTAACATTACTGTCTGTAAGCATATTGCAGGTCTCTCCCATAATTCCAAATTTTGCATTTCTCAAATAAAAATATTGGTATTGTATGATTTTTCTAAGCTGCAAAACCAATAATCACAAACTTAGTGAATTAAAAATTATGTTTATCATCTCACAGTGTCAAGGGAACAGAAAACTAGGCAGCTAGCTTACCTTGGTCTACTGCTCAGGCTCCAAAAGACTGAAACCCAGGGGCCAGTCTGGCGAGGTCCTTTCTGGAAATTGAGGGTCCTCTCTTGAGGTTGTGTGGTTGTTCGTAGGATTTGGCTTTGGGGGTTGTATGACTGAGGTCTCCACTTTCAGAGTGACTGGCAGCCAGGGACTGTGCACAGTTCCTGGCCCAGTGTGTTCTCACAGTCTGTCTCTCAACATGGCAGCTCACAGCTCCAAAGCCAGCATGGGAAGTTCCTGACTGACAGACCCTCTTTTAAAGGAATCACCCCACAATCTCCCTTTTCATTAACATAAAGTCAAGCGGTTAAAGATTTTAAGTACTTTTGCAAAATCCCTTCATTTGTGCCATAGTCTGCTGTTTAGAAGCAAGTTCCAGGTCTAGGTCACATTCAGGGAGAGCAGATTCTCATGGGCCAGGGATTCAATGAGGACATCTTAGAATTCCTTACTTAGGATATGAACAGGCTGCATAGCTCCAAAACCCAGACGTCAGTGACTTAACAGCACACTGTTGGGGTCACCTGCTGAGACAGATAACCCCTTACCGAAGTCTGCTTAGAACTTTCAGACTGATGTTGCCACATGCCTCAAGAGACTATTAATATATATTAAGTGAAATAAGGCAGACCCAGAAAGACAAATCCCCCTGAAGTCACTTACAGGAGGAATCTTAAAGTTGGAGCATAGAGCAGACTGGGAGTTGCCAGGGGCTGTGGGGAGGGGACTTGGGGGATTTGGTCAAAGGGTACAAAGATGTTTTAGAGTTCCAAAAGTTCTGTAAATCTAAAGTACAACATGGTGACTGCAGTTAGTGAGATTGTATTTTATTCTTGACATGTGTTGAGAGAGTTGATCTTAAGGGCTTTTTTTTTTTTTTTTTTTTTTTTTAATTATTTATTTTTCTCATTTTGGAGACCAAACCCAGGATCTTGCCCATGCTAGGCAAGCACTCTACCCAGGAGCTGCATCCTCAGATTCTTATGTTAAGTATTAATAGCACAAAAAGCAGTGTAAATAAGTGGTGAAAGGTGTGTCGAATAGCTTGGTTGTGCTAACCATTTTGCAGTGAATACGTACATGGAAACATCACCTTGTACATCTTTAATTTGTCAAGAGTATTTCAATATGGTTAAAAGGGAAAAGGAGAAGGACAGATGTGCTTATTTACAGAAGTCTCTGGGCGTGCAGGATGGGCCTCTGCAGCTGGTTGGAGATGGCTGGAGAGGGCAAGTGAAGGTCACTGACCTGTGTTTCCCTACAGTTGGGGGTGGGGTCAGAGGGCAGGGCCTGTGACAGGGGCTGGCTTTCCCATCACTATGCACGGATGTGGGCACAGGAAAGCAGAAGGGTGAGGCACAAAAGCTGCCAGCAGCCAGACATCCAAAAATGGAGTCAAAGTGGTCCTGGCGTCCACGTCACACAGCACTGAGGTGGCCAGCCCAGCCGGTGGGGTGGCAGCTGGGCACAGCTGTCCTCCATCTTTCCTGTTCTTAGCTTTGCTCTTCCAACTGTCATTGCACAGTCTGTAATGGCTCCTGAGTCCTGGGCCTTTTTATCCACATCCCAGGCTGCTGGAAAGAGAAAGGAGAAAAAGTCTAACACATGACTTTCCCCAGCTGCCTGTCCCTCATTGAAAAGCTTCCTGGAAGGTCCTGCAAATAATTCTGGCTATGTCTCACCGCAGGGCCATGTGTTAAAGAGGACTGGGAGCCTCAGGGGAGTGGGAAATGCAAGCTTAGGAATTCAAAGAGGAAGGAAGAATTTTTTCTGATGTCAAATACTTAATCCAGTGACTGACTTTTTCTAAAAATTCTATGAATTAAAAAATACGCACATTGAGCCATTTCAAGTAATCCTAATCCAGGAGAATTTCAGATTTGTAGGCAAATGGGTGCAGAGCAGAGCGTGCCTATGAGTCCTCACTCTTCCATTCTTCCCAGGGTGATCTCGCGGGATCAGGAATTTTGCCAAAGCTTAGAAGCCGATGTTGGTGCATCACCATGAACTGAACTCCAGACTATTCGGAAGTCACCAGCTTCTCCACTGATGCCTTCTTTTCATTCCAGGATTCACCAGTGTTTAGTCACCATGTCTCCCTCTCTCTCTCTGGCCTGTGATGCTTTTCCAGATGTTCTCGTTTTGAAGATCTTGACAGTTCAGAGGATTCCTGGGCAGTTGTTCTGTGGACTAACTCTCGGTTTAGATTTTTCTCGTGTTTCTCATGATTGGCATTTTGGGGAAGATACCACCGGAGTACAAAGCTTTTCTTGCCTATCACACGAGGCAGTACATACCATCCATGTGATGTTGTTTTTGAGTGTCTAAAGTTACATTTTTCTCCCATCCCTACACTGTTATTTGGAAGGGTGTCACTGAGTTTAACCCTTACTAAGTGGTGTGGCAGGGAAGGGGATTAGGCTCTGTGTTAGTTTTTTGCCTCTGTAACTAAAATGCCTGACAAGAACAACTTAGAGGAGGAAGAGTTTATTTTAGGCTCACAGTTTCAGAGGTTCAGTCCCTGGTCAGCTGAATCCACTGCCCTGGGCCTGAGGTGAGGTGGAACATCATGGCAGAAGGGTGTGGTGAACAACACTGCTCAGCTCATGGCAACTGGGAAACAGAGAGAGGAAGGGACCAGGGACAGATACAGTTCATTCCCCATGACCTTCTTCCTCTAGTCACACCCCAGCTGCCTATAATCACCACCATAATGGGTCTGTTCAAATTATTAAGCCATCAAATTGATTTATCCACTGATGAGGTTACAGATCTCACAAAATCCAAACTTGCCACCTCTGAGCATTGCTACATCGCCTAATGCTTGAGGTCTTTGGGGGACCCCTTAAGATCTAAACCATAGCAGGCTCCACTCCATCTCCTGCAGGGAAGATATCTACAGACACTCACTGGACTTCTTCAGCAAATTGCCTCTTCCCCCTCATTTATTTATTGCAATAATTTATTTATATTAGTATGGAATTGTGTATTTTGTATACATTTAGTACAATCAAGACTGAATTATTTGTTGTGTGTCTCCAGTTGTTCCTGCTCTGGCCACTGGGAACTCTTTTAACGGGCCCTCGTGACAAGAGGCTGTGGGCTCATCGTGAACTTTCCCTGCTGCAGCCCCAGAATCAGTTATTTCTCCAAAGAGTCCCATTTATCGAAACATGGTGCTAAAAATTAAGGTCTGGGAACAGGATGCACATTGAATTTTATAAATGTCAGCTGAGTACTGACATGATAGAGACAGTTCTATAAAACTATGGGTATGATTAATTACCAATGGAGAGTTATGGTGTAATAATGAAATGTGCCTTGTGAATGATATCAATGAATTTGTCTATACATCATCTCATTTTATTCTCCTGCTATCACAAGAAGGAGATAAATTAAATCACATAATTCTCCAATTTATGCATGAGAAAGGCAAGGCCTAGATATGGCCAAGTGCCTTGTGCATGTCACAGGACTAGCGAGTGGTAGAGATGAAACTTGGAGCTATGGTTCCCAGATAGCTCTCTTTTCCATCATAGTAGGCTGCCTTCTCAAGGGACTGGTTAAAAGAGTTGCTTCAAAGTATTTGTTTGTAAAAGTTCTTTTAGTTACTGAGTAAGTCAACAAAATGATGACTGTCATTGTCTTATAGGTCAGATACTGCTCCAGATTGGGTAGAGCACTTCCTAGCAATCGTGTAGCTAATAGCCTCATGGAGAAGAAAGTCAGTTAATGAGTCAAAAAAAAAAAAAAAAAAAAAAAAAGTAAATAGTTTCTTGGAGTATTAAGTACAGTGCTGAAAACAGCATTTGCTGGAAGATGAATGATGAAAATGTGTACAGTGAACATGTGGCCAAGGAGGCCTGGGAGTATCAAGGCATGGCAGAGACAAAGAAGTCAGCTATAAAGTGAGACAACCACAGAGAAAAGGAGGTTCCCAAGGCTGGAACAGGCTTGGCAGGTTCCATGAAATACAGTGAATGCCAGCGTGGCTGGAGACTTGGTGGGTACATTGAAGAAGGTAAGTCAAGGCAGAAGATAAGTTAGGCAGAGGTTAGATAATTAAAGGCCCCATTGGGCATTAAGATTACGTCTCTATTTCTTAGAGCAGGAGGAGGCCATTGTAACAGCTGGTAGGGGAGTTACAGGATCTGATGTGAATTTTTTTAATGAAAATCCTTCTTACCATTTGTACAGAGAATATACACCACAACTTTCTTCGAAGTTAAGACACCATTGATTGTAATATCCACTCTTGTTTTGATATGTTAAAATCTGACAGAAAAAAAAAAAAAAGAGGAAAAGAACAGTACAATTCTAAAGTGTCATCTGCTGATTGTAAGTGTATTCCAGTTTCGGAGGTGTTGAAACGTGGGCAAAATTTGCATCTTAGAATGCATGAAGTGCAGAAATGGTTGGCGAGAGAACAAGCCATGTGGTCAACAGGAGATGGAGACCATCCTGTGGGTGGGTATGTGTCTGGAATAGGCCAGTGTCTTTGAGCTGGAGATTGTTGAATAGATTTTTGTGTAATTGAAGGTAAAGCAGTAGGGCCTATTGACAAATGAGATGTAGGTGGGCAGGAGAGAGAAACAAGACTTCTAGACTTTAGGTTGGATCATAGGAGGATGGACCTACCTTCATTGGGATGGAAAAGGGCATTTTGAAAGGGTTCTGACTTCATTTTTGGCCTTATGAAAGTTGGAATAGCTAGGAGACTTCCAAGTGAGATTAAACACATGGTTGAATGAGGATTATCTGGCTACAGCAGAGAGAGGTGAGAGCTGATGATATTGATTTGGGAGCCATTCACATGTGATCATTAAAGACATGGAACAAGAGGAGTGAGCAACTGAAGAGACCAGGGGAAATCCTTGAACTTAGACTTGGTCATAGAAAGAGGAACCAGCAAAGAAGTCTGCAAAGGAAGCCAGTGTAGAAAATGGCAGCAGGTGAAGTTTAGCATCACAAAAGTAAGAGTGTCTGATGGGAAAGAGTGCTGGCCAGGTGGCACACAGCTGAGAGGGTGAGTTTGACGGAGAATGAGTAGTGACCTCGGGTTTTGCAACTTGGGGATCATCAATATTCTGGACTTGTACCAGGTGCTCATATGTCAATTCACACCTTGGATAAGAACAGATAAACCTTTCAGAAATTACCAATGCTGAATATTAACCCTGACCACATTGCCCTTAGTCTGATATTCTTTTCTCTTTTTATAACTCTGGTACTTCTGTAAGATAAAGACTATTTGCAGTTTCATTTTTTAAAATGCTTTCAGTGGCACATGTATTAATCAATTATGAAATTGTTTAGTTAAATTATAAAATTGAAATATTAAGCTTTGCATTTGAATTGTATCAGGACTGTTTATTAGTTTATTTATTCAATAACCTTTCTTTTTTGTCCTGAAACTGTTTACAAGAATCTTCAAATGTATAGAAGAGTGGTTTATTTTTTAACAATTAACCACATCCTGAGGGTTTTGAGTTTGTAATTTTGAGTAATTTTGTTATTGACCATTCTCTGAGTGTCTTAAGTTTGTCTAATTATGAGATGTTCCGTATTATAAGTTTAAAAGCAGTTATTGTCATCACAAAAAGAGCTTTATCCAAGTTCTTTGCTATGGGAGGCAGATGTGTTAGACATGGTTCTGGTGGTTTTTGGAAATATCAGTCATGTCAGTGGGTTATTTCGAGAATAAAGAGCCAGGGATGTTGGATTTTTTTAAACTTTATTTTTTCATAAACTCTTTATTGTAGAAGAATTTTATATTTGTAGAAAAATTATGATGATAGTAGAGAATTCCTGTGTACCTCCAGTTTCTCCTGTTAACTTTTTTTTTTTTTTGCGGTGCTGGGGATTTGAACCCAGGGCCTTATGCTTGCAAGGCAAGCACTCTACCAGCTGAGCTCTATCCCCAGCTCTCCTGTTAACTTTTTGTAGTAGTAAGGTACATTTTTATCAATAAGTAAACCAATATCATTAGCATGATTATTGATGGAAGTCCACATTCTATTCTTGCTTCCTTCACTTTTACCTCTGTCCTTAGTTCCAGAATCCCATGCAGGACCCCATGTGACATACAGTTGTCTTCTCCTTCACCTGATCTTGGCATTGGAGTGGCTCTCTGTTCTTTTCACACTGTGTCCTTGGAACAAAGTTACTCTGATCAGCCTTCGATTACTTAGTAGGGAGTATGCTCCATCTCGCTGAGGGCAGAAATTTCCTCCACAAATTATGTGAAATTCTGTAGATTGCTCTCTTTTCTTCTTTATTTTTTGATCTATACACTCAATCATTCGTTCAGTCAATAACATATATATATATATATATATATATATATATATATATATATACAGACTCATGGATATACATTTTGTACTTTGAGTTATAATCTAAACAACCCAGATTGGTGTTTCTTTTATTTACTTTTCTTATTATATATACATATATGTGTGTGTGTATGTGTGTGTGTGTGTGTGCATAGTAGAGCTATATATATATATATATATACACATACATATATATACACACACATATATGTCTTAAGTTACTGCATATTATCCTATTGGTTAGATGTAGCATAACTTATTAATATATTCACTATTTATGGCCCCTTAGTTGATAATTTTGCACAAATAAACAAAATTACATAGATACCCTTGCAAATAAAAAAGTTGAGATTCACAGAAATGATGAAGGGCAAACTTCTGTTATTTATAAGACAAATAGATTTTTAAAAAGTCAATTGCATTTCCTTAGCTTATAAGATACAGTGACATTTATGCAAAAGATATTTTTCCAGAGACCTCTGGTGACCTCAAACTCACACAATTCAGAATTATTTTTCTAGTAAAAGTCAAGGGTGGAAGGTGTATTCTCAGACCACACAAATCAGCAACCATGCTGCATCTGTGTATGTTTTCTTTAATGACGCCTTAAAATTCCACAGTACGTTTGCTGATATTTCGTATACTGATATTCCCTCAATTAATGGTATAGCATATTATTGTGGTTATTTAAACTTCTTTGTGGCATTTTATCACATCCGATATCATTTTTCAGCTATGATTTCCAGTGTTAGCACAAAACAAACAACACTTTAGTGGCCACTTGGAATGTATTGTTACAGGATCCAGAAGGAGTTTAAATTATAACATGCTATGTTAGCTGACGGCAAAAACAGACACAAATTCATTTTAAAACATTATGTTCCACATAATACTTCCAAAGGTTAACAACCATTTCCAGTTAGCAGCTAGTGAGCGGGACTACCATCAAGGAAGCGTGAACACCGAGTTTGCAATTATTTGACCAGCTCTGAAGTCATACAGTGCAGATAACTTTTTGGGATATTGTTGCTGTTTAAAATTTTAAGTTTAACTTGATATTTATTAACATTTTAATATTACACTTTCATATTTAAATGTGACATACACACATGCCCCCCACATATAACATTATCTAAATGTTGACATATTTACAAAAATAACCCAAGTCCAATAATAAGACACCAAGATGCCATGAAATGCGCTTGTTGACATGGTTTTATTTTCCTCAGTGCAAGTGGACCAAAGCTGTGTGGAGGGAGCAATTTACATGTGAGTACACACACACACACACACACACACACACACACACACACACACAGAAGCATTGTGTGCATATGTATATTGTGTAGCATTTATGGAAGTACTAGGCATTCTAATTTGTAACTATTTCAATTACTGTCACAGGTCACATTGAGCTATGTGGAGGAGTAGGCGTTTGAAGGAGTAGGACAGAAAATAAATATTTGAGTTAATTCTGAAACCAATTTGTCTTAGACTATGTCCAAGAAGTACTTAAAACTATTATGTCTTAGAGTTAAATTTTGGCAGTGTCTTGCAAATTCATAGACAACAATGTAGCTTTTAACCATTTCTTATTTTTGTAATTTTCCAATATTTTAGAATTTTATGGGGATCCTCAGACCAATTACAAAATAATGCAAAACATAATCAAAATATGCTTGATACTTACTCCAAACTCCATGAACATTGTTTTATAACATCAAAATAAATATTGTTATATAGAATTTTTTATCTATTTGGTTTTGGAGAATGAAATTATTTAATTGAACACACCTCATCTGTCTCTAAACAACTAAGTGTAATCTGTCAGCCTCAATTTTCTCCAGAGGTACAACCATGGGTTAAATCCTCATCGTTGCCATAGTAACTGTAATTAAAATGACCATATTTTATGCATCTCCTCCTCAGTGTCTCTGGCGAGCCCAATCAATATATTTGCTTCCATTTTCTGCTTTCTTAATCTCACTCTTGTTTTGCCTGATGTCTTGTCCTCTTTCTCTGGTTCTTCTGACCCAGAAGTAGAAGATAACCTTTCTCCCTTGATTTTCCCAAACCTCATGATCACAATAATTTGTGTGCAGTGGACATTTTAGGGTAATTTGTGGTCAGTGAAAGGTTACGTCAAAGCACAGTGTGAAATCAAGTATCACACAGCCTTGTTCTTTTGAAGACCTCCCAGCCTCCCTTACCACATCATTCCTCCCTTACCAGCATTTTCCTGACCTCCCCATCTGAACAGCATGTGACTCACGCTCCCTTCTCTGTAGGGTCCCTTCATAAAGCTCTTCCTTTCCAACCACATTCCTCAACTGCCTCCAAAAACTCAGATTTCTCCTTGATAAGTTCTCACATCCTTACCTTCCCTGACCAGTCTGCTGAAGGCCTCTATAATGGATAATTTTATGGGTCAACTTGACTGGGTCATAAAATGCCTGATAGTTAATCAAGTATTTTTCTAGATGCGAGGTCATTTATGGATGAGATTAACATTTAAATCAGTAGATTTGAACATTGTTAGATCAACATTGTAATTAGTAAAGTAGATTGCTCTGCATGATACGGGTGAGCTTCATCTTATCAGTTGGAGGTCTGAAGAGAACAAGAAAACTGACCCTCCTCTGGGTAAGAGGGATTTTCCAGCTGACTACTTTTGGATGTGTTATGGACTTGAATGCATTTGTCCTCCCCAAATACATATATTAAAGCCCTAACCCTAATATGGTGGTATCCAGAGGAGAGATTTGGGGGAGGTGATTAGGATTAGATGGGGTCATAAAATGGAGCCCTCACAAATGAGATTAATGTCCTTCTAAGTCCCCATGGGTCTTGCTCCCTCTCTCCACCACATGAGGACACAGTAAGACTGCTATCTATGCACTGGCAATCAAGCCCTCCCTGGACAACAAATCTACCAGCACCTTATCTTGGACTTCCCAGCCTCTAGAACCGTTAGAAGTAAAAGTTTGTTGTGCATTTTGTTACACTGGCCTGAGCTAAGGTAGACTCCCTCTGCAGCAGTGGCTCTCCTGGGTCTGTGACACATTAGTCCACACTGCTGATTTGGGATCTACCAGCCTTCATGATGCTGTGAGGGCACTCTTAATCATCACAGTCTCTCTCCCTTCCACTGGTTCTCCTTCTCTGGAGAATCCTAACGCACATGGTCTCTACCCCACAAACATGTCCTGAGACCCAGCTTGTTATTTTACTAAATAGGAATCATCTGCTACAGCTCTGAAGTTCAGAGTTTTTTAAATTCTTATGCTCTGTTTTAGTCAGCTTTTTTTTGCTGCTGTGACCAAAGACTTGACAAGAACAATTTTAGAGGAGGAAAAGTTTACTTTGGGGTACATGATTTCAGAGGTCTCAATCCATAGACAGTTGATGCCATTCCATGGAGCTTGAGGTGAGGCAGAACATCATGGTGGAAGAGTGTGGTGGAGGAAAGTGGCTTTGGACATCACACCAGGATGCAGAGAGAGATGTCTCTGCTCAACAAGTACAACATATAAACCCCAAAGGCAGCCCCCAGAGACCCACCTCCTCCTGCTTGTAGTTACCACTCAATCCCTGTAAGGGGATCAATTCATGGATTGGGTTAAGGCTCTCATAACCCAATCGTTTCCCCTCTAAACCTTCTTGCACTGTCTCACCCATGAGCTTCTGGGGGACACCTACTATCTAAAGCATAGCATGGTCATAGTTACACACACCCACACACCTTCTCATCAGTTCTATAAGGAAAATGGAGGCACAGAGCAATACTACACCAACCCTGTCATCCTCCCTCTCCCACCTATGTCAGGAAACCTTCTCATCAGAGTTCATCACAGAGTGCAGCTTGCTTGTTATTTTTATTTTAAATAGCTTCGTTTTCCATTATTACCTTTATGCCTATGGAGGTGTCTTCTTGAAAAATGACCTGTCTGAATCAGCAGTTTAGACTTCACATGTCTAATGAGAATTTTGTGGGCACTGAAAACTTGAAACACTTGGTCTTGATTTGTCCAAATGCAATAGCATGTTCTAAAGTTCTTAGGGCATTGGAATCAGGAGAAAAATCGATGGGATGGTCGGTTTGTATCACTCAGGAGACAAAGCCAGTGGACCATAAATGATCCGTCTCAGTAAATACCTTTGCATTATCTCCTTCTAATATGGTGATGTAAAGCCAGCTATAGAGCACAGGGAAATAACTAGAAATAGATTTTGTTAATGTATTTTGGGGAATGATACCATCTGCTACAATTGTCAGTAGTGCTTTAAAGCAGACTTTATCAACCTCAGCATTATGAAGCTTTTGAACTGGGCAATTTCTGTTGTGGGAAGGAAAAAAAAGAAGGAAGGAAGGAAGAGAGGAAGGGCAGGAGAAGTGGAGGGAAGAAAGTAAGGAAGGAGAAAAGGAGATGCAGATGGAAGTCTAACTTCCACCTATGAATATGCATTACTTTAAACTTGCATTGCACTTTAAAGCTTAAATGACTTTTTTTCAAAATAGGATAATGACAGCTAAAGTACCCTCACTAAAATGGACACGGTTCCTTTGGAAAGGGAGTATTCAAAACCACATCTGTGAATTTTCCTCACCTATCTGTTTGGGGGAGTAAGTCAACTACTGCCAAAAAGATTGTTATTTGAAAAGGTGTTCTGGGTCCACTTTCCTGCAGAGAACTGTAAGAGCTTGTGACTAATTTCTGGTTCGTCAAGGAAAAAAGTCACTCCCTTAAATAACTTATGATAAAGCCCTTAACAGTCTTCGCAGGCAATTTCAGCTGATATTTTTTTGAGAAGTTGAAGGTGACTTAACTTATTTTTTTTTCCTACTTTACATAGATTTATTTTTCCTGTTTACCTCCCATCAATAATGTGTCATATATTTCCTTTATATTTTAAATCGCTGAGTATTCCCTTGGAGATTTTGTTTTAAAGATCAAAATACCAAATCAAATCTGCATTTTATGTTACTGTAGGCAAGACCCTACTCCAGGTGCTGAGGTGGGTACTCAATCAGGTGAGGGCTCAAAGGGCTTTCAATACAACTGGAAGGTGACAAGCAGGCCAGACTGGGAAGGTGAGAGGGTAGCAGGTGGGGTGAGTGAAAAGGCAACCAGGGGTGGATGGGCAAGGTGGGCCGCAGTGATGGTTCCAGTGCCTATGCTCGTGCTACGAAATTCTGAGCAGGCTACATTTAAGATTTGAACATGACTAATATATTGAATCACTTTTCCCGATGGATTTCTAGTTTCCAACCCAATTATCATCCCACTTAATTTGTGTCTAATATATATAATATATATTTTACACATATTATAGTATAAATACATATAAATATATATTATTAGAAATATATATTATATATTTTATATATATATATGTGTGTATATATATATATATATATATATATTAGGTCCTGTGGGGTCAAATGAGATAATGCAATTATATATATATATAATGTATAGGCTTCAACAATTTGGGTTAGTTAATAGTAAAATCACAAACTGCCAAGGAAACCCCCTTTCTGGATTGCTGGTGAGTTCTGAGCTGCGCACCTCCCTGCAGTGCCCACGTGGAGTGCTTGGGTGGCCACTGTGGTATCTGAAGTTTTGTGGTTTCTCCCTGCCTGGTTCTCATTAGCTCGACAGCCATCAGGATCCTCCGATCTTGTACTACATCGCCAGCTTCTCGGCTCCTCTTCAGCATTCACTACCTAATGAGCTGTAATCAGGGCCTGATTTCTTTTCCCCCATATCGTAGTTTTTCTGAGAATGCCCTTCTGGCGTTCCTCCCAAATGAAATCCTGGGCTTTTTCTTATTATTTGTCCTTCTTGTCTTTCTAGGCGTAGAAGATTTGTCTTGTCTTGCTCTCTCACAGCAGTGAGTTTGTCTTCGCTTTTTATTGTTATCCAACAGTTAATTTTTCTTACCCTTTGTCCCCCAAATGAATAATTCTACCCTCAAGCCCCCAAGAAAGTAGATTTGTATGATGCTCTCTGTAGTAGTGAATTTTCTTTAGTGCGGGCTTCTTGAAATTAAATTTTCCTTTTCTTCTTTTTTACTGTCAGGTAATATTTCTTCACTTTCCCTCTCCTATCCCCTCAAATTGATGACTCTCAAAGTGTGATTTTTTTCCCCCACTTTTCTGATAAGTTGAAAAAGCAATATCAATACTTAAAGGGACAGCCACGATGTTCTCCAGAGTCTTTTTCCAGGAATTTGTGCAAGGGGTTAATTCTGTGACTACTAATGACCTATTTCTTCTCTCCTCAGTTTTCCAAAATTTATAGATCTAAAAGATAGATGATTACATATTTTGCAAACATATAAAATTCTTACTTGAAATTAAATACATCCCGTTTTCTCTATAATTCCTAGACTTACAATTGGTTACCAATAGGTTCGTAATGACCGACTCAAAGGTAAGCACATTTCTTGTGGCTCCCTCAGAGAAAGCAACTTCCTTTCTAATTTTTCTCTGCTTTGTATTGTGATGACTGGTCAGGACAACTGTTCTGCCTGGCCCTTGCATAATCCCTATACACAAGTATTTATTCCTTCAAAGAATCATTGAGAATCTATACTGTGCCAGGGGCTGGGTAGTGGCTGACTGTGGAGCTCTGGCCCACATCCATGGGGTTATCAGTTAGGGAGTTGGTCTTGAAATCTGTGAAACAATAGATGATGCAAGCAACTGAGCACACCCTGGTTTTGCGTTGCAGGGAAATGCAGTCCCTTTAACCCTTTATAGACACCTGTTTTCTCCAGTTCTCACAAGTAACAACTGCTGAGAGGTTACCATGTGCCAGGGATTTGAAATCCTTTAATTGCATTATCTCATTTGACCCCACAGGACCTCTAATAAGAGTGACCACTAGTATACATTCTATACTTGTGCAAACTGAGTCCCAGAATGGCTAAGTATCATTGTGCACGTAACTGTGGAGTTCAAGCCAGAGCTGAATTGATTCACTTGGCTCTTTGCCTTTTTAGCCAAATGGTCACTTCCTGTTTCTAATGGAGACTTTCTATCTCCAATCAGCTCAAACATTTTCTCCCTAAACCATTAATGTACACTTTGGATAAATGTTTACTGTATGATCATTTATTTACTTTTTATTCACTTAAGTGCTTGGGAGTCAAATGATACATGTAGGAGTTTGTACACCACAGATTCTCTCAAAGAGATGCTCAGTAAATATTTATTGAATGAATGAGAGAAAAGTTAATGATTAAGGGACATTTCCTACTTTAGAAGAACAAACCAAGTTCATCTAATAAAATCTAATCCAATTAATACAAAATGCTCTGTCATTACAAAGATAGACACAGAGGGATAAGAAGAAGGGATTCTGAGTTTGGATTTTAGACTCTGAGGTTAAGGAGAAGACCCCCAAGTTGTGGAAAAGTAAACCGAGTTCCAAAGTTCAATTACAGACCTGAGCAAAGGTTGAGAACTGTGTGCCAAGAAGAACATTAGGGGCGAATCTAGAGTGCCTCGTCTTTGGCACTACTGAGTTTTGGGACCAGAACATTGTCCCTTGAGAGAATGTCCTTGAGGGTTGTCCTGAGGGCTGTGGAATGCTGGGCATCCTCTCTGGCCTCCTGCCAGTGGATTCCAGCAGCACTCCTCACCCCCGAGTGGTGCCAATCAAAAATGTCTCCAGACATCTCCGAATATCCTCTTGGGCTAAAATCCCTGGCCTGATAGTGAAGTGTGTGTTCAATACAGTAGTGGAGATAAGGGATGAGTGACATGATTGACTGAGACTGAAGGATACCATGATCGAAGAGAAGCTTGAGTCAATGGGAAGAAGAGGTTTTGCTAAAGGAACTGAGTAATTTTACAATTGGCTTTGAATCCTCAGGACTGATTTCTAAAGGAGAGAATGTCAGTCACAGTTTCAAGAGGAAAAACCCTGGAGAGTAAAGTCGAGGTGTCTGTATGGAGGTCATTCTTCTCGTCCCCTTCTTGGGCGTTATCATCTAATATCTGTGTGAGTTAACTTGGAAGTATTACACAAGGGTGCTGGTGCTGATAAAAGTCTGGGAAGTTGCTGCTCTAAGCTCCTCTCCACCTGGAGCTCACCTGCCACTCACTGGAGAGTGAATTGGAACAGGAACCTTCTCTAGTACCGAGACTCCATTTCTCAATGCCTTTGTTGGACCATGCCCCTGTACCCCTGTACCCCTGTCAGCTGAGTAAGTCCAACTCAGCTCTCTCCCTAGGAGCCTACTAGGTGCAGACACGGGGTGAGTTAAAGAAAAGCACCATTGGGGATGATAAGAAAGCAGTATTGCTCAAGCATGTGGTTGGGGGCGACCTAGATTTGTGTTTCTATGTCACTACCTTTCAGCCCGTGACACTAATGATGCTATTTCATGAAATATTGTCTCATCTGTAAAATGGAGACAACCCTAATAATACCATGTTAGGACTCTTGCTATAGTTTGGATCTTACGTGTCCCCCAAAGGTCCATGTGGTAAAGGCTTGTCCCCCAGCTTGGAACCATGGGAGGTGGTAGAAACTTTAAAGTTGGCACCTACTGGAGGTACTTAGATCACTGAGGGTGTGACCTAAGGGAATGGTGAAACCCCAGTGTTTTTCTCTCTTTCTCTTTTTGGCTTTTCTGCCATGAGGCAAGTGGTTTGCTTCCTGTCATGCTCCCCATAATGTACTGCCATAGGCCCAAAGCAATGAGGCCAATGGATCATGGACTGAAATCTCAGAGCCAATCCAAACCTTTTCTCTTCATAAGTTGATTACTTCAGGTATTTGTTATAGTACTGGAAAATCAGCTGATGCAGTTGTTCTGACTTGGAGGATGGGTCAGCACAGTTTGCTGAACTTGTATCCTGTGCTCCTCCTCTGACTTTAGAGATGAGCATTGGGAGCTAAAGCTGAGTAGGTGGCTGCCATCTAGCATCGCACAATTGAAATAGAATCTAAGAAGTCCCCTTAATAATACAGTGTGGAGGGATGATGTCTTAGTAGGGAGGTGATCCCCAGAAACTCTGGCAAGAACAGTATAGGAGGGGCAAGGTGGGGAAGGAAAGGCACCAATGGAGGCAGCTTGGGAACTCTGGGAGACAGAATAAGACAAGCATCTTTGAGTTATTCCATTCCAGGTATGGGGTATTTATACAGTAACTTCTGTCAGCCATTGGGTAAGGATTGTTTCCAAAGAGTGAGAATTATCTGGCTTGTCTGGCCTTCCATTCTGTGAACAGAGTGGAAGATTTAAACAGAGTGCCAGATTTGAAAAATAATACAGGAAGCCCACTTAAATTCGAAATTCAGCTGAACACCTATATTTTGTTATTGCACATGTGGTTCACACAGTGTTTGAGACCTACTTACACTAAAAGTTACTTAAGTCAGTTCAACTTTACTTGGGCACCATTGTATTTTATCTGGAAAACTCTGAATGGACTCTGGATGACACAGTTCTTAAATACAGCTCTCCATTTTCTAGTAGTCGAATCTTGAACTGGCATGTCCCCAAAGGGTAAGGCCCCAGGGAATACAGGGGATTCCCCAATCCACTGACAGCACTGGTCGTGCATGAGTCTCTGAATAGCATCCATTGTATCCATTACTGGCTGTTATGGTTTGGATCTGAGGTGTCCTGCAAAAGCTCATGTGTGAGACAGTGCAAGAAAGTTTAAAGGTGAAATGATTGGGTTATGGGAGCTGTAACCTAATCAGTGCATTAATCCACTTGAATGGATGAACTGGGTGGTAACAGTAGGCATGTAGGGTGTGGCTGGAGGAGGTGGGTCCCTGGGGGCGTGCCTTTGGAGTATATATCTTGTCCCTGGTGAATGGAGCTCTCTCTGCTCCTAGCTGCCATGTCCTGAGCTGAGCTACACCATGCCCTTCCACCTTGATGTTCTCCCTCATTTTGGACTCAGAGCAATGCAGTCGGATGTCTATGGACTGAGACCTCTGAAACTTTTAGTCCCGAATAAACTTTCCTCCTCTACGTTGTTCTTATCAGGTCTTTGGTCATAACACTGAAAAAGCTGACTGCAATCCTGGCCCTGACTAACCTGGCCCACACTGGTCAGGAAAGCACATGTGAGGTAAAGCGGGCAGCCAGTCTCAGCGTGTCCGCCTCGATCGTGAGAACAACGTGTTCTCTTTCAACTATAGTTTCTGCATCAGAATGTTTTAAACGTGAAACTAACTGTCCTGATCTCACATCGGAGCACTGATAACACTGTCTACTGTGCCATATCAGAAAGGCTTTGAAGAGAGAAAGTGCCAGAATTGGTAGAAATCAAGCTATTATCACCAAAGGGTGAGTACAGGACACTCCCTTTGCACATGTGAGTTGTGGCAAGGATGTGTTTTGTAGCCTCCCTAGGTACTGGTTAGTAAGAGATCCACACTCTTGGTGCTGAACTAGTACTTTATTGACTTGAGAGCATCAGGCAATCCCAGAAGGTACGCAAACCATTTCTGTGTTAAGGCAGGGATGGCAGCCTGGGCAGGGGGAGATTTGACTCATTAAATGCTCAGTGTTAAAAATAATAAGGAGGCAGAGAAAATTGGAGATGCAAAAAAAAGGAGGCCTGTGATTGACATCAGCTCCCCCCAGTTTTCCGGGGGCCCCCGTGAGTGACGCATAGATGCATGTAGCAATGAAGGCCTGTCACACTGCGTCAAAGGAAATGTCATCTGCAGCTCAACGCGGAAGTTTTAGAGCTGAGGAAAACACACGTGGGATGCAATATACATACTGAGTCTGGCATTAAATCAAAGCGCATTAGAGGAGTTATTGCAGAAGAGAGGCTGGTCTGAACACTGTCAGTTTCTCTGGGTTCCCAACCAGACATGTTACAGAAGAAATTCATATCAGTTGTGTGGAAAATTCATCTGTTGATCTTAAAGCAACTGCCAAGCTGTCTTTGGTACATGACAGCTGGAAGAATTTGCTTCCTGGAATCAGTGTTTCAAATGCAGGCATTCACCTGATGGGTTAAAGAGGGAGAGGGGGTAACAGAGATGAAGATGTGGAGACGTGCGATGTAAGAGGCAGAGGAGCTGGAGGAGATGGGATGAGGAAAATTAAATGAACCTTAAGTGGCTCATAAAGGCATCTGCAAGTTTCAGATAAGTCGCCTGTCATGAGCCATTTTCTTATAGAACATAGTTCACCCCTATTGGTGATGCCGGGGCCACACTTGATTCAAAGCCATGTTCCCAAACTAAATGTTTGCTTTTATTTCTTGAAAGGAGGCATGAGTTTCTCTCAGACACATCTAGAGGTCCTCCACCAGGGAGGGGCCTGCCACTCACATCTGTCCTTCTCTGCTGCCCTGAAATGCAACCTTGCCAATTTACCCTCAAAAACCTGCTCCATGGAAAAGTCCACCAAGAAAATGGAAATGATGGGCTCAGTAAGGGGTGGTCTGAGGCCCGTCGTGTGGTCACTGCTGGACTTTTAGTCCTGGAACTCTAAGCAGGGGGCGGAAAGCTGTACTCCGCCTGTCTAGTAAACAACAGTTTTTGATTTTTTAAAGAAAAGTTTTCTAAATCTTTGTGGTTTTAGTAGACAAATGATATCAAATGGCATTTTTTTGACTTTCAGTTTTGTTCAGTTTTGTTGTCTATTGTTTTTTACTTTAAAACAAAAAGCTATATGATTTTTCTTATGATTTGAAAATAGCATCTATATATATGTAAAATTTAAATTTAAAATGCATGTATATTCCGTATGCTACATTATGGTTTTTCATAATACATCTACTTCCTGTTTTCACTTCTATGAATATAGACCCATATTAATGACTACATACCCATTATTACATCAAATAATTATTTTAACCAACGACTTCTTGATAGATTTTTTTAAAACAATATCACAATGAAAATTTCTATATGGGCATCCTTGGGTACTGCCATTTTATTTCTTTAGAAAAGAATCCCTAAAAGTGAAATAGCTGGAGAGGAGGGTACACATATACTTCTTTCTAATACATATTGGCGAATGAGCCTATGGAGAGATTGTTCCGTTTCATGTATCCATCAGCAGTACATAGTCACCTGTTCCATTTGAACCACCTGAAAAGTTCTAAAAATAGCAATCTCTTCTTCCCACCAAGTGGGCCAAATGCTCGGGGACAGTAGGAAACGTCACTAAATGAAACCACATTTCAATGGTTTATAACCAATTCCAACATGCCTTTGATGAAATTAATGTCTGGACTGAGAGGGATCTTATGCGATAGTGATTCTAAAAGTACAAAAATCATCTGTTCAAAATTAATCCAAAGGATTTAACTGAGAAGAAAAGTTGAAACATATCTCAGATTTTGCAGGTCAGAGGTCAGGATCCTCTGGTTCTTTCACATAGGCTCACGAGGCCAAAATCAAGCTATGGGCAGGAATGTAATTTTGTCTTGATGACGAGTCTGGGGGTGAATGTAACCCCAATCCCAGTCACGTTCCTGGTGGAGTTTGGTTTGAGCCACTGCTAGGACTGCGGTCCCATCTCCTTGGTGGCTGTTAGCCAGGTAGGATTCTCAGCCTCTGGAGACTGCCTGCAGTCCCGCGCTGGTTCATGGCCTGCTTCTTCCATTTCCAAAGCCAAAGTCAGCCAGCTCCTCGTGGTTTGACCTTCCCCCTCCATGCCTCTGCCCGTCTCCTCTCTGCTCCTCAAGCTTGCACGTCTGTCCTCCCTGTCTGCTTTGCAGGCTCTGTGAATACATTGGGCCCACTTAGATGATCCAGGATAACCTCCCTCTCTAAACTAATGGGTGGCAACCCTAATTTCATCAAACTCCTTTCAGAGAATCCCCTCGTGTCCCCTTAAAGGTCCTCCAAGTACAGAACATCAGAGATTCTTACGTTTTACAATCATTCAATTAAAATACATCAGACTCTAAATTCAATGGAGGGATGTACGCTCTGGGTCTTACAAATGTTTTTTTGCAATTAGCTAGAGAGGAGTACAATTAGGGAATACATTGATATTTTCTTTACTTAAAAATACATTGATCCCTTGGGGCTGGGGTTGTAGCTCAGTGGTAGAGTGCTTGCCTAGCACATGTGAGGCACTGGGTTCAATCCTCAGCACCACATAAAAATGAATAAATAATATAAAGGTATTAAAAAATACATTGATCCATAGCACCACCAAAAAAAAAAAAAATGTGTGTGTGAATGTGTGTGTGTGCATGTATGTAATATATATATTACATACACTATATATATAGTGTATATATATTATTAGTGTATATATATTAAATAGTTTAACTAATGTATATGCATATATTAGTATATATATATATTTAAACTCTGTTCTAGAGACTATATTAATGAGAAAAACCTACTCTCCTGCATTTTATATTTTAGTGTAGGAATGGGAGAGAGGAGGTGAAAGTAATTTATTAGTAAATGTATCTATATTACATCAGAAAGTTGTATGTGCTATAAAATATGAAAAGAGCAGTTGATAGAAATTGGGAGTTCTGTGTAGAAGCTGGAGAGCCCGGCTTTAAGTGCAGAGTCCTCATGGAGAAGGTGAGCATTCGAGCATACATGGAGGAGGTGAGAGGGGCACAACCAACTCTGAGGTGAACATGCCGAAAGGACACCCACACACCTTTGTCCTCTCACCTGCTGCCGCTTAGCATTCAGCCACAAAAGCCAGGAAGGTTTTAAACACCAGTGACATTACGGGAGGATTTAGCGAGGAATATTTTGGAAACGAGAGTGGAATTGCATCAGAACGAGTCAGTGTTTCCTGTGGGGTGTAGAAATGAATGGCATTCAAATAGATTTCTCATTCTCAGAGAAGAACTAACAAGAAAAGTTATATACACTTCTGCTGCCTTCACAAATATATTCAACTTTCAAGTTGCTCATTCTCAAGGAAATTGCCTAGCCTCCCCCCAAAAGAAGCATGGTGTAAAAGCTAAATAGCAACAAAGCAAATACTAGTATTTTGTTTCCTTTGGTTTAAGTGAGAAAGTTTCCTCTTCCTTCACAGAAATGGATAGCTTCCTAGATCCACTTTTACATTTTGATTTATATCCACTTCATTGTGGAGAAGGTGGGGTGGAATAAGAGGACAGATCCATAGAAGGGGAACAAGCTTGGCGAAGTGGGGTTTGAGAAATGTATGGGCACTGGGAGGAAATAATGATGCTCATCAAAAGGCACCATAAAACCGCATTATGGAAAGAATATGCTTGTCTGAGGTTCTATTCCGAGAATGAGCGATTAGCTTGTACTGCGGTTCCACCACGTTCCCTCCGTATCTCCTCTGCTGAAAGCATGGCTTTGTCAGGGCTTCAGCCACCGATCTGAGCACATCATGTTAGGGTGGGGAGCCCAAGCTCCCAGGGGAAACAGGAAGGGGACTCATCAATCTACATATTTGAGTCGAGTTCTGGATAGAGGGGAATCGTTCACTTCCTAAAGCAGCAGGTCCCCTCCCTGGCCCCCGACATACATGCACACACATGTAGGGGCA
Source organism: Sciurus vulgaris (assembly GCF_902686455.1). Lineage (NCBI taxonomy): Eukaryota > Metazoa > Chordata > Mammalia > Rodentia > Sciuridae > Sciurus > Sciurus vulgaris. Next base: position 197,079,992 of record NC_136462.1, read on the forward strand.
TGCACGGGGTGGACATCTATCCCTCGCTCACTCACACTGGGAGGTGGTGAGAGAAGGCTGGCGACCCTCAGGGTTAGGGTGCTATCATCTCCATTTCATAGCCGAGAGGCTTCGAGGCATTGCTATGCCCGATGTTCTCTCCTCTTCTAGGTGAAAGAGTGGGGGCTGAGGTAGCAGAAGTTTCCAGATATTGTACTCCAGACCCTGGACGCTGGCTGCTCAACAAGGAGATGAACCATGTCTTGTGTTTCATGACTCAGTTTTTGAAAAGGTAGAACAGATCGAGAGAGCAAATTAAGTGTTGTACGTTGTGCTATTTTTGTAGAGTTCTTTGTTCTTTTTTACTGATTCGTCAGTTCTGGACTTTCTCTGGTGATTTGTTTTGTCCAATGAAATGTTCAAACTTAGGGGAGAAACGTTAAACGCCTTGGTGAGTTTCCCCTTCCCCTGAGCTGTTGGCTTCTGCAATAATAGCTAGATTTGAGTAGACATTGGCTTTTCTGTTTGAGCTCTGGAATGGGAAGGTGTAATAATGCAAGCCTTATCCAAGCTTGGAACAGAGTCAACACCCCACCCCACCCCATCCCACCTGGGAGGAATAAGTGTAGATTCGTTGCAGCCATCGATATTTGGGACCATAGCAAAGCCTGACTAAGATAGTTGTACAGAAGATATATAAGTTTACCTGGAAACGATTTAAGTAGACTGTCAAGGTTCACAAAATAGTCATGATAAATCCATTTGTTTAGTAAGTAATGTTGTTTTACATCACTGTTGTCTTATTTTCTTTCAAGACAAAATAACAATTTCAAGAATAATAGCAATTATTTAATGCTTAGTATATGGCAGATATTTTTCTAAGCTCTTTACATGGTTTAATTCAAGATAATACATGTAAGGATGTTGTTCTGTATTATATAGTTGGACATTGTGGAAGCTAAATAGCTTTTCCACATTTCATACAGTGATTCCAAATGACAGAACAGGCTGTGTGTGGGAAATTTTAGTCCAAAACCTCTATACTCTTGTCCACTATGGAATACTGCCAAACAAGTTCGGATGTTTAAATGTAATTTACATGTGGATTTTAGTACAATGCTGCACAAATTAGTAAAATTGTAGATTGCTAGTATAGGGGAAGGGCTGATACTGAGTTCTCTCTCTCTCTCTCTCATACACACACACACACACACACACACACACACACACACACACCACACACTCACACTTTAGTGGATGATGAGGTTTGTGAATACTTTGACCTCCCTAGAAACACATACATAATTGAACAATTTGTAAACTTTTTTCAGGGACTTCCCCAATTGAGAGGATCTTTCATGGCCAACCTTTGAGGAACACTTAAATGTAAGATGTTTCCTTTATTTTCTCTGAATAGATGCTTGGTGCTCAGTTAATTCATGCAGTGCCAACTTGGCACTCAGTTAACATAATGCATGCAGTGCCAACTCTGACAGTTTTTTGGTTGATATTGTTTTTATTCTGTTCACCTCAGGTGATTATGGTATAGTATCCTCTAGAAAAGTAACCTATAAAAATTGGGATTTTGATATTTTAGAATTCCTATGGTGACTAATTTTGACATCTTGCATATTTCTGCATAACATAAAGAGATAGAGATGTGAACTTTCCCAGAAAATACATCATAAATGATCAATTTAAATAATTTGGAGCTGATTATTCAACATGCACAGACATACCTCATAACGATGGTCATGTGTGATACTAGCATGCACTTCTGTGTAATACCCCGCAGGTGATGAGACCTTAAGGCACGGTAGGCACAATGGAAGGTGCAGCAGAACAGACGGTGATTTGGAGCACAGTATGCCAGAGACTTTGACGGTTCAAATATCATCACGTGAACAACCAGTAGCATTTTCACAAAGAGTAAAAGGAAAACTATATGGACTTGTTTTATCCCTTCAAAATTTGTTTCCCTAGTGACATAAACGATAAGAAAAGCCTTCTCTGATTCCATTCCATCACTCCACATGGATTTGTCTACAGATTGATTCTTTCAAAGTCTCTTTTCTCTTCTAATTTGTGTTACATTCACTATATTTTCATCACTTTATTTTGACTGGGTACTAATTTTTTATTGTCATGTTTGTTATGGAGACTTCAAAACTTAATTATAAGTTCAGATCATCAAGGAAAGGGAATTGGTATTTTTGATGATTTCTCCTGTTTTAAGAGAATTATCTAAACAGATAATTTATGGTTAAATGGCAGAGATGATGACTTTCCGAATTGGTCTGGGAGTCACCTGTACAGTCATGGATAGGACTGGAAACTGCACCTCATCACAGCAGAAGTGCTAGGCCACAATATTCACTATGTGATGTACTAAGCTGTTTCCATATGATCAGTGACCATTTTTTCCAGGGTGTGATGACTATCTACATGTGCATAAAATTCTAACATGTGGAAACACAATGATGATATCATCAAATGCCATCTCTGTCAGTGCGCATCTTTTACAAAAGTGTTCATTCTTGCTGCAAACATACCCAGGTCAGTTAAGAAAACAGACACTGGCTGGGGAGATAGCTCAGTTGGTAGAGTGCTTGCCTTGCAAGTACAAGGACCTGGGTTCAATCCCCAGCACTGCAAAAAATCAAAAGAAAAAAGAAAAAAAAAAAAGGAAAATAGACACTGGCTTTACCCATCAGAATTCAAATTAGCCTTAACAGGAACCTGAGGTCTGTAAGTGTGGAGAGCTTATTTGTCTGTGCCCTGGTATGACAGTTATTAATGACAGGATATGGGTTCCTTCTGCTATTCACATGAGAGTTACAGGCTCAGGACAGGTATATTCCAATTGACCATTCATATTTTATGTTGAAAAATCATTTTTAAACAAATGTTAAATTTTTGGCCTCAGCCTCACAATATTTCACAGTGAGCATTAATTTTCTCACATATACTAGGTCCTATGAATGTCTTTAAAATAAGAATAGAATAATCCTAATCTATATACTAAGTGCAGATTTAAACTGTGTATGATATTTTCTCCCACAAATTTGTTCTGATGTGATATTTACCTGTGAAATTCAACAACTTGATAAGTTGAGCAAATTAATAATCAGAAAGACAGAAAATGAGCAAATGAGTGAACCATAAAAATGACAAACTTAAAAAATGATTTCCATGGAGTCAATCAGAGAATGCCAAAAGAAGCCACCAGGCCTTCTTCCTAAGGCCTCACAAATTTGCTTAAAAGCTATGCCTACCCTTTAAGAGACTTGACACTTGACATTTTCCCAGGTTCTAAGTAACTTGGGTAATAAAGCTTAGGGAAATTGAACTTGTCAGCATATTAAATGCATTTGTCTCTCTAAATATAATAAACCACACTGGTGGAATGGATAATAATCGCAGGAGGGCCTGGTTTTGTAATTTATCACTATAGTATTTAAACTCTTTTTGAACTTTTATTTACTTTCTCTATTTGTTACCCTAACATCAAATTTAAAACTTTACATGGAATGAAATCAATGTCTGTACGCTGTCTTTTACTAGAGACTCAGCATTCTGAGGCGAGAGTATTTTGTCGTCATTTTCAGTTCCAAGTATGAGTTCTGGCTGCCATGGATTTATTTAGTGTCTCTCATCATTATGATGTACGCTATCTTTTATCTGGTATGTGTTGATGTGTTGTATTGCCTGCTGTGTTTTGTTGAAGGCATGTTCTAGATCACATTCAAAGGTCAGACACTCGAGTGAGGTGAGCATATGGGATGGGTACTGGCCAAAGTCCACCTCTTGCTTTGGCCCTGGTGGAAACCTCGGTAATTCAGGCTCCACAGGAAGAACAGCAAGCATGCTCCCGGGGTGCAAGGACCTTCTACCTGCTTTGCATGCATGAGCTTGTTTAGTCTTCCTGACACTCCCAGATGGCAAGTACTATGATTATTATTACCCCCAATTTAACAGGTGAGTAAACTGAGGCATGGAGGAGCCTAAGGTCACACAGGCAGCAATGAAAACCGGGACCGGATCCAGTATCTTCGTGCCAGAATAAGACCCTTTCCCCATAACCTGTGTTCACGTAATTCACATATCTGACACCTACAGCACCCGGGAGCTGTATCTGTAGTGCATGATTATTGTTTTTAAATGGAGGCAAATATTGAAACCACGGTAGACACGTAAATCCGAGCAGAGGGTAAATGTGTGCCTGGGACGTTGCTTTCGTATTATGATCTACTGTTTGAAATCTTTCGTAACAAAAGATGTTGAGAAGCAGAATCCAACTTCCTGTGCTGTGACGCTCATGCAGAGCTGCCCTTCAGGAAGACAGGGGCTGAGCATAGTCAGTTTCCTGGCATTGATACTTCAACGCCACATACTTGCTGCCCCTTACACTCTCATGTGTGTTAACGGTCATTAAGCATTACGGTTTTTAATTACGGTGTTTACAGAAATCAAATGCAACATGCGGAATAAAGAAGACCTGAGAGTGTTAGCAGGCGTATCCTTTGTGAAGGAGAAAGGGTGACTGTATTTTGCAGCTAGCCCAAAGTTGGAGAATTGAGTGGAAATTCGTGTAAGCTCCTCTGTGGTTGTTAAGGAGATGGTAAACCTGGTGCTTCAAATAGTGAAGCTTAGTGCTTAGTGTCTGAAGAAGAGACAAACCAAATGGAATAAACCAAAGGGATTTTCCAAAATGTCATGACTTCAAAGATCAGATCTTTAAGAGGCACTACTCCTGATAACCAAAATATGGGAATACCCTAAATCTCCCAGGACAGAAGAATGAATAAGGAAAATGAGGTTTGCATCTACACACAGTAGAACACTACTCACCCTCAGAAGGAAATTCTGCAATGCACAATGGATGCCAACCTTAAAGATGGTACACCAAGTGGAATAAGCCAGTCACAGGACAGTGTGTGATTTCACCTACACGGGCTGTCTAAAATCATCAAATTCACAGGACCAAGAATGCAATGTTGGCTGCCAGGGTCTGGCAGGAGGGAGAAATGGGAAGATACTGATTAACAGGTGTAGAGTTTCAGTTCAGCAGGAGGAATAAGCTCCAGAGATCTGCTGGCCCTCATGGTACCCATAGCCAAAGACAATGGAGTTTGCACTTAAAAGTTTATTGAGGTGGCAGAGCTCCTGGTAAGTGTTCTTACCACAATAAAACAAAATTTATTAAAAAGAGGGAAAATCACATGAGTATAGGCTGCATCTTCTCTCAGAGGAGCTGAAATAAAAGCAGCTTAGAAACACAAGTGGAGATTTAGCATATGAAAACAAGAAAATTTGACTTTTGGCATAAGAAAGACAGTTGAATCTGACAGTTTTCTTTTTTCTTTTCAATGTGAGGCAGTACTGTATGAACATAAATTATCTGCTAAAGAAATGTAGATGTATATGCTATTAAGCTGGATTTGTTATGACCTTCGCTGACAAAATAAACAGTTCTGTTGTGAATAAGTCTTCACTAAATGGAAACTGAAAATGCATTAAAGTGAACAAGTTTTAGAAGAATTATAAACTCAAGCTTCTCAAGGATACTTAACATTCAAGGGTTGAAAATAGCAGTTTTCAAATATGTTCATCCAACAAATACCTCTCCAGATTACCCCATTGACAGCGCCTCTGCCTAATCTGTTTTCCTCCTCCTCCAGCTCCTTACAAATTAAGGAATGTTAGGCATTTTCACTTAATTCCCCAAATCAGCTTTCACTCTTCCATGGACGCCCTGGTCAATTTTTAACACCCACACTTTTTAGTTTTTTAATTTCTGACATGACCGTATTATATTTTAGAGTCTAAAAGTTCATCCAGTGTTAAACTTCTGTAATTCTGGATTTTGGGTTCCCACGAAGGGTACTTTCTTGCATCCAGTTATGCTGTGGCCATCAGAACATTAGGCATGCTCATCTCTCTTGGCTCCAAGAAGAAACCATTCTCCCCTTGGAGCGAATATCTGTTGTGTTTTTCAATTTATAATTATTTACATTTTTTTAGCCCAACATTTATCCCCCGACCTTAAATGATAAAACCCCAATTAATTTTCACTTGAGGAGCAACTGCTCTTTCCATCATTGATTCATGTGATTTGATAGGTGCAGGGAGACACCACAATTAGGTTAAGAATTGAAGCCACAGTTCATCATGCTGTTTTACCAGCCAGCCCCCAGCGCAGCCCAGGGAAACTTGTTGGTGTGGGAACATTTGGTGCAGCTACTGGGAGGAGAAACTCTCAACCCTGTGATGATATAGAACAGTTATAAATTTTTGAGTTCGTCCGAAGAGCAGAGTTCAAGGCTGGTGACTAAATTTGAGCCTGGATATCAATTGATGTCGAAGCCAGACCTCTCCTGGGAAGGTTTAGATGTAAAAGTCAACACACTTGCTTTTCTTGCCTGAGTTCGCTGAGCTCTTTTTCTAACTCTGAACTGCAGGAGTCCAGAGTAGATCACCTTCTACTCCTGGGTGCTAGACAAGGATTCCATCGCAGATGTTTCTCAGGGATTATCCATGGCTCTGGCTCTCAGATGGCCAGTGTCTCTACAGAAGTCTTCTCTGGAGAAACTACGAAGGTGCCCTGATGACATGTCCTACAGCCAGATTCTCATGCTTTCTTAAAGTACAGATTTGGGAGTAAAGTATTTTCAGAACAAGACACATGCACACACACAGAAATTCATACGCACATAGTGTATGCAAATTGGCTCATATGGCTCATATGGCTTTGAAGGTCAGCAAGAGTAACCTCTGCAAGGTTGGCCAGCAGGCTGGAGACCAGGATGGAGGTGATCCAACCTGTGTCCTGTGTCCAAAGACAGTCGGTGCACAGAACTCTTGCTTCTAGGCCCACTTGGAAGATGGGAAGTTATCTGCTTTCCTGAAAGGCTATTGATTGAAATGCTAATTTTATCTAAAAAAATACCTTCACAGAAACATCTCATATAACGTTTCACCAAATATCTAAATGCTGTGGCCTGGTCAATTGGACATATGACATTAATCATCACAGTAAAAATTGATATTTGGTACATGGAAAGAACATATAACATACATATATTCTATTTGTAGGTTAAAAAGAATAATAGTGACGCCTGCCATGGATCCACTGCCCACCCGTGCCATGCAGGATGAGTGCTGCCCAGCCTTCAGTCCCTCTTCCCAGCCCCGTTCTTCTGGCTTTCTCTGCTTTTGAGTTCCTTGCTTTCTCACATTTACAAAGGCATTTCTACTGCATAGGCACATGTCCTTCAATAACTCTGGTCTGGCTCTGAGCTGTGACCTTCGCTTTCCTCATTTGCGGTCAGCTGTGACTTGCTGCTCTTCTCCAGCTCTTCCTGATACACCTACGTCACCACATGTGGCTGCAGCTCATTCATTTTCGTGGGTGTGTGAAATTGCATGGGGAGATTATGGCAGATTATTTCTGTCCAGTTTCTTTTCAGTAGACATTAGTATTATTTCTACCTTTCTATATTATTGGAAATGCTCTTGGTGATATGCTTATACAAGTAAGTTTTGGAGTTTTTCTTGGGCAAAAGTCTCCAAGAGGAGGTCCCTGAAACAGCTGGAGCTGTAGCAGCAGCAGCATTAGCCCCAACTAAGAATTTTTCATGCTATGACCTGAATGTTTGTGTCCCTCCAGACTCAGGTACTGAAATCCTAGCTCCCCACGTGATTGAGGTCAGTGCACCTGTTAGAGAACCCAGAGGGCTGCCATGCCCCTCCACTGTGGGAAACTGACCATGTCTAGCAGACTTAGGCGTGGCTGAGCCATGGGATACAGAGTTCTGACTCCCAGGAACTGGGCATTTCAGACAGTCAGATGTAGGTGGCCCTGTACAGAGTTGGCTCACCGTCTGAGGATATGCTAATTCTCTAAACAAATGGCCTCCCTAACTCTACCCCATCCAGTTCCTTGAAGAAGAAGCCCCTCCTGGTCCCTCTTTACCCATGTGACTATAAATAAAGGTGAAGGAGCGGCTGCTCCATCTTGTTGGAGGCCAGATCTGGCATGGCCCAGTCCGCCACACTCCCTTTGGTTTGTAAGGATTATTGGCTCTTGAGTTTATTGATTAGATAAGTTTATTAGTAATTATTGATAGCTGGCACCATCTTCCTCTGATAGAAACGCTTCCCCTCATCCTCGGGGACCTGGCAGACTGCCCCACGCTCTACGATGTGTGGATGCAGCCTTGGGGTGGCACCACTGAACCAGGAGGCAGACGCCTACCTGGCACCCAACCTGCTTTGAACATGGACTTCTCAGCCTCCATAACTATGAGAATAATTGAACCCTGCTTATCAGCTGCCCAGCTTCTAGGATTTTATGATAGCAGCCAAAAGGGACAAAGATGGTAAACATACAAATTCTCATGGTCCAAACAGTCCTGCTATGTTAGAAAATCCAGGGGTGGGGGGTTCCCTAAGTGATCCCATGTAGGTGATCCCTAAGTGATCTCCCCAGTGTAGAACCTCTGCTGTGGGTGTGTGCTAGGTATTGGCTTACTCATTCTTACCTCTGTTTACCTCACTTGCTAAATCTTTTTTAGTGGAATATCTCCCAGTTTTCTTCATCTCTTAACTTCATCTCTGATCTTACCAGTCCTGAGCCTCTTAAAATATTCATCTAAATAATTAACTTTCTCTATCTTAATCTCTAAGTTCTAATCATAGGCTTGACAATTTCTGTCTCTACAATTAATCACTTTCTACTCTTGCTTTTACCCTTTAACATTTATTGGTTTAAATATTTCAGGTTTTATCTCATATTTATTTTAATTTCTAATTTTCAATTTGCTCTCACCCTCTTGAAGCACCTATTATTTCTGTATTCTTCATCTTGTACCACATTTTCCCTATACTTGTACTTTTTACTATACGTCATTCTTACTCTTGGCAAGAAATGAGTCTAGAAATTTGCGAACAGAAAGTATCATGTTATGGTTGTAAGAGAATTGAAAGATTTTTGCCATGTCTTAGCACCCATTTTTCCACTTTCCTGAAGTTCATGGACAAATCATGGACAAGGAGCTGGGACAAGATGTGATCCTCATCCTGTGCCTCATGGCCTATGGTTGGTTGATTTGTGGGTACAGTATTCCTTGTTATTAATTCATTCTGATTTTCTTTGAATGGGATTCTCTTCAACTTAGCTGGTTAGACTCAGAAAAGTGGTAGAATTGCCTTCTTCCCCCTGCTAAGTAAGGCAGGACTTTGACCCTGGGCCCTTTTCCTGGCTCCTGTGTGAAGTGTCCTTTGATATCAGAGGAAATACCCCCAGGGGATTAAAAGCTTCCTAGAAGAAACAGCAGAGGCACATTTTTAGACTCTGTAGATACCAATAGGACACAGTATTCTAATGTGAAAATGAAATATGGACTTAGTCACCCAGTCTTTGCATGTAAGAATGCCCATTGGTCTGTGTTGACACAAGGAATAATAAAGGAATAAATTAAAGAGAGTAATGAGGCTTATGAGTGGCTACTTCAAACACTGAATTGTGCTAAACTTCAGAGGTGGAACAGTGAAACAACTAAAAGCATCAAGTCTAGAGCCAGCTGTGTAACCTTGGACAGTGGTCAGAAAGCTGTGAATCCTGTTGGTTGGACGGCTTTGGGTAAGTTACTTCAATTCTCTGTGCCTCAATTTATTCATGATAAAATGGTGATAATCAAGTTACTTTTCTAAAGATAAAATGGGTCATTATTTATAAAATGTTTAATATGATGCTAATAAGCTTTGTGTTGTTATTGTTATTGTAATTGTATAATTTACACTTTTGTGGTGGTATAATGATTTCTCCTTAAAATTTAGGAGACACTCTCTAGACTTTGACAAATCCTTATTTTTAGCTTCATTTCAAAATTATATTTTATTTTTGATGGGAAAATATTATTACTTTTCTTGAAAAATGTTTTTTAAGATAATCCATTAAATATTAAAGAAGTTTTTTATTCATTGGAATACATTATAAAGAACTGTGGATCTCCAAAAGTTATAGCTTAGAGTTGACTGCTGAATAGTGAGTGTGTTCATATGCACGTGCACACACACACACACACACACACACACAGGGCTCATGATAAGAGGGGCTCGCTTTACAGTTCAAGTTCTAACACAAAAGAAGCACATGAAGAAGGAGTCCAGATTTAATTTTCATATGGATTTTCAACTAATGACTTGAAATCCTTTACAAAGAATGCATACTGAGCTGAGTTACACATGTTTATGCTAGGAAATAATTAGGTTCAAAAATAAGTAATTCAAAATAATGAAGACTTATGAATCAATTTGCATGATAAACAAGTCAATGCTGGTTGCCCTAAAAAAACTGAAAATTAAGGGATGAGTTATCCCTTTAAGACTTGGCCTTCTTGGTTCTACTACAACTCTAAGAAATACTTTCAAGTAATTTCTTTGGAAAATCTTCCCCATCTTTCTCAAAATTCTCAACAAACACTGAAGAGAGTCAAGAAATGTAGTCTGTGGAGACAATCCACTTAGACTTTTAACATGCTTGAGAGCTGGGCCGACTTGAGATTTAAGTGACTTGGCTGCCGTGTTTGGCCATAAACAGTTTCTTCTGAAGAGATGTGCCAACCTGGACCTCAGAGACAGAGTGAGGACAACATTTTACTTTGAACAATTGTCAGTTCACATCTTGGCTATTTTCCATGTGTTTTAGGGTTGGAAATGGGAATGGAAAAACAATTTCCCTTTTCATGCCAACTCTGATCAGTGGGTGGTGAGTGGCTGCCTGGACTGTGTTGTAAAGGAATCAAAAGTTAATTCCGAGCTCAGAGAGTACTGCGATCAATTATTCATGTCTGGCCTCCGTGATGGCAAGGATAGTCCTGTGCTGGCCAGGTATTGGCCAGCTCAGGTGGAAGTATATGTTGGAAAGAAAAAGTTCTTCTTTTTTCAGCTCTGAAATTATGTTTAAGGGCCTGGATTAATTTTGTATATTGATTCACAGAACTGAAATTCCAGGCTTTTCAGTAATTAAGTAAAAGTTTTGTTTTAACTAGTTAGCCGGAAATAGCAAGATGGTCCTCATTCCTAGCATAGTTCAAGTGACAAGGATGCAGGTCTGATTTATGTTTGTTTCCCTGTGAGCTTAACACCTTGCACAGAGCAAGCAGTTCATAAATTGTTGTTAATCACATATTTGTTAACTATTTATGAATCACCATTATGGGTCAAGAACCTTCCTTACCCTTGATAGTGAACAAAAAAGAAATGGTATCTCTCTTAATAGAGCTTGTTCTTTAATGAATGCCATGGACCCATCAAAATTGATATTCTGATGTGGAAAGTGCTCCTAGGTCAAGGTCCTGGCACTCAGAGAGAGAGAAAAATGGTGGAATGTGCTTGAGGATTAGGAGTTGGGGAAAGGTCCTTTGAGAAGAAACTTTCAATTTGAAATGGAAGGGTGGGTAAAATTTTGCCAGTTAGAAGGTTGTGAGTTTGTTTGGAAAAGCATTTCCAACCAAAGAAGTATCATGTGTAACACCTGGGGCTAAGACAGGGCTTGGCACGGGGCAAAAGGCAAATTGGTTGAAGTATCGTGAGGGAAAGGAGATACCTCGGGGTGAAGCTGGATGGACAGGAAAGGCCAGGCTCCACTGAACAGGGAGGTCATGTAAATAGCATGGATGGATTTTAAGAGTGATAAGAAACCAATGAAGATCTGGAAGTGGAGTGTGTTGTGAAATGTTATTTGATTGACATTTTTAAAAGTCACACTGGATGCTGGGAGAAGATTAGGTTATCTAAGGTAACTTGCCCAGGACTGAAGGGATAGAGTCAGGTGGGTAATCTGGCACCAGGACCCATATATGTGGCTACTCTCCAATAAATGGTAATAAACTCATAGAAATGGTTTCCATTGATTTAAAAAAAAATGGGGGGGGGGGGGGGTGGGTACAGTGGGTTGAACCCAGGCATAATTTGCCACTAAGCCACATCCCCAGCCCTTTTTATTTTATTTTTTTCAGACTGGGTGTCTCTAAATTGTGTAGGGCCTTGCTAAATTGCTGAGGCTAGCCTTGAACTTGTGATCCTCCTGCCTCAGACTGCTGAACTGCTGGGTGTGCTCCACCAAGTCCAACTCTGTTGCCTTTTTTAAGCAGGAGTCTCTTACTTCAGGCTCAGCTGCCCCCTTAACCCTTCTGCAGGCACTCCCCAATGAGCATTCAGAATGGCCATTTGAGCTGCTTTATGGAAAATGGGAAAATAACCTCCAAGCCCAAGTCCCTTGGCAGCCTTTCTGGGAGGGTTTGGCCCACATCTCATCAATGCAGCTTAATAATGTTGTTACATTTTGTTAAGGGAGCATTATGTTAATTAAATCAGCAAGAAGATATTGGGTGGCTAAATTGCAATCGTTTGGTCTTTGATCAAGACACAGGCTCCTTCAAGTAAGTTGGTTAGAGAATAGGACTTTTGTTGTTCACATTGCCAGCAGCAAGAAAAATCCATTTTCCCCCAATCCAGGGATGTTTAAATACATCTTAATTGTCCTGATTACTCAGAGAGTTTTATTCTCAAGACTTGGCTCTATTTAAAGGGCTGAGCACTTCTTGAGAAAAGCAAATCTGGCTGAATACAGTCAGCTAAGATCGATGGTATATTAATGTCTTATTAACTAGTTGTTTTCTTTCATTTATGAACTAAACAGTCATGCAGATGTATTATAAAATATTCTGACACACAAAAGCTTATCTTCTGGAGAATACCCCTTCCTTTATCCTCGGACCACCAGCTCCCCAGACATCATTGCCACAGTAGTGATGGGCATGGATTCAGAGCTAGTTTATACCTGACTGTTGCTTATACCTCATTCTCTGCTGCACAGATGGAGAATTCTATTACCCTCACATGGCAGAAGGGTTGGCAAGCTCTCCTGGGCCTCTTTTCCTTATAAGAGAGCTAATTCCCTTCCTGAGGGCTCGGCCCCCATGATTTAGTCACCCCCAAAGGCCTCACAACTTAATACTACTGTATTAGGAATTAAGAATCATCATACAAATTAGGGGAGGTGGGATATAACCATTCAGATCCTAGCAACATCTGCCATTTTGTTCGCTCACATGTGGGCTTCCTATACTCCTTGATGTGCTTCTTGCTTTTTTCTACTCATTTAGCCTAGATGTAATCTCATGATTCTAGGCAATTTCAATATTCATGTGAGTGAACCATCAGCACCCTGAACTCTCACTGTCATTCTCTTTCCAGTCTCTTTTTTTCCTGACTATATTCTAATCTAGACTTATCATAACCAAGAAAAACAGCAGCACTTCATTCTCAGTTTCATGAATACTGGTCTGCAGTCATCACCTCTGCATTCTGCCCTCTCTCCCTTTCATTGGGATTCCAACAATTTTTCCACCATGCCAAAACCTACCAGCCATTATGACCACCACCATTAATAGTCCATGAACACCTCCAACCTTCTCCTTTCACTCTACTGAGATTCCAGAGACCATTGTTGTCACATTCCTTCATATATGTTCTCAAATTTCTAGTTGTACTCATCAGAGAAGATCCCACAATGAGTGAAGTCCAACTTTTGCCTATTTCATACCAAACGCAGTTCACTACCTGGTCTAGCCTTAAATTTCAACACTGACCTCAAGCAGGCCCTATGTTCTGCTATACTCCTACTTTTCCTTAGTTCACACTCTCTCCCATTCCCCTGGGACACTTGTTTTTCTTCTCAAACCTGAAAAATCTCCCACATTTTGGCTGATGGGGTTGATCTTCACCTTCTTGATAAACTAGCAGTCACAGCAGAACTTCTACATGAGCACACAAGTCATCTACCGACTGATGGGCTCCTCAGTCATATTCTGGCACTGGAAATACAGGACTTTTGCAGGACTTGGAGAATGGATATAATTGGAGGTCCTGCTCAAGCCTAAAGCGCTTCTTCTTCAAGTTGCATTCCACTCTCCCAGGCAGAGAGAGACCCTTAGAAGTGTGGTCCTTCCTCCAGGAAGCTGATCTGGGGGAGGAATCTCCTAGGTCTTGGATGTGGATTCAGGCCCTTAGAGTTAAGCAATTGGGTCACATGTACATGTAGTACATTCTAGAAGTGAAGGCGCTGGTTTCTAGTGGGCATCTGAGGAGGGCAAGAGGGAGCTTCTTAGAGCATGAGGTCTGGGCCAATGGCTCAATCTATCCATCTGTTCAAGTGGTGTGGCCCCCTAGTGTGTTGAATGACATATCCCACCACTTGCACGATCCCACCTCTTCTCTTACCTTACTGGCCTCTGAGCTGGTGCTATTTTCTCTTCTCTCAATATTTGGCATACACACATATTTTCATTTCTTCCATCATGCAAAATAGCTTACTAACATTTGGGGCAGTTCATTATGCAGCAATGGATAACTACAAAACCTTCTAACACAAGCAGTTCTTAAAATGACCTGTCCTATGAATGAATGAATGAATGAATGAAAGCATTTATCATTCACATATTTTAAACTTTATACAATTTTTTGTCTTCTCTCCCTTCCTCTCCTCCATGAAGGTATCTCCTTTCAGCTAAGACCTCATTTCTCAGATCACAAAGAGAAAACAAAACAAAAACTCTTTGAATGCATAGTTTACAAGTGCTGCTACCAAATTTTGTCTCCCATTCTCCCCAGACATCAGTCCCCAGACAACTACTCCACAAAACAGCTCTGGACAAGGTCATCATGACTCCAGTATTGTGAATTACCACTCCCTGACCTGATGGATGAGCATCAGTTCAGCCAGCTCTTACTTCCATCCTTCAGCCACTTCTTCTGTTGGCTTCCAGGTCATGATTGATTCAGGAGTTTGTGCATGTCATTGGTTGTCCCACCTCACTTGTCAGTCTCTCCCTTGTTGATGCTCCAGAAGCTGCGGGCAGCTTCTTTCCCTGTGGACACTCCTCTCTGAGTGGCCTTTCTAGTCCTGCTGTGATAATTACTGTTTAGAATTGTCAGCATGGTAATAATGGAAAACAGAACTATTTTAGTTATTTTATTATTGCTTAAAAATTCTTGCTGGACACAGTAGCTCACGCCAATAATCTCAGTAACTCTGGAGGCTGAGGTAGGAGGATCACAAGTTCAAGGCCAGTCTCAGCAACTTAGCAAGGACCTGGCTCAAAATAAAAAATAAAAAGGGTTGGGTGTATGACTCAGTGGTATAGTACCCTTGGGTTAAATCCCATACTTAAAAAAAAAAAATTCTCTATGGGCCTCATTGCTGCACACACAGGCTAGATCCCTCCCACCACCTTGCCCTTGACTCTCCACTCTTGGGGGATACAGAGACAAGTGCCCCATAACTGCATGGCTGTTCAAAGATTGTAATATCTACATGTCATTATGAAAGATAATGTCTCTCAAAATGTCTCTGGTCTGGACTGTTCCCTGAAAGCTGACAGGTTTTGCTGTCTGCACATGCATGTTTAATATGCTTCCCGAGCTTCACAAGTCCAAGGCCAACAGCTGCCCCTCCTCCAGCTTGCACCAGCTGCTGCATTCTTCTTCATTGCATTAAATGGAAATCCCACCCTTTCTTTTACTCAGGCTTAACCCCTTGACATCCCTATGGCTTCTCTACACTCCTCCTCTAATGTAGCTACAGATAATTTTAGGTATAATGCATGCACACTTAAAAGAACTAGTAAATTTGAACCTCCCTCATTTTTTGTCACTCCCTCTATGTGACAAAAGCTTCTGCTTATTTATAGTTTTTAAATTTTAATTTGTGCCTTGTAAGTACACATAAAGATGACATTCCCTGTTATATTCATACCTGTACATTGGAAAGTTTGGTCAGATTCATTCCACCATTCTTTCTTGTCCTGTCCCTCCTCCCCTTCAACTTCCTTCCTCTACTCCACTGATTCCTTTTATTTTCATGAAATTTCCACTCTCTCTCTCTCTCTCTCTCTCTCTCTCTCTCTCTCTCTCTCTCTCTCTCTCTCTCTCTCTTTCTTCCTCATTTTGGTCTAGCTTCCACATATCAGAGAAAACACTTAACTTTTTACTTTCTGGGTCTGATTTATTTCACTTAGCATGATGTTCTCCAGTTCTATTCATTTACCAGCAATTGTCACAATTGGGACATCATCAAATTTGAAAGCTTCCTCACAGCAAGGGAAACAAGAGTGTGAAGAAAGAGCCTACAGAATGGGAGAAGATCTTTGCACCTCTTCCTCAGATAGGGGATTAACATCCAGAATGTATAAGAACTCATAAAACTTAACTCTCCCCCCAAAAATCAAACAAATAATCTAATTAATAAACAGGCAACTGAGTTTTTCCATGGCCTCCAGTTCCATTCTACACTCTGTGTCTTGGAGTCTGCTTCAGAGGGATGGCAAGAGGAAGCAATGGTATGATCCACCAGAGTGCCCCAATGTGGTGGCCAGCATGCAGTGTGGACAGCTGGAAGTCAGACCTGTTGATGAACTTGACTGGCTGGCCTCCAGGCTGTGCCCACATTAAACATTGTGAAGTCCACTTCTGACAGGTGCCTCACTCAATTATCATTGTAAAGTGGACTAGAGGTAGTCTTGATTTCCATAAAGTTAGATGCAGTTTTTCAGTGTTCGCCCCATCTTGCCTTCCCCAGCCATGTTTCATTGGACCTGTCTGATTTTGATGCTCCCCCCCTCACTATTATGATGTAAAGTCCAAGAGTAGGACGATGAAGCAAAAGTTCTTGTAAAAGCAATTCTCCCTCCATCTCCCTCCCTCCCCACTATGCATGCACACATTTTATAAAAAATTCATAGACAGAGGTGCTGTTGGAGGTGACAATGCCCTATGTACAAAAGCAGTGCGAAACTCATGCCGTTCTCATGTCGGCCTGCTGTGTCACCAGCATTGGGTCCTGGGTCAAATGCATGAGTTCAGTTTCAGTTCTTTCACTTGAAAATTATGTGCAAGAGATGTGTTCCTCTAAACTGTGGCTCCTGCAGCTGTGGAATGGCAACGATTCAGTTTATGAGTAGTACATTATTTTACAGTTAAGAATTTTGAATAAGCTCTGACAATAGGGAGAAGCTGTCTGCAGGACTTGGGGTTTTCTAGCAGGGACCTCGGGCAGGAATAACACAGGCAGCTCTAGATTCAGGCACCACGACACCCGCTCTGTCCCCTGCTCAGTTCATCTTCCCTCTGTCTTCTGACTCTCTTCACCAGCAGCTGCCAGGTCTACAGCACAGACCAGGATAGGCCATCTCTGTCCTCAAAAATGTTGTCTCTTCTTGGTTCTAGTCTGAGCATTAAATCTCTTTGTCCTAAATCCAAATTCCAAAGCAGCGAGTGACAGACCTGGGGTGGCCACTTGTGCACTGGCAGTTCACTTAGGCTGCAGAACTCTGCAGAGCAGATGTGGGGCTGGGGGCCTACACAATGATGTTGTGGAGTCGTGGGGAGAAGGTTGAATGGAGGAAACACCATCACTGTAGGCTGAACCCGTGTCAAAATAAATCCTGAAGTGCGTGCCTGCCTAAAAACATAGCAGTGGCAGTATTAGTTCTAAGAGTGGGGAAACTGAAGACAGTGAGTTCAGGAACTGCCTGAAGACAAAGCAAGCTGATGTGAGAATTACCGTGATTCAAAGTTCTGTGAAACGAGACTCAAAACTGTTCACGAAGTCCAGAAAGGAGAGCTCAAGTGCGTTTGATATTTGACGTTTATTTCCTTTTGAAAATGGATCTGATAAACAAATTCAAGTTGTTTTCTCCTTGACTATATCAGTTCATGCTTACTAAATCTCCAACTGTTCTTTCCATACATTTTTAAAGAATGTGAATGGTCATCATTTGGGGTTCATCTTTTCTCACCCTGTTCCCCCAAACTCTTATGACCCTTGCCCCATGCAGAATTCACCTGCGAGAAGTTGCAATTCTTCTTTATTCCCCCTTTTTTTGTGTGTGTGTGGGGGTTAACTTCACATTTCTTTAAGTCTCCATGGTAATTGTGGAAATTATGAGTTCCTATGACTCTACATTAAGTCACTAAAAAATAGATATTAAGTGGACAATGTAGTATTAGCCACAATTCCAAACTACTTATCATTCCACCTACTCATTTCTCACCAAATGATATTGAAATTAGTAATAAAGTGAAGAAATAACTTACAAATAAAAAGAAATCTACCTTATGGTTCAGCAATTCCGCTTCCATAAATTTATCATAATATAGTAAAATATGATGTTCTAAATTACTATTTATTTATGTATGTATTATAGCACTGTGAGAAATTTTGAAACAGTTTTTATTGTCAAAAAAGTAAGTGCTTAGTTGAAATTGTAATGGTAGTTTATTCATAGTCCTGCTCTGCATTTTTTAAAAGCACATTACTAAGCAATGCATACAGGGTATGAGCATAACCATCAAGGACTTGTTTTAAGCTGCGCACACATATGCACACAGGTGTGACATACATGTGTATTTGGCATATGCGTTTGTGTATTACTGGCAAGTGTACATCAACATACAAACAGTGACAATATGGATGACTATTTCCCTTCATGAAAACAGTTTCTGTATTTTTCAAGTTTTTTGTAAAGAAGATGCATTTTAGGTATAATCAGAAAAGCAATGAAAATTTCTGTTATTTGCAACCTAACAGAAAGAAGCCTAGTGTCCTTTCTGGATACAATGGTCTTGGGATTTGTTTCTTATATACAAGGGATAAAGACGTGGTGTTACTATATTCTAATTTAAAAACCAAACGGAAATCCGGAGCAGAGTGAGCGCATGTGTTGACCCATCCAACAGGGACAGTAAGGAGCACCACCACACGCAGAGAGACCACGCGCTACGCGGCGTCAGTAGTAGCTGGTCCTTCTCATGACCCTATTGTTGCCTTTCTCAGAGGGACTTCTCCTCAATGTTCCTTTTATCATAATGCCTTATTTCTGCCCCAAATAGTAGGAGGGTACTACATCCGTTCCTTTGTTCTGTGTGCTACCCTCATCTGGAAGAAAACCTAAATAAGTATGTGTTCCTTATTTCTCTCCTCTAGGCTTCTGGAAAGTGATCACAGAGTCAATTTTCTTGGATAATGACTTCCCTACGTAGGAAAATTCTCCAAACTCACCTAAAATGATCAAAGATTTATCCACACTTAAAAATCAAGAATGTATCAGGCATCTTTCCCCTTTATCGTTTGTGTTCAGTTGTTGAATTACTGGAATGCTTTAGCAGCTCATGAAGGCAGGTGACATAATAAGGAAACAGGAGTGGTTAGAGAGGAAGGAAAAGTGTACCTAAAAATGATGTGTGACTTCTCCAGCACACTATCATAATGCTCAGGAATAGACACACACACACATATGTACGCATGTGTACATCTCCACACAAATCCTAACAGAAATGTGTTCTGTGTTCAACTTTCCAGCAGAATAGCAGCTTCATGCAGGTAGGAAGCAGGCTCCCTTTACCCATTCTATTATCTCCTGTCCTGGGAAAAATCAGTGGCACACAGGATATGGTTCATAAAAATTTGCTAAATAAGAAGTATATATTTTAAGACAAAAAGAGAAATAGCCAGTCAATTAAGAAGCCTATTATGCCCCTACACCAAACAGTCCCATATTATTTTAATTTAACTTGAATTTTATGAATCAATAGACTTGCTGCAGTAGAGCAGTACCAGTGTATGTTATTTGAGCTTAGAAATAGTCTCAAACCTAGATAAAAGTCTAGTGCAAAGAAAACTTTTCGCCTCAGTCATCTGAGACTAAGCTGCTGACATGATGCCCCGTCACCATCTAATATTTTAGTATGTGTTTCCACAAATGAGGACATTATTCTACATGTCCTCAATTCAGCCATCAAACTCAGGTCATTAACACTGACATATTGCTACCATCAAATCCACACAACCCATTCGGATTTCTGCAGTTGTTCCAGTAATGTCATTTACAGCAAAAGAACCTGATCCAGGACCACGGGATGCGTTGAGTCGTCATGTCTCTTAAGTCTGTCAATCTGAAACAGCTCCACAGTCTTTCCTTGACTTTTGTGACATTTCTTTAATAAACTAGATATTTGCAGATGATTTATGTTTTAGAATGTCTCCCAACTTGAGTCTATCTGATATTGCCCCACAATCTTATTCATTTGGAGCAGGTTGTTCATTTGGGGCAAGAATGTCACAGATTCCAGGGCTATTGACTTTTCACATCTCTTGATTCATAATTGTGATTTGTTCCATTACTGTTGATATAGACTTTGATTATTTCCAGGTTTTTCCAATGGAAAATTAATTGATCTTTTCCCTTTGTAACTAATTCATATGAATGTAATGGGAAGGTAGCTTGAGAAAGCATAAACATTCTGTCAAGCTTTTACTAATTAGTTCTGTATCCATTGACATTGCTAATCTGAATTATTATCGTGATGGCTTTCACATGATTGTCTAATTCCATCATTATCTTTATATTCATTACATACTACTATGAAAAAACTTTTGATTTTTCCATTTATATAGTGCAAACTAATGGATTCATACTTTATTCAATGGATATAATTTGTTATTATCATTTTTCATTTTGACGTTCAAGTTAATTTGACTTCCAAGTTGATGATGGTTTATTTGGTCACATCCACTCTTGTCTGAGCACCTTCATGCTTTCTTGCACAACACATTGTAGGCTTGTGAAGTTTTGCTTCTGTCCCAGCCCTGGATCTGCTTTTATGCCAAGAAAGTTATCTGCCTTTTAGTCGAGAGTGGTAGTTAGAAACCAAGATCTGGGCACAAGATGTGCCAATTGCTTGTGGGTTGACAGTATTCTCTGACCCTCTGGGAAGACAGAGATATAGCATGTGAGCTTCCTAGGGTATCATCTGTACATCTGTATCTACATCATCTGTCTGTGATTCAGTCCATGTTTCTCCCTCTTCATACTTAAAAGCCATTTCTCCAACTGTGAAATACCCAACTGCTCTTAGCTTCAATACATTTACTCATTAAATTAATACTCCTACTATGTCACCCAATCATCTAGCTCTGTCCTCCCCTCTTGAAAGTTCATCCTTTACTCACTTGATCTTGGAGACTTTGGGCCAAGCCTCCACTGCTAACCTCATCTCTGAACACACTCTCCACCCTTTTCAAACTCTCATTCATCAACTATTCTGAACCGAGTTCCATGTGGCGCTCGCTGTTCCAGAGACAGGAGATAGCAGAGGGAACAAAATGACACTGGTCCCTGCTCACATGGCGCCTGTCTTCTACCTGGAAAAAGAACTGACACTTTTGACTTTTTAATTGTTTTCTAGTGGAATGACAGTCTTATAAACCACAGCGGAGTTAAAGGCTAGCATATGCAGATTCAAACTCAGGTTAGCAGTCCCAGGGATTTTCCATGAATCATACTTTTTGGAAAAGGTTTAGAAAAGACACAGGTCAATTTGAATAACAATAATCTACAAATGTTATTCATCCCTGCCTAGAATAATTGTCAGAATTATCAATGTACTCACTTCCTTTAGTAATTTTCTTTTCTTCCAGTTAGATCTTCATGGTCAGTCTTGGCATAGATGCAAATCTTTTAAGTGCACTCTTCCTGAGACATTTTAATTGTAAAAGACGTGTAAGAAGAGATGTCTGTGTGAAGTGGGAGTGAGGTCTGAGGAGCTCCCAGTTTTCTCCTTCTGATACAACCCAAGAAGCGACGCCACAGAGCAAGTTTGGAAACCTAAATCTACATAAATGCCAGACATCTCCCATGGCAAGTCATCTGAAAAATGAAAGTATTTTATAAAATCCACAAATAATTACTGAGCATCTTTTCTGTGCCTAGAACTATACTGGGTGCTAGAGAAAAAATGGAAGATGAGAATGAATTGCCATCACCCCATCTGAGTTTACAGACTACTAGGGAATAAAGATAGCACACAAGCAAACACAAAAATATTTCCAGACTTGTAAAAACCATGCAACCAGGGAGCAGTATGCCAAACCTAAGCATTTTGTAATAGCTGTTCTGGCAGGATCTCCATAAACTGGTGATATTGAAGTTAAACCCTAAAGAAGGTACAGCAGGGTCCAGGAATGGTGTGCAGAAGTGGTAGGATAATTCAGGCAGAGAGAAAGGCTTGCATAAAGGTGTTGGGACAGGAAAGAGCTGAGGCAATTTCAAGAAACTACACAGGCCACTGTGGCTGGGAAATACTGATCCAGAATGACAGGATCATGGCAGTTAGAAGAGGTCACTTCCTGGAGGGCTCTGGGCTGGGAAATAGAATTTTATTTTTTAAAGATATGAAAAGTAATGGAAGAACTTGTGTAGAATAGTGGTTTAATAGCTGTTCGTCATGTTGACTGTCCAGCATCTGATCTTCTTTTCTTGGAGAATTCTTCATTGTATGGACTTTGGTGACCAAGGTTCACAGCCCAGCCCTTAAGAACAGTTTAGCCTCTTCTGAATAAACTGAGGATTAAATGATAAAATGAAGGAATGATCCATGGGGTCCAAATGTCACCCTAATTCCTACAGAGGCCAGACTGGAGGACTTGACTTGAGACCTGTTTAATCCAGTGGCTTATTGGTTTGAATCCCCAGATAGGGTAGACTAAACCAGGCCTGCCCCATGCAAAGTTCTCACAAAGTTCTCACAGAAGGGTTCCTGCTTCTCTCTCGTTGCAGGGCACAGCAGCCTCTGAAGAAGCAGAACACAAGGCTGCTCCCTACGGACCAGCAGCTTGCTCCTAAGAGTCAGGATGCAAATCAGCTGGGCATGAACACTTACCTGCCTCAAGTGACCACTCAGCAAATATTGTCCTTCCTCTGGGACCAAGAGACGTGGGGATGGAGTGAAACCAGAAGTTCCACCAATTACATAGGCTTCACAGAAAAAAACTTCATAATGGAGAAGTAGGTGTCCCTAATAAGGCAAATAGCATCTTCTGCCCTAGGATATTTGCACCTGCTACTTCTTCTGCCTGAAACAACAACCTTCTACATCTTCATATGACCTGATGTTTCTCAAATTGTAGGCAAAGTCTGATTGCTGTTCCTCGGGAGGCCTTCCCTGGAGCACTGTACTTGACAATGGTCACCTGTTCTCAGCAACATCACATCACCCTGCTCGGTGTCCTTCATGGAAGATCCATCTACAATTATTCTATTAATTATATTAAAAGAACATAAGTTCTCTAATGCAATAACTTTCCTGTTGAGGATCTCAAGGTGATCACCCACGGAAGTGGGTGTCTCAAGTTGGGTTTCCCAGATGCAGAGGCTGGGTAAGATTTTTTGTGCATGTGTCTGTAGAGTCCTTGGAAGAGAAGTAAGAGAAGCAGACATCAACAGGGAAGATGCTCATAAGAAAGATGTGGGTTTGGTTCTACTGTGGTCAACCATTCCAGTCTGTGACTGAAGAGTTTCCCAGAGCTTTCATTGCTAAAGCTAGACAGTCCCAGGAAAATCGGGGCTGTCCATCACTTGCTCTCTGTCTAATCCCATGGGGCCTCTGGAGCACGAATTCATCACACAGTGGGTGCACTTGGGAGCTGGTGAATCTCCATCCAGTGTGAGTTAGCCATGGACACGAGACGTGGCTGCCATGAGCTGAGGATGGTCCTGAAGAAGGTAAAGCTGTGAGCTGTTGGCAGGCAGTGCTGGCAGCCCTCGGGCATGGCCAGCTCCTGGGAAAGGGGGCATGGAGCATTGCAGCATGCAGTAAATCTGTGTTCAGTGAGTGAATGGATATATGAAATATGCAGGCTCATCCCATGCTAATCAAACTAATCTGACCTTTGTGCATGCAGCATTTTGGTATAACTGAGATGATAGAAGTTCCTAGACCTCTTTTATTGTATGTCTTGCTAATATCGTACTTTTTACAACTAAAACACTCTGTGCCTCCAATTCTTCTCTCTCATTTGTGCATACACAAAGTTTATGACTTGCTGACTCAGACTCTTTCAGTCTGTTAATGCTCGCTGGGGGTAAGTTAGGGACTTCAAAAGCATACACTAACTTCCTAATGAATCCAGGATGCCTTGTAGAAATGTTGGTACTATTCCAATGTGACAAATGGCTTCCTAGTGGGGCAATGGAGACAGTCTTTTCACAACTCCAAAACAACCAGTATAAAAGTTGTAAAGAGGCAAGTGATCAATTGTCTCTTCTACTTAATTCCAGATGACTTATCTTGGGTTCTTTCACTTGCTACTTACTTTCAACTTCCATTTAAATAATCAAGTAATTTAAAATACGCAGTATGCATATCTGCATACATTGTACTATTTATATGCATTGCATATCTGTGAGTGTGCATATAAATAATATAAATAATATGTGTGTGTATTTTCTTTCTTTCATTCTTTCTTTCCATCTGCTTGTCTTTCTTTCATTCTTTCTTTCCCTCTACTTGTTTCTTCTGTACTGGGGATTGAACGCAGGATACTTTACCACTGAGCTACATTCCTAGCCCTTTTTTATATTTTATTTTGAGATCGGCTTTTGCTAAGTTGCCAAGGCTGGACTTGAACTCATGATCCTTCATCAGACTCCTGAGACCCTGGAAAGACGGGCATGTGCCACTACACTGGGCTTCTTCCTTTTCTTTAGACACTGTCATTGACAGTTTAGAAGGGTACACGTAGAGCATTGGGATTATAAAAGTAATAAACAAGAAAGATGAAATACCAATACCCACCATCAATACATAAGAAACAGAGGGAGCCAATATGCTTAACACAATAATCCATATTATAAAATCCCACATGCTGGATAGAAGGAGCCCTAAATTTCTTTACAGACCTCTAACATAAAAAGGGAAATTTCATAGTTAACCACATTTCAAAAGATACAGATTAATTAATCCTTTATGGGAAATACTAGCATTCCTGAACTGAAGAAAAGGCAAATGTCTCATGAGACTCTTCATATGCTCTACATGCATGTAATGCAGTGTAGAAATATGTAAGTGCCTATATATGTATATGCATGTTCTTGAAAAAGCTTGCAATATTACTTGGTAAAAGTAAAGGATCTTCTAAGGAAAATGAATGTAGACAAAGACTCAAACAATGCAGCTATGTCTTCAGCTTGACAATAAAACAGTAATAATCCTGAAACACAGATGCTCACACAGATAAAGGTGCTACTTCTTAATACAGAACTGCTACGGGGAGCATAGGGGTTGCGTCTCTTCCGAAAGGTGAGGAGAGCGCGCTCGGAGAGGGTGTGAGCGGATTGGAAGGTGCAGGCTCCTATGTGAGGAAATGC
Organism: Sciurus vulgaris; assembly: GCF_902686455.1. Taxonomy (NCBI): domain Eukaryota; kingdom Metazoa; phylum Chordata; class Mammalia; order Rodentia; family Sciuridae; genus Sciurus; species Sciurus vulgaris. Next base: position 197,105,242 of record NC_136462.1, read on the forward strand.
AGAGTGGGGAGGACGTGTCAGAATCATTGCAAGGCAGACCCCGAGTCCAGCCGAGCAGGGGGATCCTGAAGTGAGTGGGCAGCTCCCGTCCTGTGACCTTCGCTCTGTGCTGTTGTGTCCGTCTGTCACGCCCGTGCTGTGGGTGTTGAGCTGATGTCATAACTTGGTTTACTATTTTGTAAGAGGGAGAGAACCTCACAGGAGCAGGAGTTGCAGAAGAACAGCCTGCCCTGTGTGTGTGTGTGTGTGTGTGTGTGTGTGTGTGTGTGTGTGCACGTGTGCTCGCACACTGGGGATGGAGCCCAGGGCCTTGCAGGTACTAGGTAAGCCCTCTGCCATGAGCCACGACTCCAGCCCCCACACTGTACTTTTTTTTTTTTTTTAAGAGAACTAATTTTAATTTTCTTTTTGTGGAACAAGTGACAAAATGCTTCATGTTTTACAACATCACCTTTAAACAGGCTCTCCTGATTACCTTCCAAAAATACATTTAAATTCCAATTCCAACCACGCCATACTTTAACAGGGTATTTGTGAGTGATTTAGGGCACTAAACCAACCACTTTTCCACAGACGTTAGGCAGTTTGAACAAATAAAGATTTTCTCTGTTTTAACAAATAAAACTCAAGGTAAGCGTCCTTGTTTTTGCTTCCTGGTGTGTCGGGCAGTTTGCCATTTACTAACCCACATAATCGATTTCCTGCCCGGTGACCAGCTCACCACTGTCTGGCAATTAGCGAACAGGCGATGCTTTTCATAATGGAAAGTCCTGTGTCTGCTGGTTTTTGGAAATGTATTGATGTGATTTGGCAGCTCGAGTCTAAATATGATTGGTGAACTCGGCCAGGAATCCATGAATATTTTTCTTAGCGTGCACTATATATGGTGGGGTTTCTGAGTATTTCATTCCATTTTCTTTTATTATAATATTGTTAAGATGAAAAACAGGAAATAAAAGAATTTCCAAGGTTCATCATGAGATCTTGCATAAAAGTTTAAAATCCAGTAGGTTTTGGCAAGTTTTCCCCGTAACAATAAAGATTGATCCTCAGGAAAAATCAAAGTTACTACATTATGTGGGCTGTTCCCTTAACGGCACTTGAAGAAAAACGAAAAGGGGCAGGTAGTCTAAATGTAAATGGCATATTCAATTTGAAAATAAATGGCTAAGGGACTGAAGAACTATTGAAAAAAATGCCTGCCTTTGGGCTTGGACATTCAATCCAATATTCTGAAGCAATGCTGGATTTACCAGTGGCACTTGCTACTTTATGAGTAAATGGGAGCTTTACGGTGTTATTTTTATGTCTTTCTCTTCCAATGGAGATAAGACACAGAATTCACAAACATAAAAATAAATGGATGTTAGGAAAATTAAAAGGGACACATGATCATCCATCAGTAAGCAATAACTTAAAATGCCCCCATTTTCCCCTCAGAATCAAGTTAGTTCATGGCTCCATGCTGTGTATGTTAAATTTGTAAATCTGTGTAGGTTTAAGTTCCAGCGAGATTCTGGTTTTCTTTTTTCTCTCCCTTGAACTGATCTCTTCTGAGAATTCATTTCTAAGACTACAGAGAAACAGGAGTCAGCAACAGTCCCTTGCTGACTCTATCAGCGTGGATAGTGAAATAGCTCAGCGGGTGGGCAGTCCTCCCCGGCTGGGCCACTGGGAGTTTGAGTTTGGAGATGAGTGAAACCATGCTTTTTCTCTCTGTCTCTCTTTCTTTCTCTCTCTCTCTCTCTCTCTGTCTCTGTCTATCTCTCTCTCTCTGTATATATATATAATACATATACTATACGTACATTCACATATATAGACAGATTTTATATATATATATAAATTTATATAAATAATATATGCTGATTAGGAAAATGAGTGGGAGGTCTGACTTTTACCTCTATATCAAAGTGTGGGTGGGGCCTGTTTTATCCTTTCAGCTCAGATTATTACTCTCTTGTGGAGATCATTAATCCTTTCTTCTCTCTGAAATTAGCTTAATGAGCTCCAATGTGGACAGACTCAAATACACCATCTTCCCAGGCAGCAGACAGAGCTCTTTGTTTAAATGAATGCTTGTCCCCTCCTTATTCACTAACTAAAGCATGGTTTTGTCCAGGTGCTGCCCGGCTCCCTTGCAGCTAGAGCTGGCTGTGTGCCAGGGCACTTGCAACTAAGATGGAAACAGGATTCTGCTGCTAGTTCTTGGAAAACTTTTTTTTCCAAAAAAGAGAATTACTAACACTGATGAAGCTCCTTCCTCCTCATTCTTGACATGAAGGCTGATCTAATGAGGGCAAAAGACAATAAACTCAACACAGCAGCAACAACAGCAACAGAAAATAGAAAAAGCCTGCAGCTCTGTGGTATCACTTAGCAGTGGGATCAATACCATCAGGACTTACGATTAAACTTCCTGTTATGAGAGAGGATGAGAAGCCCCTATTCATTTCACCTTCTGGGTGTTGATTATTCTGCTTCTGCAGGTAACTTAGCTAACCCCATTCCTACAAGCACGTTAGTAGATGAACATTGTTGGAGAAGATCAACCTCCGTGATTGGTCTCTATTTTGATTCAGACTTAATACAATACACACTTGCAAAGTTTTCAATCATATTTTGCTTTCCTGGTCAGGATAATATTTGTTGTTGTTGCTTTTCTCTTTAGTCAATAACTCCTTTCTGCCTTCTAAAAAATTCATTTAAACTTGCTTCAGGAAATGGAGGCCCTCGGGAAGATTCTCTGGGACCCTGCAACACATGCACCTTCTTACTGCATCCCTGAGCATCCTCCTCACCTTGTTTCTCTCAAAGGTGGTTCTTTCTCTTCTGCTGTGCACTTAGTGCCTCTACCCTTCACCAGAACTTTGTTTCCCCCTTTATTCCCATGTCTTCAGTTTAGCGTTCCTTCCTAGATCACTACCTCAGAACCTGAAGCTATTCTCACACATTTCATCTTTATCAACCCTTGCCTCGCCCCTTCTCCCTCCTTCTGACCCACTTCTCTGCTTCCCTTTCCAATTAAACAATGAGAATGTGATTTCTACATATTGTAATCATCTTTTAAATTGCCCCTTCAGCTCATTACCATCCTGCATGTCTTCTCCCAGCCCACTAACACACTCTCCTCTACCCATCAATCTCCGTGTAGACCAACAGGCTGGGCAGTATTTTTAAAATCTACCTGCATCCACTTGTACAGTTTATCTATCTCCCTGAACTGTCTTCCTGATCATTATTTTTTAAAACACTATCTTATTGGTTTTCCTCCTTTCCTTCTCAGCTCCTTCTTTCTGGCTTACCTCCTTACAAAAGATCTTTAAAATGTCACAATTTCTCAAGGCTATGTCTTAGACTCTCTCATTTATCTACATTTCTCTGCAAATGGTATTATTCAAATAGTAACAACACATATCTGTTGGTGAACTTTCTTTTGAGTTCTGGATTCATGCATTAAAATATCCATTTGGTATCAACTGGGTGTCTAACAGACATCTCATATATGACAAGTTTAAGTACACCAATCATCTCCCAGATGCCAGTACTCTTCAGTTCCAGTCTTCTCTATCTCAGGAAATGCTGATCCTCATCATCCAGTTATTAAGGCCAGAAATGTGGACGTCCTACTCAACACTCCCTTGTTTAATTTCTTAGGTCCAGTCTCTTGGTAGGTCTTCCTTCAGAACCCACCTTATATACCACTTTCATCTTGTTCAACCATGAAACATTCATAATAGCATTTACAACAAAAGCACCCACCTTCAGAACTAAAGTTAAAAAGAATTTCAATACTGAGTGGGGGTAAGGCTGTGGAGCAATGAGACTTCACACAAAAAACCTCTTTGAAAAGAAGAGGCACTGCCGGCTAAAGCTGAAGAGATGAGCAGCTCTCTTCCCCTCAGCACAGCTCAGGATGCATGCACGCATGCCCCAGGGGATGAGGAAGGGTGCTCACATCAGCTAGAGGCCTGAGTGGGGGTAAACCAACAGTGGAGTGGAGACAGACACCACATTGAGGAATAGATACACAATGGAATACTATACGGCAGTGAAAATGAACAAATTAGAGGAACATGAACTATCACAGACGAATCAAGTTCTATAAATTTCTAGATGACATTGAACATGTATTGGTGATATTTAGCAAGAGAAATCAGGCACAATTGATACTATGAATAATTTTATGTAGGTAAAATTTAAAGACCTAAAAGACTAAGCAATAATATTGAGCACTTTATGCTTAGGTGAAAAAAGTATAAAGGAGAAAAAAGTAATTATTATAAAAGTCAAAATACAAGCTACCCACTTGGAGCATTATGGAGCAGAAAAGGGATTTCTCATGTGTGGCAAGGGTCTACTCCTCACCTGGCATTTTATGTATAAGTGTTTACTTATAATAATTAATCAATCTTTATTTTATTCTGTATGTGCCTTTATATATAAAGGCATTGATAGTCCTGTGTGTGTGTGTGTGTGTGTGTGTGTGTGTGCGCGTGTGTGTGTGTGTGTGTGTGTGCATGTGTATTCTGGTGCTAGGGATCTAATCCAGGGCTTCGTGCACACGAGGCAAACACTGTGCCATTCAGCAATGTCCCCAGCCACTTTATATACAAATACACAAGTGCATTCTATTTCACAATAAGACATACAAGCATGGAGTGTAGAAATAGCAGATGGACCCTTTGGGGGGTGAAAGGCACACACCCCGGAGGATGCCAGGCCTGGCCGTCACCTGGGCCATTTGCGGCCTGGCAACTGCACTGCCCTCACCTGCTTCCTGCCCCTTTCTGCAGCACACCTCACCGGCCGCTCTGTGCAGCCTCTTGTCTGCTGGCCCCCTTCGGGGAAGCCCTCCCTTGGATCTGTGCTGGGTGAGCTGCCCCTCATGCTGAGCTAGGATACAGTGTCTGCCTTCCAGGAAGAGGTCCTCTCTCCAGGTGTCACCTCCTCTCCTCTTCTTCTCTCCACTGAGCTTGTGCTTCTTCAGGGACTTCTTGTTAATCGGCTGACTGTATTCCCAACTCCCCCAGCTGTCTAGGGAGGCAGAGATCCTGTTTGTTTTTGTGATGCGAGTGCTTGGCACTCACTAATTCTTGGTTAAATATTGCAGTAAGAAAATCAATCGATTGGACTTAGAGGACGGCATCCAGTTAGGTGACATACATAATAATAACTGTGACAGAGGAGGAGGAGAGGAAGAAAGAAAAGGAAAAATAACAGTGAAAGACGGAAAGGTAAAGCAATCCACGTCTGTGCCCCTTTCACGTACAAGCAGGTGGGGTGGGAGCTGACTCTGGTACCCAGCAGTGGCGACAGAGAGAGAGGCTGCCAACTGGCTCAGCCTCGTGTCTCCTCCAGATGACGATGTGTTTATCATCGTCTCCCAGGTGAGTTCAGTCGTTCTTTCCAGATCATCCTCATGTGGAAGCATGAACCACGGTGGCCTGTCACCACCAGCCATCAGCAGTGGTTCTTACTTGCCTTAAGCAGGTCCTCATCCTTGTGGCCACTCCAGGGGGCCTGACGCTGCCTTGGAGGTGAGCTCAGCGCCAGCAGCTGCAGTTCCCTGGGAGCCAGTCACTGCCCCGGCCTCTTGGTCCCCAAATGCTTGGTCCTCCGGCAGACCGCCCCATCCGGAGGGCCATCAATCCACACAGAACATCTGGATGCAGATGAAATGACCCGGCGTGTTAATCACTCAGCTTAAAAGCTCCGTGTCTCCTCATTTATTTTCAAACAAAAGAGCAGCAGCACATTAGGAATGGGATTGGAATGCTAATTAATTCCAATTCAGTAAATTTTCAAACAAATTCTTCATATCTATAAACCAGAAATATTTTTAAAACATTTTCATAATATTAAGCTGGAGTTCTTTTTCTATTACTCATAAAGAAAGAAAGACACATTGATGCTGCCAGCCTACACATATGTTCCAAAGAAGTCTGAGTAGCAATGTATTAATAACACTAAGTCAGGCAGTCAAATATGGGGCTCAGAGAACACCAGCCATGTCTCCATGTTAATCAGTCATCTGAATCGACATCTTGTATCAAGTCTGTAAGTTTAAATGAAGGGGCTGTCTCAAAGAGCTCACCCTGATTTTTGCATCTTAATTAGCCATCAGAATTGATACCTGGTATCAAGTCTATAAATTTAAATGGATGGGATATCAATTTCATTACAAAATAAGATTATAAAATTTGAACTGTCAAATCTTATAAGACTTATTCAGACCAAGTACCAAATTCATTAAGAAAATGTATTTTCTTGAGAGAGGTTTAATTTGAAATATCAGAGTATTGTTGTAAATTAATCCATTATAAAAATACATGGAAAAATCACTAAGGTTGTTTTTTTTTAATTTTATTTTTTTTTATTGTAAACAAATGGGATACATGTTGTTGGTCTGTTTTTACATGGGTTAAAGGCATACCATTTGTATAATCATAAATTTACATATGATAATGTTGTTTGATTCATTCTATTATTTTTTCCCTTCCCCCCACCCCTCCCACCCCTCTTTTCCCTCTATACAGTCCTTCCTTCCTCCATTCTTGCCCCCCTCCCTAACCCTAACCCTAACCCTAACACTAACCCCTTCCACCCCCCCTTATGTGTCATCATCCACTTATCAGCGAGATCATTCTTCCTTTAGTTTTTTGAGACTGGCTTATCTCACTTAGCATGATATTCTCCAATTTCATCCATTTGCCTGCAAATGCCATAATTTTATCATTCTTTATGGCAGAGTAATATTCCATTGTATAGATTTTAACTCCTTTGGGTATAGGCCAAGGAGTGGGATAGCTGGGTCAAATGGTGGTTCCATTTCAAGTTTTCTAAGGAATCTCCACACTGCTTTCCAGCATGGCTGCACTAATTTGCAGCCCCACCAGCAATGTATGAGTGTACCTTTCTTCCCACATCCTCGCCAACACCTGTTGTTGCTTGTATTTTTGATAATCACCATTCTAATTGGGGTGAGATGGAATCTTAGGGTGGTTTTGATTTGCATTTCTCTTATTACTAGAGATGTTGAACATTTTTCCATATGTTTGTTGATGGCTTGTACATCTTCTTCTGTGAAGTGTCTGTTCATTTTCTTAGCCCATTTGTCGATTGGATTATTTGTATTCTTGGTGTAGAGTTTTTTGAGTTCTTTATAGATTCTGGAGATTAGTGCTCTATCTGAAGTATGATTGGCAAAGATATTCTCCCACTCTGTAGGCTCTTTCTTCGCATTGCTGATAGTTTCCTTTGCTGAGAGAAACCTTTTTAGTTTGAATCTATCCCAGTTATTGATTCTTGCTTTTATTTCTTGTGCTATGGGAGTCCTGTTGAGGAAGTCTGGTCCTAAGCCGACATGTTGAAGATCTGGACCTACTTTTTCTTCTATAATCTGCAGGGTCTCTAGTCTGATTCCAAGGTCTTTAATCCATTTTGAGTTGAGTTTTGTGCAGGGAGAGAGATAGGGGTTTAGTTTCATTCTGTTGCATATGGATTTCCAATTTTCCCAACACCATTTGTTGAAGGGGCTATCTTTTCTCCATTGCATATTTTTGGCACCTTTGTCTAGTATGAGAAAATTGTATTTATTTGGGTTTGTGTCCGTGTCCTCTATTCTGTACCATTGATCTACCTGTCTATTTTGGTACCAATACCATGCCGTTTTTGTTACTATTGCTTTGTAATAGAGTTGAAGATCTGGTATTGCGACACCCCCTGCTTCGCTCTTTCTACTGAGGATTGTATTAGCTATTCTGGGTTTCTTATTCTTCCAGATGAATTTCATGATTTCTTGCTCTATTTCTGTAAGGTACGTCATTGTGATTTTAATTGGAATTGAATTGAATTTGTATAGCACTTTAGGTAGTATGGCCATTTTGACAATATTAATTCTGCCTATCCAAGAACATGGGAGATCTTTCCATCTTCTAAGGTTTTCTTTCATTTCTTTCTTTAGTGTTCTGTAGTTCTCATTGTAGAGGTCTTTCACCTCTTTTGTGAGATTGATTCCCAAGTATTTTATTTTTTTTGATGCTATTGTGAATGGGGTAGATTTCCTAATTTCTCTTTCTGAAGATTCATCACTTATGTATAAAAATGCATTGGATTTATGAGCATTGATCTTGTAACCTGCTACTTTACTGAATTCACTTATGAGTTCTAAGAGTTTTCTGGTGAAATTTCCAGGTTCCTCTAAATATATAATCATGTCATCAGCGAACAGGGATAGTTTGAGTTCCTCTTTTCCAATTCGTATCCCTTTAATTTCTTTGGTTTGTCTAATTGCTCTGGCTAGAGTCACAAGAACGATATTGAATAGAAGTGGTGAAAGAGGGCATCCCTGTCTTGTTCCAGTTTTTAGGGGGAATGCTTTCAGTTTTTCACCATTTAGAATGATATTGGCCATGGGCTTAGCATAGATGGCCTTTACAATGTTAAGGAATGTTCCCACTATCCCTATTTTTTCTAGTGCTTTGAGCATGAAGGGGTGCTGTATTTTATCAAATGCTTTTTCTGCATCTATTGAAATAATCATGTGATTCTTGACTTTAAGTCTATTGATATGGTGAATGACATTTATTGATTTCCTGATGTTGAACCAACCTTGCATCCCTGGGATGAAACCCACTTGATCATGATGCACTATCTTTTTAATATGTTTTTGTATGTGATTTGCTAAAATTTTGTTGAGAATTTTTGTGTCAATGTTCATTAAGGATATTGGTCTGAAATTTTCTTTCCTCAATGTGTCTCTGTCCAGTTTGGGTATCAGGGTAATATTGGCTTCATAGAATGAGTTTGGGAGGGTTCCCTCCTCTTCTATTTCATGGAATACTTTGAGAAGTATTGGAATGAGTTCTTCTTTAAAGGTTTTGTAGAACTCGGCTGAGAACCCATCTGGTCCCGGACTTTTCTTTGTTGGTATGCTTTTGATGACTTCTTCTATTTCAGTACTTGAAATTGGTCTATTTAAATTGTGTATGTCCTCCTCGTTCAGTTTAGGCAATTCATATGTCTCTAGAAACCTGTTGATGTCTTCGAAATTTTCTATTTTGTTGGAGTATAGATTTTCAAAATAGCTTCTAATTATGTTTTGTATTTCCATCCTGTCTGTTGTGATATTTCCTTGTTCATTCCGAATTTTAGTGATTTGGGTTTTCTCTCGTCTTCTCTTTGTTAGAGTGGCTAAGGGTTTATCAATTTTGTTTATTTTTTCAAAGAACAAACTATTTATTTTGTCAATTTTTTTGTATTGTTTCTTTTGTTTCAATTTTGTTGATTTCAGCTCTGAGTTTAACTATTTCCTGTCTTCTACTACTTTTGGTGTTGGTCTGTTCTTCTTTTTCTAGGGCTTTGAGCTGTAGTGTTAGGTCGTTTATTTGTTGATTTTTACTTCTTTTATTGAATGCGCTCCATGAAATAAATTTTCCTCTACTAAAGTTGTTTTTGTAATTAAATCAACTTGTAATTAACTATCATTAAAACAGTGTGCAGAGGACTAAAAATGACTAAATAAAGCCAACATGTAAGACTTGGAGTAGGTTTGAGATCACTTTTGCTCTTTTGACTTTGCTGCTGTAGATATTTGGGCAGTATCTCCTGGGCTTCAGGTACATTTGTAAAAAAAAAAAAAAAAAAAAAAAAAAGTCCTCAGAACAAAATTACTAACAACTGTGTCTGTCTTTTCTCAGGATGCATCTGATCATCTGATTGTCTGATTCTTATCAAGGACCTGGGCAGTGGTACACATGTTTTTCTTCATAGCATTATGATGTTGTCTTATATTGTTGATAGGTGAGTGGAAAACTACAAAAAAATCATCAATCTATAACCAAACCTTTTTCGTATAGTCTATCTGTCTCTGTATATGTATAGAATTTCACTGATAAAAATATGTACAATTTTACATATTTAAACACTAGATTATGCCATACTTTAAAATATTAATTTTATCCAAGTATAATTTACACAAAGCTCACTCATTTTTTAATACTTAACCATTCTTGCTTCCTCAAAATAGTCCTATCTGGTTGTGGTTTATTACCTTCTAATATATACTACTAAATATAATTTTATAAGCTTTTATTGGGATTTTTGAACCTATATTTATGGTTGAATTGGTTTTGTACTTATATTTGTTAGGTTTCATAGGGGGTTATATTTAATTTAAGTATGGCCGAACAGATCATTTGAACTTCTGAGGTAGCACATAATAGGACTGCTGTTAAATTGAAACAGAAACTAAACTCACATGGGTCTAGAGTAATTGTGTATGTGGGTATGTATACATATATCATATACATATATCATATATATATATATATATATATATATATATATATATAAATTCACTGACCAGTAATTGAGGGAAGACATTTTGTAAGTTTCCAGAATTGAGTTTTACAATATCTGGGCAAATTTTGGAGAAGAATGAGTGGAACCACTACGCTCAAATTCATTAGTACAGAGTTGTATTGCTCTTATAACTTGTATAAACTCCAAAATATCTAATTGTACTTCCAATTTAAACTTCTCCAATTTGTCCACTCCTTTTTCTGACTAGATAACGTTTTTAGTGGTTGTTTAGAGATCAGCTCTTAATTTATATGTCCTGTGTTTCTTCGTATAATCCACTATTGTTTTGATTCCCTTTTTTGATTTCTTTAGATTAGACAGGGGTCTATCAGTGAACCCTTTGGGTGGAATTTGCAGAGATCATGATTCTTCCAGATCACATGATCAGCTTGTGCCTATAAGCGAAACAATATTTATTTACATAAATCACAGCACATTTATCAAATTCAACAATTTTAATATTATTTGAATTCCATTAAAACCTACACTACCTATTGGAACATGTAAGATAATGTTCCCATAGTGTACTTTATTAGCGATGTTTTTCTCCAGTTTTGAGAGCCAGTCCAGGGTCATGCGTTTCCGTTAGCTGCTGCGGCTCTTTAGTTTCCTTTAACTGAAAAACAGTTTCTCAAACTTTGTTTCTCTTGACATGGGCAGTGTGGGGCTGGGGTGGCATGGCCTGATTGCTTTCAGAACTCTGTTAGCCTTGGTTTTCTGCTCCTTCCCGGTGGCTCCATTGAGGCAGCAGCTTTTCAGAGGAGCTGCGTATGTGGTGTGCCCTCCACACACAGCACAGGGGCACGCGACGTCAACTCCAGCTACTGTCGATAAGGCCACCTGTGCTCACCTGTCCTAGGTAGTCTGTCAGCTTTCTCCCCTGTGACTTGACTCCTTTTCCCATTTGTAATTACTCAGGAGTCCATGGGAAGATGCTGTCCCCAGCACAGGGTCTACCCTCTATTGCCAGTTTTTGCCTGAGTCAGTTATTGGTATGGTCCTTGCAATACACTGAATTTCTAGCTTTTTCATTACTTGCACATTTATTAGTAGGGTGAGTATTCTGTTGGGAAATAAATTAACAAATTAAAAAATTTCCTGAAAGTACATATATTTGGATCTGTACCAGTATAGATACATGAGTTCATTTTTATTCAATATGGTAATTAAATTCCCGTCAATATTATTTGAAAGGCTCACAATTTTCCAGATTTGACACCATGCTAATTCTTAAGTCCTTCTGGTATGTTCTCATCAATTTTTGAAAACTTCCTTATGTCTTGGCACAGATATGTCTTCAAAAAAATCTCCTGACATTTCCTTTATTCTAGCTACAGAATCAAACTTTTTATGCACACTGATGTCTACTGGACAAAATATGGTCACTAGTCACCCTTTATGCACATGGGAATTGTCAGCTCATGCTAATGCTTCCATTTCCAACCCAGAACCAGAAGGTCTCCCAGGATCCAGGAAGGGAGTAGGCAGCAGGGATCTGCCCTTGTGTTTGGGAAGAAGTCCACCCACCCGTAAGTGCTCTGTTTACATCTCATGGGGCAGAACTGTGACTGGCAGACACCTCAAGGAAAGATCAGGAAAGGATTCTCTTTCTGTGAATGAATCCTAGGTCTGCCCAAAGAAAACCAGGATTGTTAGTGAAATAGAAAGAGGATAAAAATGAACATTGGGTTGACAGCTCTCAGTGGTAGCCACCACGTGGCCTCTCAGCCATGAGGAAAATGTGCAGGTCAATGTGGACTTAGCTCTGGAATAAACGCAGTGCTTAGTTCCTCCTGTGCCAGGGAAACAGGTCCTTCTTTGCTTGCAACGAAGAGTATTCTACATACACATTATTTTACTTTCTAACCAGTGAAGCCCTTGAAGTCAGAACAGAGTACCACAGAGCTGTAAGGAGCTGAAAGGCAGTGACTCATTCTCCGCATGCTCCTGTGTCTGTGCCAAGGGTCAGGCCTAAGTGAACGTGCACTGCACAGTCAAGAAGCAGCCTGGGCGGTGTCCACGTGACCACTGACCCCTGGCTCGTCCTGATCCCTGTTCTCCTGCACACCTAGTTCTCTTTTCCACGTCCAGTACTATCCGGTGGCATTGTTTTGACTCTCGCCTGCCTTCTCAAGCTGCACCTTATCACCCTTGGAATAAGACAGTGGTGCTGAAAAGAATCACTATCTTACTTGTAAAGATATTTATATTTAGAAAGAATGGAAGATCTACAAGCAATCAACAGATACATGAAAAAATATTCACCATCTTTAGTAATAAGAGAAATGCAAATCAAAACTACCCTAAGATTCCATCTCACCCCAATTAGAATGGCAATTATCAAGAACACAAGCAACAATAGGTGTTGGAGAGGATGTGGGGAAAAAGGTACACTCATACATTGCTGGTGGGACTGCAAATTAGTGCAGCCACTCTGGAAAGCAGTATGGAGATTCCTCAGAAAGCTTGGAATGGAACCACCATTTGACCCAGCTATCCCACTCCTTGGCCTATACCCAAAGGAGTTAAAATCAGCATACTACAGAGATACAGCCACATCGATGTTTATAGCTGCTCAATTCACCATAGCCAGACTATGGAACCAACCTAGATGCCCTTCAATTGATGAGTGGATAAAGAAACTGTGGCATATATAAACAATGGAATATTACTCCACCATGAAGAATGATAAAATTATGGCATTTGCAGGCAAATGGATGAAATTGGAGAATATCATGCTAAGTGAGATAAGCCAATCTCAAAAAACTAAAGGACAAATGATCTCGCTGATAAGCGGATGAGGACATATAATGCGGGGAAGGAGGGGTTAGCGTTAGGGTTAGGGTTAGGTTTAGGGTTAGGGATAAGAAGGGTGGTAAGAATGGAGGAAGAAAGGACTGTATAGAGGGAAAAGGGGTGGGAGGGGTGGGGGGGAAGGGAAAAAAATAACAGAATGAATCAAACAACATTTCCCTATGTAAATTTATGATTTTTAATTAAAAAAAAATAAAAGGCTAAAAAAAAAATTAAAAAATAAAAAAAAAAAAAGAATGGAATCACTCCCAAAAGATCACGTGGATATTCTCAGTCTAAACTCCCAAAGAGAAAACTGCATGCAAAGCAGGACACTATGCTCCCTCTGAACAGAAGAGGTATTTCCTCCTTTCCTCATGGACTGGTTTCTGAGGGTCCAGCATGGTGCTTCATGGTTTGGAGACTCAGATTAAAAGTCAGCAGGTTAATGAAGACACAGCCACTCTTCAGCCATCGTGTGTTGATTTGCATGATCCCGCGTGTAACTCCTTTTCTGTCTTAGAGGAAAAACTATCACGGCAGTTTTCTGAGTCTTGATGGAGAAGGAGGGAGAGGATCCATCACATCATCAGAAGCAGACGAGTCGTTGGGTTCAGTTTCCAAGTCACGTTGACCTACTGTTCATAAACACACTTGAACTGTAAAGAAGGGAATGGTGTCGAACAACTTGAAATCAGGGGGAAAGTATTGCTGTGCTTTCTTTCCAGGACAAAAAAAATTCCTTTTTGAAATGAGTTTGTTCAAAGATAATTTTGCAGACATAAAATATCACCATTCCTTGTCCGGGCTCCATTGTGCACTCAGCTGCAGGGGAGTCTGGACACTGCCCCAAGGACTAGCAGCTCTTGTCAGGGCTTTGGACTTGGCTGTAAATTGGTGGTCTTATGATCATGGCCATCTTAAAATTAACACCACAGATTCAAACACTAAAACTCTAGTTTGCCTGGACATTTGCCACATCTAACTGTCCTACAGATGACTTCATTAAGGACAAAACAACAGCTCTACTCTATCATTATCACATTTAAATCATACATTAGTCTCATCTGAGAGCTTCAGTTGGGGTATACTTGCCCAGAGACTCACTAAACAATATTCCTAAATGCTTAAATTCTGTGTAATTTTCATGGTCATACATAGCAATGACCTTGTTCTAGGAGAGTGTTTTCCAAAGTCTGTTCCAAGAAGCAGATACACTAGTCACTCTATGGAAAGTGAGAGATCTTGGGACAAATACATTTGAGAAATGCTGCAGACTGCATCCCTCGTTTGGGTATTTTGTGTTGAATATAAAGTTTTGCAAACTTCTGGTGAAACTTTTTAATTTTGTGCGAATTGAGTGTAGGAATGCAGAGCTTTGTGATCATAAACTACTTATTTGCATCCTTTGAAGGGAGGATTTTTCAGAACAACCTTTGGAAAGCACATTTCTAGAATTTAGGTAAAACACTGAAATCAGTCTCAACATAATATGTTAAAAGATTAGTCTTCCTACCTTGGCTCAGATGCAGACTAATTACATGTCTATAGCTAAATAGCCATCTAAAGCATTTAGACCTTTTTTGGGGGGTATCAGGGATTGAACTCAGGGTCACTGGGCCAATGAGCCACATTCCCAGCCCTATTTTGTACTGTTTCCTACCTTTTCAAGTGACAACAATAAGCCCTAAATAGCCAGAGAGTTCCCCAAAGTAATGGAGATTATGAGGGTGGGGAGTAAGGGATGAAGATGTCAATCTCCAGCTTAGCCAAATGAAATTTCTCTTGCTATGATTTTTACACCAATAAATCACAAAGGACTGAGGAAACTATGCAGGTTGATGTGCTGAGGTGGACGGCTTGTTATGGAGACTGGGTTCCAGAACCCGGTTCCAGAAGCCTTGTCTGGGTACCCAGTGGAGACGAGTCTCCTGCATGCTAGCATGTCACCACGCCTCCTGACTCCCCATCCTATACCCTCCTGACATTCTTTAAATTTCTTCACCCATCATCTCCCCACAAAAACTTAACTGCAGTGGCTTCCTTGCTTCTGAGGACATTTTCCCAAACACGGCTCCAGTTTTCAACCTGCCTCTCTCTTCTGCATCCATCTATTGCTAAAACATACAGATGTTCCTTACGGCTCCCTGTGTTCAACCAGGTTCCTCAGCCCCACTTTTATTTCCTGACACTCATTAGTGCTTGCCGCACGACTAATCAACCTAATTTCTCATTCCTTTTCCTGAACAGACTAATTCAAGCTACTCTCTTTGTCTCCTGCATATATACTGCTCATTTCTGACCCCTCGGTGTTAATGTTTGTTATTCTTTCTACCTCCACTGTCCTGGTTTCTACTTGTGTCTCTTGACCCATTTGGAGTTTTCTCCTTGATCAGAGCAACCATTGTATACCAGAGTCCTGACCGGTCCTCATCTTCTTTCTTCCCACCAAGGAATTCGATTTTCTTCTGAGGGCTCCTCCATTTTTCACCCTTTGCTGTTGACTGGGGCTTGGGGGTGTGATCAGTGCTCATGATACAAGAGCTGATGGGGGGCTTACCTGGCCAATCACAGCCACGGTGTCACCGCAATTGCTTTGAGTGAACTTGGAATCCTTCAACCCAACAGGAATGTCCTCCAAAACTGCTGTAATCCTGGGGAGAGACAGGTTTCCTATCCATCTTTACTCCCTGCCTTCAAATGGCATTTGCTGAACTCATAGAACATCAGCCTCCAGCTGCTAATGAGGAACTCCACGCCACAGTGAGAGAATCTCCAGTGAAGGAAGCCATCACAGAGAAATGGCAGTCAAGAGGTAGAAAATAGCAGCCAGACTCCTGTATCCTGCTGGGCCTGAAGGTACCATGGAATATCCAGGCACTGGAGGTGAAGTTCAATCAGGATTTTTGCAATTTGCATTTGAATGGAAACTGAGGGACCCTGAGGCCTGCTTTGTCACAGACCGTTTAAGAGTTGCTTTCACATCAGGAACTCACCCAGATGCTGCATTTGGTAGGCTGAACACAGTCCTATGAAGCAGACATTATCACACATGTTTAGATATTGAATACTTCAGACACTACAGGTCTGGTTTTGTCTCTATGCCAAGTGTTTCTATTTTTGTCGTTGATAGAGTCTTAGGTCCTGATTCTAACATCCGTCTTCTAGTTTCCTGTACTTACATTTGTCAGTAATATGAACCAACACAGATGTCAGAAGGATCAGCACGCAGTGCGTTACACACAGCACCCTGCCTGGACATGTTTTTGCACGATCGAATGCGTTTTGCTGTCCAAATATACACACGAGAACCTGACAAAGTTGTTATTCTTGATACATCCCAAGCCTGAGACCAACCAGGACAGAGGACATCAGGCAGAAATAGAAAGTCTACCGTGCAAACATTTTGGTCACTTACAGCCCAGTGGAGGGAGCTGGTTTGACACTGGAGACACAGCTCGTCCAGCAGGATATAGGGCATAAAATTACATTTCTCCTCCTTTATCCCTTATAAAAGCCAAGGAAGCTGGTTTTATTTCCAATTTGGTAACAAAAAGAATAAGGTGCTAATCTTTCAAATGAAGATGGAAATATTTTTTCTACTGACTGACTTTTCAGCACTATTTCTAAGTGAACTATCCCAAGGGAAGCAGCCCAGGATATAATTTTACTGTCACATAAAATGTTGCATTGTATTTTACTCAAATACGTTTTATGCTTTGACAATCTCTCTCTCTCTCCCTCTCTCTCCCCTCTCAGCCATTTAGATGGAAAGGGTTTCTTGGAGTAAAACTTTAAAGAAATCATGTTGCTTGAAGCCCCGTGCTTGGTCTGCCTGGAGAGCAGATGCAGATGTGATTTAGCGGATACCCAGAGTGAAGGGCATTTGGCAATCTCATCGCCTCTAGGCAAAGAAAGCTGCCGCGTGTTGTGAAGGAAGGAAGAGGAGAGAGAGAGAGAGAGGAAAAAAATGAGAGCAGGAGCAAGAAAAATAATAAGGAGAAGACTTTCCATCATGAGCTAGGTCCTGTCTCACATGACACAGGGTGGAGGGCAGGAGGCAGAAAAATCACTGTCTTCTTTGAAGTCGTATTTTACAATACAGGGAAATGATTGGTTTGGGTTGTTTTGAGTAAAACGAGGAGGAGGATGAACTCTGGTGCAAGATGTATTACGAAAGATTTCCCTGATTTTTGAAGCTTTCAGGTAATTTTTTTTCCATACAGGATGAGAACTTGATATGAGATAAAAGACCCAAATTGCTTTCCTTTCAGACCAACTTTAATTCATGTCAACTTTTACTGCATGTGAATTATCAGGAATGACGAAATTTGCATTTTCTCTCATCATTCCCACATCTAAGTGTATAATAATTATTATATTATGTGGTCCTACAAATCTGGGTTCCTAGAAGTGATTACTGGATTACTGTCATCTTAAAAATGTAATTCTAAGTAAGATGCCTTATTTTTAGAGAAGGAAAATCACTTCTCTATGAAGCTATAATATGGGTAGAGGTATGGATGGGGAAATAATATTAAATGCATTATGGATAGGCTGGGCTGTAATAAGCCCAGGGAGACTTCTTATTCTGAAAAACAGTGGGTGTCCATCATGGATCAAAGGCTGGGAAATGGCAAATCCATTAATAGGGAGTCACAGGAATTGAAGGGTGATGCAGGCAAATACAAGGGTGCCACTCAAAGCCCCCGTCCTGCTGTCCCACATCTCCATCAGGAAAAAGTCCAGCTGAGCTTTCCTCCTTCAGCAGGCCTGGCTTCTGGGCTTACCTCAAGGAACTTTGCAGGCTCACAAGTGTGGTGTCCACAGCGTGTCCCCAATTTCACCTCTGTGACGTCTCAGTGAACAGGGTCTGGGGAGAAGGTGTTACCCTGTTTTGAGTCAGACACTGGGTATGGCTCCTGTTGTCCACGATTGCTACTCTGACTACACCAAGGCCAGGCGACACGCTTCTCCCTTCTTGTCCCCAGAGGAGTTTGGAGACCTTGTTTTCTAACATTGTAAAACATTGATTGTCACATGAGACCTAGCAACCTTATCCCTCCTGGGACTTCGCTGGCTACTGCTCCATTCCTCAGCTCCTTCCATTCCATTCTCAGCCCAGCCTCCTCATTTCTCTGCCCATGTCTCCAGGGACACTTTTTTAAAAGGTCTCTGTCCCACAGACCTTTGGAGAATCCAGCTGAATCTAAATGCACCCCTTGTGAAAGTAGGGGTCTCTGCATGATGTCATGAGAAAGTGGGCCAAAGAAGGCGGGGAGTGAGAATTTTGCTTCCTACCCAGCTCAGCCTAAGAGCTGGGTGTCAGGGGCAGAAGGGACACCCAGGGAGCATCCAGGGTGATTGAGAAGCCACACATAGAAAAGCTTCATCTGTTCCAGCTCCCTGTAGCTCAGCTGTATATCCTCCTATGCATCAGGGGTCACATTTGAAAACTGCCAGAGACTGTGTGTGTGTGTGTGTGTGTGTGTGTGTGTGTGTAACCCTGAGTTCAGGCATTCTCTTTCACTGTTTGATAACTGCTGTCTTCTAAGACCTTATTAAGGTCCAATGTTGAATGAATGCATTCGGGGATGCTAGAGAATGAGGAGTGGTTCAAAACTCAAGCAATATTTTGTGGCAAAAATTCCAAAGTTGGAAAGTGCTGTCACTGGTTATTTATTTTATGTATGTATTTATGAATTTATATTTGAGGCGGGGTCTTGCTATGTCACCCAGCCTGGCCTCAAACTTGCTGTTCTCCCGCCTCAGCCTCCTGGGGCTACAAATGTGACCACTGGGTCCAGCCCATGGGGGTATTAGTATTGGGCACATATGTGGCCTCCTCAGCTCATCTCAGCCCTGGAGTTCACATTGAAGTTGGGATCTGAAGCCCAACAGCGTGTGAACCAAGCGTACTGCTCACTTGGCTGCTTCTTGCTTTCTTCCTTTGTCAGTTAAGCACTCTTGAACTTGCACCATAAATCAAGGTTTTAGATTCACCACTTTGCAATTATTGATATTTAAAATCCATTCAGTCAATGGGTAGTTGAGTGTCCACTAAGCGTTGAACACGTCTAAGGTCTGGAAATAAAGCCAACAAAAAAGAATCCCTGGCCCTAAGGAGTCCTCTTCTCTCTTCTGTTCCTTTCCCAGCCTTTTCCCTCCCCTCTCCTGTGCTTCTCTTTTCTTTCCTCTTTCCTTCTCTCCTTTTCTTTCTTTTATAAAATCATATGCATTTATGGTGTGCAGCATGATCTCTCAAAACACATCAACTGTGAAGTCGCTGAATCAAGCTAATTCACTTACACGTCACCTCACATGCTCGTTATTTTACCGTGGGAACACCTGAATCACACCAGGAGTTTACACTGTGATGCAAAAATAAAATCTTTACAGGTCAACGAAAGTGGTACCCATGTACAAAGAAAGGCCAGAACTATGCTAAAGCTCTGGAAAAAAAAAAAAAAAAAAAAAAAAAACTCCATTAAAAAGTTCTTCTGACATCAACACAGAGGTAAATCGAGAAACAAAATGTGCTTATTTCTCTCAGTCGCCTCCTGGGCCCTTGTGCTTGCCTCCTTCTCTCCTTAAAAGAAGTCCTCCTCAGCTTCTCTGGGTTTGCTCCCTTCTTTCATTCATCAGCTCGCAGAGAGGCTGTCTATTCCCCAAGTGTGCACTGGGTATCCCCACCGCCGAGCGTCCTCCCTGCACATGCCAGGCTCTTCTGCAGGGTGCACGGCTCTCATTGGGTTATTGGCTTATCCCCTGTCTTCCCCCACCAACGACCAATCTTCGGGTAGTAAATGTCTGTTTATTTGCAAGGATTTCAGTGCCTTGATCAATGAATAATGATTAACTACATAATGACATGGATTTAAAATGCTGAATAAGATAATGCATATTAACTTTTGAAGGTAATGTTTCTGCACACAATTATTTTACAAAACTGTCATTTTCCAGCCTGAATCCCTCTTTTCCGCACACGCGCAGGGCCATCTGTTAATTTACAGGGTAATTGTTTGTGCAGATGGGTGTTAAATTATATACATGACCAAGAAGACATGGCAGGACTTGTCACCATCCTTTGCCAGTGCCCTTTTAAGTGTTCATTTTGGAGATTGGACTTATTATTCAGCGTGGAAGCCTCCATGTAAATCAAGTGAATTGTCCACAGTGACCGTTTTAAAGAAGTTTTGTCTGCCATAGAGGGTCTTGTGTGTGTGTGTGTGTGTGTGTGTGTGAACTGTTCTGCAACTTTGAGGAAACCCAAATGTCCCCTGTGCTACCTGGCTCAGGTGTCTTGAAGCCTAGCACTAAAGATTACAAAAGATAATTTTTAAAACAAGAAACTAGGGTTCACTATATACAGCCTGGTTGTAGTCTGACCACATAGTTGCCAGTTCCAAAAATTCAGTTCACTCTTTTTTCTTTTTGCACAGAATGTTTTCCTCACACACATCACAGATTGTGGTCAAATTACTTTCTACTGCCCATCAGATGAGTGGTAGAAATCAGTTTAAGTGATTTGTCCAGTTTTTGGCATTACGGATGTTGGCAGGAGAAACCCTGCCAGGCTACGCTTAGGACAGAATTTACCATCTGTGATGAATGTCTACCAATTATTTTTCTTAATTTGGAGTCTGTCATCAGTTCTAATAAAAGGGAGGACATCACAAAATTTTCACTCCTAATGAGTTTGGAAAATATAGCATTACATTTTAAAAATGAGGCAGAGTTTACGGTTGGAAGTCAGTGGGGTCCCTGTCCGTTGTGGTTTCCTGCAGATTGTACTCCTCACTTGGGAATGTCCCTTCAGGTTTTCCTTGGAGATCTGCCTGCTTCCAGGCCCAGTCAGTCAAACTCCAGTGTGACCGCCTTGCCACACCCTTCCCAAACTCAGGTGACATGACCAAGGCTGACCAATCAGCCAGTGCTAATCCAAGGCCTGTGTGATTTGGTTCGGGAGCAGCAATTAACTCCCGTGAGACGCCTATGGCCTTTGTGGGAACTGCCAGGAAGGAGAGGCACCCACTGTGTTAGGCTAAGATCTGTGAGGAAACAACTCTGAAGTGTCAGCAGCCAGGATGGAAGAAGGCTGCGGGGAAGCCAAAGCAACCCAGCAGAGAAGGGGCTGGAAGATGAAGGGCTAGAGGGAGACAGAAGGACCAGGGAGACTGCGCCTAAGAGATCTGGTCCTGGATCCTAGATCTAGCCGTGCCTGAGGGCAGGCGCACCCTCTTAGACTCTTTCAGCTGTTTCAATTACCAGATTTCATTTCTTAAGACTTAAGCTCATTTGACTTTCACTTCTATTATTTGAACCAGAAAAATTGCGAAACTGCTGAAGTTGGCCCTACAAAGCCAAAGGTGGCTATCTCATTCTTTAGAGTTTGGCATGACCAGTCTTGACATCCATTTAGTCTTTGGGTCCCCACCAAAGATCCAAAGATTTTAGCTTAATTATGAATTTTATATGAGCAATTTATAAGCACAATTTCCTAAATGAAAACATGCCCGTTCTTTCTAAAGGTGGTTCACTGAGCTGCATTTTCCAGCAGTTTTGTGACATTTCTTGTTCAAAGATGGGGTGAAGCTAGTCTTTGGGAAGCTCAAACCAAAGAGAAGTTTGTATTTTCACATGCATTTCCAATTTATTTCAGGCCCAGCTCAGAAGAAGAGAGGAGGCAGATCACCACATAATCTATTCAATTTCAATTTCAAAAGATGCTGCTGCTGATCAAAGGATACTTCTGAGTAGCACATTTCCATAAAATGAATTTTGACAACTTTCCCCCAAATGTGTGTCTTACTTTAGCTTCTGATTTGGAAGGAAAAATGGAGGTTGGCAGAAAAGATAAATGAAAGTGATACTGCCAATATTCAAGGCTGCATGTAGTCTGCATCTTAGAATTTCTGGACTTTTTTGGAGGCCAGCCTTGAGTTCATATTTTTAATCTAGATTGTGTGCCACTGTGTCCCAGCTCATGATTTGTCTGGACAGGGCTGTACATTTCTCCTACAAATGAATGTCTTAAAGGAGTGTCCTCTTCTCCAGCTCTCAGGCCCCTCAGTTCTCTCAGGTCAAGTCTGTTGGCCTCTTTGGGAATCCTTTATATGTGTACTAAAATGCACAAAGTGTTCCCAGATGCCATTTCTTGAAATTGTTTGTGACTATATGCTGCAGACCAACAGTCTTGAGGGGAACTGGTTCCAGCAATCCACTGAGTTCATAATTTCTGTACCGATACCATGATTTGCTCTCCTTTTTTTTTTTTAACGGAAATATTTAAAGCGGTAACATATTAATATCTGAGTATTTATAAAATAATTATAAGGGTTGGGGATGTAGCTCAGAGGTAGAGTGTTTGCCCAGCATGCACAAAGCTCTGGGTTCAATTCCCAGTACTGCAAAAAATTGATAAATAAATAAATAATAAAAATAAGTTCTTGACTCTCTCTTTGATACCACCTGAAAGACATTCTTGATAAGAAGATTATTGCTTGTACTTTCTCTCAGGAGCCTGTAGCAGACTTGTCTTGAAGATGTGAAAATCTGACTTATTTGAGATCTGGTTTACAGAGCAATTTCATTTGAAGAATAGGACAAGACCACAATCACAAATTGAAAATGAAGAAGTAATAAATGTACAGTGAACCAGATACAGTTCTAATTTTTGAATAGTTTATTTGTGGCCTTGTACTGAACAAATAGATTAGTTATGGTAAATTTATTTGGTAAATAGAAAATTTAGTTATATAGCATAAAGACTATTGTGCAATAGTTCAAACGAATTACTTAACTTTAAATGTAGCACTATATGACACATTCTCTCCACATTTCAGAACTGCTGTTCTCTGAGTTTAAGTTCAAATAACATGGAAAACTGATTAAAACGGCTGACCCAAAGTCTTCATTTACCCAGAGGTGTAAGAATTCTATCAGTGAGGGATGCAAAATAAATGCACAGTATTCATCGATTTATTTGATTATTGCATAGTTTGTTTATTTAAAGTCAGACTTGGTCTGTGAGGGATTTAAGGCAGAATCTTCAATAAAAAGGGGTTGGACACTTTCCAGCATGCCTTGCCTGTCCCAGGTCTATCTCTTTCCGCTGCCCTGCATGGATCAACTACCTAATGCTGTGTAAGGAATAATCTGGAAGCATAGCAGCTTAAACCAGTAAAAATCTAGTGTGTATAGTCTCTCTGGGTCAGAAATTGGGGCAGAGCTTAGCTGGGCATCCCTGTTTTTAGGTGAACAAAAGGCAGCATTCAAGGTGTTGGCTGGGGCTCCAGATTCCTCAAGTTCAACTCAAGGAGGATCTACTTCCAAGCGACTCCCATGGAAGGGCTTGAGAATTCATTCCCAAGTTGACCTGAGTAGTTCTCGGCCGGTGTCAGTTTCTCTTGTCTGTTATTTGGATTCATCAGTTTCCATTTATGTTAGACACTCCATGAGGCTACAGAGAAAATGGAAGTGGGGTTCCTCCAGTGAGGATTGAGAGAGAGAGAGAGAGAGAGAGAGAGAGAGAGAGAGAGAGAGAGAGAGAGAGAGAGAGAGAGGTCTTTTTATAAACTAATCTCTGTAGTGATGTCCTATAACTTTTCCCATATTCTGGTTATTAGAAACGAGTCAGGAAAGGAGATCCAGGGGCACAATGGTTAGTGTATGATACTTATAAGAAATGAACCAGCAGGTCCAGTCCACACTCATAATGGGGGGATGTGGTGTGCTTATGTGCAGATGGGGACATGGGGGCATTTCAGAGGCTGAGTGTCCCCAGTATTACTGGTCTACTGCAGTATACTGCAGTGGTTGAAGGCAGGAATCAGGATGACCTGGATGTTAGTTTCACATCCAATACTAGCTATGCGACGTGGTCAAGCTTCTTAACATTCCCCGCTCCTTGGTTTGTTCATAGATTAAAATCATAACCCAAGTTCCTTTCACCTAGACTTGTGGTTCTCTGTGCCGTAACGACCTCACCCCAGATGTCCTGTGCACAAGCCCTCAGAAGAAAACATTTTTTGTGACTCTCTCCTGTAAGTCACACGCACCGCGACTGTCCTGCCTGCTAGGCATCCCACTGGTAAAAGTATAGATGTTTGTGTGATCCTGTCCAGGTTTAAACCCAGTCCCTACCACCCCTCAGCTGCATGTACAAGGGAAATCCATATCTGGAAGAGAAGTTTCCTTCAATTATTTAATGGGACAAGCAAGGATCATAAGAAGTGTGTAAGGATAGATTTAGCATCTGCCTGGCAGACGAAAAGTGACCAAAATATGGTAACCACACTTCTATTAGAACATTATTCAATGAGATTTGTTCACGGAAGCAGTCATTATTGTGAGGAGTGTGAATACTGGAAGCCTGCTTTGGAGAATCACTTACATTCAGGGTTTTTTCCACTCTTCTGTCCCCAAGTGCCAACTCAGTAAAAGTCCCATGTATAGCAGAGAACTTCTTTTAAAAAAGCAATAATCGTACTAATGTGCAAGGCAACAAGACCAGTTAGAGCAGACTGAGACCGCAAAACATAATCCTGTTAAACTAGGAAGCAGAGGCAGTGGAGAGAAATCATGAAGCTTCCTGGGAAGATACGGAAACCATAGAAAAGGAAATGATATGAATGACAGGGAATGGAGACCACATGGTATGAGATATTTGTGTTGGGCTAGAGAGAAGTGTGCCGAAAAGCTACCAGCTGTTCTCTGCAATCACTCCTTACCTTTTTAACCTTTGTGTGAATTTTATGTCTTACCTGAGGGAAATGAAACAGAACCCACCATCTCTGCTATGGGGCATGATTCAGTTCACATCATAGGAGGTAAAGACTGTGAAATGGTGATTTGGAAAAAAAATTATAAATTATGTTCCTGTTTTCCTGTTGATTCTTTTCCTCTCCATTTTCTGAACCCACCACCTTTTGCCCGATCTGAACTGCTACCTATGAAAACATGCTCGTCCTAGAGAACATATTGGTAAATTCACATTCATCTTTGAAAACAATTTTCCCACTTGCAGTACTCTGTCAGGCTTGTCCAAGATCAAAATAAGACTTTGTGGTGCTCTAAAAATGAACTTGGTTACGCTGCACTGTGGCAAGCCCACTCCCGCAAACATCACCTGGAGGCCAGCAAGGCAGGGCATGGTGTGGAATTTTAAGGACAAAGTTTCCTTGACGGTTGTCTGTCTTTGGCCTGGCTTGGTGACCAGAAAGGGGTCACTTCTTGATTATCCAAATGTTTGTGTCCCCTTACACACAGCAGGGGCTGAGCTATCAGAAATGAGTCTCAGGAGGAAAGAGAGAGAGGCAAAGTGTATTTCTGAAAGTCTCACTAGGGAACCACTCTAAAACACACAAAAATAACCGGTTAATGTCGCTCAAGATAGTTTGTAAACACTGCACATTGTGGTATTTTGTACAGTGCTGGGCACAGTGGTGGGCCCAGACGTGGGCACGGTTTATTTTAGTGCCATATCTTCGTGCATTTATTTCCTTGACTATCTTTTTCTATGTGGAGTTGCCCACTTGCATCAAGAAGGTCATTTCTGATTCAATCCCACCCTCTTTGGGTTTACAACTGGCTCCTCCAGTCCCTGGAGGCAGAGGCTGGGTAAGTTCCCCAGTTGCCCCGTGCCTCAGCTGTCTCATCTGTAATTGGGAAATGCCAGTCAAAGGGTTGTGAAGATCAAAGTGTCAACTAAGCAGACAGTAGAGCATCTATTCCAGAACAGAGTCCGAGCAACGTTCATTTCTGTTGTTGTTTGCAACTGGAACCGTGATTTGCATTTTGTGCCATCAATAAGCACTTCAAAGGAACTTCTCTTTGGACACCAGGCACCACAGAAATAATGGAATTTTAAAAATAGAATAATGACTCTGGGATTTTCATTGGTT
This sequence comes from Sciurus vulgaris, assembly GCF_902686455.1. NCBI lineage: Eukaryota > Metazoa > Chordata > Mammalia > Rodentia > Sciuridae > Sciurus > Sciurus vulgaris. The sequence continues at coordinate 197,131,305 of NC_136462.1, forward strand.
TTTAGAATTTGCAACAATTTCCTGAGGATTCTGTATATATTCATTTATTTAGAGTGACTTCTGTAATAGGGATGTTTTTGAATCTGTGGTCCTGAGTTTTATAAACTTTTTTTCTTGCTCCTACTTCTCCTAAGATATGTTGATACTTCTTCTCGTTCATATTTTTATGTTTTTTCTTCCATATTTAAAGTTACATATTCTACTTCTGTCCCAAATTTAACATCTTGTCCAATAAATAAAATAGTCCAATAAATTAAATATTATTATTATTTTATATTGACATTGTTCTTTGCCTATATCTGCCTATGTCCATGTTCCTATTACTTTGTCTCAGGTCCTTCTGAGGGATAGTTTAAAGCACCATATTTTAAAGTGCGTGATTTAGAAATTCCATTGAAGAAAGCCTATTGGCAGTAAACGTTCCCAGTATTTATTTGTATAATCACGGCTTCATTTCATGATTGCTCTTGAAATATAGTTTCATGAGTAACAGCATCTCACTGGGGAGCTGGTTCCTTCTAGTTCTTTGAGCAATTCTTGCTCTGCAGAGAAGGTAGTTGTTGAACTCACTCTTCTTGGCTGGACTCTGTCTTCACAGTGATTGCTCCTGGGGCTTCCTCTCATCTTCGAGTTTCTCTGGGTGCCTGGAATGAACCGGTATAAGGCATCTCTTCATTTTATTCCTGTTATTACTCTTAAAATGTATTCATCACCTCTCAAAACAGATCTATGCAACATCCCTCTGTTCCCTCCTGTGGGACTCTGTGTAGAAGGGCCTCAAACACATTCGTTCCTCCCCAGTCTCTTCCCCTCTTTCTAATAGTGGCCACCCCTGGTCTTTGTTTTGAGTAATTATTTCAGATTTCCCTGTTCCCTAATCCCTTTTGGTTTTATGCCTAATTTGCTGTGTAACTAACCAGTGCTTTTTTTCCTTAAATGACAACAAACCATGTTTAAAAATGTTTAAAGCCCCGTGTTATTCCTTTCCATTCTGCTCGGCTCTGTTGGAATCTTTCTGCATTTTTTCTTTGTTATTCCATACCTTTGAACTTCACCATGAGTAATGATCCCTCTGACTCATGGAATAATTCTGTTGTGGGGACTTCCTGGAGTCTACTTCTGCTGTTCATGGCTTGTAATGACATTTGCTCTCCTGGTTTGTTTCTTTCTGTGTTTTGTGATCTTCAATTCTAAACTCGTATGTATTTGATCTTAAATTGTGGGAAACTTGGGGCTTAAATCAAGGATGTATTTTTTCCAGAGAGGGTGTTATTTCTTCTTAATGGAAGACTGGAGGTTTCCCTCAACTGGTACAGAAAACACAAAACAAAAAATAAAAGCACAAATAACAGACCCTTTCATGATGCCCGTCTTCATCTTGGAGGCTTGGGTCGGGTTCCATCTCTTTACTCCTGCCCGGATGCCTGGTGCCCCACGGATGGGGTAAGTTCAGCTTTCTCCTCCTCCACCCTGTACCATGCAGGCTCTGTTTGTGACTTTTGGTGTCAGTGTGGGGCTTTGGTTCCATGAGAACATGCAGCCCACCATGCTGCCCGGGGAGCTTCCACCCTCTTCCCAGGCAATACCTCTCTACCTCATCTGTCCTGTTTTTCTCTGTCTCTCTGCTTTAAATTTGATAACCTGAAAGTGGAAAAGTTGGAAGCACTTTATACTGAAGGGAATGTGACTCATAATGTGGACGCCTGCTACTCTTGCCCCCTCTGTCGCCCATGCTGGCTGTGTATGTGTGAAGGATCTCCCACCTCACAGGCGACAGACCCCCGCAAGACGAATGCTCAGTGACAGAGGAAGCAGGTGTGCCCGTGGTACAGGAAGGAAGATGGGTCGCCCGTTGTGAGCCAAAAGAAAGTTCCTTCAGGACTGGGATGGTTTAATTTGCAATTTCATTAGGTAAAGAATATTTACTACGTTTATTAGTAAGAAAAGTCTCATCTGTCTCGTGTTATGCAGAACTTCATGAAGTTGGTGGTATACAGAGAGAGCCCTGTAATGGCTTCGTTTGTTTGTTTTTCCTAGGCTTCAAATGCTGGATCTCAATTAGAAAATCTAGTATGAGTTCCCCTGTGGTTCTGGCTCTGAGATCTTTAATTTATCCCTTAATCCCTCCGCTTCTCTTCAGATCCAAACAGTGCAGACAGCAATACCTTCCTTAGAGGGTTGCCACTAAGATCACATTAGCTGAGTAGTGTGGTCTTATGTGACAGCATAAAGAGGGAGATGATTCTTTATATTTCCCCACCCCAGAGTTGTTCCCAGGTATAAGAAGTTCACAGGTAGGTAGCTGGTTCTAATCCACCGCCACCCTGTGAGGCTACCGGAGCAGGATCACCACGTGTTTTCACTGTGATAGTCACTGGGACTTAGAAATCTGAGTTCATTTTCAGAGTAATCTGATCCTCTAGGGATTGCGTAGGGAAAAGTGCAGAAACTTAAAACATGGGGGATAAAGCTTTAGAAGACGTTTAATGAAGATGTAATCATTGGAATCTGATTCTCTTCATCTCTCGTTCTTCTTTCCACCCAAACGGTAACAACAACAAAGCAAAAGAAGTAATTCAACATAGAAAATGTGAGACCAGAGGAAAAGACAGGAAAGTAGAATAGGACGGAAAACGTAAATGAGGCCCAGGGTGTGGGTTCATTTGTTTACTTTCATGTCCAGCACCTTGTTTAATGTCTCCTTTTCAGTGACAAAATATGTGCTTTTGGATCAGAGTGGAATTAAGCCAATGGAATGCAGTTCCAGTGAACCTCCTTTGCATTATTACTGTCATTGTAAGGAATCAACATAATATACAATTCTGTTAGGAGCCTGGACTTTGGATCCAAGGCACACTTAGATGGAACTTTGCATGATGTCACACGTGATGTGCTTTCACTGAGCTCAGCTTCATCGTCAGCAAAGCAGGTGTACAATAGTACCTGCTTGGTGACGTGCAGGGTGCTGGTTCCTGTATCGCTCTTAACTCTCGCTCTTCTGGTCTCTTCCTGCTTACCTCCCTCAGTGCCATTGGTACCAACACTACATTGTCTGGAGCCAGTGGTCTTTTTCTCTCTTTATACGTAAGTGATCAACTATTTGCCTATTAGTGATTCATTTTTCTTATAATCAACTATTTTTGATCCAGGAAAAAGAGATTGAGGGTGGATTTTCCTAAGAAGAAAGAGTAAAATATAAAGGCATATAAATTCTACACCCTGTGATAATTGGGACCTAACTTATTACTGTGGTTGGGGTCCCAGTCACCATATTCAAGGGAAAAAAATGACCTACTTTTAGCCAATTATCAAACTCTTTTTTTGATAAGTGATGAAAGATTAAGAGGTGGACTTTTTTCTCCCATACCATGTTAGGAAGTGAAAGAAAAGAAATGAATCTGTTAACGAAGAAAACCTTTGGGGAAAAAGCGCATTTTAAAAAATGATGAATTCAATAGTATTTTTTGCCTTGTAGTAGATATTTTAATTGTTTTCCCACAAAATATTCAGTAAAATATTAATTTCTGGTACCTTATAGATTTTGGGAATTTTGATTCATTAATTTCTTTGTCTTTCCTGTAATACTTCAGGAAAGAATTGAAGAATCTGGCAACATTTTGGAATTATGGCAATTCAAAATGATATTAAAATTTATAATGAGCTTATAAAGGAAGGGAATGAGGAGTGGAAGTGGTAGCTGGAGAATTCAGGAAGTCCCTATACTCAAAGGAAATTAAATGTTTGAGGCCAAAATTCTAATAATGTTCTAATAAAAATCTCTAATCTCTCAGTCTGAGATTTTAGGGTTAAAAGATCATCTTTCATCTCAGACCCCAAATGGAAAACATTCGAGGGCATTATATAAAATTTTATCAAAATAATTACAATTTTTGTCAAACTTTCACTTAACAGATGCCAGGAAATGTACTATTTTACAGGTATCATCTCATTCTATTTTCAAAGTCATTATTGGCCACCTATTATAGATGAGAAAAGAAACTGCGATTTTTCCCAAGTATAGAAGTGAGCTTCGAGCCAGGTCCATTTCTTCTAAACCTCTTGAATATTATATTTTAGTGTTCCTTGGTTTCTTCATTCAAAAACAAGAGGAAAGGATGAATTTTTATAGCAAAGAGAAGAGGAGTTTTTAAATGCCTGTGGTAAAGCAGCGGGCACAAATGTCTGGTGGGTTTATAGTACGAGTTTGTGGAAATAGATGTAATTTGAAATGCAATTAAAGGAATTCGTGAATGAAATGAGAAGAGAAATGGAAACGATGCCCTCTGTAGAAACACCAGTTGTGCATAGCAATGTCATGGGTAAATGCCCATCTGATAAGAGGTTTTAATTAAACTAAATAATTTATTATCCATTATACTTCAATGAATTAAAAAGGATATAATCTAAGCTGCTTTATTTCTCTGAAACAGGATCGTATACCATAAATTCAGCACATCATGTGTTCTCAAGCGAGAAAATGTCCAGATTAATAAAATGCAGGGGAGATAATAATTAATTTCCATACTATTTTAACCCTTGGTACATTCATCCAAATACTTTCCTTATACAGAGGTAGACATTACATGTTCTTGGAAAGGCACTGCATGAAAGCAAGTTCTCTATAGAGAGAATTTTTAAATTAAATATGAATAGCAGAAGTAACCAATTCAATGATAGCTATTCACTTTGTATACCATATATGTATTTGCACACAAGATTGTATGTCTCTGTACCTGTACATAATTTTCATACATATGTACAAATGTCTGCATTCATGTATTATTTACATTCTTATGTAGATAAAAATATATATTTATATCATTAAAACTATATACGCATCCTCGGTTTTATCTTGTATTTTTATTTTTAAATTCTTAAATATCTGTAGTTATTAGATATTAAACACAAAGCATAAACTGAAAAATACAAATAAAATGTAAATGATCAATTAAAGAAAACAAATATTGAAATTGATTATCCTAATTCCTTTTTTACCCATTAAGGAAACTACTGGTTCCTGCTTACATGTACTGAGCTGCTTTCCTCATGTCACCAGTGGAATGCTACCATGATGTTCTGCCATTTCTTCGGCCAGAGCAATGGAGTTGGTGGTCTGTGGACTGAGACTTCTGAAACCATGAGCCCCAAGTAAACTTTTCCTCTAAAATTGTTCTTATCAGGCCTTTTGATCACCATAGGGAAAAAACTGCCTAAAACAATTGGTGATCATTTCTTAAGATTCATTTCAAGAAAAAAAGGAAAGCTCAGACATGTAATGCTATATGTCTTGTTACCTCAGTATGTTCTCATTTTAATATTCATCAGTGAGCTCATATCATATGCATGATTTTGAATTTTACTTTTTTCATGTAACCTTTTGCACATAAACATGATTTGTTCTTTTTAACCAATTCTTAACCTTTTTAGGAATATAAATTCCAGTTTATGTATGATGAGTATTTCATATAATTCTCAGATAATGGCTCTTACAGCAATGCTGTAATCAATAATATTTTCAAGAAGTAGAATTGTTGCATGATAATATGTAGGCATTTGAAATTTTAATCACTGCTGCTGAATTATCATTTAGGTGCTACTAACAGTGTTTCCCCATAGCTTAACAAATACTGAATGTAGGTAATAACACTGACTTAATGAGACAGTTATTTTATCAAGTTGAGCATTTGTATTATAAAACTTTATAATATTCACAACTATTTTTGTTAAAAAGAAAGCCACATTTGGTACTTGAGAGAAAATTTTAAGATGTTGTTTTTCATGCAGTTTCAAGATTTTATGGATCTTGTAAGCATAAATATGGATGCAAAAGATAGTTAATTAGTATCCTAATTTTAAAAAGTGGTTGTAGAAAAGATTATTTTTAAGTAATCTAACCTGTATTTTTCTGATAATCATTCATTATTAAAGTGTGGAAAATAGGGGAAAAAACAATGATATAGAAAAAAATCATATTTTTGAGGACATGTATTTTTAAAAAATCATTGATTTATACTTTTGTGCACATATTTCTTTTTTATTCCTTTCGCATGTCAGACTCTGTGTACCTACCTACCTAGTTGAACACAGACACACATAAATACTCATAATATACATGGACGAGTACATGTGTAAATACATACACACACTGTACGCATTTTCCTTACATAAAAAAAAAATGATCACAAACAACAAAGATCTGAGTTGTGCCCTGCATCCTCATCTCCAAGTGTTCTTTGTCTCTCCTCTGGTCATCCTTCAGAGGTGTCTTAGAAGTTTACATCCAGCTCAGGAGAATGGAAAACCCAGATTACTTCCCAGTGGTTCTTGTGGACATAGGTGCCTTCTCCTCAGCCTTGAGTTCAGCAACTAAACTCACGTATAGTCCCTGGGCAACTCCATGAACGAACCGAGGACTTTCTCCCACCAGAATCCGGAAGGCCTGAGTGTTGGTGTCAGCATGGCTCTCTGCTGCCTTATGGGCGTATAAACTCATACTCCCAGGAGGCAGCATCTGCTTTTCAATTACAATTCTCTTTTCTTTGTTTGCATGATAGTAGATACATCATAAAGAGGATCTCAAACTTTTTATGTTTAGTTCCTCACTTTTCTCTACAATGTGAAGGTTTTTTCCTACTTATTTCACAACTGCACACATTTCATTGTAATGAAGCCAATTTAATCTCTATGCAAAAGTCTTTAGTTTACCTTCCTTCAGAACGTTCTGCTCTGGGGAGGCAGTCTCAGAAAATTCTCCATACTTTCTAAGCTAACCCACCGGTGTGACCTGTTGCGTTGGTTGTAAATTTATTGAAGGTATGCCCTTTGCTGACTTCGAGAGAACTAAATGAAGGGTAAACATTTCATATATACATATTTTTTTTCTAAAATTCATACTTTGTGAGTTGGAGTATTAGGATGATGCATAGGTAGGGCAAGAGACCCATGGTTGAATGATAAATGTTTGTCATTTGCAAATAGGAACCTTTACTTCTGAAGATTAAAGGGAACTTACTTAGAAAACTTTGAAGAAAAGTGGAGTCACCTGATTCCCATATATGCCCCCTTTTCCTTTTCTAACCACACAGAAATACCCAAAGAGGCAAGTGATAAGGGACCTTGATTTCTTCATCCTTCAGTTGCTCAAAAAGTCAGAGCACTTAAAGGCTGACAATGTAAAAAGTGAGTGATTCTAGAGTCCAGATTTAAGAGATGAGATAGTGCAATCCAAGTGCAATCTATTCAGAAGCCTTGCAAAAATGTGGATTTAAGTTTAAAGGACAAGAAACATGAAAGGATAGAAAATATAACTAGGAAGTGTTTGGCTTTATTTTTCATCTTGATTTTTAAAATATATATAGGTAGTATACAAAGTACCTTTGCCTTTAAAGATCCACATGCTGCTGTACATGGATAGACAAATATGGGATATAATATCTCAGTTCTACTCTTCAGAAACTTTCTGCACACTCTTGCATCTCCAGAAGTTATCTGTGTTAATGTCTCCGAAGTGCCTGTACAAAAGCAGAAGAAGGAGATCCTACAGATGGTAACTTGATTGTGTTATAAGCGTTTTCCTGCAACTTACTTTGTCTTGTTCAAATCAATAGATGAAGGCCAATTTCTTCTATCTTAAAAGCTTTGTAGAATTCTGGAGTTGAGATGCACTGCAGTTTGCTTGACTGTCTCAAAGGGACATTTAGGTTGTCCTAGAATTCCACTGTTTTCAGTTGCTACAGAATAACTGTGAAACCTAGGGACAACTCACTTCATCTCTCTGTGCCTCAGTTTCCTCATTTATAAAATAAAAGAGTTATGGTTCCTGCCTCAAAAAGAGACACCTATCATGAAGCTCTGCAGCTGGGCTCACGCTCACTTCTTTATGTGGTGATCTCATCTGTGCACTTGTGCCCTGGGCCTTAGGTGAGATTTTTAGAAGCAATATGGGCAGGGAAAGAACTTGCATAAAAATTTTCTTAGCGACCGCCACATTGTCTTCCAAAAGGCTTTGCCATTCCGTGTGATTCATGTATGTGAGAATGAGTTTCCCCAGGGCTTTGCCAGTGTAGAGCAGGTTCCATTCTGTATTTTGGCCAACAAGATGGTACCAGCATTCCAGTTGTTACATTGTTTTATATTCACTTCATCATGCCAGAAGTTCTTTTCCTCCCTTTTTCTTTTGTGGAATGTTCCCTTCTTTTCGGTAAAGTAGTACCAAATCAGTGTAAGGACGTGGATGGTTGGAAACAGACCCCTCTCAGACTTGGGTTCCATGGTACCCATGCCTCAGCTCTGTCTTCTCTCCACCACAGAAGACCTGGGCTGGTTCAATTTGCTTCCAGAACCAGGAAAGCAGAAGCTCACAGATGTCTGTTTCTGGATATTTTCATCTGATCTATTTGTCTTCCTTCATCATTATAACACAACTTGATTTAATATTACTTCATAAAACATGAAGATGTCTGATAGAATGTTATTCTTTGTCCAACTTTTCAAGTTATATTTATTGTCCTTTACGTTTTGGACTTTGTGACCTGCTAAAACTCGTCAAACACAAAACACAGTCTGTCATGCTATTGATTGAAATGACTTGGAACTTAAAGTTTGACGAGATGATTGATGTTGATAAAATAAGAGGGCCTTCCCATCTAGAGACAGGATTATTTTCTGTGTTATTTAGGTCTCTCCTAGTCAAGTTCCAGTTATCTGCTCACTGATGTAACATTACATTGCTTGCTAAACTTTATATAGGTATTTAGTGTATTGGTTTTCTTTGGTAATTACTTTCATTGCCTTTTCTTTTTTTATTGGCACATTATAATTATACACAATAGTGGGGTTTGTTATAAATTTGTACATATTTGTACAAGCACCCACTATAACAATATAATTTGGTCAATATCATTTCCAAATACCTTCCTTTTCCTTCTTTCTAAGTGTTTATTGCTAAAATAAAGAAAAATTTACAGGTATCATATATATGTGTACATATATATGATATATATATGATATACACATATATATATATGTATATACACATATATACACATTCTCAAATCTGGATATACCTTATAGAACTTTTTTTAACTTATTTCTATTCTATGTCACATTATTCAATCTTTTCCGATATAGTATTTATGCTTCAAAATGTATCTTTTTATCTTTTTATTTTTCTTATCTTATTGCATTAACTTTAGGTCTTTAAAACAAACTGAAAACTATGGCATGATAACTCTGATAACCCAAGTGGGACAATCACTGTAACTGAAGCTCTAGCGAATAGGCCAAATGAGTTCCATACCTGAGAAGATCCAGATAGTTCTTTCCACACTATCGTCTCCTGCCCACTACCAGTCACCATACTGTAACTTTTATGCAATGGTACACTGGTAAATGTACTGGTAAATGTTTCTCTGGAAAAAAATAAATAAAAACCCCAGCAATTCAGATTTGTGGTGTTTTCTGATTTCCATGTTGGAAATTTTCTGATGGCTGGTTTCATTGAGGTCTCTTTTCTTTATAAAACTGAAATAATATTGAGTTTCCTTTACTCAGTATTATGTGTATGAATTTCATCAGTGTTTGTTTAGAGTAACTACAGAGTGATCATTTTTGTGGATGAATAGGCCACTCATGTGCGATTATACCACAGTCTACTTGGACATTTAAACCATTTCCAGTGAAGCTATTAAAAATAGTAATGAATAGAAATTTGGTTTATATTTCTGGCTCAAATTTCTGGTTAGTAGAATACATGTATCTTTCATTATAGTGGATCATGCAGAATTTTCTAGAATACTTTACCAAGTCATATTCCCCTTCACTGTGTTTGACATCTTGCTTCACTCCATTCCATAAGTTATTGTTAGTCCACTTAATATTAGCTTTTATAGACAATGTTCATATTAGCTTTTGTATACAGTGTTCAATGGTATTGCATTGTGTTTTAAAGTTCATTTTTCTGAAGTTAATTAGCTTATCTTTTTACTTTTTCCTCTGGTCACTTGAATTTCTTCTGTATTTGAACTACCTTTTTATCTTTTCCATGTTGCTACTTGGGTGTCTATTTACTTATTGTTCAGTAGGAGATATTTTCACATAATCTGGGCAGTTATGTGAATTGCCAGTAATTTCTTCTCAGTGGCTTGGCTTCTTAAAATGTTGTATCTTTCAATGAAAACACATTCCTAACTTTCCTTTTAGGGTGCAGGATTTCTCTGTTCCTTTTAAAATACTTCCAATCAAACAGGAACACTCAGAATGGATTTTGGAAATTTCTACTGGAGATTGGAGAAAGGCTGGCCTATTTTATGTAGCATTAAACATTTGGCAATAATGTGGAAGAAAAGAAAGATACATAATAAATTTCTGGATCTTACTAATGAGATTTCTACAAGAACACTGAAAAGGTGTCAAGTGACTTCTTCTTGCTGTGTATGAGAAAGGATGGGAAACAAGAGATGAAGTAAAAGAAGGAGTTGTTTAAATTTCAGCAGAATTATAGGGAATGTGTGTGCTGTGGGTAATCCCTCTAGATGGCAACGCATTTCACCATAATAGCTAGACTCAGGGTAAAAGTCAAAGCAAGAGACACTTTCCTAAAGCTTCAGGAAGAGTTAAGTTAGAACATAGTCAATGCTTTTTGTAGATAAAAGGGCTCTTGGAAACCTCAAAAAAATTATTGCATAGAACCCTGTTGCATCTAAAATAGATTCAGCGCCACCCCCACACACAATGGCTATACTTTGAGGCAGTAAGTGCACCACAATAATATTCTCAAAAGAAAACCCATGAAGTATTTAAGTGGCTTAGAAAATAGAATCAAAATTTTGGTTAAAAAAAGAGAGAAAGAAAGATTAGGGATTCCCCTCCCAGGAAGTAGAATTAGGCCCTAGTCATAGAATTAGTTACTTGGCCCTAAGAGTAAAGGGAATGAGTGACATGTGCTTAGAGGATTTCAAAATTACTATCAACTTCCTAATATTTTCCATTTAGAACACGAGTATGTATTATTATGACTTTTGTCTTCTTACACTATTTTGTTGAGTGTGCAACAACAGGTCCATCAAGAGGAGTTTCACCTAAGGAAACACGTTTATATCTGGACTTAGTTTAGATGACAACCTATGTTAGTCAGCTTTTCAACACTGTGACCAAAGTACCTGACAAAAATAACTTAGAGGGGAAAGATTTATTTCAGTTCATGGTTTCAGAGAATTTAGTTCGTGATTGGCCAGCTCCATTGCCCTGGGCCTAAGGTGAACTATAACATCATGGAGGAAGGGTGTGGCAGAGGAAAGCTGCTCATCTCATGGTGTCCAGGAAGCAGAAGGGACGGGGGAGGAAAGGGTCAGGAGAAAATAAACCCTTCCAGGGCAGGCCCCCCGTGACCTACTTCCTCCAGCTAGAACCCACTCCCAGTAGTCCATTCAACCATCCCTGAATTAATCCACTAATGAGGTCAGAGCCCTCATGATCCAGTCATGGCCCAAATGCCCCAACTCTGAACCTTGCTGCATTGGGGACCACGCTTTCAGCACACGAGCTTTATGGGGGACATTTCAGATTCAAACCATAACACATCCTGAACTTCAAGACTGAAGCTGAGCCTGATTCTATAATAGTGATATTTAGTGACTATGATTTCGTCCTATGTCTGTGTCCATGTCAATTTCTAGCATGACCTTGACATTCTTCCATCCTAAAGTTGTCTATCACCTTAACTTGTTTGGCATGTGACATGATTTTTGCCAAGGAGCTATCAGTGAGGTTGACTCAGACACAAGGTCTTGAGTGTTAGAGCTTGCCCTCTTACAAGGCAGTTATTACAACATGTATGCCATCTTGGTGACGCAGATATGTAGGCAAATGACCCTGAGGCATGAGGGATCCTCTGGAGAAGGATGGAGAGGTTCAGCAGATATTAAGTGTCAAATGTGAGAGTGATGCTGAGATTGCTGCTGTCTATGAGAAGTCCCAAGACAGCATATGAAGCCAGATGGTTACTCACTGTGCTCGTCCACCCTCAGCAATGAGAAATAATATATTTCTAATATTACTCAAGTCACTAACATCAGATTGATCTGTCACACAGCAATATACACTGAAAGACCTACCATTTTTGAAGTTAAGAAGATTTACTCTTATTGAATAATAATTCTCTTTAATCAATTTACAAATTGATCTGAATTCAAAACAGCTTTTCAGAGGAAGTTTTAGCATGCAAGGATATTTTTCTGATTTTCTAAGCTCTCATATCTGAAAGAATAGACTTTAGAATATCCGTATGTGAGAAACAACAACCTAAAAGCAGATGGTGTAGTATGTGCTCAAACTCTTTGTAATCATAATCATGAAGCAAGTTTTGTATACTAGAATTTTGAGCATAGAAAACATGAAACACTTTTCGGTTTGAAAACGGCACCTTTGATCATATTCAGCATTAAGTGATTCATTAGAAAAATCTATGCTGAATAGAGCTGTGGTTTACTGTCACTTGGCCCTTAGGAACCTACCTGGTGACTTTCTTTCCTTTGGACTCTGAGTCACAAAGAGCTCTGCTTTTCATATATCCAATAGTCAGTGTGCTGTGCCCCACCACCCGAACAACCTGGAAGTCTTAAACAACTATTTGCTAGATGTTTATTATCTACTGAAAATACAGCCTGGTTCAGGCAGACCCTCCGCTCCAACTGCCTTCCTTCTCATGGACTTTGAGGTGGACAAACACTGGGGAGAAAATTTATATCATTTATTACAGAAAATGTTTTTTTCCCTTGGTATAAACTAATAAGAAAAAAAAAAATCACAAATACCCTACAAGAAAATTGCAAGTGGCAAGGTAATGTTAATCAACAGTAAAATTTAAAAGTCAAAATACTAGGAAAATGTTAATAAAAACATGGCAAAGGAAAGTTTTTCTGTTTAACTTTTTTTTTTTTATTAAATTGAACATTATTAGAAAGAAAAATACAAATTGTATGATAATCTCAATATAATGCAAGGGTAAATCTTAGATGAATTGAGCACTTTTTTTTCCTAAAGTGCAGTGACAATAACAATAATAAAGAATCAGGATATTCAGCTCATAAAGTGAGGACATTTAGAGTGGATACAGTAAAGCGTTCTGTCTACATTGTCTCTAAAAGTTGAATAGACAGGGCTCTTAGCGGTACTATGAACCTTAACTTGAATTCATGTGCACCAAGTGGTGTTCTTTCTCTCACTGTTCATTACACTGGTAATTACAGTATTGACTGAAAGCTTAGTTTAATTTGTATCAATTATCTAAAAACCATTTCAATATACTTTTTTTTTCTTCTTGATCAAAGCTTGCCTGAAAACATGTTAAGTGCATTTCTGCCCTTGAACTGTTCCACCCACTGAAGTTCTTGTGAGATGTGTGTCAAGTTAATCCTTCTGATGTGATGATGGTTTCTTGGCTCTATATGCAAATGATGTATTTCCCAAGTCTGTAATGATTTTTTCTTTAGCTCAGAATAATTTCCCCCCAGAATGTAATGGAGAATTGGTATACTAGTCAATATCACAGTTTATATATTTGGAAAAATAAACTATATTTTTCTCTATTAAGAACTGTGAATCATCTACAAAGAACCTCTGGTTTGTTTAATTCTACAAAGAAAGCAATGAGTCAATAAAACCAACCAATTGATTTGTATTGACAAGCAAATTCTCAATCTCATAATGCCTTTGTTTCCATTTCTTATTTAGCCCCTACTGTAATCTTGAAGGAAGTATGCCCCATTTTATAAATGTGGGAACCAAGACTGGAATTAGTTAAATAATTTATCTCTGGTCACTTAATAAGTGATGGATGAAAAATTATGTGACACGACAGCCAATATCCATTTCACGTTTCCATATTTTTCAGGATCTTTTGCTCTGGATAGTACTATAGCTACCCAAATAACCATGGGGCAATGGTAACATCAATCATTCCAGATAGTGGGCCAGACTTAAAAATGAGATAAGTCCTAGTCACAGTCTGGAGAGATCAGTCTGAACACTTCTGGATGAAAGCCATTGAAAGAACGAGAACAAAGATGAAATCAGAGATGGGTTATTGTAAAGGACAATCAGGACTAGGCCATTTTAGCTGTAGTTTTAAAAAGAAAAGAAATTAGTAATGCTTGACAAGAAGAATCATTCCGAATTAGAGGTAGATTTTGTTTAGAGATCCAGTCTTGTACCAGATTCATATGGGTCACAGGGCAATTATGCTACATACCGATCTGTGTATATGGTGACATGACATTCCTAAGTCCAACGGATAGTGTTAGAGTTCAAAATCCTGCTATTGCCCATGGGCAATATGGGAGACGGAGCATTTAAGAGGTGGTGAGGCCAAGGGAGCTTCCTCTAATGCCTTGGTCTTGAATTTCCCTACCTCCAGAACTGTGAGAAAATAAATCTCTCTTCTTCGTAAGTCAGCCAGTCTTAGACATTTTGTTTTAACAGCACAAAACGGACCAAGTCAGATGGGGTATTAGTTATTTGAGTGTAATAAAGTATCACAATTTTGGTGTCTTAAGGCAATACTCATTCATTACTTCATGGTTCCTGTGGTCAAAAGCTCCTCTGCAGACAGCTTAAAAAGTGTTCTCCACAGCAGAATCAGAAGCTTACAACCAGTGTCCCCCGGATGCATTTTCCCCTGGAGACTTGATTGAAGAAGTGTCCCTTTGCAAACTTATTCAAAATGCTCCAGAATGAATTTCTCAAATACCCATCAAGAGCTTCAAAGTTAAAGTCTGTTAAAAACAGATAATGGAATATTATTGAGCAATAAAGTGGAATGTACTATCAATACATGCCAGAACATGCATCTCAAATAAGTCATTATGAAACAAGGAAACCAGATAAAAAACCATACATCTGAAAAATCATGTCAAGTATTAGAAAAATTTAAACTAATCTATATAATAGGAGGAAAATCTGTGGTTGAGGACTGGGGATGTAGCTCTTGTCTAACATGCATGAGACCCTGAGTTTAATTCTTAGTGCCACTAAATAAATAAATAAATAAATAAATAAATAAATAAATAAATAAATAAGAGAAAAGAAAAGTAAAAGAAAAAGAAAGTCTGACATTGCTCTGGGAAAAAGTGACAGAGACGTGGGAGAGAGGGATCACAATGGGTAAATTAATTTTTAAATATGATGCCAATGTTTATTATCTGAACTTATAATTGTACACACATAACACCAAATTATACTCTTTAGGTTTGTGCATCTTATTATGTGTCAATTATACAATCATGATAAAACTGTTTTATATAAAGGAGAAAAAGATAACTGCTGCAGGAAAATTTGATCATGTCCTACATCATAAAGAATCACTTCTCTGCCCTAGGACTTGCTAGTTTAAAGACATGTTTTAAGTGCCATAATGTAGATATTTTATATGAATCATGTCATGTTTTTGAGTTCAATTCAGCCAATAATGATGCTCAGGATATATATAAAGTAATGTAAAACCCTCTATTACATTCTTGGAATGCTCGTTTCATAATGATTAGAGTGAGTTAGAAACTTACATGTAGCTTCACTGTTGAATTCTTTTTAGGTCTACACTAATGTGATACCTGAGAGGTAGGATAAGACTTCCTTCTGCATCTCTATTTTCCCTCCACTTCTTTGTTAGGTCATTGACATTTGCCAGTTGAGGATGATATTGAGCCTGAATTGTCAGTAAGAGTATAAACTACTGTCTAAAGCTCTTTCCCCACATTTATTGATGACAGAAAATGCACTTTCTGGCAGCATGTGAACACCTATTCACAGAATATGGGAGTGTGTGCAATAAATATGCTACAGTTTGTGATTTATGCCCCTGCTGTTCTCTGGTCAAAAGTGCGGTCAGAAAGTTCATGCAAAGGAATATCTTTTCTCTTTCAGGAGGGACAATGTTTGACACTTTCCAATTTGTGTGATGAGTCCCAACTTCCAATTCTTCCTTACCTATGACTTCCAAATATATTTGAGCACAAAATATATTTAAAGTATGAAGTAAAACAGACTTCATAATAAGATGTGAAGCTTTCTGGAAAAAAAAATCAATAATCAAATAGATCTTTGGTTAGGATCCAACCACTGTTTATCTGATTCAAGTGATCTTATCTCCAGCTCTCGTGAGTCAATATGTCTGCAAGTAGTAACATTGGACTCTCTCTCTCTCTCTCTCTCTCTTTCTCTCTCTCTCTCTCTCTCTCTCTCTCTCTATATATATATATATATATATATATTTGGTGTATTTATTTATATATAAATAAATACACACACATAAATATATATATACACATATATATGGACAGGAAAAATGAAGATCTTTCTATAAGGATCTAGACTACTCTATGACAGCTCTCTGTAGATTCAGGTTTTTTCAATTCATTGTCTATGTTCTTTCTTTCCTGTGAAAGAAGTATAATGTGTAAATACTCTCAACTAATGCAGAAACTACCAAAATGATTTTTATCAAATACCGTCATAAAACAGAACACAAACCATGGTCCTTATAAAGTTATAGATTGAGTAACTAATCTAAAATGTCTTAATTTAAGAATGTTCAAAGTGCGTGCGAGTTTGTTTTTCTTTAGACAGACAAGTGGAAGGGAAGGCGCGTTCTCTCTTCCATAAGCTCCCTGTTGGGCACCATCGTCTTTTTTTCTATATTTACTCTCAATCGTGTTGTGTCCTTAAAATGAATATGCCACTTGGTTATATTGAAATTGTTCTTAGGCCAATGGTACAGAATAGAAGACCCAGAGACAAACCCACATAAATACAGTGATCTCGCAGTAGACAAAGGCGCCATGAACACACATTGGAGAAAAGACAGACTCTTCAATAAATGGTGCCGGGGAAACTGGAAATCCATATGGAGCAGAATGAAATTGAACCACTATCTCTCACCCTGCACAAAACTCAACTCAAATTGGATCAAAGACTTAGGCACCAAAACAGAGACTCTGCACTTACTAGAAGCAAAAGGCACTAGAGCAGAGAGACCCTGCTCCTCTTTGAAGAAAAAGTAGGCCCAACTCTTCATCATGTTGGCTTAGGAACTGACTTCCTTAATAAGACTCCTAAAGCACAAGAAGTAAAATCAAGAATCAATAAATGGGATAAAATCAAACTAAAATCTTCTTCACAGCAAAGGAAATAAAAATAATGTGACGAGAGAGCCTATAGAAAGGGAAAATATCTTTACCTCTGATAGACTAATAATCTCCAGGATATATAAAGAACTCAAAAGACTTAGCACCAAAAATACCAAATAACCCAATCAATAAATGGGCAAAGGAACTGAACAGACACTTCACAGAAGTGATACAATAGATCAAATATATGAAAAAATGTTCACTATCTCTAGCAATTAGAGAAATGCAAATCCAAACTACACTGAGATTCCATCTCACCCCATACAAGTAACAATAAATGTTGGCAAGGATGTGGGGAAAAGGTACACTCATACATTGTTGGGGGGAATGCAAATTGGTGCAAACACTAAGGAAAGCAGTACGGAGATTCCACAGAAAACTTGGAATGGAACCACCATTTGGCCCAGTTATCCCACTCCTTGGTTTATACCCAAAGGACTTAAAATCAGCATACTAAAGTGACACAGCCATGTCAATATTTATAGCAGCTCAATTCACAATGGCTAAACTATGGAACCAACTTAGGTGCCCTTCAACAGATGAATGGATTAAGAGAATGTGGTATATATATACAATGGACTATTACTCAGCCTTAAAGAAGAATGAAATTATGGTATTTTTCAGTAAATGAATGGAACTGGAGAATATTATGCTAAGTGAAATAAGCCAATCCCAAAGGCCCAAAGGCCGAATGTTTACTCTGATATGTGGATGCTAATTCACAATAAGGAGGGAGGAGAATGGAGTTACTTTGGACTAGACAGAGGGGAAGGGAGGGGAGGGATGGGGCATGCAGGTTGGAAGGATAGTAGAATGTACATTATTGTTCAATAATAGACATTATTACCCTGTGTGCATGTATGATTACATGACCTGTGTGACTCTACCTCATGTACAACCAGATGAAAGAGAAGTTATACTCCATTTATGTATGATGTGTCAAAATGTGTTCTACTGTCATGTATAACTAATTAGAACAAATAAAAAATATACGTAATCCCCCCAAAAAATGTTCTTAGAATTTTGCTTTGAGGAAGATGAAGTAAGCATTTTTTCCTTTTGTTTTTGTGAAGACCTTAGACATTACATATAAAATAAGAAAAATGTAAGAGATGGAAGCAAGGCAAATTAAAGACACTGGGGTGATGTTAGGGGTGGGCAGCGAGCTAGTCAGTCCCTGAGGTTTTCTGTTACCTTCTGCATCCCGACTTAGAGCTCAGAAAGTTGAAAACCCAGAAATGCTAATCGACTCTCGCACACGCGCAGGCACACACACACACAGACACACACAACCACAAGCCCCTCCAAAAACTTGCTTTTTCTAGACAAAAGTCCAGGCAAGGACAATCGAGGAAGGGAGAAAACTTTCATCCAATACTTGATGCACTGCAGCCACACCATGGAGGAGTATGTGGCCCTGCCCCTGCGCACAGGAGCGAGGCCAGCATAGGCAGCCTTCATCTCCTCCACGCCCAGGGCTTAACAAGTACCTCAACCCCAACCAGGATAGTGTCAGAAAAAGGCTTTTAGGCAGTGAGGACTTTCAACTCGACTAGGAGATAAGGAGCCCTTCACTCCTGGTGTCCATGGAAGCCACCGGGCATGAATAAGGTGCTCCTTGCCCTGAGGGCAGAGTCCAATGGAGAAGCAGGACTTTCTCTGTATCTGAGGCCAGCATGCCCTCCACCCAGAGGAGCCCAGGAGTGCCATGGGGGTGGGCGGGGAGAGTAATGAGGCTGCCTCTTCCACCCAGCGAGATATCAGTGTGAGCCTGGGGGAGATGGGACCCCCACCTCCACCACTGGGAAAAGGGCCCCCTTCCGGATATCAGTGGAGGTGGGTGGGGAGACCACAGCTTCCACCCCAACCTGGGAGAGCACCTGAGGAAGCCAGGTAAACCAGAGGGTTAAATACAATCCAGACCTTCATAACGCGGTACCCGGTGTCCGAGCGTCAGCTGAAAATAATTTTCTATGCCAAGAGCCCAGAACCTGCAGGCAGAAAGGAAAAAGGCGATCAGTAGCTGCCAGGACCGGGCGACGAGGGTGTCAGAACCGTCTGACGAAGGTTCTAAAACAGACATCGTTTAAAACTATTCAACCAACTGTGGACCTGTTTAATAAATGAAAAATGGAAAGTCTTAACAATGAAAAAAAAAAAAAGGAAGCTACAAAGAAGAACCAAGTGAAAACAAACACACTCAACAAAACCGAAGTCACCAAATATGTACACTCAGCATATTGAAGTTTCACGCCCACTCACCACTCACACACATGTATGCAAATGCAGATGTATGTACACGTGTATATGTGAAGATTTATGCAGGTTTCTTGAAATTTATGCATCAAATTTTTCCAAATTTCATTTCATTAATTAATAGTACAAGAATCCTCTGGGAACTCTGAATTAGAAAAACAAACAAAACACTGTGAACACGTTCTCTAGGCTCATCCGTGAAGAATCTTGTTTCACTGGACTCAGTGTACTGGTGGGAGGTGATATCAGAAACTCAGTTATATAAAAGTCCCATGGGTGATTGTGAGCTGTGAATTCTGCATAATGAATAAAGTGGCAAATGGCAATTTAAGTGTCAAGTATGCAAGATGAGCATTGATTCCTCCTAGACTTCCTATAGTGTGGGTCTCTTCCTGGAATGTCCTTTCTTCTCAAAGGACCAGAGCTTTGCAATACTTAGAAGGTATCATTGTCCTAAAACACAATGCTGAATTTGGGGGAGTCCAGCCAAGCTTGGACCCTTAACCCCTTAACCTACTTCTTCCATTTCCTTTGCATCCTCCAAGTCTCAGCTTAAATACACTACAGGGAAGCCTGCCCAGACCCCTGCCCTTCCCCCTTCCCCCTCAGGGTGAGTTAAATATTTCTATCACTATCCTAGTGTTGGGGTCTTAAGCCCCCTTGCTCTGTTCGACCAGCGGCAGGGGAAGGGGACACTCCCCAACAAGGTCAGACGGGGATAGGTAAGGCCGACTGACCGCCCGCTCCCAGCCCTCCATGCAGAGGACAATCAGACGCGTCAGGGAGACCCATCACAGCAGGAACTCGTTTATTGAGGAAGTCACACAGCTTTTATGTAGGGTGGGGGCTGGGCGGGAACCAATCAGCTTAAAGGTCAGCAAGGCACAGGGTTCACGCAGGTGACAGTCCCATAGGACTACATGGCAAGCACAGCTGATCACGTTCGCGGAACTACTGTTAACCAATCCCTGACGGTGGTCCGGTTCATCGTCATCAACTATTGAAACCGCCTTGGAGGCCTTGATCTTGCTCACTCACCAGGAAGTAAGGAGTCAGCCTGAGTTAGTTAACGCGTCATTAGTCCCAACATCCTAGCAAACAGTAATTTTTTGTAATCTTTATTAAAGCCATGATTAAATAATGATTCTTGGACATTTTTACTTTAATTAATATTCTCTCATTTGGAAATGGAGGAATCAATCATTCAGGCCCTATGATCTCTGTGTAGAGTTCAATGTTTGCAACTCCGCCAGCAATGTAAAAGTGTGCCTTTTCCCCCACATCCATGCCAACATCTATATTGTTTGTGTTCTTGAGAATAACCATTCTAATTGAAGTAAGAAGAAATCTTAGAGTTGTTTTAATTTGCATTTCTCTAATTACTAGGGATGTTGCACACTTTTCCACATATTTATTAATCGCCTGTATGTCTTCTTCTGTAAAGTGTCTGTCCAGTTCCTTGACCCATTTATTGATTGGGTTCTTTGTATTTTTGGTGTAAAGTTTTGCAAGTTCTTTAAAAATTTTGGAGATAAGTGCTCTATCTGAAGTGTGTGTGGAAAGATTTCCTCCCACTCTGTAGGCTCTCTCTTCACATTCTTGATTGTATCTTTTGCTAAGAAAAATCTTCTTAGTTTGAGTCCATCCCATTTATTGATTCTTGCCTTGATTTCTTGTGCTTTGGGAGTCTTGTTAAGGAAGTCTGATCCTAAGCCAACATGATGAGGATCTGAGCCTACTTTGTCTTCTATTAGGTGCAGGGTCTCTGGTCTAATTCCTAAGTCCTTGATCCATTTTGAGTTGAGTTTTGTGCAGAGTAAAATTGGTGCAGACACTGTGCAAAGTAGTGTGGAGAATCCTCAGAAAGCTTGAATTGAACCCACCTTTTGACCCAGTTATCCCACTCCCCAGTTTATACCCAACAGACTTAAAATCAGCATACTACAGTAATGCAGTCAGATCCATGTTTATAGCAGCTCAATTCACAATAGCTAGATAGTGGAACCAACCTAGATGCCCTTCAACAGATGAATGGATAAAGAAACTGTGGTATATATACACAATGGAATATTATTCAGCCACAAAGAAGAATGATATTATTATGGGGAGTGAGAGAAGAATGGAGGAACTTTAGATTATGTAGAAGGAAATGAGAGGGAGGGGGGTATGAAAAATGGTGGAATGAGACAGACATCATTACCCTATGTACACGTATAATTACATGAAAGGTATGAATATATATTGTGTACAACCATAGAAAGGAAATGATGTACCCCATTTGTGTACAATGAATCAAAATGCAGTCTGTAAAAACTTAAAAAATAAATAAATAATTTTAAAAAAGATATGTTTCCTAGGACTAAAAGGAAGCTAACAAAAGAAAATATGCATGAAAGAGACATGATATAATCATATTTGCCATACATAATTTTGCTGGAGCTCTGGGAAGAGAAAGGAGAAGCGTGAAGAAAATACTCACAGGCTCAGGTAGAAGTCTGTGCAGGTGGGATGATGGTGGTCCCAGATAGCAGAGTGAAGAGGGAAAGGAGGGGGCACTCTGAGCTCACCAGATGGGTGGACGTGGGGAGGAAGAAAGTACCAAGGCTGTGGGACTGGAGACCAGGTAGTACCGTGTGCACAAGTAGAGTACAGGGAAAGAGCTGATCTGGGAGAAGGCAGTGGCTTTGCAGCCAGATGCACTTGAAGTCAATACGAGCTCTGGGAATCACAGATATGATGGATTCTCAGATGCTGGGATGCTTAGAAATCATTGAACTATGTTTCCTTAGATTTTCTTGCAACTAAATTGGGATCACGTAACTGTGCTCTGACTAGTGGGGGAGTATTCAAACCACTGCCAGGCCTAACCCTTAAACACGCGCTTTCAGGTCCCCATCCTCCAAGGCTACCTGCCTCTGATGGTGAAGCTAAAATGGAGGAAGTCCAACATATGGCCACAAACTAGGGTGGACAGCAAGTGACCTTGGTTGAGCCTAGGGTCACAGCTCATACTGATTCCCCTCACACAGGGATCCTTGTTCATGGAGTAGCTGCCTCAACTAGAGAGATGATGTGGAGAAAGTGTCTGAGAAGTCTCTGTACTAAGGGACTGTGACTCCTCTGTAGTCATGACAAGAGTGAGGTCTAGACTTGCCCTCCTGACTTTATGACCTCCCACCACATTCTCAGTGAGACCTTGGGAACCATTTCCTGATATCAGAAGATTAATTCCAGGTCGGTTCTGTTTTCACAGAAGGAAGGAAGGGAAGGAAGGAGGGAGGGAGGGAGGGAGGGAGGGAGGGAGGGAGGAAGGAAGGAAGGAAGGAAGGAAGGAAGGAAGGAAGGAAGGAAGGAAGGAAGGAAGGAAGGAAGGAAGGAAGGAAGGGAGGGAGGGAGAGAGAATTTC
Source organism: Sciurus vulgaris (assembly GCF_902686455.1). NCBI lineage: Eukaryota > Metazoa > Chordata > Mammalia > Rodentia > Sciuridae > Sciurus > Sciurus vulgaris. The sequence continues at coordinate 197,154,147 of NC_136462.1, forward strand.
CTACTCAGGCCAGTCTGGTGCATCCACCCTCAAACATCACATCAGAGGTTACGTTTCTTAAACAAGGGACCCGCGACATTCTGCGAAGAGCTACAATGTGAACACATTCACATGCACTTTCTTCACCTGTGCTTGAGAATTGATTTGCCCGCCCACCCTTTTCTCAAGAGGCATTCTAACCCAAAGTTTGTTTAGACCCACTTCATCTCTAATTATTTTATCTATTCTTGACCCTGAACAACCAATAACATTCTACAAACAGAATATATACTCTAAATTGTCAATGTGTGTCTTACAAGCTTCCTGGAGACAGGCCCATATGTGCATCACAGAGCACCATGTCTGAAGTATAACAGGTACTCAATAGTAATTATTTGTTAAATAAATGAATGAAAGTACGTAAAATGCCACTAAGTCTCAGGATTTTTTTAATTGATATTCATAAACTCTGTTTCTTCCCAGAGTTTCCTCAACCTTGCCGGATTTTCAGCAGGTGTTTCTGTGTTGGTTGGACAGTGTCCCCTGTAAGCATTGTCTGAGGATTCCACCATATCTGCTGAGCGTCCAACTGGTGCAGCTGTGTTGGCTACTGTTGGCAGTTTCTGTCTCCTGCTGGGCACTGCCTGCCTCTCTGATGGCAGTGGCTGCCGATGCACCAATGTTTTGTTAATTTAATGGGTTTCAGATCTCAAAATTGCAGAGTAGACTCTCGGGAGGGGGAAGGAGAGGTTTGGAGAGATATTCTTTTCTTATGCTCCACTTGGGTTGAGAAGGACACCAAAGAAGGGACTTGTAGAACCCTGTGCACTATGTTGCAGATTTCCTTTGCATCTTCCTGTTTTTCACAGGACTGAGGCATTAGTCCATTGGGGGCCGGGCCAGAAAACAAATCAGAGAGATGCCTCTTTTCTAAACTGTGTTCACACTGGGGCCCCAGATCATGCCTGCTTTCTTCTGTATGCATGAACTTCTGGGAGGGAAGGCAGTTCGATACTTCACTCAACATATTTGATTCTTATTTAGAGAGAATCTGTGATCCTTGTTACACTCAAGCTGAATTAGACATAGTAACCAAGTATAGGATGGTACAGGGCTTCTGAACTTGAGATGAAAGAACATCTGGAAAGGTGTTAGGAATGAAGCTTCTCTGACCCCACCCCTGACCGGCCAAAGCAGAAACAGGTACGTGTGTGTGTGTGTGTGTGTGTGTGTGTGTGTGTGTGTGTGTGTGTCTGGCTCTGTAGCCATCTGAGTTTTGACAAGCTATCCAGGTGGTTCTGAAATATGGTGCAGTTTAAAAACAGCTCCAATAGTACTTCAGTGTTTAGGTACAAGTATCAGTTAAACCTTTGAGACCTCAGCTGAGTTATTTAATTTTCTTAAAAATCCTCTTCCCTCCTATGTAAAATGAAAATAGCAAGACTTCAGTTAAATTTGATAAAGCTCGGAGTATTGCAGTTAGCATATGGTAACCGGGTTTGAAATTCTAGGGTGTAAAAAAACCACTCAGTGTCTACGCCACAGCCTTTGTAACAAATAGAAGTGACTTCCTTATTGCCGCCTGTCAGGAAGAGAGATCCATGCAGAGGAACGACAGCTCGTCTAGCAGGAAAGGGGCTGCACCCTTATTCTTCTATGCGCTAATCATAGCACCAAAGACCACAGTAACTTTTTGGTAAGGTAAGGGATTAGAAGAATGCATAATTATTTTTCATGAAAGTCCAGGAAGGTTGATATTAAAGACCTTTAAAGGGACAAATCTCAGCACGTTGCACTTTTATATATGAAAGTGATAGGCAGGTACAGGGTAGAAAGAGCAATGATCCGTAAGACTGGGGCTTTGATTAGAGGAGGCTACTGGAATCTAGTTAGGCGGGCATCCTTTTTTCTTCGGATTTCATCCTTAAAAGTGGTCCAGATCAGGCCAGCCCTGCTCACCAGCTCTCAAGTACAAAGAGTTGGGAGATGGTACCTCAAGACACCCCATCTTCTTCAATCATTTTGAAGGAAACTTTGGTGATAAAAGCAGGGCTCTAAGCTGATGGATTTTTTAATTCATAGCTAACAAAAGCCAAATACCAGGCCATTAAAAAATTCTATCAATGTGATGATGGGGGTGTTCAGCACGGGTGCATGTGTGAGTGGGGAACTGACTGGTAAAAAATAAATTGAACACGAATACACTAATGCTTTGCAAAAGTGGAACAAAAATGAGCAAAGAATACAAATTGCTGGAGATAATGGTTGCCATGGCAATTGTTTGTCCAGATCTCGAACTGTGAAAACTCAGGCAAGAGTAATTGAAAATGAAAGCCCTTAGTAGACCTTCCCCTCCATGATTTTGCTGCTGCTGCAGGCGTGGTTAGTGTGACTCAGTACCCCTGCCTGGTCCTATGGAAGCCTCAACACCATCATCACTTGGCGAACAAGGAAGAGGAAGATCTGCAAGTCCCAGCAGCAGAAGCAGGTGTCTTCCGAAAACCTTGTTGTTTGCTAAACACCCCATGCATTTCACTACAGAGCAATAAGAGCTGGTGCCATTGTTTGATGCCCACTTCACCATAGCAAGTGCAGTTCTTCTCCTAAAAGTACATTGAGTTGGGATTATAATTATTATTTTTTTTAATCTAGGTTGCAAAACGCTGGATCCGGATAGACAGCACATGAGCAGCTCGGTTTTCTTCCTCATGCTGGCTGTCGATTGCCATTTCTCCCACATAATTACCCATCTGTTTGAGAGGGAAGTGATGCTTACTGCATCATTTAAAAGAAGTGCACCTGTTTGTAGAAAGGCAAGAACGACCCAGTTTGCAGTATCCTTGGCTTTCAAACTTGCCTTCACTCACTCCACACGTTGGTCTTTTTTCTCCATGATCAAATTACTCTGACTCCAGACTTTCCAAATTTATCTTTTCAATTTTCATTTATCGTTCTTTGGATCAGCTTTACAGCTTGAGAGGTATCTGAGGCAGGAAAGGTAGAGAAAATAAAGAAAGCATACAGGAAAAGAAAAAGATTGTGGAGCCAAAGAAAGGGGTAGAAAATAAAGTTGCCCGCTCTCCTGAATCCTACACCACATTTGAGGATCTTTTCATCTTGCCAGGATGGTTGGTGAGTAATGTTAACATTTGCATTTCAAGCTTTTACTGATGACCAGTAACCAGGGAAACTTAATGAGAAGTTACAGTGGTTGGATTTGAAACAACTTGCTTCCTGTGGCAGCCAGGCAGCAGAGGGCTTTGTGCATACAAACACAGAGTGCACTGCTTGTTAGGTATCATGTCTAATTAGCTGGGACCCAAAAATCTCCGCTAATGATATTTTTGTGCCAGGAGAGTTTGAGAAATTGAACTTCTGGTTGGATGTTTTAACACAGTAGGAATGGCTAATAAAACGGTCAACAGGGGCTGCGGCTCAGAGCCGTGTCTCTTACTTCACTGGATTCCCAATGAATCAGTTTTCCATTCCTGCCCCAATACATTGCCACGAACTTTGGTTGAAACAACACCTGCCATTTATTCTCAAGGTTCTGTCGGTCTGAAGTCCAATACCACATCATCTCACTTAGTTAAAGTCAAAGCGTCTGCAGTGCCTCGTCCCCGATTGAGTGACAAGGGGAAAAATCTGATTTCACACTCATTCAGGATGCTTCCGGAATCTAGTATTTTGTGGTCAGGGAACGGAAGTCTCCCACTCCTTCTTGGCTGTCATCTGAAGATTGGAAGCCCTTGGCTCATGACTGGATCCACCCAGGTAATTCAGGATAATCTTGTGTTTTAAAGTCATCAATTAGCAAACTAGTCATATCTCTGAATGCCATGGGGCTTAACATTCACAGTCTCCAGGGATTAGAAGGTGGAAATGCTTGGAGGACTCTTATTTGTTCACAAAAGATTGGTGATATTATTTTTTTCCATTTCGCAGAAGACAAAAGAGTTGTTAAGTAAACTGCCAAAGGTAACACAACTAGTAAATACTAAAGGATTTGAATGCCATTCTGATTCTTCAAGAACTATGTCCCAGCTCTCAATATGGCTGATCGATAATATAAGTGGAAGTTGTAGGCATTTTGTCACTTCTACTTCTAAATGCATCCTCACTGTACAAGCATTTTATTCTACACCAGAAGCTATACTATTTGTTAGAGAGAGTTTTTTTTTTTTTGAAGAAGCAATATTGGATCAAGCTCTGGAGATGTTCAAGGAGATATAAAATTGCTCTTCGAGAGATTTCCATCTAGTTAAGTTGGTTGAATTGTACTGAAGAGGCATGGAAAACTTCAAAAATGCTTCCTGGGTGTCCTCAGGCAGGATCCATCATGATTCCCAAGACATTACTCTTCCTTTTATAGAATTATATCTCCCTACCTTTGCCATGACTTTGTGCTAGATAGGATATATTTTCATGTTCTTTAATTAGGCTTGGCCAAGTAACTTGCTTTGATCCTAGGAATGTTAATGATTCTGACCAAAACTTAACTATGTTTGGACACTTTGGCTTTTTCTCTTGTGTTACCATGAAAAGGCCATGCCATGGGTGGTTGTGGGACCTTAAATAATGAAGACATGCAAAGCAGCCCTGGACCTAACCCTGCTCATGTAAATCAGCTAACCCCTACAATCCCAGAAAGCTGAGTGAGAAAAGTATTTGCCTTTGGGAACAACAGAAAATTGAGTGTTTTTTTTTTTTTTTTTTTTTTTTCCTCCCCAATGATCTAGAAACACTGCAAAAAAGCAAAGCAAAAACACAACTTTACTTTCCACTAATAATCTCAATGGTTTAAATAATTTCCACTAATAATCTCAATGGTTTAAAGAGCCATGTGGTTTGGAGAAAATGAACTCTTAGCCCATTCGTATCTCAAAGCTTTCCAGGGACATTTCCATAATAAAAGAAAATGTTCATAGAGATGATTCATATCTGTCGGTGCCTGAACAGTCCAATTGAGTTCTGAAAACGGAGGCAGCAGAAGGCAGGAGGAGAGGCAGGGGTATTGAGTCTGGGTCTGGCTGCTCAGCACCCGGCAGACCAGTTAAGCTGAGAGACAGGGTATTGAGCCAAAGAAGGTGACTTTGTTTGAAAAGTCAGCTAGGGGAGAAGGTGGAGGCTCTGTCACAAAGTTTATCCTGCCAGGAAGTTGATTTAGGGGTCATGTATGTAGGTGGGCGATGGGTGTTTCCAGACTGGTGTGCACCTTCTCACACCAGGTGGACCAGATGATGCACATCCAATCCACACTCTCTAGTCATGAGATGTTTTTCACTTCTGCAGATACCAAGAACCAAAGATCAGTATTTCCTCAGGCTAATCCTCATCACTGCTTAACTACATGCAGTTCCTAACATATTATGCACAGGACAGGCTAGAGAGGATGGCTGCCCTGAGGCCTTTGGTAATGAAGAAAACATCCTTCATGCTCTGCTTCAGTTGTATTGTTAAGTCCAGATCAGAAGACACTCTCAGACTCTTGTAGGACGTGCATTTGATTCACGATCTTTCATTTACTTTGCAATCGTGACCAAGGGAGTTAATATGGGACATATTTAAACCTGCTCCTTTTGATTCTTAGGGCTATGAAATGAGAAAATACATTTAAAACATTCTGTACAATGTCTAGTACATACTAAGATTCAATAAATGTTAACTACTAAACACTCTAAACTACTAAACACTAAATGTGGTAGGGGAAAATGGTTACATCCATTTATTCATTCATTTTACAAGGGCATCACATATGTCTTTTAACTTTTTAAGAAAAGTAATATTTGATAAATAATGTATGGAGTTATCAGATAGATAGGTTTTATGACATCAAAATAGGAATTTAAAAAATTTATCTTCTTTATTTTTTTTATTTTTAGAAAGGTTTTGAGTATTGATCCCAAAGTCACTTTACCACTGAGTGATTATCCCTAGCCTCTTTTTAATTATCTTTTTTTAAGACAGGGTCTCACTATGTTGTTCAGGACCTTGCTGAGTTGTTGAGGCTGGCCTTGAACTTGTGGTTGTGCTGCCTCAGCCTTTGGAGCCATTGGCATTAAAGGCATGCACTACCATTCTCAGAAAAATAGAAAATTTTTAGTTAATAAAAATATGTTTATATGTGAAAACCTCAAAAGATATGGTAAAAAGAAAATGTGAATAACTAGCAAAATCACTCAGCATTTACTATTTTAAAAGTAATTGTGAAGGATGATATGGTTAATCAATTACTGAAAACTCAGACATACTCTAATTTTATAAATGAAACCAACAACTTAGAATTCATGCGTAATAGGATCGTCCTAACTTGAATTATCTTGTTGAGATTCAGAGCCACCTGAAGGTTTGCTAGACCAATGAGATGGACTTGCTGGACAGTTTCTGCATCAGCAAATGGAGACCATCTAAGGGATGAGGAAAAAAGATGGACCAGCTAACGCTGAACAGCAAACCACTCCGAATCACTGTGCCGAAACCAAGCATTTAGCTCACAAAGGCTGGCGATGGCGGGTCTAGAACAGCTGCTTGTTTCGGTGGCTAACCACAGACCAACTTTGCTCAGGTTCGCTGGGCTCTCTCAGCAGTCTGGAATCTCGATTAGGATGAATCGCAGTCCCAGCTTTGTTCCACTCGACCTGCCATTCCCAGCAGGCCATGCCATATATGTTCCTGCAAAAGTCTCAGCCATAGGAACCCGCAGGAGTGTTCAGGAACTCTAGAGGCCGGGCTTGGAGTTAGCGCACAGCACCTCCAGCACATTCTGCTGTCTGATTCAAGACGGAAACCTGTCAGTTCAAGGAGTGGGAACCCATCCTCCTCTTGATGGAAGAGCTGCAAAGTCCCATTGCACAGGGCACGGAGACAGGCAAGAGTGGAGAATTCAGGAACATTTTTATGAGAGATTCATCACCAAAGATCCAGCTAAACTTTTCAGATGCAAAGTCTTGTTGACAGATCGAGGTGGAATGGCCCATTGTTGTTCCTTGCCATGGGCTGGGTTTTGGTTCTCTGGAAGTCAACAGGTTAAAAAAAACGCTTTCCTAAACTGACTGTGTTCAGTTGGCAGAGTGCTGTGCACTTGCATAAGAAGGTCCAGCCAGAAGCAGGCAGAGCAGACTCACCTCCTGCCTAGAGATGGGGCATCAAGAGGCTCTACTATGGAGGTGGGCAGGACACACCTGATGTGGACCTCAGCCCCTACAGTGGCAGTGTCACAGGAGAAGGTGGCACCACTGAGCTCAGGGTGGTGGGTTGAGGTGGCCCTTGCACTGGGAGCAGAGGCAGCAGATGATGAAGCCCTTAAAGGGAAGGTGCACAGCCCCAAATGATGGGATGCTTTTATAACTCTATGTGAGAGATCCTCAGTGAAACCCCAGAAATGCCTTTAAGGAAAACCATCAAAAGTTAAAACAAAATTCTAAGAATCCGATGAGACTGTAAGGAATGTTAAGACTGATGGTATTAACAGGCACTGAAGACTTCCTCCCCCGTTCCAGAATCTACGCACTGGAAACTTTACATCATCGAGAGGCCAGAGGTTAAGTCAGGACTAGATAACTGGGGTTAATGAGCAACTGCAATTTTTTTTTAAGGGAGGAGGAAAAGGATCCAACATGAGTTGCATCTTTTACAGGTGAGACTAAATGTAGCATTTGGCAAAATGTTAAGATACAACTTTCTATCCTGAAGAGAAAATGAATTGAGGCCAACAAACACTGGTCATTATCTATGATAGAGGACTTTAGAGGGGAGTTAACAGTTATGATTTTGTTCCAGTCAATGTTCTTAATCTCAATCTGAGCACTATAAGGAGTTTAAGAGAGTTCAGGGATCCATTTGTTATGATTTGGGGTTCCAATTTTACATATGTGCCCATGTGTTGTCTAAGCAGAATATCTGTAGGTTTTATCAGATTTTCGAACGTCAAAATCTGTCTTTCAAGCTTTAGATAATGTTCTTGATACTAGGAAAAAAACAATGAGGAACCGCTGCTCTTGTCTCAACTGACAGGTACCGTGGGATCTTTCATCAGCCACTTGAGATTTATGTGTCTCATTTTGCCTTATCTATGAAATGGAATTATTTATGACTTAAATCAGGAAATTGTGAAGAAATGATGACATGGGACACATGTAAAATTTAAGCCACAGAAAGCTAGGTCTCACAGGATCTCTGCTTCTCCATAGCATGACCAGGCAGTCTAAATTTAATTGTATGTCAATCTCTACTTTTACTAGTTAAGTGTTGATAAGTTTCCAATGCAGAGCATTCAAAACTCAGCAAGCCTGTGGTTTGCAGTGCCTGAAATGTTCAATAATCACAGTATGATTTGATTCCTTCCCACTGGGTCTTTTTAAAGAGAGAAAGGTAAACATCCTGGGCTCCTTTTTATCTCCGCTTAAACCTAATGGGGCTAGAGCCATCTCATTTTTGTATGACTGGTGACACAGTGATAATCAGTTTTTTCCAGAGACTCAATTATTTTTAATGATTTACACAAAATAATTACTGTTGACAGATATCCAAATCCTTAAAACAAGAAAATGTCCGTTTCTATGTCCAGTTTTATGTCTTCCATTGATTGAAGCTTTTTGCAAATGGTTAGATATCAGACACTTAGAAGTGTCAAGGAGAGTAGACAGAGAAGATTTCTAAAAATTGAGCAGATAAAGAATCACTTTAAAAAGACATTCACACATGAAAGCAAAGATTAGTTGAGTGTTTGGTCCAAGATTCTTGGTTGAAAGTCAAATGAACCGAATTCATAAAGACTTAAATGAAGAAGAAGGGATCTACTAACTCACATGACCTAAAGAAACAAAGTAGCCTGTGCTTCAGGTATGGCTGGTTCCAGAATATTTAAAAAGAGTGTGTTTCTCTTGGCTTTTGCCCTCCGTTGGTCTCCTGCATACAGCAATTCTCTCCACTTGTTGGCCCCCTGGCAGCTGCAGATTTGTATCTTCCTACAACTCATAAAGTGGATAAGAAGGGAGCACTCTTTTTGTTTGTTCTCTCTGAAGTCCTGGAATTAACTCACAGACCCGTCTTGTACATTATACTCATAGAAAACTCAATATGCCTAAGTAGATGAAACCGTCTGATAAATCAGATGTAGTTAACGAAACCACAACCAGAGAGGGCTTTGGGCTAACCCACAGGAATTGCATAGTACCCCATGGGGAAATCAAGTTTCTATTCCCAGGCAGACAGAAGGGTCAAGAAGAAGAACTGCCTCCTGCATTGTGCCTGCAAGATTTTCTCAAGTTTGTATTGAATCATTCCATTGAGACTTTGGATCTTCTATTTCAGATTTCTCTTTTCATGCGTGTAAATTCTGAAGCAGAAAGGACTTCAGAGGATGGTCTGAAGTTGGACACAAAGACAAAACCAGAAAAGGAATATGAACTGTAAATCCCCCCACCATGTTGCCTAGAGATAGGGTACATGTTGGTGGGTAGAAACCAGAGACATCACTATTGGTTTTATGTTGGGACTTTTTTTGTTTGTTTCATCTTACTCTGTTCTGTCCTCCTTTCGTTCAACACATGAGTTGGGAACCACAGTAACTGAATGAAGCCTTCCACACCTCTTTCCTGGGCACTTCCCACTGTGCTTATCTTTGGCCCAACATGCATTTGGTAAGCACTTACATGCTGACCGGGCTGCTGGGATTGGATATAAAATTACAAGTAACATATTTCAGAGCAGGAGAAAGGCAATCAGTATTAAAAGACGGAAATTGCTAAAAGTGCTTTGAGGCAAATGGCAGGTAAGCCCTAATTGAAGAAAGATGGGCTATTAAAGCCACACACATCTGAAGGATAAGAAGAGACCAGTCATACAGAAAGTCAGAGGAAAGGACATTCCTGGGGAAGGAGTCTCAGCACTGCGCTTAGATATTCAAGCAATAGGTTCACGTAGAGCCTGGGGAAGGGAGGGGCGGGCTGAATCGTGCAAATAATTATGGACATGTAGTTCAGATGGCCTCAGCTACCCCAGTCTGCTGTTGCGGCATGGACAGTCATGGGCAATGTGGAATTAAGTGAGCGCGATCTGCTACAATAAAGCTTTATTCATAAAATCAGGTGATGGACAAATAGAGATGGTAGGGAAAGGCAGGGGGATATTGGAAGATATCCAGCACACTGAGTCCTGGAGGATCCTTGTGTCAGTTAGTTTGGCTTTAGTCCTAGAAGGTTCCAGATTTTGGCTTAAGAATATTATAATTCTGAGTCATTCTTCCTCCCTACCCCCTGGCCCCTGTCTTTCTCTAAATTACTATCCACATGTAAGTAGCAGGTCACACTGGTTTCAGGATGACCAGGGTGCTACTTCCTCGTCTCTAGGCAGATTCCCTATGTATTTTAGGATCAGGCCTCTCAGTGACCTTGGAGTCTGTTATTTCCTTGGGTTTGATAACAAGAATAGAGAGCGATATTCAAATGACAAAGGTGAAAACAACAGGAAGTAATCATGAAAATCCGTTGCAGCTCTCAGGGTGTGGGAGGGTGACTCAGGAGAGGTACCCTGAGTGTCCCTTCCTTGGGGGTTCCTCTGAAGTGAAATGGTAAATAAATGCAGCCTACTGTCTACTTTCTGGTCCAGAGGTTTCATTTGACTTACTTTTGAGCTGAGTGGTGGTGCTTTTCAGACCACAGTAGCGTCACATTGTAGAGAAGAGTTGAGTAGTCCTTTTTTTTTTTTTTTTTTTTTTTTTAATTTCCTGTTTGAAGCACAACCACATTCATGTTTACGAGGAGAACAGAGGAAGGGGGAGATCAAAAGACCAGAAGAAAGTTTGATGCACGGTAATCAAGAAAGAAAATAGGTTTTAAACAACGAGGAACACCGTTCATTCAGGAGATTTTCCACAGGAAACAAATTGCTGGTCCACAGATCCAAGAGCCTCCAATCATATCAAAATATATCCTGATTATCAGCAGTTGGGGTGATTGGTACATGGTGCCACTCTGCGGTTTTGCAGCTTTAGGAGAAAATGAAAATGATATCAATGGAAAAACCTAGAATGTTCATCAGCCAGAAATTGCTCATCAAAAGCATTGTTGTGCTAATGGTATCGTGGAAATGGATCTGCTTGTCTAGAAGGAATGTCTCCTGGGAACAGGGAAGTTGAGACCCCTGTTGTAAAGTTTAAGCAGGGAGTCAGGGGAGTGCTAGTCCCTGGCCCACCCTCAACCTCCCTTATTTTAAAGCCCTTTCAGTTCTACCTGTTCAGCCATCTGTGCAAAGTTCAAGAGGAGCTCCATTTCAGTTTCCTCTCAAGACAAAAGCACAAGATCGCAATTCATCATGAACATCAGTGGGTGCTAGATGAATAGAAAATCCAACTCATGTTGTTTTGGTGGCTGTTAATGTACTCATGCCTCAGACACATTTTAAAGCAGCGTTTAGTTTAAATAACAATTTAATAATAAATTTAATAATGTCATAATAAATTTAACAATTTAAAGAATTATTTAAGTAACTAATATTTAAAAGTACCACTTAACAGTGATACATATTTATTAACTTTGGAGAATAAAATGGAAAAATTAGAGCAGTGTAAAACAATCCATGACATTTTTCTCAGTCTACTGTTGGAACATTTGATGTCAAGTCTTCTAGTCCTTTTTTCTCTTGTTATGTTTTTATGAATATGTATGTGCATTAAAATTTTCTCAAATTTGCATAATGCAGATTATTTTGTAGTTTGTATATTAGAGATTACATTTTTCATTGTTTATAGCATTTTCCTTTGTCAATAGTAGTATTCTGGTTCATAAATTAAACTGTTTCTTTTATTAGAAGTGTTTATTATTTCCAATGTTTTGCTATTTTACAGCAATTCAACAACCATAATACATAGTATTTTTTTCAATTAACATTATCTTACTTAGGCCAGAAGTGTTCTCTCTCCTTAAATAAAGAGAAAAACAAAGGTATATTTTAAACCTTTTTTAATGCGAATATGTAGATTGAAATTGTTCTTAAGAGAGAAAAAAAATTAACGGTGAAAGAAAATTAAGTGGATTAAAAACAGTTATTCCTCTCAGCTGTGTTAATTCCTTACACAGTTCATTTTATAAAATTCTGTTTAAAGATTCCTTTTTCCTTCCAACGCATAAAGAAAAGCTAATGCTAAGTGATTGGAATATTTTGAAAATCCGCCAAGGCTTCACTTGTGGAAGGAGCTACATCTTGTGGGCGAGTGTGGGGAAGGGGCTTGGAACGTGTGTACGGGAGGCCAGGAACCATGAGTTAGTGTCAGTTTGCCCTCAGGCGAGTCACTTGAGGCTTCCCAGTTACAGTGGCCAAATCTGCAGAGGGGTGATCCTGTTGAAGTCTGGCTTGAGGAGGTGGGGAAGGGATCTAGAAGGTAGCAGCTGTAAACATGTGTCAACAGTTGAGCGACAGATACATTTTAAAGAATTGTGAATGCATCAATTTTCTTATCGTAAATTGGGATTTTGATTGTAGTATAATTAGATATGGCCATATTATTGTAAGATATGAGAGAGAGATCCCAGGCACCCTCTGCTCATTTCCTCCTGCACTGGAGCAGGATGGCTACTGTCCCTCTTACAGAACAGCAGTACAACAGCAGCAGTGTCCTGGGAGGCGCACCATCAGGACCCAGTGCCTGCCTGTCGCCGGGAGGACCCCTCCCCACGTCCCTTACGGACACACCTAGCTTCCTTCCACCTGCGCCTCCATCCCTAACCTCTGGCAACCACTTGTTCATTTCCATTTCCAAAACTGTGTTATTAGAAGAATGTTTGTAGTAATTATATGGTATGGATCTTTGGGGCTGACTTTTATACTTAGCCTAACTGTGGAGATCATCAATGAATGTATTTCATTGCTAATTGTTGATAGGAAATCCAGAATATGGATTTACCACTGTTTATATTTAAATAACACCAGGGTTGTTTTCAGTTTGGAGATTTTACAAATAAATCATCTATAGATACAGTTGCATGTTCGTAATTCTGCATTTCTCTGGGATAAATACCCAGAAGCTCAAGGATGGGTCATTCTAGTTTCAAGTTTATTTGTTTATTTTGCTTTTTTGCATCATTAAGTAGAACTTTTTTTATAGATGCTTTTATTAACTTTTTATTGCTTATTTTTATTTTTCTGAGAATTTTTTTATCACAAATGGGTGTTGAATTTTGTGAAATTATTTTCCTGAATTGTCACAGTTGTGTTTTTGCTCCTTTAGCTTGTTAATATGTTAGACTGCACCTACCAATTTTTATATATGAAACTAAACTTTACCTTTGATAAACCACAAGTTGTGGCATGGTATATATTTCACACATATATGTACACACTCAAACACGTACGTATGTATCCTTTTTTAAAGGACATGGACATCTGACTTTTATTCACAAAAAAGTGGAGCACCGGGATTGTGGGCAGGGGTTGGAGAACTTCAAAACTATGCTTCCCACCCCTGGCTGGGAAAACCTTCTGGTCACTGTGACTTTGGATGGCCTGCCAGTGCCCAGCACTGTTGGTGAATTCACAGTATTGACATCATGATCATCATCATCATCTTCGTCATCATCATCTACGGCACACACATGGATGTGGATGCAGGCACCTGTCTGTCCTTCATGGAATTCTCTATTAAGTCACAGATCCTGGACAGTCACTAATAACATTTCTCAAGGTCAAGTCTCATCTTTCAATTCCATCAAAATACAAGTGATTTGCAAAGTTTCTTAGGTTTGTTCCAATGTTTTCTGAGTACTGAACATCATGATTTTCCATAATACATCCCCATTTCACAAGTTAATCACCTCTAAACTTTTATTATACTTTTATACCTCATTTGAAGTTCATTTTCCCCAAGGAAACAAAATTTAATATTATTATGAATAATGCTTTAAATGTCTTTATGTGTATATGATGCTCTTTTCTGAACAACAAAGTACAAATGTGATATTGACTTGGCAGGGAGGGTGTCTATGTAAGAAATAGAACATTCCCCACCAGTTTCATCATTACTAACACAAATTTGTATTTAAAAGTACTGGGGCATGAACATGCAGGGTATTTATGCATGTTGAAGTTGAAAACATGATCATCTTAGCTACCTAATACACCCTGGATATGGTTGGAAGAAAACACCCAATTCCTTAATCATTGTGGAAATTGGTATTTTGTCTACTAAATCAATTTGAAAAAATTCCAAAAGCAAGATTGGGAATCTCTATTGAAATTCTTTATTCCTCATAGCTCTGTGTACCAAGAAAGGCTCCTGGAGTTTTATTGAATGAGAAAGGGGCAAGCCACTGCAATCTTAGAAATGGCCAGCTTCTTTTGGATGACACTTTTTAGGACAAAACTGTTACTGAATTTTAAAATGTTCATGGGGCGGAAAGCATTTTCATTGTGATAAATAACCATGTTAGGGGCCTTGAAATTCAATTAAATGTCTTGAATTACAACTGTCTTCACTGGCCATAGAGAGATTTTTTTTTTTTCCCCTGAGATCTGTGACTATCTTGTTGCCTCATTTTATCTTGTAAATTTGAATACACATGGTTTTAAAGAAAACAGTGACATATTTATTTGGTAGGTGCTGTGAGACTTTAACAACTGGCTGTGCCTAAACTACAGGAGAGGCAGGTGTATGAAAGAGAGCATTGCAGAGCAGCCTAAGGACTTGGGGCTGATTTTTCTGTACATTGCTAGATGTGACTGGCATGTGCCCTTGACCTTGGATTCATTGAGGACTTCCATGTAGTTTGAGGGTGTCTGGTACCACTGAGTTATTTCACTTGCCTCCGTCAAGGTTTTTCACTGGAGAATACACTGATGGTTCTGGGAAGTTCCCATGAACATTAATGTAACTTTAAAAGCTGCCTCTTTGGTACTGCTTAGAAAATTTAGGGACTGTGCTCTCTACTAGGGCAGTATTTCCTCAGGATGAAATCGAAATCTGGTTTGATACTGAGAGGGACATTTCCATCTAATGCCTGTGGAAAATTCAGGGGAGATGGCTTCAGTAGAATCTGTAGTTTATTTTCAGATCAGCTCGAGAAACATGGTGTTGCCTCCCAAGGTTAGCAGAGACTGAATGTTTACGCCCAAGTCACACAATATTTAAAAGAAGTTGGAAAAAGTAAATAGATAAGCCCTAAGCTAGGACCTTTAGCAAAATGCAGCTTTCCAACTGTTTTTTTCTGGTAAGCTAAGAAAAGCCATTTGCATTCTTCGTGGTTGAACATTTAAATAATATTAACAACATGAAAACACATGATATTCAAATCTTAGTGTTCGTCAATAAAGATTCACTGTAGCCCAGCAGTGTATGGCCACTGTTGTTCTACAAGCGGAGTGAAATAGTGTGCAAGAGAGATCATGTGACCCACACAAATCATAAAATATTGACTATTTGACCCACGATAGAAAAAAATGGGAGACTCAAAAAGATTACAAATATATGTTCATGCTGTCTCTGTCATTATAAACATTTTTGTGTAATACATCATATGGATGTTTTTGTAAGTAGTTGCAATTTTGTATATAAATAACTGGTGTTTATATATCTTAATATTAATTTTGGTAATCATAAAAGATTAGAGATGATTTATTTCTTTATATTTTTAGTATTTTAACACAATTCTATAAATACAATTTTCTTTTTACAAAAAAGAAAAATGCTCAAACTTTTTCTACCATAAATTTACTTTGTAATTTTACTTCGTAAAAAGTTGAGGAACACACGTGGACCTCAGATAGAGCACTAATTTCCAGGAGATATAAAGAACTCAAAAAACTTAATACCAAGAAAACAACCCAATCAATAAATGGGCTAAGGAACTAAACAGACACTTTACAAAGGAAGAAATACAATCGATCAACAAACATAAGAAAAAATGTTCAACAGCTTTAGCAATTGGAGACATGCAAATCAAAACTACTCTAAGATTTTGTCTTACCCTGCTCAGAATGGCAATAAGAGTTGGAGAATATCATGCTAAGTGAAATCAGCCAATCCCCCAAAACAAAGGCCAAATGTTTTCCCTGATAAGTGGATGATGATACATAATGGGGATTGGGTGGGGGTAAGAGAGGAATGGAGGAACTTTAGATTATGTAGAGAGAAATGAGAGGGCGGAGGTGCGGAAGTATGAAAGATGAGACAGACATCATTAACCTATGTACACGTATATTTACACGAATGGTATGAATCTACATCGTGCACAACCATAGAAATGAAAAGTTATACTACATTTGTGTACAATGAATCAAAATTCAGTTTTTAAAAATAAAAAAAAATTAAAAAAAGAATACAAGCAACAATAAATGTTGGCAAGGAGGTGGGGAAAAAGGTACACTCATACATTGTTGGTGGGAATGCAAATTGGTGCGACTTCTATGGAAAGTGGTATAGAGAGTCCCCAGGAAACTTGGAATGGAACCACCATTTGACCCAGCTATCCCACTCCTCGGTTTATACCCAAAGGACTTAAAATCAGCATATTACGGTGATGCACCCATGTCAATGTTCAAAGAAGCTCAATTCACAATAGCTAAACTCTGGACCCATCCTACGTACCCTTCAACAGATGAATGGATAAATAAAATGTGATATATATATCACATATATATATTTGATGGAATATTACTTAATTTTAAAGAAGAATGAAATTATGACATTTGCCGGTAAATGGATGGAGATGGAAAATATCATGGTAAGTCAAATAAGCCAAATCCAAAAAATCAAAAGCTGAATGTTTTCTCTGATATATGGATGCTAATTCACAATGGTGGGGAGGCCTAGGAAGAATAGAGTTACTTTAGATTAGGTCCAGGGGAGTGAAGGGAGGGGAGGGGGTGTGGGGTAGGAAGGTCAGTAGAATGACATTATTACCCTGTGTACATATATAACTATATAACAAGTTTTTACATCATCTGTAACCAGAAGAATGAGAAGTTGTACTTCATTATATATGATGTATCAAAGTGCATTCTACGGTCATGTATAACTAATTAAAACAAATAAATTTTTTTTTAAAAAGTTGAGGAGCAAACAAGAAAAATGAAGTCATTCTGAGCCTATGTCCAGCTAGTGTCTGTATAGGAGTGAGCAGATGTACATATAATATCTTTAATAAAGTGTGGAGTAGCGGCTCATGTGCTGTTTTTAAATCTGGTTTTCGGGTTTAAAAAGGTTTTCTTTGTTATAAATTTTATGTTTCCATTTTAGAAAATTCAAAATATACAAAAATGATGCAATTCATTTGTATGGCTACCAGTTAGAGATAAGCAATGTTGTCATTTCAGTTTAATATTTCCTGTTTATTCCATTCATAATTCATCTTTTTATTTTTCATGCACATTTCTTCATATCTTTTTTTCAAAAGCATAGTCTGGTGGTACATGTTACTTAATAACTTGTTTCATTTTACATTCCATCATAAGCATCTTTACATAAAAGAACATAAAAGATTATTTTGTTCATTATAATCTTTGCATATGAATGTGAATTTTTATCTTAGAAAGCATGAACATCTTTTTATATCAAAAATTAATTCAAAAATCAGAGCAATCTAAATGTCAAACAGTATCTATGATGACATCTATTTAGTGGAAAGTACGTATCGATAATGATGTTCTTTCAGACGAATATTGATTGGCGTGCTATTGGAAGATCAGTGCCTCCCTCCTCCCTCCTTTGAGGTCATCTTCTTCCCTCATTTCTTTTGAGGACAGGTTCCTTCTTACTGCTCAGCTTCCAGCTCAAACGTCACTTTCTCTGAGCTGTGACCACCTAAGTCACTGCCTCCACTCCTGGTCACTCTATTCCATACCCAGTTTTATTGCAAATAGATCTTTGTTTAGTTATGTCGTGTGGTCTGTTTTCTCTTGTCAGAATATAATCACAGTCACGGCAAGAAGCTGTCTTACCCAGTACTTTTCAGTCTCTAGAATGAGGCTGGCATATACTATGTTCACCAAGTGTTTGCTGAATAAATCGATGCAACACAGGGATGAAAAGACATTGTTTGAAAAGGAAATAAATAAAATGGTACAAATACCGTGCTGCCATTAATAGGTACCTATGTGTGTGTATAAGAGAAAGAGAGAGATGGAGGCGGAATTAAAGGCTGGCAGGATAGAAAGGCAGAAAGGTAGCCAGCCTTCTAGCCACAAGCACTTCTCCTGCTGGCCCGAGCCCAGGTAACCTTTTGTTCCCACCACCTTGCAGGGTATCTTTTCAACACCCGCGAGACGAGTGCTGAGCCCTGGTAGCATGAGCTGTGCAGGTTACTCATTTCTGGAGGGAGAGGGTGAGGTGTCATCCACCTGGTCAGCCTCAGGTAACGGCAGGTGCCTGACTAACTCCACCTGCGAAAGGTCACTTTAAGCTCAGCTTGCTGAAGCCGCCCAGCACAGGCGGAGTCCATCTGTGGTCCAGTTTGCTCTAGTCGGGACTCCTTGTTTGAGCAGTGCTGAGTGACTAGCGGCTCTCTAAATCTGAGAAAGCGGAAAATGAGAAGGTGTGGGGTCCGTCCCCCCCTGTGAAGGAATAAAATACCGTATGAGATAATGAGGTGCCCACTCTAGGACGTCAGAGAAGGGGTCGCTCAAAAAGCAGCCTTTGAGTGGACAGCTGAGCCGTGTTTAGTTAGAGGGATCATTTTCCGAAAGACAGAGAACACAAGGAAAGTCGGGTGTGGCAGGCCCTGGGGACTGACCCAAGGAAGGGCAGGCTTGTGTAAAGGAACTGTGGTCGCCACCAAGAGGCTGGCGAAGTTCCTTTACCAGCAGCAAATGTGGCGGCTCGGTTGAGTGGCACCAGAGGGGCACTGGAGTTGACTTTAGATGCCTCTCCTTCTGGAGGCATGCCTTGCAGGGACCCCATTTGCCACAGGGATAAGAAGTTGTCAGTTGTTCTAAAAGTGAGAGGTAGTATTTACCGCCGCTCACCAGCTTGTCTAGAGACTGAATTCTTCCTAGCAACTCTGCCACTTAAAATATTGATCGGAGCCAGGTGTGGTGGTGCGTGTGTGAACTCCCAGCAGCTTGGGAGGCTCAGGCAGGAGGATCACAAGTTTGAGGCAAACCTCCTCGATTTAGCAAAGCCCTAAGCAATGTCGGGACCCTGTCTCAAAATAAAACATAAAAAGAGCTGGGAATGAGGCTCAGTGGTTAAGCACCTCTGGGTTCACTTCCTGGTACCCCTTCAAAAAAGTTGAGTTGAACCAGAGAAACAAATATCAGCTGTAATCCCACCCCTGATCATAAAGGCAGTTATACAATAGGTCTTCTCCTACTGCCTTCTTCCTGTCTTTATAAAGTCATGCTTGTGATGTCGTTACCACTTCTTTTTATATTTTTTACACACTGCATTTTGATTCACTGTACACAAATGGGCTACAGACTTTCGTTTCTATGGTTGTGCACGATGTAGATTCATACCATTCGTGTAATCATACGTGTACGTAGGGTGATGATGTCTCTCTCATTCACAATTTTTCATACTCCCCCTCCCTCTCATTTCCCTCCATGTAATTGCAAGTTCCTCCACTCTTCTCTCACCTCCCACCCCCATTATATATCATCATCCACTTATGAGGGAAAACATTCGACCTTTGGTTTTTTGGGATTTGGCTTATTTCAGTTAGCATGATATTCTCCAATTCCATCCATTTGTCTGCAAATGCCATAATATTATTCTTCTTTATGGCTGAATAATATTCCGTTGTGTATATGTATCACAGTTTCTTTATACACTCATCTGTTGAAGGGCATCTAGGTTGGTTCCACAATCTGGCTATTGTGAATTGAGCTGCTATAAACATTGATGTGGCTGCATTACTGTAGTATGCTAATTTTAAGTCCTTTGGGTAAGCAGCTCTTTTCACATTATTGATTGTTTCTTTTGCTGAGAAAAAGTTTTTTAATTTGAGTCCATCCCATTTATTGATTCTTGCTTTGATTTCTTGTGCTTTGGGAGTCTTGTTAAGGAAGTCTGATTCTAGGCCAACATGATGAAGATTAGGGCCTACCTTTTCTTCTATTTGGTGAAGGGTGTCTGGTCTAATTCCTAAGTCCTTGATCCATTTTGAGTTGAGTTTTGTGTAGGGTGAGAGATAAAAGTTTAATTTTATTTTACTGCATATGGATTTCCAGTTTTCCCAGCACCATTTGTTGAACAGGCTAGCTTTTCTCCATTGTATGTTTTTGGCTCCTTTGTCTAGTATGAGGTAATTATATTTAAGTGGGTTCGTCTCTGTGTCTTCTATTCCTTACCACTGGTCTGCCTGTCTATTTTGGTGCCAATTCTATGCCATTTTTGTCTATTTCTCTGTACTATAGTTTAAGGTCTGGTATTGGGATACCTCCTGCTTCACTTTACCTGCTCAGGATTCTTTTGGCTATTCTAGGTCTCTTATTTTTTCGGTTGAAGTTCATGATTGCTTTCTCTATTTCTATGACGAATGTCATTGGAATTTTAATTGGAATTGCATTGAATCTGTATAGCACCTTTGGTTGAATGGCCATTTGATAATATTAATTCTTCCTATCCAAGAGCATGGTAGATCTTTCCATCTTCAAAGTTTTCTTCAATTTCTTTCTTTAGTGTTCTGTAGTTTTCATTGTAGAGGTCTTTGCCTGTTTTGTTAGATTGAGTCCCAAGTATTTTATTTATTTATTGAGGATATTATGAATGGAGTGGCTTTCCTAATTTCTCTTTCAGAGGATTCATCACTTATGAATAGAAATGCATTAGATTTGTGCATATTGATTTTATATCCTTCTACATTGCTGAATTCATTTATTAGTTCTAGAAGTTTTCTAGTGAAGTTTTTTGGATCCTCTAAATATAGAATCATGTCATTGGCAAATACTGACAGCTTGAGTTTTTCTTTTCCTATTTGTATCCCTTGAATTTCTTTGGTCTGTCTAATTGCTCTGGCCATTCTTTCAAGGACAATGTTAAATAGAAGTAGTGAAAGAGGGCATCCCTGTCTTTTTTCCCAGGTTTTAGAGGGAATGCTTTCAGTTTTTCTCCATTAAGAATGATGTTGGCCATGGGCTTAGCATAGATAGCCTTTACAATGTTGAGGTAGGTTACTACTATCTCTATTTTTTCTAGTGTTTTAATCATGAAGGGGTGCTGTGTTTTATCAAATGCTTTCTCAGCATGTATTGAAATAATCTTATGATTCTTAACCTTAAGTCTATTGGTGTGATGAATTACCTTTATTGATTTCTGGATTTAGAACCAACCTTGCATCCCTGGGATAAACCCCACTTGATCATGGTACATTATCTTTTTAATGTGTTTTTGTATGCAATTTTCCAGAATTTTGTGTTTTGTCTATTTGATTATTAAAATTGAGAAGGGTTTGTTTGATGTACATAGATGCTCCATTGTTTGGGGCATAAATATTTAAAATCATTATGTTTTGCTGGTTTATGTTTCCCTGTAGCAGTATAAAATGTCCTTCTTTATCCCTTCTGACTAACTTAGGTTTGAAGTCCACTTTATCTGATATGAGGATGGAAATTCTTGCTTTTTTACTGAGTCCATGTACTTGGTATGTTTTTCCCCATCCTTTCTCCTTTAGTCTGTGGATGTCTTTTTCTATGAGATTTTATGTTTATTGGAGTGATCATACATTGCCTGCATTTGCTCTCTAATCTCATCTTTTGCTTCACAGATCATTTTAATTATGCAGAGTCTAAACTCTTTCTCTGTCATTTCTACTGCCATGCTGTCATTGTATTCTATCACAATAGCATCTTGGTGTGTTAGGGACACTTTCTTCCCCTGTTTTTTCATTTTGTTTCTGTATATTCCCCTCTAGAAGTGAAGATCTGAGGTACTGAAGTCCCCCCCCCCCCCCGCAGGCTTATTGTGACCCTGCAGGTTTCCAGTACCTCTTCTTTGAGGGGTGATCAATATTAGCAGCACCTAGTACAAACCATATGCAGCCAGATAGCCCCTATAAAGACTTGGGCATTACAGTAATAAACAGGATGAGTTTGATTATTATCTACAGTGTTTCTAGTGGTGGACGAAGAGGATGGGGAGGGGTGTAGGATGTAAATGAGTAAACAGAGGCACCTGATCAAGGGAAGAGTGAGAGAGGGGTTAAAAGGAATTGGTCTTTACCATGAGAAAAGGGAGAAAGGGACTCCAAGGGAATAGGTAAATAAAAGGAAAACAGAGTGAGAAAGAAAAGAAGATATAAAAAATTAAGGATTAAAAACAAACCCCCCAAAAATCTATGGTTCACAGTCATCCACCACTCAAACCTCCCAGTTCTCAGGATCTGGATTTGAATGCAGAACCTGTCAAAGGGCCTCCAACCTCCTGTAGGTTGGAGCCACCCCTCCAATGGTGGTAGCCCGCCCTCAGGAATAATTCAAAATGTCTGCACCAGCCTCCAAAGAAGCTGGGGAGCCTCAGCGCAGGTGCAATGAGTCTGCGTGGGGGCGGGCAGGCAATTGGAGGTCCGTGGGGGGGGGGGGCAGGCACAGTCTCCAGGGTCCCTGTCTCTGGCATCCGTCTGCAGTGGGGGGGCTCAAGTTACCACTTTTTGTGGTCACGGTACAATGTGATCTCCACATGGATGGTTCATCTTGCACTAATCATTAAGCAAGATTTAGCATTTTATGGACTCTGTCTCAAACAGCCACAAACAGGCACATGTGTCCTATACACACAGGCACACATGCCTACAAGCACATGGCTTCAGGGACATTCAACAGTGATGCAAATCTTTACTGAAGATTCTCTAGGATGTAAAATGTGGTATTTTTGTTGTTGTTTTGCATTTAACATAAAAGAGTGTTAAACATTTTAAGTCATTTCTCTAAAACTGTTTTTTTTTTTTTTTTTAAAGGAAACACCCCTGGTAACTGCCTCGTCTCTGTGTTCTTCTTGGCTTCAGCCCCACTATTCACACTTGCTTCTCTTCCTCTTCTCTAGCTTCTCTCCATCTTATGAATGTATAACAGAGGCTGCAAACCTCCTCAAAGGTGCCAAACCTTCAAAATTTTGAAATTCAAACTGAAAAGATGTAATAAAATATAAACTTTCAGCTTATATAGTTTTCTTCTGAACATTCAGCTATTGCTTTTCTTCTTTTGTGCTCCACTCTCTCCATCCTGAATTCGTCTTCTATATTTCTTGAAATCTCTCCCGATATCAATTCCTCTCAATCTCTTTTTCATCTTATAGGTTATCTATTATGAATATGAACTGCTTTTTAGCATTTCATCTCTTGTACCTGACTACATTTGGCTTTTGAAAAATAGACTTGCTTATGTTATAATAGATTTAGATTTGCAGGGAAATTTACACAGATTTTAGAGCTATCTCATACCCAGTTTCTCCTATTACTAGCATCTTGATACAGTACATTTGCATTATTTTTAACTAAAGATCACATTTATTGATAACTTAAGGTTTTCTAATGCCTTGTTTCAAAATTCTTTTCAAAATACTACAACACACATAACCACTGTTCTTGGCTATGGCAGTTTCTCAGTCTACCCTGTTTTAGCTGACCTAGTATTGTAGTCAGCTTTTTCTGCTGTGGTCATGAAAGGACCTGACCAGAATAACTGTAGAGTAGGGAAAGTTTATTTGGGGGCTCACAGTTTCTGAGGTCTCAATCCGTAGATAGCAGGTTCCATTCCTCAGGGCTCAAGGTGAGGCTGAGCAGCATGGCCGTAGAGTGTGGTGGAGGGAAGCAGCTCACATGGTGATCAGGAAGCAGAGGGAGAGAGAAAGAGAGAGAGAGAGAGAGAGAGAGCGCTCCACTTACCAGATAAAAATACACACCCCAAAGCCAGAGCTCCACTTGCCAGATAAAAATAAGTACCCCAAAGCCACACCCACAATGCCCCACCTCCTCCAGCCACACCCCACTTGCCTTCAGTCACCATTCAATTAATCCCATCAAGTGATTTATCCACTGGATTAAGACTTTCAGAACCCGATCATTTCTCCTCTGAATCTTCCTGCCTTGTCTCACACATGAGCTTTTGGGGGACAGCTAGCATCCAAACCATAACACCTTAACACTTTTGTGGTGTTCTGCTTTTGTATTTGGGAGGGCTGACCAGTTAGGACTTGTCTTAGATTTCCCTTCTGATGAGACTGGGGTCATGGTTTGAGGAAGAAAGGTCCAGGTAAAGTGCCATTCTCTTCATGGCACATCAAGGGGCAGCACCATGGACGTGGTTTGTCACTGTCAATATTCAGTTTGATTGACGTGCTCAGGTGTTTCTCAGGTCTCTCCACTACAATGTCATTCTTCATCTCCCTGTATCCATATTCTACTCTTCAGAAGAAAGTCACTATGCACAGCCCTCCCTTAAAGAATGGGGAAATGTACTAAAGCATCTTAAAAGTGAATTATTATAAATTATTTGTAATTCTTCTGCATGGAAGATTTTTCTATTCTCGCCCACTTTTATTTATTACATTCTTCTCAGACTTTTATTAAGTCATTTATTTTTATCAGTATGGACTCATGAATATTATTTTATACTTTGAGTTGTAATTCAGTACCACTTTATTTTGTTTCTCAGAATTTTCCTGCCTGGCCCCAGGTAGCTCTTTCAACTGACCCTTGTATCCCTTTGACAGATTATTCATAAATGTGTGGGGTTTTGTTTCCTTTCTTTTAACTTTTGAACTCTTTTTAAAATTTTTGGCACTACAAAGTGCTCCAGAATTCTCTTGTATATTTCCTGTCCTGGTCCTATAATTTATGCATTTCCCCATAAATCCCTGGCTCCTTTCACTGGAGAATGGTATTAGGAGTGAAGATATGGGTGATAGGTGTGCTATTTGGGTATCACTTTTTTTCTGGGCCCTTCCAGCTGACAGAGCAAGGAAACATGCAAGAGCATTACTTGTGCACATGCTCTGATCCTCAGATATTTCTATGTGTGACATCTGCATCTTTACTAAGCTAAACAAGAGTTTTTCCAGATGTCTCCAGTTCTTATCTTTTACTTTAAAGATCATTCTCACTTGCCCCTTTGTTTATCTGGAGCGTTCCTCTGTAGCAGTAGGAAAATTTGCTCCCGCCCCCTGCTATCCATTTGGTTTTTTTCACTTCCATTACAAATGCATAGTGTGTTCCTAACTGTCAATCCGCCCCCAGGGTGAACAGCTTTATGGACTCACCTGCTCCTGAGCTGTTCTTGCTTTACTCTGACAGCCTCGTTTCCAACTGGGTTTCACTTGGTGCATTTTCTCCTGCTGGTTCAGGAAGGTGATCAGTAGCACAGATGCTTTTGTCCCTGCATTCTATCCTGGATTCTACCTCCTAAATTATTACTCTTTAAAATTTGCATGCATTAGGGTTCATCTCTTTTTTAGTATAAATTTTTAAGTGTTTTCACAAGTGCACGGTGTCCGACAATGTCTCATGTCTACCCCTGCAGTATTGCACAAAATAAGTTCAGGGCCTAAAAATCCCCTGTGATTTTGTGTATTCAACCTTCCACCCAAACCCCTGGCATAGTCATCTTTTCTGTGTGCTATAATTTGGCTTTACCACAATCACACAGCAAAGTAACTTCTAAGATTGGTGTCCTTCACTTACCAGTTTACCCTGAAGATGAATCTGCATCTCTATGTCTCCTCTATTGCTGAGTAGCACTGATTGTGTTTTTTACTATTTATTTTTTCTTCCATGGAATCTGTCCTGACTCCTATTTCCTTTTTTGAACTACGTTATCTTCTTACAATTTGTTTCAAATGAGTTAATAATTATCTATAATTTTCTCTTGCTTATAAAGTGACTGTTAATTTCTTTGGACTCTCTATGGCACTACCCATGAATTTGCATTAACCTGATGATTTTTTAATTACAGAGTTCAATAATTGGTAGTAACTTTTCAGACTAATGTACCCATTAACACAATTGAAACTTAAAGAATTTCCATCATCCCCCAAAAAGCATTTGGACCATTTTTATGTTTTGATTCTCTAGTGTGTGTGTGTGTGTGTGTGTGTGTGTGTGTGTGTGTGTGTAACCCAGGGCCTCACAAATGCTAGGCAATTGCTCTGCCACCCAGTGGCATGCCCGCCCTGCCCACCATTTCCATCACTGCCTGTCCACACCAACTTCCAGCCTTGGTTAGCCATAGACAAATGACCTTTGGCATGTGGTTTCTTTTACTCATGTTAATTTTTAAAAATCTGTCCTTGTTATAGCAGTTGTCAGCAGCCCACCTCTTTTCATTGCTGAGTAGTATTCCGTCTCATGGCCATACCACATTTGGTTTATCCACTCTCCCGTTGCTGGACATCTGGGTTGCTTGCGAGCTAGGAATTGTTTGGGGGCTTCCCAAAGTACTGACACAGGCCCCCATTTCCGACCACTGCTCAGAGGTGCTGTGTGGTCTGGTTCTGGGTTTCTTAGCAGCCTTATCTCTCCTAACCTCCTTTGTTGGACGTAGGGGGTATGCTCCTCCTAGCTTGTTCTTGCCTGGGGTCTTTGGAAGCACCCTGAGCTACACACCTCTTTTCTCTGATACTCTCGGTGGTCCCTTTCTAACATACACTTCTCAAGTCAGATACCTTCCTCTGGCCATGCTTGCTCCCTCTCACGTCAATTAATTCCACTTTTAATTTCTCCACAGCATTCATAGCCATCAGTCATCACTTAGTTTGTGCATTTGCTCATTTACTGTTATCCTTAAATGTAGATGGCAATCTCTGTGAAAAAAGGGACCTCACATGTCTCATGCCTGATCTCATTCCCCATGCCTACAATTGTGTATGACACTCAATAAATATTTGCTGATTAAATAGCTATTTGCCTGGTGCTAGTCACCCCGGGGCACTCAGCTACAGTTCAGTTGCTGCACTGTGTCTAATGGATTTTCTCCATCAGTACACACTGAGAGTAAGCTGGCCTATCTCCTTCCCAAGCTTCCTGGGCAGTTAGCTGATTTGTCTTGATTTGGCCCACAGCTTCTAAACTGGAGAAGACCATGAGAATAACCATAATCCTGACCACCATCTCTCCAGATTTGACCCTTTGAATTAGGGGACACTAGTGGTATATTTGTATATTCATTGTCATAATTTGCTTTGTTAGGTTATTTGGGTCACATCCAGAACCCATCATTGGTACCCACTGATGACAGGTTTCATCCAGTTTTTAAAGTCTGATTTCCTTTATAATGAAATCTATAGGTATCAATGTATGTATCCTCACACTTACGCATGTGGATGTCAGATAATGCAGTAGACAGACTTATTTTCCTTCTGTTCTTATTTATTTATTTATTTATTTTGGTTGGGGAAGTCCTAGGTATTGAACCCAGGGACATTTTATTACTGATCTACATCCCCAGTCCTTTAGTTTTTTATTTAGAGTAAAGATCTTGCTAAATTGTTGAGATTGGCCTCAAGCATGGGCTCCTCCTGCCTCAGCTTCCCTGGCTACTGGGATTATGGGCATGTGCCACTGCACCCAGAGACAGATTTCTTAATGGTTTTAATGACCTTGGCTACCTGGTGCTATTTCTAGTGATTATTTTATGTCATCTGAGAAAAGGGATTTTGCAAATTGATTGATCACTTGTGTTTAAGATAGGGAGATTATCAGTACAGACTTAGCTGAATCCCATAAATCCTACCAAAGCAGAGTATTTTCTCCAGCTGGCAGCAGAAGGGAAAGTCAGAGACCGTCAAAACATCAGAGGTTTCCATGGGAGGACGATTTTCTACTGCTGAGATGGAGGATGTCAGGGGATCAGGACTGGAGAGTGGCCTCTAAGAGTGAAGAAGGGTCCTCTCCCACCAACCAGCAGGAAAAGTGGCACTCAGTCCAACAACCGAGAGATGAATTCCATCAGCCACCTGAAAGATCTTAGAATCAAATTCTCCTCTATAGCCTCCAGGGAAGAATCCTCTCTGTTGTGACCTTGATTTTGGCCTTGTGAGACCTTAATCAAGGCCCCCTGGAATTCTGATCTGCTAAATGTGAGCAGATATGTGGGTGTTGCTCTAAGGCTCTACTTTTGCTGCAGTTGTTTATATAACAATAGAAAACGAATTCAGATATGCTTCTAAGTCGTCATCTTACCTGGAAAAAAGTTTATCATATTTCAGTCGTGTTTATTCTTCTTAGTGAAATCTACGCTCTCTTGTTGAAATCGAGGGTTCACATTTCCCACACTAATTATTAGGTGTAGGTGCCTAGTTTAACTTTTTGTCAGCTGTCTTCTTTTTGAAACTATTTTTGCAATGGTGTTAATTATTTGCAGGCCAGGGGCCACTGTTAAATGTTGTCAGAAAGCTTTGTGGTGATAAGAACTGACAGAGATGTGCGGCTCGTGGTGAGATTCCAGTCTCTGAAATTCCATCTCACATTCTGCTCATGCTCCAGTAGTGGCTTTGAGTTTCATATTTGTCTCTCAATCTTTGCACTCTCTTCCTTGGGGCCATGAGTTGCTCATTTCTGACAAGTGTGTCCTGGGGTTCTGCTTCTGGCATGGTCGGTTATTAAATACAGGTACCAGAAACAGGGGTCAGGAAATGCTGGCCCTTCAATGGAACACTACTTTGGTTATATTGAATGAAAGGTTGTTTAGAAAGTTCTGTAGAAGGAGGAAAGATCAGCAGCTAGGTTGTAAGTATGAAGATAGAAGAACATTGTGGTCTATAATTCTGCTACTATAAAAAAAGAAATCTAATCTCAATTTGGCTTTCTGAGAATCTTAAATCAAAGCAAGGTGCATAGGATCAAAATACTAACTTCTGGTCATTAACTGGCTGTGCATTGCAAGACAATTATTTATCTTCCCTGTGACTTAGCTTTTACATCTATCCAATGATGCTGCCATGAATTAGTTACCTAGAAATCTAGTTCTTAAGTTTTTCAATGGAGTAGTGGTTATCAGGGTGTGATCTCTGGACCAGCAGCAGCATCGGCAGGAAACTTGTTAGGAGTGCAGATTCCCAGGTCCCACATAGATTTAATAAATCAGGAACTGTCGGGGTGGGCATGGGAGTGATCCATGTGTCAACCGAATGTCCAGGTGGTTCCTTGGGGAAGTTTGAGAACCACTGCCATAGGATAGCTGGACATGGTCTTACCAATGTTCATGGCATAAACTTAATAAGAATTGGCTCACTTGAGTAAAGCATATATGGATGAAAGAAGAATTACATGAGTGGCAGAAACTAACTGCGATTCCCAGGGCATAGCACGATGGGTTCTTTGAAACATGTGATTTGTTTTAAAAATGAAAGTTAGAAACTAATTTGCATCTTTTCTTGTTTTGATATAAAAATATGTCTAAAATCACTTTGAAGATGAAAAAATTGATTTCAAATCATTAATTAAAATTAGGTGATGCAAAATATCCAGAAAGAAATGTCATTCTGCTTCTATAGCTTTGATAGAGCTCTGACCCACATCTGGTTACACCAAGTCCTGTGAGTTTGTGTTGCGTGATTGAGACCACCTGTGGGTGGACTCACTTGGACTGGCAGTGTGGGTCTTCTCTTCTGTTCATTTCCCATGTGCCTTGAGGGTTGCTTCTATCTCAAGCCTACGTTGGTCAACATGGTGTTGGTGGGAATTGCTAGACATTGCTGCAAACTCTCCTTGGTGAGTGTCTGTAGTCACTGTGGGGATACCATTCTCCACAGTATGACTGTGCTTTCTGTTGTCCATGTTGACAGGAGGGGTGAAGCAACACTTTAGTAAAAGAGAGTCTCTTTTTGACTCAAATCAAAAACTCCTAGCACCTATTCGAAATTCATTTCCTATATATATAATATATATATGTCCTATATATATATTCATTTCCTATATATATTCTATATATATATATCATATATATAGGACATATATATATTCATTTATATATATTCATATATATATTTATATATGAATATATATATATATTTATATATAGGACATATATATATTCATATATATATTCATTTCCTATATATTCTATATATACATCATATATATATAGGACATATATATAGTCTCATGCATGTATTATAACTAAATAATGTCCATTCGTAGGAAATCTTTTGGAGTCCTTTTGGTTGGTAGCCCACGTCTAGAAGCCAATTGGAGTCTAATCAAAGAAGGTGACTTAGGTTAAACTTTTGAAGAAAGGCCACTGACTCTTTTGTCTTTGAACCAGGATGCTAGAGTTACCAAGGCTAGTAGGGAATTTAAAAGCAGGACTTCCAGATCTTGTTGAAGCTCTGTGGTTCCTTACATTAAACATTTTCACCCTATACCTCATATTTATATTTCAAAAAGTCCTAGACTTGAATCCTGGCTTGACCACTTATTAGCTATATATTCTGGGCAGAGTTACCAGGTTCCTTGAGCTTAGGTTTTCTTATCTGTAGAGTTAGGGTTAAAACGTGCACATCATTCCCACAGTGAACTGCTATGCTGTGCTCTGCCTGGCTGACTTCTCCCTAAGCTCTGCACCATTCAGGTGCTCCTTTTAGGTCTCTACTTAAATACTACCTCCCCAGAAGGTCCTCCCTGCCTGGCCCCTGCACAGTTGCCCTCCTACTGCAGCTTTTTAATGCTTACTTTGCTTTAATTTTCTGTATCACAGTCCACATCCAAATTGATGTATGGATTTGTCTACCCACTTTGGGTTTTGTATTTAGTTTTGCTCCTCCTAGGATAAAATACTTCTTCCATGATATCAGGAACTCCCTTGTCTTCTCATCAGACTATTTGCAATAAACCAAAATGGCCTGTGGCAGGGAAAAAAAAGCCAATTAAGTGACATCTGTGATTACTTACTTCCTGTGGGGCTCTCCCAGCCCCTTAAGTGGTGCCACCTATCATGGATCAGGTTTAGGGTATGAAACTTCCTGCATTGTGGAGTCCAAATGTGAGGATATTCATGTAGAAATAAATTTCTGCTTTTTCAATATGTTAAAATGTACATTTAATCAGGTGGAAACTGAAAATAGTATCTATGAAAGCAATCCAATGTAGCATTTTGGAAATAAATAAAACAGAATTTTAATTGGAGGAAAAAAAAAAAACCTGTCATGCCTTAAACAGAGAGAGAAAAATAAGCTTCCAAAGAAAAATATGTAGCTATTGGCAATGGCAACACCAACACAGAGTTGCCATGCTTCTGCACATCTAAGGAGGTGCTTTGTGACCATTCGTTGCCCAGCAGGTAGCTTTGCTCCTCATTAATAGAAGATTCAATCTCCAGCACAGATAACCATGTTCCAAGGTTGATAATGGTCTCTTAATGACTCTTTGGGCCTTTCTCAAAGTTCTCACAGCTGATGGGGTCATCATTCCAGGTGATTTTGTTAATTGAGAATTATCCAGAAGGACTATTAATAGAAGCCATTACTGAATCTGCCAGATGACACAGAACATGTTTCTGTTTTTTTTCTTGTTATTTATGTATTTGTTTTCCTGTTTGGCTGTGACTTTAACTGCAGCATGACCTATTAACACCTCCAGTTTCAATTTCAGGAGTACTTTCTGATATACAGGGATAAGTGGAGTGTTGGCTGGAATATGGCACAAGGAAGCGCTGCATTTGGGAGTTAAGCCACCCTGCCATAATGTATAAAAGTGGGATGGAAGTGGGCCAGGCAGCTGATGGGATAATAGGTTTACTCGCACCCACTTCCAAACTCAGGGCAATGGCAACAGGTAAACATGAGGATCAGCTCCTTGAGACGGGTCTACATGATTATTTTTGGAAAGACTCAAGTTTCAATCACAAAGATGAGAGAAAAGTAGCTTTCATAAGTCTTTGGTTAACTCTGGTTTCAAATTCTAGTTCTAATATTTAATAATTTTTTGACCTTGGAAAACATCATTTATAATCTTATGCTACCCATATTTCTTCATCTGTAATATGGGAAAAATAATTGTAATTACTTTAAAGAGTCTTGGTGAGGTTTAAATAAGTGACTGCTGTGGAATATTTAGAATAGCACATCTCATACAAGTGTTACATTAAGTAGTATTAATCATCTATTGCTGCATAAAAAATTACCTCAACATGCAGTGATTTGAAGCAACTAGAGGTATACAGTTATAGAGAGGATAGGCTTTAAATAGGGGCTCAAGTGGATGGTTTTAGTTAGGGTTTCCCAAAAGGTTGCAGGCAAGATGCCAACTAGGGTTGCAGTCATCTAAGTAGTTGACTTTTTCAATATGGTGCACACCCATGGCTGGTAAGGTAGTGCTGGTTGTTGACAAAAGACATTAGTATCTTATTGTGTGGGTCTCTCCACAGGACTACTAACGTGTCCTCATGCTGTGTTTCCCCCGAACAAAAGATGCAAGCAGACAAGAAAGTGGGAATGCTCTCTATGTCCTAGCCTCAAAACCACACTTGGCTCCTGCCATATTCTTTTGTTCAGCGGGAGGAAACCTAAGACAATGTAGTAGGGAACTGCATAAGCACATTCATAAGGATTCTTTAGTATTATTTTAGAGACTAGTTACAGTAAAAATGTGTATTACAATGATATATATATTTTTTTCCCCAAGAACTAAGAAAATGTCCAAGAACTAAGAACTTTGTCTAGTGCATTTAGAACAAAGAATCCAAAGAAAACAGTGATGGGGCTGGAGAAGTACGCAAAGGTCCAATCCCCGAGACTCTCATGAGCTGGATCTAGAGGTTAGGAGCTTTTTCATTCTTATCCCAAGGGCAATGGGAATCCACTGAGGAGGTTTTAGATGCAGGGTGAAGGTCAGATTACCTTTTGATCAAGGTCATTCTGACTACTATGTAAAGACTAGATAAAGACAAAACAAAAACAAAACAAAAAACAGTGGACGATACTGATGGTTTGGAATAAACATACAGTTGGTAGAGAAATTTCAAATTTTGCTTGGTTTTGGGACAAAAATGAAAGGGAAATCATGGGGCCTGCAATTCTTGCTTGGCAGTCGAGGGTATAAGAAGATTGTGAATGAAGAATTAAATGGGTTTGAAAGTAGAAGATAAACATTTTAACTTGGATCCCGTTACAAATGTTTCTGGAGAAATGAAGGGGAATGAGGAGGCAGTCTTCAGACATGGATAATCAGGTTCATAAATATGAGCCTTTAAAAGCTTCCTCCCTAAGAATAGCCTCCAAAATGACTAATAAAACCGAATTTGCCAAGGGCACCCGCGTCTCTGTGAAACTGAAATGTGAATCCCTTCTTCACTGGTTTTGGAAAGTGTTCAGAGCATGTGCTGTTTTATGGCTTCTGGTTCCTGTAAGGTGGCACATCCATCCATCTGATCTTTAATCTAGAGGTGACTCTCCCCAGGAGAGCTACGTCAAGTGAAGGATGCTTTGCCTTTCACCTTGTGACCACCAACCTAAGGTCAGGTCCATGAGGACCCAGAAATGGCAGGACTTCTTCTGTGTTGGGGAGGCCACAGGGCTGTGGGGACTGGCTCCCACCATCTGGCTTTTGTAAGGAGGAAATGAGGAATCCTCACAGATGGGGCAATGAGACAGCAGAGCAAATGATCTTGCTGTGTGGACAAAATGTGTGAAAGATTTCACCAGTGCATCCCTCTGACAGCTCCTGGTATTCAAAGACACAGTTTTCTATACTCAGCTGTTTTTAGATTTTTTTTAGTTGTTGGTGTTCTTATTTTTCCCCAACAGGACACCATTCCCCTGCTGCAGAGGTGAAGAGAAACTTCATCTCTCTGTTCTTGAGACCTGAGAGAATTGCTTCCTAGGTGAGGATTTCAGTGGTACAGCAGGATAGCTTATCAGAGGGCATATAAAAAAGCCAGACACCATAAATCCTTCCTGGGCATAAATACACGGAATAAAATAGAACTCGGCTTCTAATGGGTTTCTAGGGACAAACAACCCATTGAGCAAGTATTTACTGACTTGCTGTATGCCCGGCAGTGCCGTATGGACTCTCGACAGTGGGGAGAGGAAAAATACAAAAACACAAAGGACGAATCGTCTTTTTTATAAGACTATGGGTACCACTTCCAATACCATTCAAGGTGTTTCCGTTTGACTCTTTCCATTGTAACTGCTGCTTTTAAAATCACATCCACAGTCATCACTTAAAGTACTTGTCTCAGAGTTTTTGTAAAATTAGTTAGTGTTCCATAATAGTTAAGGTACTAAGTTACTATTTCTGCTATGATCATGGAATGTGTTCATTTTGACTAGTTATTACTACTGTGTACTGTTTTCTTTGTACAGCATTTGTGTTCAGTCTTTAAACATCCTCCATGATTTAATCCTCAATTTTACCTGGTGACCATGGCTATACAAATATCCTCATTTTCCAGAGGTGAGAATTTCAGCAGAAAAATTAAATGTTTTTCCAAGTGTTAGTTAAGGCAAAGAGTCCAGTTTTTGAAATATTGGAAGTGCTCAAAAATATTTGGCAATAAACTTCTTAACCCTAAAGCTTATATTTCATCATAACCTTCTAACCAAAATGGTAGATCTTGAGCTAAAATTGTTCTATGACATTATATTTGGTTTACGCGGAATGTTTTTTTAATATAAGTTAAGTGATCTTATTTTAAATTGGGAGAATTTATGTCACAGTCTGTATTTATGACTTCTTTTAATTGTAAGAATTGTCCGTCCTTTCCCTGTATTTTGATCGGTAATTAATTTCCTGTTGCTGACAGGCAGCTGATGCCTGGTACTGATAGTACTTGTTCAGGCCCCTTTACCTGCTCAAAGTCTGTGATGGTTTCAGCTGGAGGTCTCTGAAGGAATGCATTGAAGATGCATGCTGGGCAGCCTCACAAATTTAATGAGTAAATTCGATGGCTCAGAATGGAAAGTGCTAGGAAATGCAGATAAGAGCAGGAGGCAGCAGTGATCTTCTGTGCAGGCAGTAAGCGATATAGAAATTTGCAAACTGAGAGGGACCAATGTTCTTGAAAGAGCAGAATGGTTTCATAGCATCAGTTGAACTTCAGGCACAACGGACGACACCATCTTTGCAAAGGTTAAGAGGAGAAAAAATAAACGGGAATTGTTCTGCATAATGCGTATAAATAATAGAATTTACAACATCTCTGTTTCTCCTTAACTTGGAGGCACCAAGACTTTTAGCAAGAGCATTGAATTGGGGATTAGTATTCACCAGAATTGCATTTGTTTTTGAAACTTGAAATGGCCTGAGAGTAGGTATGTGAAGCTCAGTGGACCTAAGTCCCTGGAAATACCCTGGGAGCTAATTAGCACCATAGCGATTCATGAGAGAATTCTTGTGGGGCCACTTTCTGCCTCACTGAACTGACTTTTCTTGCCGGACCCTATGGTTTTCTCTGTCTCCTTCCTCCTGATGCTCCCAGAGGGAGAGACAGCAGTAACACAAACATCAGGAAGCCCAAGGACAGCGCCAATTACAGTCAGCTCCGTAAATGGCAGAAGGCAGGCACCAAACTTCACGAATTTCC
Source organism: Sciurus vulgaris (assembly GCF_902686455.1). Taxonomy (NCBI): domain Eukaryota; kingdom Metazoa; phylum Chordata; class Mammalia; order Rodentia; family Sciuridae; genus Sciurus; species Sciurus vulgaris. The sequence goes on from NC_136462.1 coordinate 197,189,568, forward strand.
CAACTAGCAATCTCTTTAATCCCGTGTCAAAGAGAGGCCAAGTTGTCCAGGATCAAATTTCCAAGGTCACAGAAACTCTAAATTGCCTGTTTCACTAGCCCCGTTCGCTGAACTCAGAGCTCCCTGCCAGGTCCACTGTCTTAGGTTTGTTCTCACTGCCAGTGCACTTTCCTCCTTTCTGCCACACCAGTGGCCTGTGGACGAATATAATGTGCTGAATAAAATATCTTTTTGGCCAAAGAGACCTTATTTGAGTCCTTTGCACGATCCAGGCTTGATTACTAACCATCTCATTCTTGGTTTCCTTGTCTGTAAAGTGTGGAATATCGCTATTAAGGGAATTAAATTAGTTCAGGCATGCAAAACATTTGCTAGCGCCCAGCACATGTTGAGCACTCACAATTCCCGACTGCAGTGTTCCTGTGGCTGTTTTATGTGCTCCTCATTGCTGGGAGGAGCAAGTGAAAAACTAGAGGTAGCATGGAAGTTTCTACAGAGCTTGGCAAATGGGTGTGCCTTGTAGTGGATGATTACAGTTCAGAGTATGGATGAGAGGTCCAAGGAGACTTCAATGTCGGGGCAAGGGAAGAAGTCCTACGGGTGCGGCTTCAGAAATGCGAGAGTAAACATTCCATTCTATGCTTCGGCAAGTCGCAGGTAAAAATGTTAGTGACAAGTGCAAATGGTTTGCTCAGCACCTGGAAAGCACGGGGTGTGAACTTGTTCCACAGTGAGGGGCAGGCGCCTTGGGGTGACCACAGGTGTGAATGAAACAAGAGACCCATTAATTCAGTGGCGTCGGGGAGCAATGGAAGGCTAATTGCTTTTCCAGTGGAGTTGCAATTCGACCACCTTCTTTCTGCTTGTCCACATTTATAGCATCAAGCGGCTTCGCGTGCACCCCAAAGCTCCCCAAGCTCCCGGTGGCAGGCAGCATTCTCTGCCACCCAGCATCATGTGACATTTCTATCAGCCTGGTAATCATTTTCAGCACAGTGCCTCATTAAATCAGCCTGCAGCGTTGGGATGCTTCACATCATGGTAGATTCACCGAGACACCAAAATGCTCAGGGCTGTCCATCAAAACAGGCTTCATTAGCAAATATCGCAAACAAGAGAATCCCTCCTCCGCTCTACTCCTCAACAATCAGACGACCAGAGCCACCACAGCTCCTTGAACAGCTCCCATGATTTACAGTCCCAGCAAGTGGCTTATTTTGTATGATTGTTGGAGAAGCGAGGGAGAAGGGGAGAGGAGAGAAGCACTTGGGAATTTTCTTTTCATCTTTATTTTACAGATTCAAACTGCCCCATCCCTGGTTTTGACAGTCTGCGGTGGCAGAAAGCATCAGGATGATGGTATCAAAAGCAGGAGGGTGTCCTTGTGCGCTCACAGCCGTGGTTTTGGCTCCATTAGTGGGAATCATGAAGCTTTAAGGACAGACAGGTATCTAGCCACCAGAAGGTCAGGCCTCTCGCTTTACTGATGAAGAAACAGAGACCAGAAGCCAGATGGGACTTGCCAAGGCACAAAGTCTTGCTGACATCTACTGTTTCTGCCTTGGGAGCTCCTTGCTTTAAGGGAACAGCTTTTTCACTTCTTAGTACTTAGGACTCAGACAAAGACAGCCAGGGAAGGCTGGCGTGCCAACAAGCTGCAAGGGCCAATGTCGGCACAGCCGCAGGCTTGGCCAATTAAAGCCTGGACTGGTTATGTTCAAGTGGTCCCAGCCATGCCCGTGACATGTAGATCTTGGAATTGACCTACAGCCATTTGGAAATGAAACCCTCATTCGTATGAGGGTTGCTGAGCTGGTATGGGACGAGCCCAGGACGGCTGGAGCTTGTTTGCTAACATATACAAAGAACCCACCTAATGTAAAAGTCAGTACCATGATCCACAGGGAGAAAAAAAAGAAATAATATCTGACGACGTTATTGACAGTCTAGATCAATAGCCAGGGGTTTTCAGTAGCCTGGGGCAGCAGGATTTAGTTAGTTTTTCTTATTTATTTTTAATTCAGGTCTTTTTGACTTAGTTTTCTTCACTCACAAACCAAAAAATCCCTAACTGCATTAGAGCTAGCTAGATCTCTGATCATCTGAGACCTGGAAGGCTTCTTTCAACTCTTTCAGGAATATCATGCTTAATTATAATCCCCAACTAGAAATGATCAGGTATGTAAATTGGCCCCTGCCTCATGCACATGACCTTGAGCTCTTGGTTTATCTTGTGTTCTGGGTATCTATTTCTGCATAACAAACCACCATCACAAGATATTTTGCTCAATATTTTGAGGGTTGACTGAACTCAGGTAGTCTCATGAGATTGCCAGCAGATGCTGGCTGACCCTGTGGTCACCTCAAAGGCTTTCCACCACCATGTTTGGTACCAGCACTGGAAAGAGAGCAGAGATGGACTGGAATAGCTGAGGTTTCTCTGGTATCTAGTTCTTCTCTCTGTGGCCTCCCCAGGTTTGCTGAACTTCTCACACGGCAGATAAAGGCTCCTGTGCAGGCATTCTGAGAGTAATAAGCAGAAGCGACTTGGCCATTTCTCACTTAACCTGAGAGGTCATGCAGCCTCATTTCTGCCATTTCTGATTCATCAAGCACCTAGTTTCAAAGGTCAGGACAAAGCCACCCCTCTTGTTGGGAGAAATAGCCACAGATTTTGTTTCCAAAGAAGTATAAACTGAGAAAGTTTTAAAACTAGTAAAATCCCATGTACTCTTTAATCCTTCACCCCAATTGTGACATCTTATATCACTGCAGTGCAATATTAAAACCAGAAATTGGTATTTCTATATTATTAACTAGACTGCAGGCCTTTTCACTGCATTCATTTGAGATGTTTCTGTGTTTCTATGCAGTTTTGCCCATGTGGAGATTCATGTTGACTACTCACCAGTCAACATATAAAATGGTTCTGTCAACCACAAAAGAACGTGCCTGTGTTACCTGTTCACTTTTGCACCAGTCCTCCTATTATGTTCTACATCTGTGTTTTCTAGTAGACATCCATTTGTTCTCCGTCTCTGTAGTTTTGCCACTTTGAGAATATTTCATATGTGATATACAGTGTGCAACCTCATGATTGACTTTTTCTCAGAATCACACCATTGCAGACCATCAAGGCTGTTGACATATCAATAGTTAATTCCTTTTCCTCACTCAGATTTTTTCCTTTACATGGATGTATCTGCTACCTACTTATATTGTTACATCTGAGATGACCTTCTTGTAGATTGCATATAGTTGGGTCATGTTTTTATTTGTTTTGCTTTTAAAAAAAATGTACTCTGGCAACTCTGTATTTTAATTGGCTATTTAACTATTTACATATAAGACAATTATTTATATTCTAGGACTTAAGTCATATCATTTATTCTAGGATTTAAATCGATATTATTAGTCCATATTATCACAGTTATTTTTTATTTCTCTCATCTTATTTTCTTATCATTTATGTTATTTAACCACGTTTTAGTATTTCATTTTAATTTATCTCTCATGTTTTTAAATATTTCTCTTTCTATAATTTTTATAGTGGTTGCTCACATTTGTTTCAAAATCTGTCTAGTTTCTTATAAGATGTAGCTAGATATTCCAATACTTAAATTGGCTGTGCTTCTCAATTTCAGTAGATCGGTCCTAAAGTTTAGACTCTTAAAATCCAACCTAATTCAATTCTGCATGTCCATATACTGAACCAAAAATGGTTCACCCTGCATGCACACCATCTTTCCTCCATTTTACATTCTGACTTTAAAACCTAATCTGCAAGGATAAGAAGTAACTCCATGACCCAAAGCTATGAGAATGATAACTGACCTTTAGAATAACTCAAGTATTGCCCTGTATTGCCCTTGGAAAGACAACTGAGATGCCCCTGTTCCTCTCTAAAACTTAACAAAGAACAAAGGGTATGTAAGCATGATAAAACAAGATACAAATATGTACTGAATTGCTACTATGTGCCAGATTCTGAGCTTTCACCTATATGATCACTTTAAATCTTCAACAGAGTTAGAAGACCTATTAGCTTGAATCGACACAATAGTGATTTAACAGCAAACGGAAGTGGAATGAAATATAAAGGCTGACAGGAATCTACCGGAAGCAACCTTCGTGCCAGATTCCCCACTATGGACATGGAGACTACCCAAACTGTACAAACTGTTGTTGTTGTTTACTTTTCTCAAATGTCTCTGAACCTGAGAATTTTGAATAAAATGACTGTGTGTTTCTGTGTGTGCATGGACCATTTAAAACATTTTTTTTCCATTTTCAACATATGCATTTCTAAATGATAGACTCTTCCACCAAAGCCATAATTCTCCTATCGTATCTTTTGTTAATAATAAATCCTAAATATTATCTAATATCAAGAGGACTTCAGAAGTGATTGTGATTATACATGATTTTCATTTCATCTTCATTAATCATCATATCTAGTACCCAGAAATATAAGAGAGACACAAAATCTGGTAAAGAAAATAAGGTTAATGTGGATAAAATTACTAGGGAAAAAAAAACCAAAAAAAACATGGTCACTAAGAGTTAGATGTGAGGCTGTATGGTAGAGACTAGAAGCATTTGAAGTGTTAAGGGGAGCGAGAAGCCAGAGATAGTGGGCTGCCTCGGTGGGTACAGAAGACTTCTCTGTCCTGTCAACCTGTCACGCTCAGCTCTTGCTGGGCTCGCTTCCTGCTAGCAATGATGGCATCCACCGCAGACTCCTAACAAATGAAGCTTTCTTTTTCATACAGGCAGTGATGGTGGTTTACAGATGAAACAAGATGCCTGCCAAAGAAAATAGGATTTTTGCCTCTAATTATAACAGCTTAATAACATAAGGGATAGTTCAGAAAACTTTTTAAAATTCTGGGCTGATGCGAACTTGCTGCTGGGTCTCTGCCAGCCAACCGCACCTGCAGCATTTCCCCACTAATATTTCAAAAGTGTCAGCTTAAGTGGCCCGAGAGCCGCCTGCACAACTATGGTAATTGCTGAGACATGCCTAGACCAGCTGAGATAATAGGGTGCCAGGAAGCAGGGGAAAATGTCAACAGCTGGGGTTCATGCTACTAATTTTGTTTTCTTTAAACTTCATGGAATGACAAATCCCACTAAGCGCTAATCCAGAATTATACAATTACCAGTTTCCTTCTTTATTTTTTAATCCATGTGGTCAGTCAGTAAATACATAGCAAACACTCGTCATCAAAAATTCGGACAGACACTTTCCCCTCCGGCACTGCTGGTGGGCATCGTAAATGCAGCCCTCTCCGAGTACTCGCACCACTGTGTCTTCTCAAGCAAGCTCCAGGCAGTGGCGATCTTGGTCAGGTAACATGTGATGCAAAATCCTTTTCCTTTTCCTTGTATATTCTCAATACTCTCTTAGGATCTCTGGGAGAGAGAAGCAGACCATAAGGTGCTGACCATGCTATGTGACTGCAGTATCTCCTTGTAAACAGATTAACAATGCAGGGCTCTGAACAGCACAGAAGACCCTGGTCTATTTTTAGAAACAAGCATGGGGCCAAGAACAAGGAAGCTGCTCTACATATATATTTAAAGGTACAATACGTAACTGAACAAAAAAAAACTATCACACAAATGCTATCTGAATCCAGAAATATAGGACGATAGATGTATAAGCTAAGTAAGAATAAATCCAGCAATTGTAATATAAAATAATTAATGTGGCCGTCAACCCATTGGATTCTAAAGTACATTTGTGGACACTTAACTGCTCCAGCTGCCTGCAGTGATGATTCTGTTATTGACCCCATGTTTCCAGCAGGGAAGCTTGAAGGGATTTTTCTGGGCTCTTCTGCTGTTGGTAGGGTTCCGGGAGGTAAACATGAGAAAAGTCAGGTGCCCTCCTAAGACCAGGTTCCTAGGAGTTACTGATTCTCAAGCCAGTCAACCCTCACTCCCCAGGAATCCATTGGCTCCATGCCAATGTTTCTGCTGGTCGTGGCACCTGCAGTCTCTGCTCCTGCTGAGCTCTTGCTCCCTGTGTGCACCCGACTCTAAAGCTTTGGGGTGCGGGTTTATTTCATAGCCTTGGTTGTCTGAAAGATATAAGAAACATTGCTGATTTTCAGCTCTTTTCATATCTTATTTGTAAATTGCAAGTAGAAGTGATGGCTTCTAGCTATTTGATTGTTGGAACTGAAACCGTGACTTTTCTTTTCCTTCTCCTGTGGATAACTTTGGCAGTCAGATGTTTCTAATTTTATTGCAATGCAGGTCACCAACGTCTTCCTTCTTTGGTAATAATCTTTATGTCCTGTCTCATGAAAGTACATGTAGGCATCATCCCCCACTTACTGGCAAATTCGCTTTCTGGGATTTCACTTAACTACAGTCAATGGTGGTCCAAAAACATTGAATAGAAATTTTCACAAATACTCAACTTATTAATTTTAAATTACATGTCACTCTGAGCAGTGTGAGGAAATTTCAGAGTGTCCGACATCCTACCAGGACATGTGTCGTCCTTTGGTTGGTTATCTGTGCTGTGTACACTACAACCTGTTCAGTCATGACTCTGCAGTAGCCTCAGTTATCAAACCAGTTGCCTGGAACTGTAGTGTTTATGTTCGAGTAACTTATATTTTATTTATAATGCCTCCAAAGCATAAGCATAGTGGGACTGTTGGTTCAGATATGACCAAAGTAGCCAGACATTACTTCCTTGAAGTGAAATGGCAAAAGTTCTCAACTTACAAAAATTTTTAAAAGTGTCATAAACTGATATTGTTACAGTGTACTGTAAATTTTTATTGCTGATCGCTTACTATTCATTTATGAATTCTTTAGCAATGGATGTACATTAGGGAAAACTGGGCAGGTGTAGTGGTCAGCACTCTCTGGTTTCAGGCTTCCATGGGGCCTGTAGGATGTGCCCCCTGCAGATCAGGTGCATTACTGCAGCCTGCTCTGGGCACCTTGCTCTTCACCTTCCACATCAGCATCTCTACTTCTGGAATCCCATCGCTATGGAGGATGAGGTGCTTTCCAGATGGATTTCCAGTTTCTCCACATTGATTTACTGGAAAAGAACCTTTCCTGCTCCACTTGGCTCTATTTGTCTGGAGTGTGCATGGTTTGTTTCTGAGCCCTCCATTCCATTGCTCAGTATCCTGTTCTTAAACTCTCCCACATGTTCAGGTCAATCTGTAACTATGGAAGTGTAAATTCTCCAATTTCGTTATGCTATTTCAAGACAATTTTGAAAATTTTGACCCTTTACATGTCTATAAGTTTTAGAATTAGCACGTAACTTTCTAAAACAAACAAACAAACAAATCCTGCTGAATTTGGGATTTGGATTGCAGGAGAAAATTGCACAGGGATTCTAATGTGTTTTCTTAAGTATTCGCAAGGATAGGGCACCATGTCAAGATGAAATTCAAGATAGTTCAACTGAAACAGGAACGAACACATGAAATTCCAGGTTAGGTGCTGTAAATCATCAAACCAATGGAGGAGAAAATGAACTTAAGAAGCTAAAAGAAAAAAGATAAAACATAATGAAAGGAAAAATGAGACCTTTAAGGATGGACCCAACAGTCAAAAATACACCCAGATTTCTGACAGAAGTCAAACCCAATGGAGAAATATTATGGAGCATGAGCAGAAGGAGGGAGGCTTTCCTAAGCCACCTGGAAGGTGAATAATGAATAGTTTGGAAAAAATGTAATAAAGTATTTTTAGTGAAAATACTAAATTTTTGCCTTTGTCCTTTGAAAGAATCCATGGAATTTTAAAAAGACTTAAACAAGATTCCTAGGCATAAGGATACCTATCCTCAATAATCTTTGGGTTTAAAAATAAATCAGTAATATAAATAATAAACTGCTGAGAAAATAATAAAAATATACATTATGATAGTGAATATAATAAAAATTGTAGTTCTAGGAAAATGCATGACCTTAAACATTTATTTTAATATACAAGTAGCAATTACAATAAATAGGCTAACAATATGAAGAACAAAAAGGAAGGAAGAAATAAGTTACAATATATAAAATTACAAACCAACAATGAAGCATATATATATATATATATATATATATGTTAAAAATTGTTCGGTGTATGATAAAAGTGAAGAACGATCAATAAAATGATTTAAAATAGGTGATTAAATGATTTAGTATGAAATCCTGAATAAACACCTGTAAATTTCTGTATAGAGAAATGCAAAAATATCAAATTTAAAGGTTATTTTTCTTAAATGACTTCTTTAGAATTAAAATAAATTTAATGCATGTTTATGGAAGATAATAAAATTATCACACTTCAGTTATTCTCCAGGATCACATGATTTCAATTCATATAAAAGTCTGTAAATCATAGGTCAAATATGAAGTATTCATTGTGGGAATTATTTAAGTTAAGTAATTCACTGAAACTTTAATGTACATAATCATCCAAATTATTACAAATGAAACTTTAAACTTTTCAACAACAAATTTGCCAAGCAGGGTGTTGAAGATGATATTCAATATGGTATACCTTCTGTTTCTAATTCAAATGCTGTGAAATTTTAAATATTAAACTTATTGTCAGAACTTTGGGACTTCAGCAAAACTGGCTGTGAATCATTCAATTTAAAAGATACTTGGTTATCTTTATTTCCCTAATCTCAAACTATTATTATCACTGCTTGCTTCTGGACCCGACTTTTTATAACTCAGGAGTTCCTTGGTTTCTTCTTGTGTCAGGTTAGTGAAATCATCGATCAAATAATCTTTGAGGTAACTTGGTGCCTGAAAAAAATAGCCTGCACAGTTCCACTTAGTAAATTAAGAGTCATCAATAACATTGATTGGGATCAACACCTCCAAGGACTGTTTCTCTAGCATTGCTACTGGGAGAGGGTGCTTGTCCTTCACAACATCAGCTCTGCAAGACCTGCTGCTTCATGTTCTCCCTGACTCTTCATTCAGCTTCCTACTCACCTACCATGAACAGGTGAGGCCCCATTCTAGTCTACTCTAAGAAGGGCAGGTGGGTCCATGGTGGATCTTGCTTTCCATGTTGGTCTCTCTCACCTCGGCTTCCCTCCAAAAGATCTGAAAGTCAGGTTTTCTGATATGATATAGAAGTCATTTCTTTTTAATTATCTTTTTGATTTACTATATTCTGTTATATGACAACCTCAACTACCTTCTGATGAAGCTCTTGCTCAGATCTACAACAATGATTAACATGCTATGTTCATTCTCACTCATCCCTCCAAGCCTAAGAAAAGAATCAAGGCTACTGAGAGGACAGAACTGGATGGTGTGTACCTTGCACACTACGATCACTCTTGATATCTGGACCTTTGTGCACCCATCCAGTGGTCAGGAGTGGACCATGTCTAACGTGGATGACCAGCCAGGATAACCAGGGTGGGCGAGGTAAGGAATGTAATACCATCTAAAATTTATTTTCCACTCTTATTTATGCCTTCAATGTTCTTATCAAGCTAAAGATTCCCAGAGGTCAGGGTACATCCCAGACAGCCCTCCTTGAGACCATTTGATGCACAGTCAGTTTCTAAAATATTTTCTTATTTGAATCAAATCTTCAAATTGTTTTGGCAATATGTTGGTCAGCTTAGCCACCAAGCGAAAATTGGGGTTTCTCTTCTCACCTTTCTCTTCTTTCTATAACCTAGATCAACAGACTATAGTCAGTTTAATGTAAACTGTTAAATAAAAATTCAGTTGTTTACAGTCTACCCATTCATGAAAATCATCATGAACACTAAAAGGTTTAGAAAATTTTTCTTAGTACAGAGAATCCAGGGATGTAAAGTGAGAGAGCTTGACTCATATTCTCTGAGCTTTGAAACTATTCAGTTGAATCAGGCTGTTACATGTTAGTGTTTGCATTGGTTTGGGTGAAAATACTTGATGGGAAACACCCGAACATGCAAACACTAACATGTGTAAGTGTGGGAGGTGGTGGGACCTTTAAAAAGTGGGATCTAGTGGGAGATTCTCAGATTATTGAGGGAACTGCCCTCAGAAGCATTAAGGCAGCTCTTGGGGAGCCCTGAGCTCTTATGAAAGCAGATTATCTAGAGACAGCCCATCTCTGAATTGTTCCCTAGTTTCTTGATGGAGATGCGATCTCAACCTTCCACCCTGTCCCTCACCACCCACCATGAGGCCTTCACCAGAGGCCAAACCAGGGAACCCAACTGATCTTGGGTTTTGAAACTTCAGAGTTGCGAGTAAATGAACCTCTTTTTAGGAAGTTAGCCTGCCACAGGTACTTCCTTATAGAAACAATGGACTGATACATTATATGATTCACATTTAAAAATGAGACATCCTGTGACACCAGCCAGCTTTTGTCTCATTCTTTATTCTATTGTGCATGTACCATGTGTTTTATTGTAATTTCTATGTGACTAGAACTATCTACTTCAACTTCCCAAATACCCTGTTCCACTCCAGCAAGCAGCCCTCTTTTCTCTTGGTATGACTTGCCCTTTCTTTAAACAATACCATGCCACATTTCTTGAAATGGCTTTATAAAGTTCCTAATCTAGTTGAATATAAGTTCTCCTTCCTGTCTCCATAAATCATTTGCCTCTTTCCCCAGGAGAACTTCCCTTCTGTAGGTGAAGTACATCCCTCTATACTTGCACACACTTGATCTTTGATTCTCTGTTCATGTATATAGAAAATAAAGTTCCTGGAAGCCAAGACTGAATTTATGTATTCTACATTCTGCACTCAGCACAGTCAGAGACAGAAAGTAAGATCTCAAAGTGTTGAGGGACTGACTGAGGCTAACTCTGCTTCTCAGCTGGGAGTGATTTTACCCCCAGGGAAAACCTGACAACATGTGAAGACTTTCTGGTTACTAGAACTGAGGGCTGCTTTTGGCACGCAGTGGTAGAACTAGGGAGGAACGTTGAAAGATAACCTATAATGTCCAGAAAGCTTTCCAACAAAATTCCCGGAATATGGTGACTGAGAAAACTTGGAACTAATTCATCTCTCTCTCTTTCTCCCTCCCTGTCTCCTTCCCCCCAACTGCCATTCCTAAGTTTTTGGTGTATTCTTCAAGAAAGAAGACTCAGACTGGTTCCTTAAGTTGGGAATTTAAGAATCTTCAGCATTATGAAATGTCTCATGCAATCTAAAGTGACTTAAAATGTAAACGAGACAGAGTGGAGGTGTTAGCAGGAATCCATGCTGTCAATAGCACCTAGGGTGTCTGAGATGAGGTGGCCATGATCTCTCCACTTAAGACCATTGTGTCTTATTTTAATTGGTGCATGGTAATGATACCCTACATTCATTTTCTAGAGCCCCAAATGTGCTCAATCCCTGCCTTATGAGAGGAGAGATTTCTCCCTGGCTTTGCATTTAAATCTCTTGCACGGATCCTTAAACCTGAAAAACCTCTTCTTCCGTGTTCACCTCTATCCTTGGCCTTGGACTTTTTGAATATGTGCCCTCACTAACTGGGTTATTCTGCATTCTTAGTAACTTGTGCAACTTTTGTTCTTGAATTAATGAAAATCTAATGCCTCCCAACCAAGTTTTCAGGTTAACATTGTGAATACAGAGAAAAAAATTCAACACAAAGTGCATGTAATGTAGTTAAAATTAGCTACCAGTTTCAGGTCACGTTATGGAATAAATTAATTAGAGTCCAGTGTTTGCCTGTGTACATGCTGTCATTAACTACCCAGTAGTACTCCCCAAACTGTGTTTTAGAAATAATTGAAAATTTTTAAGGCATTCTTGGAACATGAAGAGGTTTCCTCTCAAAGAACATGCAAAATGCAGAAAACAACCCCCATGAGTAAAAGATTTTACTTACAACCGTAAAGAGATATCTACCAATTTTGTAACCAAAAAGACAAGTAACCATGGATATAGTCTCAGCAGAGCACACATAAAGAAAGTGTGTGTGTGTGTGTGTGTGTGTGTGTGTGTGTGTTCAGCTACTGCAGCCAATAGATGTGCACAAAAAGAGAGAGAGAGGTAGGTGACAGAGTGAGAACAGCAGAAGGTAATCATATACACTCACACACAACACATGTACGACCCATACACACGTACAACATAAATAGTATGTTCTCCTGGAAATTAATCTGAGATGTGCTCATTGTCAAACGTTTAAAAGACACACAGAATACAATAGAAAAAAAGTGGCATGTGAAAGTAATCTAACCACAGGGCAAAATATTGTCCATTTTTTCTTACAATTTCTTTCATGCACTTCTTTTTGTCATCGAATGTGATCATGTACATGGATCTATATGTATCTGTATGTGTATATGTATATACACATATATATTTGTATTTTGCATTACCAGATTAATAATAGAATTATCAAATAGAATTTATTCCACTGCCTTGTGCCACTTAACATATTGCAAACAATTTGCCAAGTCATTATGTTTTAACATGACTTTAAGTGGATGCATAATTTCCATTCTATAGCTGAGCTGCAGAACCATCTTTTAATGGAAAATGGAGATTATTTTCACGTTTTTACCCTTGCAAACAGCACTGAAATTGACACTGTATATAATGTCTTCACATGTAAATTTGTTTTGAAAGTGAGTTTAGACCAATGTTTTTATCCTGATTTTCAACTCTGAATAATGTGTTACACCAATTCATAAAATATTATTTAAAATGTAGCACTTAGTGAGCATGTAATATTTCATAACATGATTATGCTAAGATCTACATTAAATTTTTATATACTTGAAAATTTATGCTTCCAATTTACCAATGATATAAATACGTTACATATGGATATTGCTATACACAAATATTTGTACATTCATTGATTATTGTCTTAGTTCATAATTAATATTGCTGGTCAAAGGTACAATTGGCACAAGGATCTTTGTATAGATTAGATAATTGTCCACTGAGATTCTTTTCAATTTTCACTAACAATCAAAACATCTGTGATATTTTGCAGGTCCTCTATTTTACTCCAAATATGTATTGACAATTTCATAGGCAAAGAGCATGTTATTGTATTCACATTCATTCCCTTGATTTCCATTGAGATTTGACCTGTTTCAACTTTAAAAGCGATTCTTTTGGCTTTCCATTGCAATTTGCCTCGCATGTCCTAACTGTTTTTATCAGTGGAGGGCTCTTTTTTATTCTTAAAGGATTTCTGAAAATCTTGAATTTTGTTTCTTTTAATGGAAGGACTTTCTCTCTGGAGTGATCAGGGTGATATTTATTTTTTCTATTTTCTTTTCTCCATCTCCTCACTCACCAATAGAAAATGACCCTTGGCTGTGTTCACTGTCTAAAGTGTAAGTTTCCAAGAACTCCTGGGCAGGGCCTTTCCTGCCGCAGGCTCCAAGCCACAAATCAGCAGAGGAGCATTGGTTCTTATCCAGGATGAGGGGCAGCAGTACTGCTCTTCAGACCCTCTGCTCTTCTTTTCTCATTCGAAATTTCAAATATCAGGATGTCTCAGATGTCTGAGCAGTGGTTAGAAAAGCAACCTTCAAATCAAGAGATCCTCTCAATCTCTTCAACCATGGTGGTGTGCCTGCTTCAGGGAGACTGTCCGCACCTTCCAGAGGCACATCCAGATCCACATGGCTACCTCTCCATACAGTTTTTGCAAAATTCCATTGACTCTTCAAGATTTTGAAGTAGTATGACAAGTACCTCAAATACAAGAATTCACACTCAAGTTACTGTGGAAGTTGCAATATCAGAAACAGAAGGCACCAGATAATTACATTGGTCTCTAAGGTAATGCTTTCAGAAGTTGGTTTGCCAGTTCATACTGGTCCAGGACCTGTTTGCCACCAACCTCTGAGAACAAAAGTATAGCATTAGGCACGCTTATAATTATTTGATTTTGTGACATTATTATATTTTATGAGATTATTAATTTTCAGTAAACTGTGAAAAAAATCTGACCCTCCAGAGCACACATATCCATCAAGCTGTTTGGGAAATAAACTTGAAAGTCATGTAAATGATTCAGGATTCCATGAAGTGAGTAACAATTGTGTCGTAAAACAAATATGACCAAAAGCACAGCAAATTAGAATCTGGCATATTAGATCAGTTATTTAAAACAGAAACATTTTTAAATGATTAAGATAATAGACAATTGAAAAGACTGAGAAAGGACCTTGAGAAAACTTATAAACAAATGATTATATTAGCAAAAATAAGAGCCCATTGCTCATGGAATAGAAAACTTCACAGAGTGAAGGGGGTCAGTCTCCTTCTATTTGTGCTATAGGCTTAATGTCATTCCTAATAAATTCCCAGCTTGTATTTCTTTTGTAGACATAGTCTTACTCTAAGATGTATAAAGTCATAGGTCCTAGGATAAAAACAATCTTGAAAAGAAAAGAATAAAATGGGAAAAATCACAGTACCCAATGTTACAACATGTATCAGAATGTCTAAAATTACGTATACATACACACACATATTTGCATATATTTATATTATATGAATTTATGAATATATATTATATATTTATATTTATGCACACACACAAATGGTGGTGAGAGAAGCACAGTCACTCGTATACTGCTGATGTAGAGTGGTCCAGTCAATTTAGCAGTTGCTTATGAAACTAAGTAGAAGAGGTGGGGGTGCAGACAGGAGGCAAGGTGATCCAAGTCTAAAAGAGGGGACCCAGCATCACTGGACTGCTCTGTCTAGATCATGGTGGGGAACACATGCCTTTGCCTAAGCGTTCAGATTGTATGGAACTGAATACACACATACATCCAATGAATAGGAGTTCAGCTATGGACATGTGAATAGCACCAGTGCATGTTGACAAAGTCAATGTCCTGGTAGTGACTGTTTACCATCTTTGGTGGAACCAGGGTGTAAAGTTTACACATCTATCTATTATTTCCACAACTGCATGACACCTAATAATTATCTCAACGTTAAAAAGTTAATTTAAGAAAGATCCTACTCTGAGATCTTCCTGTGAATGTCAAATGAAAAACTAAAGCTATAATAATCACATAATTTTTTTGAAAATTAAGTGGTAAAATTAAACATCCTACTCTTTGAATTATAATAATTATTATGTGCTATCTTACTATGTTTTAATCATATTACACAAGATAAAGTCCTTATCAAATTGTTCTTGTCTCGTATACTAAGAACTTGGTCTTGGTTACTCCTGGATTCATTTGGAAGGATGACTTTCTCATAGTAACTGTCACAGGATAATGAAGACCTCCTTACACAGTCTTCAGGAGTCGGCTGCAGAGTTTCCCAGGGTGCCAGGTCGTGGCCAGCGGTAGCTCTTGAATCCCCGGTGGTTCTCTGGAAGATGGCATCATCAGAGCAGAGGGTGGAGGTTCAAGGCCAGTGCCTGGGGTCTCGCTTGCTGTCCACTTTGGGTTTCTGAGTAGATGGCAGACAGTACAGGTGTCGAGCGGCTTCCGGCCGCCACCCTGGCTTGGAAGTCTGCTCTTCACGAACAAAACTAGTTTCAGGTCAGCCGGCGCGAGCGCTCTCATTTCAACTCCACAAGTTTAAAAAGCCCATATTAAACCCTACAGGATTCTGGTGTGCACCAGCTGTCAGTCTGGTCTTGTGTTCTCATTTTCTGTGGTTTCTAAGGTTTTCTAAGGGGAAATTGGGAGAATCTGAGTGATAGACTGTTGCTCAGAGACTATCAGAAGTGAGAAAGCTGCTCATTATCTTCCAAATTTTACATAATATGTTGAATTAGAAAATATTTTAATTTGAGGTACAAGAAAGAATACTGAATTTTCCTGGTGAATCTTTTTTTTTTTTTTTGCTTTACTGAAAATCAGACTAAAGTAGGTATAGTTTCTTAAACACTGACAATACTCATTTTTGTATTTAATGTATCTGTATATCAAGCATCTATCTTATATTTTTTGGCTAAGAATTAGCATGAAATTTTATTTGAGTTTTTCTTCCAAAATGTGTTCAACTTCTCAGCAATATATCAAATAAGCATTTATTTCTAACTAATATGTGAAGTGTAATTTATTATTAAATTCTTGTGTCTGTTTCTGAGCCTCAGTTTCTGTGATCTGTTAATATTTACTTATACCACACTATTTTCATTAATACACTTTATATTTTCTCTAATTATAAAGATGTTCCCCTGATTTTAATACCATTGGTTTACACAATTTTCTTGAATATTCTTGCTTATTCACTCTGATAAACTTAGGATTACTTTTTCAAGGTAAATGAATATTCCACTCTCTTTTTAATTGGATCACATTAAGCTCACACATTGATTTAGAAAGAATCATCATTTTTCGCAACATTTAGTCTTTACATTCAGGACTGTGATTTATTTCACCATTTCTTCAAGTTTTCTTTTATGACCTGCAGTAAAGCTTTATGATTTCTTCAGAGCGATCTGGTAATTACCAGTTATAGTTATTCCTAGGAAATTTCTATATTTTCTTGCTATTTTAAATTGAATCTTCAACTATATTCTCCAAAAATATAAATTGATTTAAGTATGTGATATATAAGAAAGTACATCTGTTTTTCCATTTTCACCAGTGGTGGGTGAGAGGGCTAAATTGCAGTGAGAATATTGCAGTATGGACCCTTTGAAGAAGTTCCTAACTGTAGTGTTGATTATGCAGGATCCAAACAATAGAAGCCTTTAGTCAATTCATCCAGCAAAAATAGTTACCCTTGTGTGTATCACATGGACGATTTCTCATTAGTATATATTGTTATGTAAAATGTATTTCCAGCCAAACACTTTTGACTTCTTTTGTGTTTTTGTGCAGATAGAGTCCAAAAGGGAGTATATTTATACTCTTACTGCTGAATCTATCCATTATGAAGAAAAAGGATCAAATTTTCCCGGAATCAGGGAAATCCAGGACATAATTGTTTAAGAATGCTACATTGCAGTTTCTGAGTTTATCCCAAGTTTCTCTTAGTTGTTCATGTGGAATAGCTGCAGCTCTGACTCCAGGGTTTATGATGCCAAAAAGAAGCCTTTGTAGACCAGGCATTTGGACATATTGTCTTTCTGTCTTATAAATCTCAAAGCGACAGCACTATATGCAGGGAGGTACCTAGGAAAATGTTAATTATCGACAACTCTCAAGGTTATAAATTATCAATTGTATCTGAGTATCTCAGAATTTCCTCTGAAATGATAATTAGGCAACTTAGGTTTCGATATTATCTGACAGGAGGCTGTAAATCCAGCTAACACTTGTCAAGAGGCTTGAAGCATCTTTAAATCACAGATCTTAATGAAGCCTTTGTCAGGACCCAGCTAAGTAAATTTAAGTATCAGAGGGAATTACATTTCCTTTGTCCCTCTGTATTCAGGATAAAAACAAAGGGGAAATTAACTTGGAAAGTTAATTACTTGCTACTGGGTGGAAACAAAAATCCTGGCAATATTGTCCTAAATACGTTTTGGTAAGCGTTTAAAGACCTGAGGCTAATTACAAGCTGAGTGCAAAATCAAACTTAAAATTAAGGTTGGAATGAATTATTGCATCAAGGAATTTGATTCTTTATCGTCAAAGCAGATACCTAAACTAAAGGTAGACTATTTTAATATAAAAATGGAAGCATAAAACTTTGGATCTTTCACTATGGGAACATCAACCAGAACACTCTAGTACATTTTATCATCATACCTCTTCCCCCTCTTCCTGCCAAAGAGAAAGCCTCGGTTATCTAGAAGAAGGAACGGACACGATGCACTCTTCTCCTGCTTCCTCTCTCCTGGATACTGCTGTTCTATTCTAGTGCATCACATTCCAGAGAAAGGAAAGGGAAAATGGCAGGCTTTCCACAGCTCTGTCCTGGGCGACAAGATCTGGTGCTCATGGCTCTTTGCCCTTTTCCTACCTGCTGTGGGTTCAATTATGTCCATCAAAACATGTACCTTGAAGTCACAACCTTCAGAACCTCAGAAAGTGCCCTTACATGGAAATAAGATCTCTATGGAGAAAAAGAAATTAAGTTGAAGTCATCAGAATGCACCCTATTTCAATAAGGCTGGTTTCAGTATAAAAAAGGGGGAAATTTGAACCTAGTGAGAAGATGATGTGAAGACACAGGAGAAGGTCATGTGAAGGTGAAGGTAGAGACTAGCGTGATGCACTGACAAGCCAGCGGACCCCAGTATTTCCAGAAAAGCATAAGAAGTTAGAAGAGGGGCATGGAACAAATTCTCTCCTACAGAGCTCAGAAGGAAACCCCCGACAAGCCCTTGATCTTGGACTGGGGTTTCATGAATGGTGAGATGATACGTTTCTGTTGTTCAAGGCAGTCTTGTATGGTCTTTGTTACAAGAGCCTCAGAAAAGGAATACTCCAGGCAATGAAGACAGGCCCCACACTCTCTGTAGGAATCTGGCTGCTTCTAAAAACACATATGCCCAAACCTAAAACTAAAAGAAATTACCTGAATTTTAAGCCGTTTCTTCAGAGACTGTTTGCAAAGTGAGTCCTACCAGCTACTCTCTGCTAAAACGAAACATTGATATTCTTTCAAAAAAAGTAGTGAATTCTGGGGTCTTCCAATATGCGGATACAATTGCAAATTACTAGACATACAGAGAACCAGAAAAATAAAAGTAAAGACATTTACTTGAGATGACCCAGATGTTTTTAAGGGTAATTAAAGCTATTATAACATTACTTAAAAAAAGAAAGTAAAATATGCTTGTAATAATGATAAAACACAAAATAGAAGCAGAGAAACAACCACATGGAAACTACCACATGGAAATTCTAAAAGCGGTAAAGAGACTATCTGAAACCAAAAAGGTCATTAGGCTGACTATCAGGAGAATGGAGAGGAAGAACAGGGGGACATTGATTCCAAAGCAAGTTAAAAGTTTTCACAGCCTCACTAGGCATCTTCATATTTCATTATTAAGTTTTCATCTTTCTGGTAGGTATGTGACCATATTTAATTTTGGCTTTAATTTATAGCTCCTAATGGCTAAGGATGAAGGAAATATCTTCCTGTGCTCATTTGCCATGTAGTTATTCTCTCTGGTTTTGTGACCTTCAGACCCATTTTCTGATTTATTGTTTCCTTGCTTTTGAACTAAGAGTTTATGTTCATTTGTTGGGCATACTCTCATTCTCCTGGGAGGGCTGGGCTTAAGTAGTGAGTGCACAGGAGATAGAAGTGACAGCGTCTATCTTTAAATATAAGAGTGTTGAGTAGGGGTGTGAAACATGGTGGAATGAGACAGACATCATTACCCTATGTTCATGTATGATTGCATGAATGGTATGAATCTACATGGTGTACAACCATAGAAACAAAATGATGTATCCCATTTGTGCACAATGAATCAAAATGCAGTCTGTAAAAATAAAAAGTAAATAAATAAAAAAAATGAGTGTTTTGCTTGCAGTATGTTGCTGGTGGGTATTTTCTTTTAGCACTTTAAATATATCATGCCAAATAGAACAAAGCTTTTGAGTAGGATATTATCAACTGCAGCAATCCAATATTCTCTATGGAAATTTGACTTCTTCCTCTGCTTGTTTGGGGAATCATTCTACCGATGACACCTGTATGTCTCACAAGGAGTTCAGAGTTTTTGTATTGAGCTCCAAAATCCATAATCTAGAAAGTTGATCCCCTTCCTGATTCATTCTTTTCCCCTGAGATCCATCACCAACTCTTTCTCTTATTTTGGACCTAACTTTCTTAGGAAAGACTTCCTTAGCCCTAAGCTAGGAATCACTTGCTAAATATTCCAATTATCACTCTCAATGAGGAGGAAGATGAAATATTTTTAACTCTGACATTTTAAAAGTTTACAGTTCTCCTTAATTTCTACATCCGACTTATTTTGCTCTTAAAAATCCACTTGCATTTTGGATTTTTCTTCCTCTCCCTTTTTTCCCTTTGTTTTTCTGCAATTATAGCTATCAATAAATCCTTAGCACGGGCATGTTGCTTCAGACCATGTTTTCTACCTTAAAATTGGCAACAAGATTGGCAAATGGGTGATTGACAAGAACAGGGGTCCACTGCAGTTGACCATGTTCTGACCAAAAGCCTGGGGGTCCTGGTGCTGGGCTGCCCCTGTGCCGAGGTGTGTGCCTTCTGCAGTGACACACCCTGGGCACTCAGAGGAGCCCAGTGAGTTCCCGGGTGTACTTGGAAGAGGCAACTGAGAAGAGCAGAGCTCGGCTCTGCCTGAAGGTCTTCACAGACCTCGTCATTGTCCTTGGACCCTCACGGAGCACCTGCCTCCATGCATATGCACGAGGAGACTGTTCTCCAACCCGACTGGCTGCGGTGCATTATTGACTCCTGATGAGAATTCTGTACTTGTCATTTGTGGAGAACATCCGGTCATTGCTTTTGATTTCCTCTTGCTCTCAAAGGGCATTTTAAAACAAGGAACAATATTCAGGCTGAGTGGTGTGATTCAGGAGAGAAGAGCAATGAACTCAAAGGCAACTGTTTTTATTAAATGAGAGTTCACTGCAAGGGAATTAAACCATCTTATTTTATTGTCCTCTGATTCAGTTTCTCTTAAGAGATAAAGTGCCTTAACAGCTAATCATATTATTGGAGACCTACTATACATTTGAAATTGTTTTTGGAGCTCTAATCCAACAAATATTGATCAATCACTTTCATATGCTGTATATCCAAACAGAGGGGGATGCGAATGTAATCTGTGATTCCAAGTCTATTCTCAAATGCCGTACAGTAGAAGAATCAGAGGAAGACCCAGCTGATATGCAGGGAATAATCAGGCAACATGGGATGGAGCACGGAAAGGAAGTGCAGAAGGAAATACACACCATGGGAATGGATGGGCCGTTCCCTGAGTGCTAGGAGGTACTGGCCATGGAAGAGGTCCTTCAGGACGTCTTGGAGGAGTAACACCATATGACTCACAGTGCTCTAGTATCTTGACAAATGATTTCCTGCAGTGGGAAGACTTAGCATGCATCTTGTAAAAGAAATTATTCTGAATGTATTTGGAATATTATAGAAGTATTTTTGACAAACTGGTAACACCAAAGAGTCAGTGTTATATGCACAGGGGGTTAATCGAATAGTAAGTTATGTTTATGACATAATGATCCTGCTGAGAGACATTCAGCGTTGATGAGATGGTGCCACAATATTAGCAGTGTCTCAGGATCCCTTTGCCCTTGCTCAGACATGCTTCGCAGATGGTTTCCGGCCCTTCTGCTTCCAGCCTCTCAAGATGGCCACTGCCTCCAATCTCTTGCTTGAGTTGCTGGCTGTTGTGAGGCACTGCTCAGCTCTCCCATCAGGAGCGGAGCTCTTGGAGGGCGGCAGGTCTATGCTCTGGGTGGTCAGCCCCACAGGAGTCGCCTCAGCTCAAAGTCCCGCTTTCTGAAGAGGCCACCAACCAGTACCTGCTTCATATGGAGCTCAGTTCACTTGTGCTACCTGGAAAGTTCTGTAGTATCCTGTCTTCAAAGATCCCGAGCACAGTCCACTTGCTCCACTCACGTCATATTCTGTCTTGCCTTCCTTCCCTGCCCAATCTTGATTCTTTCTCCTTCTACTCCACAAGGTTTGATCCTGTGAGAACTTCTAATCATCTCTTTGCTTGTAAGTTTTAGCCTCAGGGTCTATTGCCTGAGTAAACCAAGCGAAGACCTGTGTTAGCCAGATTTTCATCACTGTGACCAAAATACCTGTAAGAACAACTTGGAGGAGGAAGAGTTGATTTTGGCTCATGGGTTCAGAGGTCACAGTCCATGGCTGGCCGACTTCATCACTTTGCACCTGAGGTGAGGCAGAAGGACATGGTGGAGGACAGCTGGCCAGCTCATGGGAACTAGAGACGGAGTGCGAGGAGCCAGGGCCAGATACATAATTCCCAAGGGCACGCCCCAGGTGCGCCACCTCCTTCAGTCTTGCCACACCTGCTTACAGTTACCACCCGTTAGTCCATTCAAATTATTAATACATCAATGGATTGATTCCCAGATCAGGAGATAGCTCTCACAGACTAATTAGGCCACCCCTGCACATTCCTGCATTAGCCTACGAGCTTTTGGGGGACACTTCAGAAGTAAATCATAGCAGACATACTTTGAGTTCAAATTAGCTGAACGTTGTAAGGAAGAAGGGGTACCGGTATCAGGAAAGCCACATTTTTCTCACATATCCAGGAGAAGTGTGGTGTGTTCTAATTGACAGAATTGCATTTCATGCCACCCTTGGTTGCTTGCAAGTAAGACCGATAGTCCACACTTGAGGTGGATGGATGACCTTCACAAACAAAATGTGAAACTATCTTACTTTTCCAAAAGATCCCCAGAGGCTTTTGTACCAGGGAGAACTGAATTTACACAGCCACCATAAACAGAAAGCGAGGCTACAATATATATTTATTTTTAATTTGGGCATATCGTATTCACAAACATTGGGACTCTATTATGGAGAGAAGGCAAGAAAAGGCTGGATAATTATTTGTATTTGTCATATGTAAAAATCATACTGTTAATAATTAAAAATTAGGACATTCTTATTATGTATCAGGTATTGTGCTAGGCAGATTTATATATCTGGGTCATTTCATTTTCTCAATAACTCTGTAATTAAATTACCCAAATCTGTGGAACTCAGAAATCTGTGCTTTCACTTAAACATTGATACACTGATGATGTTATTTTCTTTTTTTGGTGAGGCTCAATAATTCATAGAGTTGTAAATGTCTATTTCATATCATTCTCAGTTTGAGAACTATAGTTATGGTAACCCCACTTAACAGACCAATAAACTGAGACTTAAGAGACCCAACTTACTTTCTTGAAGTTACCAAGATGCAAAACTGGGATTTGCATGACCCTTACATATTCTCAGCACTCTGATCCTTAAAACCACCACTCTGGTTAAGAGATCCCAGCTCTAGACACCTGGACTTTACTGTGACTCAGCTGTTTGTGCAGTTAATTTACTCTTGGACTGTGCTAGGCGGCATCAAATGAGAAATTAACTAGTGACCCTTGAAGCGTTTATCTGAGTGGTCATAAACAGACGTGCAAATGCTGAGCAGGATGCAAGGCCATCGTTGCTGTAAGGTAGGTAGGGAAGGGAGGAAAAAGGAGTCTACCTAAGACTCAGCTTGCAATGCAGTCATTTTAGGGTAGTGGTAAGATGATGTCTTGGGAGCCCTCAAATCATGTCATGACTCCTTCCAGGGTTCTCATAAGTGCTTACTTTGAGTAAAGTGAGTTTGCATTAATAAAAGCACAATTTCCTTGTTAGTTTTGTGACAAAATAAAAGACATCTATTTTTCTCATGAAACTGCAGTTTCAGTGGGGCTCAGCACTGAGAGGGAGTCTGCTCCTCAGCGTAAGAGGGGATGTTTTAGCTGGACGTGGCAGAGGGCATGGCCCCTCACACATCCAAGGGTTGACACTGACTCTTGGTTGGAACTTCAGTTGATTCAGTTACAAAGGCTTGTATGATTGAAAGAGAGGGGGACCAAAAAAAAGACACACACTATTTATTGGTTACTGCCATCCCAAGACCTTATTCAGATTGAAAAAGAGGAAAATTTGACTCCACCTTTGAATGGAACTACTACTAATGAAAATGGAGGATGACTGTGTAGCATGGGACACAGCCATCTGCCTGCCACATTCCTCCTTCTGTCACAACAGCCGCCATCCCTTCCCCAAGTAAAATGCACTTACCATCTCCCCCAGGACTTCCAAGACCCTTTCCTTATGGCTCAAAGTCCAAGATCCTACTCCATAAATGGGTTCAGGTATGGATGAAGTGTACCAGGTATGACTTCTCACATCTCTTTGGGTGCAGTTCCTCTAGTTCTCTAACCACGTGAACTAAAGAGAATTCACCACCCACCCGCCTATAAGCCTAATGCAGAGGGGTGGGGTGTGCATGCATAACAGCTCTGGATCTTCACATTCACAAAGACAGGGGTGTTGGGAGGTGCACAGAAGCAGCCTTTGGGAATTTTGAAAGTTAGCTAGGACATGTTGCTAGTTCTTTGATGGATATACCATTCTATAGTGTAGAAATAATTTTCCATGACTCTCGACTCCTCCTTTAACTTCTTCTTAATTTCACATCGGTGACCCTCTTGATAGGAAATATCTGGCCCTGATAGATTAATAGTTTTCTTATATTGTTTTCTGTCTACAATAGTTGGGGGCTCAGACCATCTATTCATTTGTTTTGTCTCTGTCCTACCTGATAGTGTTTTTGCAAGGCTATTCTCTTTAAAATCTTTCTGCCTATTTAGAGTTGCATTAGGGACATTTCATCAGCAGAAAGCCTCCCCTACAAATGCCATCAAGGCCAGTCATTCTTGTAAGACCACTCTGGGTACACGTACCTGTCTGATCACTAGGAGCCCTACTGTTGGTGGAGGGATCTGCAAACCATGTTTCCAAAGTCCCTGTCTATTGTAGGCACCATCTTAAATCCTTCTGAGGTCATAGAAAGGGTTCTATGGTTGTGGCCTTAGCTTCATCTTTAGACCTCATTTTGCTGACAATGTCTTGGGTTCAACTTGCTCATAAGTCCTTTCTTAAGTTTGGCATCCTTTTCTATCTAAGGAGGTAGGGCATGAGAAATAGTGTCAGTATTTGTGAGCTCAAAGGTTCCCAGTGTCTTTAGGTTTCATAGCCTTTTCTTTAGCTTATCTCTGCCATCTCACATTTTACTGTCAGTGAGGTGAAGAAGCCAGAGGCTTCAGTCTGCCTTTAAGCCTCCTTGGCTGAACCATTGGCTCATTAGGTACATTTTCCATTTTCTACAGTAGTGCAAGCGATGCAGAACTGTCTGCCACTAACAAGCATCCCCTCTTCTCTAGCTTCCAATAATATTCTCTTCATTTTATTTTAATGTCTCACTTTCTCCCAGGCTCCACATAAGGGCTGCCTGGCGTCTGGGAACAATCCCGTCATGACACTTCCATTTCCTTCCACTGCTCCATCCAGAAGCCATGTCCATGTGTTTTCACTGGTTATCGAACACCCCACTTGGGGTTCCAAACCTGTTCCAGGGGCTGTGGATCGGTAAGGCAGTACCTAACACTTTGTGGCTTATGATGATGGCATTTATTTTGTTGAGGAATCTGTGGTTTGACCTGGGCTCGCTGAGCATGGCTCGCGTCTCCATTCCACTTGACACCAGCTACCCAAGGCTGAAGGGAGGAATCATCTAGGGGCTCACCACCCACGCCTCTGGAAATCTATGCTGCACTCCACTGAACCTCCAAATGTGGCTTCCCCATAATCCTGGGTCCTTCCTGACCTAAACTCAGAGTTGCATAGCTATCTTTCTTCCACACTCTCTTGACTAGAACCACAGCATGCTCCTGAGCAGCTTTAAAGAAAAGGAACCTATGCCCTAATTTTTGTTTATCTTTCAAAGATAAAAAGTGCTACAAAGGAATAATGTGCATGTATCCAGGATCACAGGTGAGCCTGTACACTTGCAGATTAAGGACAATTATTTCTGGACTCAATATGAACTTAAGTTCTGCCCCTGCTGCCAGCAACCTGTGTAACATGGACCCAGTAAAGCAGTGTCTGTCTTAGTTTCTTCACCGGAGACATGTCTTTGGCATAGTGAACACGTCTTAGTCCACTTGGGCTGCTGCAACAAAATACATTAGATTGGGCAATTTACAAACAATAGATACATTGTTCATAGATATCAAGGCTGGGAAGCCCAAGATGGAGGCTCCAGCACACTTCACATCCAGGAGACTTCTGCTTTTCTTCAAAGATGGTGTCTTCTTACTGCTTCCTTAGGTGGTGGGAGGGTGCAAAGCACCCTCAAGTCTCCTTATAAGGGAAATAGCCCCATTCATGAGAGTATAGCCCTCATGAGCTATCCCTTTCCTAAGGCCCCACCACTTAATGCTATGGCATTGGAGATTAGATTTCAAAATATGGATTTGGGGAAGACAGACATTCAGACCAAGCAAAGCCTTATTTTCCATTTTCCTCATATACTCAGGCCTAGAATAATTGTTTATTTGCTTTGGAGCAATAATCAACCCTCACTACTATTAGAGGGATTGGTGAGGATATTAATTGCTATACTTATGCCAAGGTAGGCCTCATCCCAGGCTAAGCCACTGAGATCCATACCTCTGGGGTCTTTAACTGTTCACACAGAGTCACAGAGAAGGAAAACAGGTTGAGGTGAGTCATGTCAGACACAGGAAAGATGCAGAAGAGAATATCAACATGTCCTTGGCTGATGAGCCAGCCTTCCAGAGAGACCTGCTCATCCAACTTTTCCCTCAGTTCTTTGCATTAACAGTAATATTCCAATAAGTGTTTTTAGGCTTAAGTTAACTGAAGTCTATTTTAACTACTAACTTGTAAACTTACACAGGATAATAAGTCCTATGTCAATGCTCAATTGTGAATATTCAAAGTATTCCTGAATGCAAAGCACTTGACACACACTAAGGATTTTTAAAAAAGTAGTTAATTGTCAATTATAGTATTATCCACAGAACTCATGGAAGATTCACCTTCCACCCTCCCTCCTCACCTATCAGCAGTCCACCCAGTCATGGTACGAGGCATCCCAGGCCCACACAAGTTCCTCTGCAGCCATGGTGGGTTAGCTGCCCTCTCTCTATGCAGACATGATTCAGGAACACTCTGTCAAAAAGGAGCTGCAGGGAGGCATTGGAGGTCGTGTGGATGTCTGTTACTGGCATGTACTGCTTTCATCTCTGGTCTCTGTCATGCACCCCAGCTGCTCTCTCTGTGTGAGACGCTTTCTGCAGGAAGATGTTCTACATTTGAAGGTGACCTTGGTTACAAATTGATGCTCCCTTTTCCACAGGGGTGGGAGGTGTATCAGACCTCCTCTTCAGCTCTCCTCAAATTAAGCGATTTTCTGTCTCCTTCTCATCCAGTTGGAGTGATCCTGTGGAGTTCATTGGGCCACTGGACTTCCTTAGCATCCTCTGCATTTTAATCACCATGGACACAAGTAGAAGTGGCTTCTGACAATCCAGTAACATTTCATCCACTATGAAACTCTAGGAATCCAGCTTTATAACACACTGGATAAAAGGTCATGTGATCCTCGGGTGATACAATCCTGATGGCCTGGCAGCATTTTTATTAGGAATAGGAAGGGCTGACATTATCATAGTGTATTGTCAAGGGATCAGCAATAAAGGAGAAAATAAACATTCTTCTAAAGTAACATAGCTTCAGGATAATTCCACATTAACAAAGACCTAAGTTGTGCTACCAAAATGTAGAGTTTTGTAGCTGAGTTGGTGCAGAGCATCCCTTGTGTGCATGACGTTCCAGGTCTGAGCCTCAGTACTGGAGAAAAACAAAAGAAACAAACAAACAAACAACAAAACCCACAAAGTATTGTTTTTGGTGTAAATGTGAAATATCATACATTTAGCCTTTCTCTACACCAAGATTTACACAATCTTCATGTGAAGATGATAATAAGTTATGCCTAACAGGGTTTAATGAGATCATGCATATAAGGTTACTGGCTTGTTGTTTAAGCCTAGTACACACTCCTTAAATATTATCAGTCACTTTATTATTGTTTTCCCTCCTTATAAGGGAAGGAGGAAGGTTATTTTGATATGAGTGTTTGGAGAGAGTAAATAGAAAGAAAATGCACCAGAATTGGAGAGAGTAAATAGAAAGAAAATGCACCAGAATTGACATAAGACCTTCTGAATCTTGGCTTCAGACATCCTTCATTGAGAAGGTTATTATATTTGCCTGAGCCTTGGTTTCCCGACAGTGAAGCAGTATAATAAAGTCTTTTGTGCTGAGTTATTATTCACATCAGACAAATAATTGCAATTCTCTACCTCCATTGGATTGCACATTGATACTCAATAGGAAGTTTGTAGCTATTGAGCTGGACCTTCCAGAAGGCCAGTACTATTTGTGTGACCTTGTAGGAGGGGCTTGAACTGCATGACCAGTATCATTTCTTCCAAGTCTGATGTTTTCAAACCACATTCAGTCAGATGTGGTGGCACACACCTGCAATCCCAGTGACTCAGGAGGCTGAGGCAGGAGGATTCCTAGCTCGAAGTCAGCCTCAGCCACTAAGTAAGGTCCTAAGCAACTTAGCAGGACCCTGTCTCAAAACAAAAAATAAAAAGGGCTTTGGATGTGGCTTAGTGGTAAAGTGCCCTTGGGTTCCATACCAGATACAAATAATAATAATAGTAATAATAATAATAATAATAGTAATAATAATAATAATAATAACAATAACAATACCCTGCCTAGAAGCAGCATTGAAGTCACATGTGGTTCCTCAGCCACATCTACAAGGAGGAACCGCATATGTCAAACACATGCTAAGCTTTCTAAAAAGTTTACATACTTACTTCTCAAAGATCTTTTTCAGTCTACATTTGGAGCACAAATGCAGAGAATACTAGAAAATAATCTAGAGTGGAGGTGACAGCAATATGTTCATGGTATTTTGGAAAAAAGGAAGAACACAGGACCCTTCTGAAAGAAGGGGTTCTTCCCTGGAGATATGAACCTCAGTGGAAGCAGAAAGTTTAGAGGGAAAATGTTGGGATGGGGTCAAAGAAAGGGCCAGTGAAGTCATTCTGAGAGCACCAAAGTCAAGAAGCAGCAAAGTAGCGAGACTCAAGAGAGCGACCACTCCCCTGTCGGCCAGGTGAGAGTGGGAGCTGCCGCATTAATGGGTGGGGTGCTCAAGAGCCTCGCTCTCGGTCTCACCATCAGGGTGTTGTTGGTTAGCTGTGGGCGTCATGGTTCCTGAACATTTCCTGTTGGATACTTTCCCACTGTGTGCCTGCCTCTTGTCAGGCAGGAGAGGCAGCCTTCTGGCCACTACAGGGGTAGAAAGCTGTGTTGTTCTGGAAGGTTTTCTTGGATGTTCATCTAAGATCCTATTCCTCATGGACATTCAAATATTCTGTAAGTTACCTAATAATATGTTTTCATTTGCTTCCTGCCTAACCATCTTGAAGGAATTTGTCGTTTGAAATCAACAACCCTGACAGAAGGGGCTATTTAACCTGACATTCATTCTCCTCATGCATAAATCAGGAGTTATGAGTAGCTATCAAGGAGTAATTTAAGAATGGAACAAAGTAATTCATTAGTTTTGAGGTTACCAAACTCCTAGCGCAACTAGGAATTTCAAAAGGCAGTGTAACTGGTTTATTTTATTTACAAAAGATCTGATATTTTCCCCAAATTCTCAAAACTGAGCATATGACCTCATATGAGTATTTTCCAGCAAACACGAGCCAGCAGTGACTTCTGGCCTCTGACTGCTGTGACTCCCATGCAACCTGACGGTGACATCGTCTGCAGAAGCTTTCTGATCTTCACTTGGGCAAAGACACTCTGACTCTCTATGGGTCTGCTGATTGACTTGATACCCTGCTGGGGGCAGACTCCTGCCTCTTGCAAGGTTCTGTAGTCTGACATCTGGTTGGCTTTCCGCTTCAGCATCTTTACTGAAGTTGCCGTGTTGCACTGGGCAATAGTTTCACAGTATGGGAACTGGGGTCAAATTGGGAAATTTATGTGGTAGTGCCATGTTGTACCTGGTGGTGTTACTTTTGAACTAGTGGTACTGAGATGGGCTGGGAGCAGTTCGTAAGGCTTCTGTGAGAGACACAGTGAGGGAGCGGTGTTTTCTTTTTCATCCACGTGACTTCCTTTGGCCAAAGAAACGTATATGTAGGAGCCCCACATCACTGGCAGCCATTCATTCTAGTCCCACGTTCCCACTCCTGGGGTTTTGTAAATCACTTGTTAGTGTCACTCAAACATTCCTCCTTATGGAGATTTCCTGAGCCCTTCCCCAATGCCCTTATCACTTGTTATTACTCTGAATTATTTCCACCATATTTACCAGGTTTAAGTCTTCCTTGATGGTTTCTTTCTAGACCCTCTTCTCCCTCTCTAGAATGAAAGTTCCATGCTGTCACAGCAGTCCTCTCTTCTGTGTCTGCAGGAACTAGCTCAAGGCCTGGCATCTATTAGGGGTTCTGTGAATCCTTTGGTAAATGTATTGATCAGCCTATTTAAATCAAGGAATTCTTTACATTACACTGAGTCAGCAACTTGGGAGATAAGAAAAAAGTTCTATAAACTGATTAGCAGTCATGAGACTATTTTCTGAGGCTGTGGACTTGTGCAGATACATGGAGAACTTTTCCATCATTTTTCAAATGTCTTTTCACAATGGGCCTTAGACCAGACCTTCCAGGGAAGCTGTTGCCATAGTTTGGAATTGGTCTTGGAATCACGTTTTCCCCAGCAATGTCAGCTTCACTAGTGTTATGGGCAGCTGGAAGAAGAAAAAACAGGAGGTCAAGGTTCAGCTCAGAACTTCCCTCACTTGGGTATTAAATGGTTGTCTCTGTGTTTACAACACTCTAAGCAATTGTGCGCCTAAGTGTCCTGGACAGGAAGAAACAGACTGTTAAAGTGATGAAACAGGTGGTCTGATAATTTTTTGGGGGGAGAGGTAAAAAGCACCATACTACTAAGTAAATATTTTGCAATCTGTTGAGCAAATTATATCAGGAAAGCAAAACAATATATAAAATAAATAAATAAATGAAAGCAAGCAAATTCCCAAGCATCACAGTTTTTGCAAGGAAATTTTTGTCTAATTTGTACCAGTTGTATAACTACAGATGTCGCTAAGTTTCATATGCCTTCCAAGTGCTCAGATGCCCACAACAGCAGCTCCACAGCTTCAGCTAGGGATGTGTCTCCAACATCAGCCTGGAAGGTCCCCTGTCACTGCAGAAGAGCCTTAGTGGAATTTGTATTATTCTGTCTTCTGTCTTTCCTCCTTTGGTTTCTTTCTTTTCTTCCTTTTGTCTTCCCCTTTCCTTCCCTGACCTTCACTTCTCCTTTCCTTTTAGGAAGGCCAGGTTGCTTATCAGTAATGCTGAGCTCCAGTGTGACCATCTCAATGTGACCTGCACAGTTGCCTGGATGTCAGACATTTTACGCTGAGGACGATGGAGGAAAGGGCACTGTCACCAACCCAGCAGCCTCTCCCTTTCCCTTTGGTGAGTGCAGCTTGCCACTTACCCGCTGTATTTCATCACGCTGAATTACCGATCATGATGAGCAAGGCAGGCCTCAGCACTTCTGGGAGAGGAAGAAACCAGGCCTATGCAGATCAGTTTGAAAGCGATGGCTGATGTCCATCCCTGGCCTCTTGCCCTGTGTTGACCTTCTTAGAACTGGAATCAACAGTGAGGTGGGAAGCCCACTGGACTCCAAGAATGGGGATCCGGGCTGGCTACAGTTTCATGGCCTTGGACAAATCAGTAAACTACTTTGTAAAATAAGAGAGGTTTGTGATCCCATTATTCAAGGAAGTTCTTCTTTGTCAATTGACAAGCTTCTGAATCTTTGACGTGTAGGTCAGCAGCAGCAGTAATTAATAAACCTTATATGCCAACTACAATTCTAAGCATTTAACACATACCGTCTCCCCTAACGCTCACAGTAAACCTGGTTAGGTGCAGAGAAACAGGAGGAAGGGAGAGGTTAAGTTCTCTGGCCAGCACTTCATTCTGGCCTGGAGTCAGATTTGAACCATGGTGCTCTAGAACTAAATATCCTGCTCTTGTCACTTTGTGAGGACTTGAGCTTCTGTAATTTCAGATTTGGTCACCACTGCTGAGCTGCTCTGCTTAATAGCTGTTTGACCCTAAGTTACTAACCACGCATCAATCTCCTCCTCTGAAAAGAGAGCATCGTGGTGCTCCTCAAGGCTGTTTGAAGGAATTTAATGCTCGGATATTATTATATTAGACAAGACAGTCTGGGCTAGAATTCAGTAACAATTTAGCTTCCAAACCTCAGTGGCTTCAGACAAAATGATTTATTTGTCACTCTGCCTCACACCCAGTACACTTGGCAGGGTTTCTGCTCCATGGAACTCATGGATCCAGGCTACAGGAGGGTCTAATAGCAGAAAAGTCCCCTGCCCACAGTAGCACAGGGGGCAACTGGAGAGTGTCTTATTTTCACAGCTACATCTGAATGCCACCCACACCCCAGCCATTTGTCAGAACTAGTTATGTAGCTCTGCTCAGTTGTAGCTGAGTTAGCAAATGCAGGGAAAACAAAAGAGAGTGGGAGATCATTATTCTTTTTGCCACAATATAAAGGTCTTTCCTAAGATTCTTGCCATGTGCCCATAACTCAATAAATAGCTACTATTGCCATTTTGAAACCCGCCATGATTAAAGCTTTACCAGGAAGTTATCACCTCCATTGTGCATTGCAAAACTGGTTCTAGAATTTGAAGGGCTGGATATTGTGATTTCAAACAGCTTTTGAAATGTGTGGAGATGAGAAGATATGTCAGATGAAGGCTTTTTTAAAT
Organism: Sciurus vulgaris; assembly: GCF_902686455.1. Classification (NCBI taxonomy): domain Eukaryota; kingdom Metazoa; phylum Chordata; class Mammalia; order Rodentia; family Sciuridae; genus Sciurus; species Sciurus vulgaris. Next base: position 197,221,974 of record NC_136462.1, read on the forward strand.
CCCAAAAAAGTGTGAATTCTTTTCAGATCATGGGACAATTGAAGTAATTCCTTATACAGCAAATTCACTCTTGTTTAGTGCGTCTCTCTAGCCTGTTTCTGTTATGCTCACGTATCCATAAACAATAGAAACCTGAGTATTGTCAAAGGAACCACTTGCCCATCCCGTTGGCTGATTGAATATAAATCATCCTCATCCTTGTATGCCTCATCAGCTCATTTATAAGGTATTGCCCTTTATTATGACAGATTTTATGGTATTTTGTGATGACCAGTCATGGGGAGAAAAAGGTTTAATGCACTGACATCTAATTTTATTATCTCTGGTACCTATTCATTTTTTAGAAGCATTTCTTGACTTTGTGCCAGTTTAAGCATGAAGCTTTAAAAAGTAGATGATGACAGGGTTGGGATTTAAACCTCTAAATCAGAACAGGATTGGAAAGACACATCGCAGAGAGACTTCAGTCATTTAGCATCCCCCCTCGCATGTTAATAAGTGGTGCTAGCAAAATAAAAAGCACATTATCAACCCGGGCTCTGCCAAACACAGGTGTGCCGGCGCTGCTTCAGGCCTGATGGTAATTTATTAGCACCGGCCAAGATCAGGGGAAGATGCAAACGTACAGTGAGTGTTTTGTTTCTTAATTTTGAAAGTAACAGAGCTTCAGTTTGATTCCAGGTTAAGAAAGACACAACTTATGCACCTAAAAGGTGGTGTTTCCGCAGCTCAGGGCTGGACTGTTTTCCTAGCAGGCATTGGGACTTGGGTTTGATTCTCAGCACTGGGAAAAAAAAAAAAAAAAAGAAAGAAAGATAGCATTTTGGTGTCTGGTGTTAGTGTGAAATATTGCACATCACTCAGCCTTTCTCCATATCTAGGTTTGCACAAGTGCTATATGAAGATAATAATAACTGTACCCAAATCACCATAAAGGTGTTAGTTACATGAACTCAGGTTATCTCACTTTGTGTTTAAAAATACTGCCAAGGAGCTATAATTTTCCACAAGTTAAGATGCAGTTGGTAAAGTTGCAAAGTAAAGTTGCAGTTGGTCAAGATGAACCGGGAAACTTCGTGCAACACAGTGACTAAAATTAGTAAAAAAATACTTCAAGCATTTCAAGTACTCTTGACTTGGAAATTGCTAAGACAATAGATTTGAAATGTTCTCACTACACACAAATAAGAAAAGAAACGGCATGTCTCTCTGATGTGGTGTTCTATGTTAGTTACTCTGATGTAATCATGTTGAAAGGTGTACATCCGTCAAAATATCATGTATAACGTAAAGGTAAGTAACTTTGTCAATTATATAGCAATACAACTGAGGAAATTTTTTAAAACGTGAAAAAGAAAAACCAGAACAAAATGAGGTCAGCTGAAACTTGTTTCTCACCCTGGCTTTCTTCTTCACAGCCCAATACCTGCAAGCATGGGCTCTACAGCTGCTCTTTCCCCTGGGTGGACTGGTCCTTGCCCAGATTCAGTATGACTGGCTCTGTCATCTCATCTGGCTCAATGCAAATCTCCGGGTGCTGAGGGCTCTTCCCGGTGGCGATCACCCGTGCCCGCCTGGCCAGCCCATCCTCTTACGGCTGGGACCTGCTCTGGCTATGTTTGCATGCTCTGTGTGGTGGTACAGCTCTTTGCTCTTTGCATCCTTATTGTTCCTGTGTGCTTTTTCTACTGAGGCACAAGCTCTGAGGGTGGGTGCCTTTAATATCTCATCCACTGTCTTATGGGCAGTGCATAGGATTTCTGTTAAAGAATAATGGGTCCATAAGTTCTGTATCAAGTCACTGTGTCTCTGAGTTAGAGGTACTGATGCTCTGGAGGGAGGAGGCGGTTGCTCAAGCTCACAACACACGGGAAGGCAGAGCCAGGTCTCCAACCCCGGCCTTAGCTAGAACAGGGAACAGATGATGATGGTTTTCACACTTTCAAATGTTTCAAAAGCATTGTCCCAGTTCATTCACACTATGAAGTAGTTCTAATTCTCATTTTGCAGATGAGGAAAATAAGACCTGCTCCAGCCGCTTCCTCACTTGCCCATTCCCTGCTTCAAACATGTCCATGTGTGGCAAACCCACCACCTCCTCCTCACAATTGGCATTCTGGGCATGTTGCTGTATGGCCACACTACCCTGTCACATTGGCATCTTTAATCATTTTAAAGGTAGTCCTGACTTGACCATATTCTTGTTTAACTACCTTAAGCAAATTAATTAGCTTGGTGGGGCCCTTGATGCCATTAATTCATTGTCTATAAAACCTCAGGTCTAATTGAACTTTTTAATATGGTGTCTTTACTACCTGATATAAGTGTCTTTTAAATTATAAGAATTGCTACAGTTAATGCCTTATTAAATAGCTACTTATATATGAAAGTATGAAAATTTTCCAAGATTGCAAAGTAATCAAAACCCAGATTAAAACAAGGATGATTTCATTTCTCTTGTATTGTAAGTTGAAAAATACCAAGAAGTTTGGTTATGTAACAAGTAGTAAAAAGTTCGCATACTTCTAACTTGCAAAGATATCTGAGAGTTTATCAGTAAATATTCACTGACAGAAATATAAGAACGAAGAAATGTGATCTTCAAACTCACCATGACATATCACTTTACACCTTCTAGGATGACCACAGTCAAGAAGACAGACAATCACAAGTGTTGGCAAGGACGCTGAGAAACTGGAACCCTCTTCCACAGCTGCTACAAAGATAAAATGGTAGAGTCCCTTTGGAAAATAGACTGACTGTGTGCAGAAATTCCTTTCCTAAGTATATATCCAAGTGAAGTGAACACACATGATAAAGTTCATAGCAGTGTCACTCATAACAGCAAGAGAAACAACCTTAATCTCAATCAATTGATGAATGACTGAATAAAATGTGCTATATCCATATAATGGAATATTATTTGACAGTGAAAAGAATGAAGTTCTAGTACATGCTTACCATGGACAGGCTTTGAGAACATTATGCTATGTGAACGAAGCCACTCACAGAGGGCTACTGATGGTATGGTATGATTTATATGCAGCACCTTGTATAAGCACATTTTAGAGATGTAGAGTCAGTTAGTATTTGCCTAAGACTGTCAGGGGAATCAGAATAAGGAGAGAGAGAGACTGATAATTGGCATGAGCTTCTTTTGGGGGGTGGTAGAAATGTTTCAAAACTAGTTTGTGATGGTGTTTGCAAAAGTCTGTTAATAAACTAAAGCCTATTGAATTATATACTCAGGGCGAACTGTAAAGTATATGAATTATATTTCAATAGAACAAAATTTTAAAAGAAGCAAAAATAATACTTAAAGGCAAAGTACCTAGGAGTCATATTAGGAGACAATAGGTGGAATAACTTGAATATATGACTAACAAATGAAATCAAATGAAACGCACTGAGTCCAGGAATTCATAATAAGAAATTAAAACTCTTTGGTTTTCTTTGGAGGATTTCAGGGAGACAATTTATGATTCTAAAAATAAAAGCGAAAAATCAAACTCTTAACCTATTTCTATTGAAACAGTACTTCAAAGTAACCTAATCATTGCTAATTTCTCTCTGTAAACACGTCCAGCTAATAAATTAAAAAAGACAAACAAATATAAAGTTAGAATTTAGCAAATCCATAAAAGTAATGAATGTGGGTAGTTGTCACCAGTTGTCGCTAACATATGAAAAAGATATCCCCTGTCTAGATGTCTCTTGATGAAGTTGTGCAACAGTAGCTACACATTTTTTTTTTTTTAATTCTTTCTTTCCCCAAAACAAGTCAAATTTCTGAAAAGAGACACATTCACTGATATTGTGGAAAAGCAAACAACAAAGCCAGAATATTGGTAAATCTAGGTGGCAAACAACTCAGTGTTAGAGAAAGATTAATTGTAGGGAAGGAGAAGGAGAAATTCTTGATTTAATGAGAATTAAGGGATATATCAAAATGTAATATGTGGGCCTTGTTTGGATTTAGATTAGAATAAACCAAATACAAGTATGCATAAGTGACTATCAGAAAAATGTCACCACTAATTGGGTACTTTATGGTATCAAGGAATCACTGTTAGTTCTTGATGTGATAATCGTCTTGTGGGTTTTTTATTTAGGAAGAGTCCTTCACTCCCAGAGATACACAGAGAAGTATTTATGGGTGAGATTATACCCAAAGGCCTAGGATTTGCTTAACATTAAGGTGGCAGGGGTGAGAATCGGTGGGAATAGATCCTACTTCTTCCTTGTTGCTGGTCATTGACAGGCATAGAGCGGTATTTCAGACCATTATCTCTATTTTTGTATATGTTTAAAGTTTTTAAAAATAAATGCTAAAAGTAGGTGCATTTAAAACAATCATCATTTGGTAAGAGTACGTATGAACAGAAGATACTATTTACACGTGACAAAATCATCCATTTCGGGAACAGGTGCCGGAATCCAGAGGCGAATATGAAGGTAGGGGAGTAAGTGGTGTAAGGCAGGGGCCCTGAGGGACCCTGAGGATCAGGCCCAGGCCGTGGGGACCTGACAAGGCCCACCCACTCTCCTGATGCAGTGGGGAAAGTACATCTCTCTAATCCTCCATCTTATTTACTTTCAAATAAACTTTTTTTTGTTTTCACTTGGAAAGAAAATTGAGGAGGTTTACTGAAGAATCCACCTTCACCCAGGGGCCACCCCAGATCATCTGTGTCCAAAAACCAAAAAGAACAAGACAAAACCAAACATGGAAAGTACACTCTAACCAACTGAGCGTCTCCTACTAAGTAAGCCTAGTTAAAACAACCACAGTGTCCTTGCCAATATATTTTAGACTGGTCAGTAGTATGGAGAGATTCAGTTGGGCTGTAAAGTTTGTCCTGATGATAATGCAAAATATCAATTATGAGTTACAGGTTCTCTTAAATTAACTCATTATGTAAAACCGTATTAAAAATGAAGATAGGCAGGTGCTGACAATTACCTGTGGCAATTCCAACTTTCCACATGGAAAAGTCACTAAATGCTATTTTCTGGAGCCCATCTGAAAGTTATGAAGGCACTTCATAGTCACGCAGGCTACCTCAGCTGAGGTGGTGGGGGCTTCATTTCAAGCCTATGGTTTGGTCAGAGCCAGTTGAATTAGTTAGCACTCAGGAAAGTTCTATACTTTTCTCAAATCACCTTTGTTTATCTTTTATCAACATGAAGTACACCTAGGTGGCACCAGAACTTGTAAACTTAGTTCGATATAAAAGAAGATTGTAAGAACTTTCTTTGTGATAAGATAACTTTTAAAAGCACCATTTGGATTTTCATGGGATAATGTAGCACAGTGAGAATTTCCTTTCTTCTTTATTTGCAATTCAGAAGGAGGGAGAGCAGACATCACCTTTGGATCACAAGATATGCCCATTGAAAACATCAACTTAAAAGAAACAATTCCACTGAGTCCTGAGTATACAATTGGAACTTTCATTTGAAAAAAAACAATGTGGATAAGAAAATGTTAGAGGTAGAATTTCAATTTCAGTTCCTGCACTTTTCAAATTCACTGATTTTTCTGCCTACAAAAGAGGAGCCAAATGCGTGGTCCTAACAGGGATTGGAAAACTAGGGTCTGCAAGTCAAGCTCAGCTGCTGATTTTTGAAGAGCCGTGAACACTTTGGACTAATGACTTGCGGTTGTAAGGAGGTGGAGGAACACAAGAATAGCATCTTCGGCACATGAAGACGACATGCGATTCGAATTTCAGTCAGTACAGCTCAGCTGGAACGCTGCTGTGCTCTTTGGTTCACGCCTTGCCTTGGCTGCTTCCAGGCTACGAAGCAGAGTGGGTGGCTGTCACAAACTGTCCCAGCTTTAGCATCTACTATCCCTGACTGCTCACAGGAACTTCTCCCCCCACCCACCCCAGATACACTCAGACTGAAAGAGCAATGGTGAAGGGAAAGAATGAGAGAGGTCATCTGACAGCTTGAGAACGAAGGGAAGGCTTTAGGAAAGTCTGATGAGAAAGACATTACAGATGTGACTGTGTGTGTGTGTGTGTGTGTGTGTGTGTGCATGCAAGCACATACGTGTTCAGATTAAACACTCTGAAGATCTTCAGCCCACAGATCTGAAACCAGCTGCAGCTGCCAACCCTTGCAGAAAGCCCATCCCGAGGGTTTGAAACTGTCCCAGAAGATGTCCTTGAATATTCTCACCACAGCTGACCTGCACATGAACCTGTTGCCGTCCCAGAAGGCAGAGTCCTTTTGGACTGGGACAATGAATTCATGAAGAATCCTTAGTCATCCCCAAAGGCGTGACTAATCAGACAACCACCGTGTGCCCTTTGAATGTGGAAGCATTCAAATGCTAAAATACACGTTTGGCATTGAGCAACAAGGGGAGCCCTTGGCAATCCTACAGCATCTGACCTAATTAGCATCCAGCTGTCGGAAGCCACTTGTGTAATCCATGGTTTGCAAATGTCTGCTCCACCTACGTGATTTACCTTTGGACTAAATTTCAACAGTTACGGAACAGACTCAGGAATTAAGCATCACTGGGGCCTCTGAACCTGTAATTTCCCACTGTTTATTGGCTACATCTCTCCTGAAATGAAACGTAGCACTATAGGGAAGGGATAGTGAGTACGACTGAGATGGTGCATTTGAAACATTGAAAACTCACAAAGACCAACACAAATGTAAAGGATCATTACCGCCGTCCTTATAAGCATTATTATTGCAACCTTTAGAGTGAGGGGCAGACATGCAGCATATGCCCTCAGGTTGAGCGTTGAGCATTTTGAGTTATGATTAGTGCAGATTCAGCATTGCAAGAACCTCCAGCCTGGAACTTTTAGCCTTACTAATGTGATTGACCTAGAACAACAAAGCAATGAAGATCCTTGCAACAGTGGGTGTTCTGACATGAGAGATAGGTACTGTTAGATTAGCCCAGGGAATCCAGGAAAGAGCAACCATTCTTGTGGTTTCTTTATGGAACCAATCATGCTCTCAGCAGGAGATGGAGGAAGTTGCTGGGTGCCACCTTGGCCATCTCCCCTGCAATTTCAACATTTAGGGATCCACAATGCACTGAAGGGGAATGGTTTTCTGGCAAAAGAGACCAACATAAATTCCCAAGTTCGATTTTATTCTAAAAGGTCAGTGGCAAAGATAATAGATTGGATCGTTCTTAGAGGGGAGAGTGGGGAGCAGGGGTGGCCAATCCAAATATCTTAAGTGAAACAGCATCAAATTAAAAATCTCTGCAACAAACAGAGGGAATAAAGAGAGAACGTACAGAATAGGAAAAAACCTTTACTGGCTATTCTTCCAATAGAGTGCTAATACACACTGTGATTAATATCCAGAATATACAGGGTGGAAAAAAAGTAAACACTTACCACCCAAAACCAAACAACCTAATCCATAATTGGGCAAATGAACTAAACAGACACTTCACAAAAGAAGAGATACAAATGGCCAGCATATACGTGAAAAAAAAAAAAAAAAAAAAGCAACATCTTTAGCAGTTTGGGAAATGCAAATCAAAATTACATTGAAATTTCCTTTCCAGTTAGAAAGGCAGCCATTAAGACTACAAATAGTAATAAGTGCTGCAGAGGATGTGGGCAAAAGGAACAATTCATACTGTCGGAGGATTGTACGACCACCTGGAAATCACAGACGTCCCTCTAGGAATGGGCCTGCCACATGACCCAGTGTTTTACTCATGACCAAAGGACCCGGTGAGAACAATTAGAGGATGGACAGTTTATTTGGGGGTTCGTGGTTGCGGAGGTCCCAGTCCATAGATGGCTGATGTGATTCCTCCAAGCCCGAGATGAAGGAGAACATCAGGACAGAAGTGTGTGGTGAGGAAATCAGCACGGGACAGGGCTCTTCTCAACAAGGACGAAATATATACCCCCCAAGGCACAACTCCAGGGTCCCACCTGCCCCTGCCACAGCCGACCTGCCTACAGTTACCACACAGTTGATCCCTATCAGGGGGGTAACCCAATCACTTCACCTCTGAACGTCCTTGCATTGTCTCATACATGAGCTTTGGGGGGACACCTCCTATCTAAATGGTAACACCCAGCTACACCACACCTTGGTATTGATCCTAAAGAATTAAATTCATAGATGTATATTCATATTGATAGCAGCACAATTCACAGTAACCAAACTGCAGAAGCAGCCTAAGTGTTTGTCAGTGAACTAATGGAAGAAGAAGTTATGAATCTCAAAGGAGATTCATCGACCATAAAGAATCATCAAATAATGTCATTTGTGAGAAAAAGGATACAACTGGAGAGCATTACCGTAAGCAAAGTAAAGCAAACACAGAAGGTTAAGGGTCGTGTTTTCTTTCCTATGTGAAAGTTAGAAAAAAGTTAAAAAAAACAGTCAGGGGAGGATCTCCCCAAAACGAAAGGGAAAGTAGAACAGAGGAAAACCAGGGGTAGGGAAGAGGGAGGGGAAGGGGAGGAAGTGGGGAACAAAGTTGATCAACTTATGTTACATTGTGTGCATGTACAAATATGTAACAATGAATTCCCTATTATGTATAATTATAATGCACCAATAAAAATAAATTAATTAATTAATTAAAATGTAGAAAAAGATACCATTACCAGAGGGAAAAAATTTACTCTAGCTAGCCACGACCTCTTAATCATGTGAAATAAGAGATGGAGAAGGGAAGACTCCTTATTGGGTGATGTAAAAATTATCATGATTATAATCAGAATTAATGGAAATCCAGATGGGAAGAACTTTTCAATTAGCTTAAAAATGAAAACGCCCTGTCATTCCAGGGGTAGGCCAAGCATCCTCTCATCTCTCATTCAAAAGCAAAGGGAACACACCCATTCTCTCTGTGAGTTTCCTTCAGTCTTTTTCATCTCTATTTTGTTTTTTTACCAAATAACCTCTCTTTTCCATGGCTTTCTTTCCCATTGGTTTATAAACATAGCCAAGCCTCTCTTACAAAGACAAAGAAAATAATCTTTTCCAAACTACATATCCTTCTCCAGATGTAGGCATCTCTTCCCCTTTATAGTCAAATTTACTTTCTCTCCCCAGCTTATAATTTTCTTGGAAGAAATAATCTATAATGACTTTCTCCATTTCCTAAATTTTAATATCTCTATTCCAACTTAACTGGTTTTTAATATTTTGTTTTATGAGTATTTTGTTTATGAAATTTTTGGATTTTTCAATTACTTTTTCTGCATGATATCTGTTGCTTATTCTCTTAATGTGGTGTATTTATAATAATTGATATTTTGACATTAAACCAACCTTGCGTTCATGGAATCAATCACACTTGTTTACTACATATGATTTTTTTCTTAATGTTTTGCTGGATTCAGTTTGCTAGTATTTTGTTGAGGATTTTTGTGTCTGTATTCTTAAGAAATATCAGTCCATGGATGTCTTTTCTTGTTATACCTTTGGTGTTGGTGTTGTTTTGGGAGTTCTCAAGACCATTCTCAAGTTTGAAGATTTGATCAAAGGAATTTAACAACCCAGAGAAGCTGTGATTCTCTTGGTTATGTTTTATTATAAAAACAGATAGATGAAAATCAGCAAAGCAGAAAGAATGTAGGACTATGTCTCGGAGAAACTGAAAACAAACTTTCAGCCATCTTTGAGTGGAATCACACGGATAGTACTTAATTCTCCTAGCAGTGATGTGGGACAATATTGCAAGGAGCACCCATGAAACTGACCTTAGCTACTTGGACTCCTGTCCGTTCTTTCCTACCACCAGAGGTCAAACTGATAAGCATAGTCCAAAGGTCCTGACACTCAAAATAAAGAGTTCCCCCTAAATTATACTGTTAACACAAACTATTTGGTATGGCTCAACTTCACAGATATACAAGAACACTGTTAACAGGCAGGATATTCCAAGGGCTCAGAAGTTACCCTGCAGAAGCCACCAAGAGTCAGTCCTCTCTTCGGAATAGGATGCCCCAGACTGTGGCCTTAGTTCTCAACATACAGTTACCTCTTTCCTCTGGGAAACACTACCCTTTCTTGGTTGTTGGAATACCTCATAATCCTGAACCTCTCAGAACTTCTCAACTCTGTCTATCCTCTTCAAATCCCGTCACTGAAATTCTGCTATTTCTCTGGGTTTTATACTGAGCTCTCATCTCATCATTCTGTAAAATCCCAGTATCGCACCACATAATTTTCTTCTCTCTTCAAGTGTCATCTACATGCTGACAGCTTCTAGCCCACTTAGGTTTTTGATCGCACAGATTCGACCACCGTCAGCACAGTGACCAGCATGTTCAATCCTCACCCTCTCAAGTAGGCAAAACCCAACATGTTCTAAACCGAACTCTCTGGGACACCACTAAGATGTGATCCTTGACTTCTGCCCTGTATGTCAGTGAAGGATACCTATGATTACTGAGTTCTTTGAACCAGGAATCTTGATGTTAACAAGATTGAAATTCACTCTGTCCTTTACTTAGATATCTAATGTCTTACACATTGTAGTTCATGGATTTTTGTTCAATCCTCACACCCAACTCCTAGTTAAAGACACCATAAACATTTGAAAAGATTACAACTAGTAATCCTTACACCAGTAAAGATGTCAGGAAGCCTAACCTCCAAAATGCTTCTGGAGAAGCCTTTCCCAAAAGCAAGACTAACCGTGCTCCTCCATCTGTGACCCCAACCTGAGCGTTCCTCAAGTGGATTCCAGTCTTCCTGCTCAACATGTCACAAGGTGTCAAAGTCAGGATCTGACTTCCATCTTCCATCTCATCTCCCCCACTTCCTGCAGACATTTGCCTATGCTCTCAGCAATGGAAAAGCACTGGTTAAATCACATTGTACTTTATGCTGACTTATCTTCACCCTTCACTTGACCAGGAATTGGACAGTCTTCTCCACTGTTATATCCTGTGTCCAGAACTACTCCTGGAACATACTGATGCTCCTAAATATTTGCTGTGCAACTGTTTTCTTCCATTTTGCATTGCTTTATTTTTACTTTGAGAAAGTTATATATAATCTTTGGAGTAAGTAAACAGATTTTCAGACAAGTGCTAGGCTTAGTAAAAGTCAGAGAGACAGACTATAAAATATAGAATTTTAAAGAACATTTTCCCCACTTCATTGTGAGTGTTTCAAAAAAGTATTTGTGGTAGTGCCTACTGTGCTCTAGTGTGACCTTGTATGCCCTCTCTCCTGCCCGAAGATCTCACGCCTGTGTCCTGTGCATGAAAGAGACTCTATAAATGCTGATTTAATTGAATTTAATTGTTTGAATTTTATATCTACCCAATTATGTACTTTGATATGCCCTTTGCAAATTTAGCCTGAATCGTTGACAATAAAGGTGACTTTAGCCTCTGGACGTAGACTCCAGTATTCATGGAGGGAATGCCAAGACTTAGAAACATAATTCAGACAGGGTGCATGTTAGGTCAGAACAAGGTAAAGTGCACTTGACTTTCCAGTTGCTGCTAGTTTCTTCTGAAAGCAAATTGGGAGCAATAGAGAGGACCATGATTAGGGCGAGGAAACTGAGATCCTCATTCCTGAACTCACAATTGAAGGAGCACTAAATACTTAGAAATCCAAACAAAGAATACATAATGCAACCACATTTAATGATCAAAATTAAAATTCATGAACAAACTTTACACATTTTAAATAAAGACTAGCTGCTGGTTCAGGACCCTGAATTACTACATAATCAGAACAGTCCTTTCCAAAGAGCCTGCAGTGGGTTAGGGGCCTGCATGACCAGGGCCTCACCCACACGGTGGGTTGTTGAGAATTGACAGTGGTGTGAGAACAGACCACACCACCCAGGGCTTTCTATGTAACTGTGCTTTTATACCAGAATGCTTTTATTAACTTTTTCACTTTCTTTGAAATACAGGAGTATTTTGATAAGTGTATGTGAACTTGCACATTTTTTCCCTTTGACTTAGACTTCAGTATAGCTCTGCAGACCACTGCCCTTGCTCATACACATTAGACATCATGTCATAAAAAGCAAAAGATGGGCACCTGAATCACCTGAATCTCATGAACAGAGAGTCTACTGCAAGGACAGGATTCAGTAAGAGGGCACAAAGAATCCACCTGCCTGGTCAACACCCACTGAAGAAGCTGTGAAGTCAAAGCCAATTGTCTGAAGCAGCCGCTTTTTCTAAAGGCAAATAAAATGGGAATAGGTTATTCTTTAGCATGCTGCTCTTTCTAGCCTTCCTGCATAGCAGACACCAGTGACTGCACCTTCTCAGAATGGCATGGAGGAAGGGAAGGGTGGTGTTTACATTCTGAAAGTTCTAATGATCTATTTTTTAGATGTATAGTTATTAAAGTGTAAATAACACCTGTGCACCTACATGATTTATAAAATAAATGATGCCCCATACATTTGAAGGCTCTCTGTTCACCAATCACTCCCCTTTCCTTTGACATATGGGAGATACCATGGTCTCGAATTTGATTCACAATTAGACTTGTGCTGATGATGAGTTGGCTTCCTCAGAAGCATACAAAAGAGCGTGGCCTATTTGCAATATATATACATGGCATCATCTGTACATATTCTTCTGCATCTTGTATTTTTTGTTTGACAAGAGTAGGCTGCTGTACATGTAATTCTGGCTCATTCATTTTTAACTGCTATATTCTATTTCACTGCATAACTACTCCCAACCTCCTTTTGTGTTTTCTCACTAATGGACTTTTAATATCTCCCTGTTTTTCCTCTTATGCCAATGATGCTACGGACACTTTCAACAAGTTTCCTTATCCAGGAGGAACATCTCAGAAGCCAGTGGCTGTAGGCGAACCCTGGCTTTGCTAGATATGACTGGGCTCATAAAGTAGTCATGAAGATTTAAAGGTCCACCAGGAGAGTGTACAAACTCCTGTGGAACATCCTTGCCTATGAATACTAGTCAGACTTTTAGAGATTTTTGTCCATGTGTAGGACATTATTTTATGTGTGTTTCTCCAACAGCAGTGAGCTGACTCCATCTTTTATATGTCCATCATTTATTTACATTTTTGACTCTAAATTTCCTATACTTAGTTTTTGTCCATTTTTCTTTTGGGTTGTTTTAATATACATACTTTCTATGTTGAGTTTTAGAGCTTTCTCTTTAAAAAAGTATTCTGGATACTAGTTCTCTTCAGTGGTACAAGCAAATATCTTCTTCCAGTGTATACCTTATCTTTAAACTTTTAATATATTTTTTGATGAACTAAACATTTTAATTAGAGTGTGAAGTTAATAAAAATATTGGTTTGCTACATTTTTATTTTAAAAATCTTCTCCATCCCCAAATCATAAATATAGTTTCATGTATTTTCTCCTAAGACATTTAAAGAAATTTTCTTGTTTTCCATTTTCATTAATTTTCTAAGTGGTAATGAATGATCTAAGGACCACTTACCATCATTTTCAGATAGTGAACTGCAAAACATGCAGGGACCTTTTTGTTAGCTCTTCCCATCCCACTGATCTTCTATTTCTCCATGACCAGCACTGGATTCACTTAATTCCCATAGATGAATTTAGGAGAAGACACTTTTCTTTCTTGTTCTTCTAGATTGGTAATTTGGACTACCATATAAGTATTGTCATCACTTTTTCAAATTACAACAAATGTTCTCCTGGGTTCTTTATTGACTTTTTATTCAGTTTTGATTAACATGGAGACACCTGAATTCCTGATTCTCATGATTCCTCCTGTTCATGAACATGGTATATCTTTTCATTTACTTAGGCCTCCTATCTCATTTGTCAATAGCAATTTATAATTTCACCTGAAAATTTCACCCTTTTGTTAGATCTTCCTTAGATATTTATAATTTTGTTTGCTATTTTAAATGGTACTTCTTCAAATTTTATATTTTGTTGTTGCTACTGTGTAGTGTTTTCTTAACTGAGGTCTCACATGCAGTGACCTTGTCAAATACATATAAGTTTATATATCACAAATACATGTATGATTCATGTCCTTTCTCTTGACTCTGCTTTCTATATCAGAATGGTGGAAAATTGGCTCTGGAAAATGAGCGAGGCAGTAGGAGGCAGGGAATGGAAGCAGAAGTCTTCATTCTGATGTGTTTGTAATGTGTTCACAGGAAACTGTAATCTTTTTGAATTTTGACTTTAGTTATTGTTATGGTTTCATGCGAGGTGTCCTCCAACAGTTCATGTGTGAGACAGTGCAAGAAGGTCCAGAGAAGACATGATTGGATTACAAGAGCCTTAACCCAATAATGAATTAGTCACCAGACGGGATTAAGTGAGTGGTAACTGAAGGCAGATGGGGTGTGACTGGCGGAGGTGGGGCATTGAGAGCATGAATTTGGGGTACTTATTTTGTATCTGGCAGTGGGGTATCTGCTCTGCCACTTTCTGATCATCATGTGAGCTGCTTCCCTCTGCCATACTCTTCCACCTTGACGGTCAGCTTCACTTGGAGGCTCAGGGAATGGAGCTGGCTATATATGGACTGAGAACTCTGCAACTGTGAGCCCTCAAATAAATGTTCCTCCCCTTAAATTGTTCTGGTGAGATCCTTTAGTTGCAGCAGTAGAAAACCTGAATAAAACAGTCATTGTATCTGTACCTAAGAAATATTAAGTAGTGCCTACTGTGTAAGCAGGACATAAGCTAATGGGTGTGAGATGTTTGGTACATAATAGTTATCTTACAAAATTTAACTACTGCTTTTATTACTGTATTACATGTTCTTGTTTCCACTAGACTTCCTGGTCAATTTGAGAGTGCAAATCTGGGTGAACTTTCTTGAAATTTGGAGAAATTAAGTGGTGGCTTAATCTACATGAGGGTTTCTCAGTCTTGGTACTATAAGACTGTAGTCTGGATGATTTTTGACAGTGGACAGTGGGTATTCTGTGCATTGTAGAATGTTAGTAGCACACTAACCTGTACCCACTAAAGGCCAGTCCCATTTTTCTTTCTTTCCTATCACAGTGATGTCAACCAAAAGTATCTCCAGACACTTTGGGGACCAAAATCCTCCTTCATGAGGAACCACTGGTCTTTGAATCACTTTACAGTTTGCAAACATTCTGAAAACTTCACATGGCAAATATCATTATAATTCTGACATTCTCCATCCAGTCTTGTTTCTGTGTGTCCTTCCCCCCATCTTGAAGGTCAGTGGGCCAACAGTGATTCTGGACTAGCAGAGGTCTGGTCTAAGGTATTGTCTACCTTATGCTTAATCAGCTTTTCCTGCAGTCCCTGTGGGCAAGGGAGACTTTGCCCCCTTCCAGAGATGGTTGGTGGTCTGTTCAGTTTGGTTACAACCCCATGTAACTCCCCTAGTGCTTCAATCCACAGCCTGCTGGGCTTCATAAAAGTAGAAGCCCCTGGTAGAGGACATGATCTTTCAAGTTGTGGAGGCTGGACACCAAAAAAACCTTTCAAATTAGCAAAATTCTGTGTGCTTTGAGATGAATAATAAGGAGTCCAAAGAAAGGGATTCAGAACCCTTCATGGAGCAATTAAAGATACTGAGTATTGAGAAGAAAGCATTAATCTCCAAGAGGAAACGCGAGGGTCAGTAGAATGCTTCAGTTGCTTTAGTCAGCACAAAACAATCAAGAGCCTCCCCTTGCTGATATGCGCGTGCAGGAGAGAGGAGTGACAAGAATGTGGCTCTTCTCTGGCTTGGGTTATTACTGTTTGCTTAGCACACTATGCTTGTTGGTTCATAATTGGTGAGTGCTTGCCTCTTAAATACTCTTCCAGCGTCTTTCCCACCTTGGTCTGGTCTCTGAGCTGTGCACCTGGTGTTCACCTGTGCCTGTTGCTGGTGAGCTTCCAGAGTCTCTCGTGGACTTCCTGGCCACTTGGGAAGGTGAACAATGACTGGCAAGGTGTAGCTGACAGTGGCACAGCGCCTCTTTCCTGGGCCACTTTTACTCCTTATAATACCCCTTACAGATTTTCAAGATTTGTCCCTTTCTGCATTCCTGTACCTCCTATTTTGGTCTTGGTAATTTCTATGTCATATTCTGAGATAATAAAGATCTAGCTCTTACTGGGAGGTAAGCAACTCTAGCCCTACTACTGTGGTAAAGCTCTGGAATAATCTCAATAATCCATTTACATTTCTTCTTGCAACTCCCCAACGCTTCCCTAATGCACATTCCGACAAGACTTTCCTTGGCACAGAACATAAAATATTAGGACATCCACATCCACTGCAATGAAAGTTTCAAAGAAAAGTCGCACTGGGCAGGTTATGTAGGCAAGGATGACTTTATTCCTGTCTGTCACAGTAGAGGAGAGAGGTTGACCTCAACTTCACTCACACAAAAGGTGAGCTGGAGGAAGAGGACTCTAGAAGGAAAACTGGCCAGACAACCAGGCCATCCTTGTTGTCTACGTCCACCTTCCCAAGGGGACCCAAAGGAAGGGTCTCTGTCTTTCTCCAAGATCACATTTCTAGGATGCCTCCACATTCCTGGGCTGTAAAATTGTCAAGAAGTTGGAAGACAATTAACATATCAAACCATTAAGAGTCTTTGCTGGGAAGTTGTCTAAACCAAGGTCCCCAGTCTATAAGGTCTGTTCTGCATTAGCTGTTGGATGAGGGGGTGAGGCAGTGAGTCGAGACCTCTTCAGGGGTCACAGGGTCCTAGGTTTTAGTCTTGACTCTGACAGATGGCTGAAGTTTAACTTCCTAAAAGTTAAACTGAGCCTTAAGTTCAGTGTTCTCTTTACAAAATGGAAACGATAGGCCGCTCATTCCACAGTGCCAGAGGATAAATGAAGATGTTGCAGGGATAGCTATCCAAGTAATTCTCTGACCATTCTTCCTACAAAGTTTTAAAAATTAGTTAGAATATTGGCCACCTTATATTGTAATACTGTGTGCATGTACAAATTTGTAACAACAAATCCCATCAATATGTACAACTATGATCCAGTGCAATAAAAAATGTGGGAAAAAAAAGAACACACACATAACCAAGTTAACTACGTAGAGACTTCAAAAAAATGAATCGGAGATTTAAATAGACAACTGTTTGTTTATCTTAGAAAAATACACCTGAGACTTGTTGGGAGGGTTGAGGAAAGAAAAAGAGACAAGTTTAGCATCTGTTTTACAGAAATATATGAACCCAGGGCTCCCAAGAAGCAAAATATGACACTGACTTGCAAAATATACAGATACTTAAAAAATTTCTGTTCACTTTTCTCTGTCATGAAATAAACAGTGCACAAATAAGTTGCAAATGAAATGATGGCAGTCTGTAAACATTCCTAATGTTCATTTTTAGGAATCCATCCTTCCCAAATAATCATGGATATATGCAATAGTATGGCTACACATATGGTAATTATAGCATTATTTCTTTATAAAAGGCATTGGAGCAGAACACACAGAAAAGTGCACAAACCACATGTGCATGGTTCCATGAAATTTTACAGAGTGAGCAGACCTATGTTGAACCAGGTCAAGGCTGAACTACTCAGTTTACCTGTGTTCTTGGGTCCCAGCCCATCACTCTCCAAATGCAAGTAGCCACTGCTGTGGCTTTAATCTCCACTAATTGGGTTTTCCTGGTTTCTAATTAATATAAAAGGGATAAAAATCACAAGTGGTAAACTCTAAAATCTATTAACCTCCATTTAAAATAAGCTTTACAGGACTTATCCAGAGTGTTAAATGTAAGAATGAACTATTCTGGATCATTTCTGTATTGCATTTCATTGCATGAACAAGGCAGTTTGTTTATTTATCTTTCTGTTGTGTGTATACCCAGGAGTTGATTTGTGTCACTGTATACATGTATGTTTGATTTAAATAGATGATGCCAAAGTGGTTTTACCAACGTGGCCTTACCAAAAAACACTCCTGCATCTTTTCTAATGTTGCATGTATTCCATTTCTAAAAATTTGTGAATCCTGTTGGGTCTCAATTTCTCATTGACCTAAAGACAACAATTTTAGCATTTTTGTATGATAGTTCAGGTTCTATGTATGGTGGAGTGCCTGATTGAATCTCTTGCTGGATATCTCTTGCTTCTTAATTAATATCTTGTTGTTCTTTATATATTTGGAGCACATGTTCTTTCTTTTAGAAATAAGTAATTATAATTTCTTTGCTCACTTTGAAGCTTAACATTTTCTCTATAAATAATGCTTTTGTTGAATAACCTTTTGCTTTATGAACAGTGTTTTTCATGCAAGGTTTAAAATATCTCTGCCTACTTTAAGGTCATGAGGATGTCTCCTATATTTAAAGTATTATTTATGGTAAGAAGTTATGAAAACATGCTAAAAAGCTAACCATAAAGAATTGAATTAAAAAGCATGCATATCCTTGGCATGTAATAATGCACAGCTATTAAAATGTCTATAGAGTAATATACGATGAAATGAGAACTGTTTACCGTCTATTTTCAGTTGAGAAAAACAGGTTATAAAAGACGTAAAATATGATGTAAGTTTTGAAAACTGTATGTGGAATGAAGGTTATAAAGGATACATGCCATTTTTTTAAAATAATTATCTTTGAGTGGCAATATTACAGATTATTATTATTTTCTTTTTGCCGATTTCTATTTTGCAATATTTATACAAGTATATATTCTTGCTGTAATAAAGAGAAAATATGCTAGAAGAGACAGTAACACTAAATTTGAAAATAAATATTTTATCCTGTTTTATAGATCGATGATGAAACATAATATAAATATCAGTTTCTTATTTAACCAATAGACTGTCCTGTATCTGAAGGGGTTCATAGGCATGGGGCAGAGCACAGGATGTTGAGAGTGATTTGATCGTTTACCGATCAAGGCAAAAGTTTTCAAATGTTTATGGGTTCTCAACAGTGTTAATTATCTGCTGCCTGCTGATGCCTACATTTCTACCAACTGGCTATAGTCCAACTTGCAATTGCATATTTAATTAGTGTATGAATTTATTCTCATTAGTGAGTGTGTGAGATAGTAAATAATTCAGGGGTTTTCTACCAACAAGCACAGTCTCAGTAACTCTCTGAATTGAAAGTTGGAACCAAGAGACCCAGAGGGTATGTGGTTTTCTGGAGTATTTCTCTCCTTTGGAAAACTCTCCTGAAGAAGTTGATAGGAATGATGTAATTGACCTGGTAATTCTCACTCCTAGTGACATGTGGGTTATTCTCCATGACATTAAAAATTACAGAAATTCAAAATGGTCCTTGTATCTCAGTTGACCAAGAACCATATAACTTCCAAAATCTCTCTCAATTTCAATTTGATTTGAATCTCTGAAGAGATTATACTCCTTAAGATGGACATTTGATTTTAATTTCCTGAATCTTAAACTTCTAGATATCAATTCAAAAAGGGTAAAGCATTTGACCTTGAGCCTTCCTCAAACAGGGAGACTGAGAGAAGATCACAGCAATTAACAGAGAGCGTTGCTGATTCCATTTGTCCAAATGAACACAACCAATCCCACGTCTGAAGGGCCATGAGCACAGAGTTCTGGTGGACGTACAATGCATCCAATTCTAAGGAGACAAAACAAGTTTCTGGGAAGTGGTTGATGTCTACAATGGTTAAACAGAACAGGGATGGTCGTTGGATGCTATGGACTTCCATTTGGACAAGAACTTGTCTTGAACTCAGAGGGAAGACTGGGGTCATCTAAGAACCACGACTGACCATGGAACCCTGTCACAGTCCCTCTTCCTCAGGTGGCTTTCCTGACGCAGGTAACTGCTGATGTAAAAAAGGCGCCACAGAAGAAAGAGAAACATAGGTCTTTGAGTCAGATTTTTTGCTGATGTGACTCAGAGACATGATAAGAACAACATAGAGGAGAAAAAGCATGCTCATGGTTTCAGAGGTCTCAGTCCACAGGCAGCTGGCTCCACTCCTTGGGACCTGAGATGAGGCTGAACATCATCTGAACATCATGGCAAAAGAGTGTGGTAGAAGGAAACAGCTCACAGGATGAACTTGAAGCAGAGAAAAACTCACCAAATACAATATATATCCAACTCCAAGGCACTCGGTTAAGCCCATCAGGAGATTAATCCACTGATTGGGTTAAGGCTATCACAACCCAATCATTTCTCCTCTCAACTCACTCTCATGTCTCACACATGAGCTGCGGGAGACACGTCACATCCAAACCCTAACAGAAGGACGAGCCCGAGGTCCCTATCCCTTCTGCAGGGCAGCCTCACTCATCAGCAAGCAGAGGCAGTGGAGGCTGGCATGCATGTGCGTGAACAGGGCAGCGAGTCAGCGTCCCGTCGTGTTCCCACTGTTCTGATGAGGACAAAACACACATGCGTGTGCGAACTGCAAAATAGAAATTGTGTGATTTTTGAAATCCTGCCTATGAGTCCAACGCTGACATATGTGCATCTATAATTGGCACTGCATAATATACAAAGAGTGACAAATTTTCGTGAGTAATTTTAAAAATCACTTTTTACCTTATTTTTAATTAAAAGGACATTAACCCACAAGTAAAGATTATGACAAGTCAAGAGAGACTCATGGAGTAAAGGAAAAGCTTTACCTGTGGCAACACTTTTTTTTCTCTGGTTTTATGAACTAGAAACCCTACTTTTTTGTTGTTGTTGTTGTTCTAGAACTTCCACATTATGTAGCTGGTCCTGCTTATGAGAAACAGGGTCGTACTCAGAGAGTTGAGAGACGGCAGTGAGGGAGCACACAGTTGGTCAGAATGAAGGGGCGGACAGGGATATTGAAGTACTCAGAGATGTGCGATACTGGGGTGCTGTCCCCAGCCCAGGACCTGGCAGCAGGGAGGAATTGTTTTAATCTCACCCTATGGGGAACCAGGCAGTGAGAAATTGGGGAAAACATGTCATGACCTCTCTCTCCCACCCCGATCTCTTTCCTGTACCTTCTTTGATGAAACCAACTAGAAGCCAGCCATCTAGGGAACTGGAGGAATGTAGTCCAGTGCAATAAAACTTTACCAGAGAAGGTCAGGGAAAGTATTGGAGGAGAGGACAAGTTTAGAATAACTGTAGTACAATAAAAAATAAAGGCTTGATCTCTGCTTTCACTTCCAGGCACGCAGTTCCTAAATCTCTAGGTATCTTCTGAGTGATAAGGGTATATTCTGAATGCTCCTGTCAGGGGGCCCTTGGTAGCTTCAGGCTGTGGACTGGCTTCCAGAAATGCCAAGCTGTGAATAAAGGTTTGGCACTTCCAGCTTCACCCCACTTCTAACCCCACCCCAAGGAGGAGAGAAGGGCTAGAGATTGAGTTTGGTTGCCAGTGAATGACCAATGATTTCATTGGTCATTTCTATCTAATAAATCCATAGTAGAATCCTAAAAAATGGGGTTCAGAAAGTTTCCTAGTTGGTGGGCATATTGGAGTTTTGAGATGGTGGTGTGTCCATCAAGGCATGGGAACTCTACGCAATTCTCCCACTCTAAAATCTTCCCTGGGCACCTCTTTGGTTCCCGGGTTACACTCCTTTATCATCAACCAGTTGTGAAGATGAAGACTTTTCCTGGGTTTTGTGAGTTGTCCTAGTGAATTTACCAAACCAGAGGAGGAAGGAAATGGATTGTGGTTATCCAGGAATTTATAGTGAATCAAGAAGAAATGTAGTTAGCTGGGCACTCCATCTGTGGATGTCATCTGAATCTGGCCAGTCTTATAGGACTGACACTTTGACCTATGCTAATCTGGAGAGTTAGTGTCAAAATGGAACTGAACTGTGGGAGCCCTCATTGGAGAATTTGTGGTTGTTGGAAAACTCGTACCTTTGGTGTCAGACATAGTGTACTACTGGTGTCAGAGAATAACACAGCAACCATCCCTCCACCAATGGTGGTGACTATTTCTGAACTCTCTACTAAGCTTCTTTCATTCATTTCTCTTCTAATTCCCAAAGTCAGATCAGATGGGTGAGATATTAATAAAACCATCTGGAAACAATAGCTGGGGAGGCTTTAAAATTATTTTCACCCAGAAACAACTAATAGGTATCATAAGCAAGATTCAGACTATATTAGTTTCCTACTGTCACTGTAAGAAATTATCACACAAGCTATGGTTTACAACAACACAAATTAGTATCTTACAGTGTGGGAAATCAGAAGAAAAAATAGGTCTGATAGGATTAAAATCAAGGCATCAGCAAGTATGTTCCTTCTGAAGGTTCACCTCTTCCAGCTTCTTCTAGAGGCAACCTATGTTCCCTTAGCCATGATTCCCTCTTTTAAAGTCATAGCACAGCATCTTCCTCTCTCTCTCTCTCTCTCTCTCTCTCTCTCTCTCTCTGACATTCTTGTCTCTCTCTTATTAGGACTTTTGTCATTACATTGAGTCCATTCACATAATCTAGAAACATCTTCCCTTTTTAGGATCTGTAACTTATATCTGCAATGTCCCCTTTGACATGTAAGGTAACATATTTACAAATTATATTTGAAAATGTGGACATCTTTGGAGATCCAATATTCTGCCTGACACAACACCCAGTTCTCTCATCCTCCAAAGCTATATGGCAGGAATCAAAATTTACCAACATCCTGAGTTTCAGAGCTCAGTGCATTTTGTATTTAGTTTTATAGAAATTGACCTTTATTTGTGTACTAAAGTGTGTTTAACTTTTGATACCAAGTAACATGTTAGTACAGAAAATCCCAATCTATTGGGCCAGTACCCATCTAAGCAAACTGTACCATTACAGCCTGACTCTGTCTACAACTCAGAAAAACAGCTTGCCTTCCAGAGCCCATGCACAGATATCAGGGGAATTTTAAACCCACAAAAATTTAAAACTTTAAATTAGCTGCTGACATTTGAAAAGAAGCAGTTTTCAATGAAAACCTGCCTTTCTAACTTCTCTTAAAGATGTTAAGCACTGATGGTTGAAAAGTAAGAAAAAGCCATGATGGCTGTACCTTTTCCCTGAGCTGTGGCCCATCCTGCACGCCAATCTTCAGTTCTCAGTTAGGTTTCCAATATGGTGGCTGTGTGTGGGATTCTTCATTGTACCCTTGCCACTGGAGGAATTTGGGCTTGCAATCCTGGTCTTCCCTTTGTGCTTTTACCTTTCTTAGTCATACCAACCTACTGGAGTTTAAAAGAACAGGAAAATTTGGCACATTTGTCCAAAAATGAAGATTCGAGTTTTTTTGGTTTTTTTTTTGTAATTTAGATGTTGCCAAAATATTTAAGCCTTACCCTTTCCTATTTGGGAATGGGTAGGAAAATATGAAGGCAGAGAATAAACCAGCACCAAGTGACTGCCAGGGTATGGCTGTGATTTCCTTTGAAAGGCTTTTGAAAATCAACCTTCTCAGTGTCCAGAGGAGTGAAATGGAGCTCATTAAAGGAGACACTTTTCAAGTTATTGAATGGCTTCCAAGAAGACATCCTTGTTCTGAAAACACTAAGAAACCTCCTTATGGTTTTAGAAAAGGAAGAATACAGGCTCCTGCTAAAGTCTTAGAAATTCTGCTTGCAGTCAGTATATGAAGGGGAAAAAAAGCAGATTTGTACCTGGCAGTTGCTATGCAACAATACATTTGGCCATTGCTATTCCAGATTTAATAACCTTTAACTCAGGCACTTTCTTGGACGTGCAACTAATTTACAGCAAGTAGCCTTCACATTGATTCCACCTCTTCATCAGAAATGCTGGTGCCATGCTAAATTATGTGTTCCATGACATACCAGAGGCATGGCAACCCAGGTTAATATACTGCTGAATTACCACAGTGTGGACCTTACAGTGATTATTAATGAAAATCTGTGCTTGGTGTCAAATTAATGTGCCATGGAGTTATGTTTTGGCTCAAAAGCAAAGCCAGATAACTAATCTCTGCCTCCAGTTTATTAGCAGAATGCTGAGCTCATTATTGCCCTTGTAAGCTGGCAGTATTCTCTGAAGTGCCAGCCTGTTGAGCCTTGATTAGAAGCAGGGGCCATCTTCTTCATTGACAGTTTTTTTTTCCTACTCAAATTCAACTCTGAGGAGTGTGTATGTGTGTGTGTGTGTGTGTGTGTGTGTGTGTGTGTGTGTGTGTGTGTGTGTCTGGTTGGCCACCTAAAATTAAGTTATATATCAAGACCATTTATTATGGTTGCTGATGTCCCTGTTGAAGCAGCTGCCTTGTACCTACCACTCGTTCAACCTCATTATACTCATCTCTTACAGAACCCTCACATTAGCCCAGGACGTGTGGTACAGAAGGCCCTATGGCCGTAGGGCATGACACATAGTAGGTTCTCAGTCAATGTTCAGCCTGAAGTTAGCTACTGTGACACTATTCCTCTTTTTTATTTTCCATCCTGCAAATTCTGGGAGCCCCTGTGCAGTGAGCAGTACCCGGATGAGGAGGCTTCTTAGTCCTGCCCGTAGCAAGGGAGCAGCGTGGGCCCTACTCAAGCCCAGCAGCTGAGCCCTTCCGAGGATTCCTGCACTTGTTTGAAGGAGAAAAAAGGTCATCCTCTCCTCTGATTACACGGTGGCTAAGTCATAGGACTGGGAACAAGGTGAGACAAGCAGCGTGATTGGGCATAAAATGTAAGGAGGCACTGCCTTCCAGGGTCACGCTGAGTTGGTACTTGAAGGTAAATGCCTCCTTGAGTTTGGTACTCCAGTTGCTAGGTTCTCAGGCCTCAGCTCAGGCCCAGTCCTAAGTTGGGAGCCTATTAGTGACAATTGTGCTCCTCCATCCATTGAGGAAACCCATTGCTTTTAAAAAAGAATAAAATCAATGATCGGAGTAGACCTGCCTGTCACACTTGCAGGACCCGAGGCAAGAGCACAAAGGAAGCCCATGCGTCTGAGGTCTGAAGACTTAAGTCTTATTTATACACACACGGCGGCAGCCCTGCTGGCAGTTGTGCCCAGGAGCCATCACACATTCTGCCATGTCGCCTCAGAACCCGACGTGGCAGGGCCTGGAGCCTCCCTCTGCCCTTCCAGGATTGCTGCTCTATGCCTTGGTGGCAGCGGTAGGTGAGACAGCTGGGCCCCGGGCCCGTGGGTGCATGTTGTCCCCAGAGCAAAGCCTGCTGAGCTGGCACCTCCCTTACAACACAGTGCTCAGCTGCCCCGGGCTGGCACACTTTGCATCCTGCGTCCCCAAGGACGGTGGGCTTAGGCAGCTCAGGACCTTCTCTCCCACAGTGGAACGACGGTCTTCAAGCTGAGAGCTGGCGGCGAGACTTGAAGGGAAGACGAGCTGCCTGGGGCAAGCAGGGTGGCGATGGGATAGGGGAGTCTGGACTGAGGGAACATCGGAAAAAGGAAAATCAAGGCAGAGAAGGGCTTAGCAAATTCACGGGACAACATGCAGAGCGTCAGAGAATATGAATGCCATAGTGTGCTGACCAAGGACATTGACAGGAGCCCCCCAGGTAGGCCATCGTAGCATCGGCAGATTCAGATGAGTGCTCAGGGAGTGACTCATACCACCTGCTCTGGGCTTTTCAAGGCTACTCCTAAGGACTGCAGGGCAGGCAAGCCCACTCAGCTGAGATCCTTGGGCCAGGATGGCGACACAGCCTGTCAGGAAGCGTGGGAAGGAGGCTTACCTTCTCCTCGCGATTCTGGGTGGATTTATGGCAGGAATCTTCTCCCCTGCTTCCTTCTCTCAGATTTCAGTTCAGCCAAAATTTATCCATGACCTGGAGCAGGCCAGCACTGCAGACAGGCTTTTTATCTCCACGGGAGATGAGAAGAAGAGTTTCCTGGGTCACAAACATGGTCACATATATTGTGAAGCTGTAGAAACACTCCGTAGACCAACCTCTGCTGGAAATGAACTTGGAAAGAAAACCAAGCTTTGGTAAATGAGAGCCCCGCTCACCCTCTACACCACGTGTGCAGTTTTAAAATGTCATGCTAGAAACAGCTCCAGAACAAAGCCTGCTTCTGCACAAGCCCAAGTGCGCACACAGGGTAATCACTTGTCCAAACCTACCCACAAATTTTCCTGAATTCCATAGGGAAATATATAATCACACAGATAATTCTATTGCTATAGAATATATCACATCTATTATGAATATATTGTAGAATATTTACATATGCAATAATCACATAGATAATTAACTTTTATGGGCAATTATAAGATCTAGATAATTCAGGCAAATATATTTAGCTATTCAGATAAGAATCTTAATATCATTATTCTTATTTGCATATAGACATAGTCATTTGGAGGGATTTTGACATATGTTTTCTGTTTTCAATTTTTTTCTTCCTTCTGGATAAAGTGTTGGGAGCAGTCTTAAGCAGCACAGAATTATCTTACTCCAATATTTATCAATCGAATACTTTCCTATGGATAAAGTGTTAACTAAGGCTCTAGCAGGATATATTGTGGGATTTGGAAATTTTATCCTAAAGCAAACTTCATCTCAAAAGATGAGCCCCTGAATGATTTGATAATATGCTCTCTCCATCACTGTGGAAGAATTCAAAGACAAATGTAAACAGATAAAAATGAAGAGGTATTTAAGGCAGAGAAACGCCAAATGACCGGCTTTTGTGTTCTGTGTTGGGAGGATCGAGCTTCCGAATATTCACATCAAAGTCTATTTTTCCCGATGCAGTGTTGAATGATTCCATCAAATGTCTTCTAATCAAGAGGTTAGAGCTTTGTACTCCATTCCAGTGTGCACCAATATGAGCAGGTGTCTTAACCTTAGCACTACTGATGTATCGAGCTGGATGATACTTGGGTCCATGGGAGTTGGAGGCTGTTCTATGTATTGCAGGATATTTCACAACATCTCTGTTCTCTCCTGACCAGATACCAGTCTCAGCCACCACCAGTCCCATCATACAACCAAGTATGTTCCCAACCATGGGCGAATGTCCCCTGGGTTTCAAGTCACTTCTGGGTGAGACATGCAGGTGGTAGATGACACTGAATGTGGTCTGAGCAGCCAGTCTGCGAGATGTTCTTACGAAATTGCCTTTGGTCTTCTGGGTAAGTTCACACGACTGTTTTCCCATTCAAAGAAGCTGAGGGATCCCAGAGGTTCTTTAGGGTCGCCACAGTCTCATCCTCCCCAGTGTGGACCAGAGGTTAGGAAGTCAGCCTTAGTGAATCAGGTATCTGCTCGACTCTGAACCTTGACTGGAGTGTACAGTGAATGGAGAAAGGGTATGGGGTTGGTCACCCAGGTGGCAAGAGCTCTGAGCGGTTCCCTCCCTTCATGCCTGGTTCTTCCAAGTCAGCTCTGAGGGCTTTCCCTGCCGGTTCACAGGCCTCACTTTATTTTATTTTTTTTTTAAATAAATGCAACCAAAGAAACTTTACTGAAACAGAACTTCACCCTTCAGTTTCTCATTAAATCTTACAAAAACAATTTGAAAGTAATGGTTAAATAAAGTGATCAGAAATAAACAATTAAAAATGCTTTAACAATGTAAACAATCAAATATGCCATTGTTTTAAGCAAACAATGAAAAACTGAGAAACTTTAAGCATCACTTAGCTGCCAGTATTCCACTATGTGTTCATGACACAGACTCTTTCTTTCATAAGTAAATTTGCTCCTTGTATAAGGTAACCAAAATCTGATTTAATTAAATAAAATAAACAAACGTTACAACATTATATTAATGCAAGTAAGCATTTGTTTCAGAATTTAAAATATAAAAATGAACAAAAATAGCATTTTATTGTCCTACTTTTCTGTGTTCACTTATATTTATGTACTTGTAAGTCAGGCAATAAGAACCCTAAGCCTTTTGGAGAACCATAAATATTTTATTTTTTCATAAAAACTTTCAATATTTAGAGACTTCAATTTTCCCCAACATCTAAATTAGTCCTCCCTTGAAATTCCCCATCTTTTTACCCAACAAATTAATTTCTTCCTGTAGGTCATTTATCCTATGTGCAAGTTGTCAAATTATCACCTGCCAGCCCCAAATCCACCCTTCAGTACCTGTTCTGCAATAATGCAATTGGACCCTGTGAGTTTCTCTCCTGTACCAAGTGGCACAGAATTGAGCTTTGTCAATAGAGGCACCTGGAAGAACGCTGGAGGAGAAAGCAGCCCCGCACCTGGCTCTGGCGTGCTCTCTCAGCAGGATCTTGCAACATGCATGACATCGGCCAAGTCCAGCTCCTACAATGCCTGTGGTTTTGGTAGCACGATTCTTGCAGCACGTGGCAGGAGGCAGCCAGCCATGTGTGCCACCTCTCTGAGAAGGTCCACTGCCCCACCCCATGGACATCTTACCTCCACAACCCGGAGCTGCTTAGAGGTCCTGCTAGTGAAGCTCTGCACACACCTCTTCACCATTCAGTGTACCATGACCCAGCCTCACTAACAAAGCCCGGATCACAGCCCTGGACTGCAAACAAACTCTTCTTTGGTCACTCAGCCTCAGCCTTAGGGAGGTGACTCTTCTGCATTTGCTAGCTGTGTTCTTTAGAGTTTGCTTTACCCCTTATGAGCCCATTCCTTGTTACTCAAGTCTCCAAGTTTAATAATTCCATCATATTGTACTTTTCAAAAACTACTGGGAGGTATCTATTTGCTGATTGAATCTTGATGCATGGTGTTTGAAATCACAAAAGTCCTTGTCTCCTACTTACAACATGGTTCGTCTATGTGTATTTTTATATTGATTTCATCTAACTTTGAATCACAGTGTTCTGTTTCTTTAGATGTCTATAATTTTATTGCGTGGTACATTTTGTGGATAATATGTTGCAGGGGCTCTAAAGTCTCTTTTGCTAAAGAATAATGAGTTTATTTATGAGTTTGGCCCTAGCAGATTCTAAATTACTAGCAGATTTCCTTGATTTTGTGGGAGCTTGGTTTCAAGCTTTGTTGTTGTGGGACTGTATTCCTTCTACACTGATTAACAAGGTACCTCCCTTGATCCTAGGGCATGTCCTTATTCTTGAAGCACCTTTTTGAATAGAAATGCAAGGTATTAATTTAAGTTTCTCTAATTGGGCAGGATTGAACTCAAAACTCTGTGTCCTCAGCACACAGTAGGAAAGTCTGCTAAGTTCTTTAACTTTGAAGTCCCCACCCCCTGGAATCCTTAGGTTTCACTTCACCTATGTAAGTCCACAAGCGATTTAAAGGTGATTTTATGCAGGACTGGGGACTTCTCCCTGCGTTCCAGGTCTTTCTAGGGTCTCTCTCTGCCATGTGCAGCCATGCTGGCCTCCCTGCCGTCGACTCTGATCCCTCAGCCATCTTCTGATTGTTTTATCCCCAATTCATAGCACAAACAAGAGAATTCCTCCCACAATAGAGAAAAATCCACATACACAGTAAAACCCCTTCCTTCCGAGGGGTGTCTACCTCCTTCTGTTACTGTTCTGTGTGGTTTTAGTCACACATTGTTGTGTGAAAACCTGCTGAGGATGTCCAAGGACTCTGAGGGTAACTGCCTTTTCATTCTTCCTCCTGTGTGCTGGCTGGGAAGTGTCTGAGCTGATATGACTGAATTTGTTGGGCTACTCGTGTACCTGTGATCCACTGGAGGGCTAGCCGCTTCGTGGTGAATTAAAAACCACCTCACTTACTCACTCATCTGGCTGGTGGCAGGTTGTCAGCAAGAGCACCACCCATCTCTCATCCAACAGGCTAGCTCGGCTTAGGTATTCAAAATAGACAAAGGATAAATCTCAAGACGACAATGTTTTCCAGGCTCTGCGTGTGTGATGTTTTTAATATTCATTGAACTAATCCAGGTTCAGAGGGTTAAGAAATAGACTCCGCCTCTTGGTGGATGCAATTAAATCACAATGCAGGGGCATGACCTCAAGAGGGGAAGCACTGGTAGCCTCTTATACATCTACCATCCCCCCTTCAAGATGCTTTTAAAAATTATCAAAAGTTTGAATTTATTTCTAGAAGTTTGGTTATTGCAATATATGCTATCCCTTGATAGTCAAACATGTATTTGCTGGATTTTTAAATGAATGTAGCCAGCACGTATCATTTTCCTTCATATATGTCTTTCTGTTGTCTAGTTACGAATTTACATACAAAACTATCCATGAGTTGGTGCAAGTTTGGATATTAAAGAAGAGCAAATGCAGTGCTCCAAAAATCCTGATTATAGCTACCCTATGGAGGGCTCTTGCTAACCAGAGACTTTCTTGATAACTAAACCTTATTCAAAATTCCCACCATTCAGGAAAAGCATGACTTTTGAGTGATTCTTTTGAAAAAGGTAGTTTAGAGTTTAGAATTCTTTCTAATTTTGTACGAAGTCAGAGTTTTTGTACAATTTCATAGCTCAGATCCTGCTAAAATACAACCATGGTATATACTCACAGAGATAATAAAAGAAACCTTATTCCCAGGGTCACATAAAATAAATTAACCTGACAACATGATTTAGCATATTTTGCAGTTTGCATTTAATGCTAGATGGGAAAGAATACTTTATTGTTCTTTAAGATAATTCAATTATACTTTAATGAAATTCAAATAAAACATTTGCACCGTTTTTGAACTATCCCTGCTAAAAGGAACACAGTTTTAAATTTTTGCCTTCATGTGTGGTCCCTCCTATAAGAGAATAAATTTCTTGAAAGCAGGATGCCTGTTTTATTATTATTTCCTAAACTCTTGACAGGCCATGACTCTCAATACTTTCCTTAAGTTAGGCTTAATCAAATAATAAAGTATGAACAATTCAGTTTGTAGTGACATAAGTTTTGATCCGGAATGGAGATTTCTCTCATAGTGAGCTCTGCTTAGGCACCATAAGTAGCATCATTTATTAATTGGCTCAGTGAATATAATTGCATCTGTTATGCATCCAGGTACTGTGAGAAGTTTAGCTCATACAAAGAAGAACACTGAATGATTTTTGTGAGCACACAACTCACAACAGAGAAATAGAAATAGATATAATAATTAAAATCACCATTAACTTCCATATTGCTATAGACATAAAAATGGTGAAACCACTTTGGAAAACCATCTGACAGTTTCTTCAACTAGTGTTAAGGGTTTTAAAACAAGAATCAACCCAAGAGAAATTAAAACATATGTCCACATACATAAGTGTTTAAGAACTTGCATAAGAATGTCCATTAGCAGCACTGTTCACAATAAACAAAAGGTATAAATGGCATAGCCATGTATCAATTAGGGAATGAATAAACAAAATGTGGTCTGTCCATACACTGAGCATCAGTAATGGAAAGGAACAAAGTATAGATGCATGCCAGGTAGTGGATGAACCTCAAGAACATTATGCTAAGAGAAAGACAGAAAAAAATGTTTGATCTCATTTATATCAAAAGGTTGAAAAAAGACAATTCTGTAGAGATGAAAAAATTGATTAAAAGTTGGGCCTAGGAATGGAAGTGAAAAGTGTCTTAATGATTTTTTTGCGGGGGGTATGCCAGAAATATTCTAAAATTAGATTGTGGTGATGGTTGCACAACCCCATAGATTCACCAACAATCACTGAATTGCTTACTAAAAATGAGTACATTCTATGGTTTGTAATTAGACCTTAAAATGCTGTTTTTTTTTAAATCATCATTAAAAGGACCTACTATTTTGGAATCAGAGAAGTCATCCTGGAATAGGTGACCTGATGTACATCTAAAGGATGATATAGTTGGCATAAAATATTCCGGGGTGAAAGGCACCAGAGAGAGGGTTACCAAGGAAGTAGTGGAATTCACACTATGTCCATTTGCTGTTCTTGTGCAGGATCTAGAATGATCTAAGATACAGGAAGGTCCATAGTGGTGAG
This sequence comes from Sciurus vulgaris, assembly GCF_902686455.1. Lineage (NCBI taxonomy): Eukaryota > Metazoa > Chordata > Mammalia > Rodentia > Sciuridae > Sciurus > Sciurus vulgaris. The sequence goes on from NC_136462.1 coordinate 197,253,716, forward strand.
AAGCTAGGATCCAGAGGCAGGCAGTGGCTGGAACCTGGAGTCCTGTGTGCCATACCTCAAGTTTGTATCCTTCACCGGGTGAGGATATGTTGAAAGTTTTAATCCAGGTTGTCATCTAATCATCATTGCATTTTAAATAATTGTGTGGCAGTGTGGAGAGCAGATTGTGCCCTCCTCAGAGTAACTCCATGGTGTTAGAACAGCAGGCCTTGGGGTGGTGTGGAGAGGAGGCCATGTCTCTGAGTAACTCCATGATGTATAGAACAGCAGTTTTCAGACTGTGCCTGACCCTAAGTCACTCCACTATGTAAAGCCATAGTTTTATAAGCTACTTCATTTTGAGAACAAGTACCAAGGAAGAATGTTTGGACACCTTGTTTGTACAAGTAAACAACCACCTTCTGCCTAGTACCACCATAAGGCCCAGCTGCTAAATAACTTTCATGTGCCGTCTTATCAAATCAAAGTAGAAGTACCTGAACATGTGGGAATCCAAAATCATACCAGGAACAAAAGAATCAGGAGATTATCAACCTCACCAGATGCAACCCCTTCACCTAAGACTTGTAAAAGGAGGATCCTTCCAAGGCTGGACCCCCTCATCTAGTCAGTTATCATGAGCCTTTCCCAGGAAAATTGCCACAGTGACTGTTTCAGTCAGCTTTGAATTGCTCTGACCAAAAGACACAACAAGAACAACTTAGAGGAGGAAAATTTCATTTTGATTCAGTTTCAGAGGTTCAGTGACCTCCGCTGAACCATGATCAACCAACTCCACAGCTCTAGGCCTGAGGTGAGGCAGAACATCATGGCAGAAAGGTGTGGTAGAGGAAGGGCGCTCAGTTCATGACTTCTGGGAGAGAGAGGGAGGGAGGGAAAGAGAGAGAGAGAGAGAGAGAGAGAGAGAGAGAGAGAGAGAGAGAGAGAGAGAGAGACACTAGGAACAAAATATAACTCCAAACTCAGACTTCCAGTAAGCTATTTCCTCCAGCCATAACCTACCTGCCTACAGTTACCACCAGTTAATCCATTTAAGTAGATTAATCCACTGATTATGTTACAGTTCTCATAACTGAATCATTTCACCTCTGAAAATTCTTGCATTTTCTCAGACATGAGTTTTTGAGAGACACCTTCATGTCCAAACCATTAACAGTGGTCAACCTCCAATTTCATGTCCTTTGGCACAATACAGCATGGTTACTCCCACCCATGATGATGAGGCAGATCACTCCAAGATGGCACCTCAACTTGACATCTGAAACGGAAACTGCCTACTGTCCAGGTCCCTTGTCTTAACTACCTGTAGTGATTCTGACTCTGTATTCATCTCTCTTTGCCTATGCTCTCGGCTCAGCATCTTGCAACCCTGTGACCACCTTAACCCTTTCTTAGTCTTTCTATATAGGTAGAAATATATATCATTGTGTGAAGTATGATGTGTGACTCGAGCATTATAGATATTAGAAATAAAGAATGGAACAAAAGAACTTGTGATTCCCTAGCTTATGACTATCAGATGACCCATTATTACTTGATAAATTGCCACCTCTAAAAGTGGTATAGCTTGTGAATTTATTGATATTCGATAAATTCTGGCCTTGTGGAAAGTTACAAACATGTTTGGTCTACGTTAATGTCATGGCTCACTCATGTCAGGTGGCTTATTGTTTGTGGTCAGAGAGGAGGCAACAGTAGCTCGTGTTAGGAGAGACACTGCCTGAGGTCGAGGGACTAGTTATATAATGAATGAAGCATTTAAGACGAGAGATGAGGATGATTGCAACTAGGGAGGCAGCATGGGAACGGAGAGCAAATGCTTCTATAAAATTAGCAGGGTTGTGATTGATCAGTTACAAGAAATAAGAGTGAATGAGAAATCATGGATGAATTTCAAGGGTTTGGCCTTTGTGAATAGATACATGTCAATTCCAACAACTGGGATGGAGAATCCAGAAGACCCACTCTGAGGGGAAAGATGCATTATCTAGGGGCCATTGTGTGTCTTAGCAGACCATCGGAAATATCCAAAGAGACTCTAGAAATGAGCCTGCTTTTGAGTCATTAATGTAGCAGTTAAAACCATAGGAATAAATGACTTGGCCAGGGTGAATGTGTGGACTGAAAAGCACCACAGTCAAGGATGAAGTATCAAGAGACCTCTCGGAACAGATTCGAAAACCATATTTTCAAGTTGTATCTCTGAATGCACCTGTGAGCAAGACTCATCTTTTTAACAGAGATTTCTCATGGAACTTATACTGGACCTGTGTAGCATTTTATCTCGTTTTCCTAAGTCAGCTTGGCAAGGACTTAAAGATTACCTGTAAGAAAGGAAGAGAGATGTCACAAGGTATCTTCTGTATTCCTGATCTGTTTGATTTGCCTGCCAGTAAAATCAAGTAAGATGAAAGAAGATTAAAGATGAATAGACTAATTATAATGTTTTAAAATACTTTGAATTGATAAAATAATTTTCTAATTGCAAGAATGAATTGAAAGGGGTCTATTTCTGTCTTTTCTATTTCAAAGATTTACCCAAATTCTCTAATTTAGCTGTAATACAGTACCAAAATATTGTTTTAATAGAAATTGGAAATATTTTAGAAATGGACAAGAATTCCAAAGAAATTCAATAAGAGTCAATAGCAGTCTTGTTCGTTTATTTCCATTTTCCTCTTGTGGTTTGTGTTTATCACTAATTCACTGGGATGTCTTCTTCTTTTTAAAGATTGACTTGTAAGTTCTTCGAACTGTAAGAGAATTAAGAGGTCATCCAGTTCAGTTTTCTGAATTTAATCAACAGAATGTTTAAGCAATTCTGCTTTGTAATGGAGGAATTCCTGTATGTTACATTGACTCTGTAGCTTTTATAGAATGTTGGAGGTCGAAAGAAACTTGGAGATCAGCTTTATCAATTCCAAAGTTCAGCACTTTAGACCATGGACCAAATCAGCCATTAGCCTGGTTTTGTTTGACTTGCTCACCCAACATTTTCTTATGAGCTTAGCTTTAAGAGGGAAATAGTTCATAAAAACAAGGGTATTTTGACTACTCTCATAAATATATATATATATATATATATGCATGTGTGTGTATATGTTCCTATATATTCATATTTATATACTTATATGCATACATATATATACATATATAAATAAATATGCATGTTATATACATACATATATATATACACACACACACACACACATATATATATATATATATATATACACACACACATTTTTTTTTTTATCGAGGAGGAGGCAATCCTGGGACCACATCTCCTATGCCAGCAACCTACTGGAACTGAGCAGTGACTTCTGTCTTTTGCTGCCAAGGCTGACACCTTCCTGACAGCTCCAAGTGATTCTCAACCTTCCCTCCATGGAAACGTGAGTGTGGGTTCCTAAAACAGACCAATACAGTTACTCACGTCATAATGTTATTCTGGTGGATCGTGGGTGCTAGAACATAAACCCCATGAGGGCAGATTTATTCCCCACTGTGTCCCCAGCACTCAGTACAGGGACTGGCACACAGTAGGCAGAGGCACCGCGTGTTTTAATTAAAGACTGCCAGGTCCTGAAGATCTGAAGTTCTTCTCGTCCAGCAGCTCCAGTGGTCAGAGAAACCCACCCGCCACAATAAATCAAGGTGACGTCGGCTTTTAGAATGGTGTCCTTGAAAAAACAGAGACAAGAAAAATGGAAAGTTGTGTCATCATCTTTCAGTAGTTAGTGTCAGAACCAGTGCTAGTCTTTTCTTTAGTTAAGAAAATAAAATAAAACACACCAAGAAATGTGGAATTAAAAGAATGTTGACTAGTTGATTAAACTAGGGTCTCACAAAAAAAAAAAAACAACAACTAAAATTCAGTGGTATTCAACCATCATTTCTTGCCATGATTTATCTTCTGTAGTTATTGCCGGATCCATCTGCAGATACACATAGAGACCATTTTTAAATTTGATTTTAAACTATTTCTCTCATGCATGATATGTGAACACACTTTTGCCCAAGGAGTTTCATGCCAGAGGAAACTAATTAGTGTTGTCACTTGTATGATAATTATTGCATTTACAAGACAATTGGAAACTCAATCTGGTATTGTTTTCTTTTTAGCGGGAAGAAATAGCATAATTTACTATTCATTATATATAGCTTTTATAGGAAGTGTGTGAACATCTTGGGACAAAAAAATTTCCCAGTACTGCAGCTCCACATCTCTATTAAGGAGATTCGGACTCGGAAAGCTCACAGCACTCACGTCGACGTCTGTCTGGTCCAGCAGGCAAGTTCAGGGATGGTGACACCAACTTGAATCTGAGTACTGTCCTGCAGGGTTCTGGGCTCCTTCTCACCTGAATTATGACTCACAGTGACGTAGAACTTGACTGTCCCAAAGCACCTTTGGGACTAAGACTGAAAGAAATCCTGTTATGGCCTCTCATTTCTTTAGTATTTAGAGGGCTACGATTTTTTTTTGGTGGGGGGGGGGTGCAGAGGATTGAACTCAGGGGCACTTGACAACTGAGCCACATCCTCCACTGTATTTTGTATTGTTTTTTTTATTTAAAGACAAGGTCTCACTAAGTTGCTTAGCACCTCAATTTTGCTGAGGCTGACTTTGAACTCATGATCCTCCTGCCTCAGCCTCCCGAGCAGCTGGGATTATAGGCATGTGCCACTGCGCCCAACTGGAGGTCTATTATTTGCCTGACTTAGTGAAGTTGTGGTTGGTAAACTGACAGTATTTATCTAGAATTTAAGTCACAAATCTGTTCAGTGATTCATACAGGAAAAAAAATCTCAGAGATTTGGATTGTAGAGAGGGACAGCTGGTTGTAGAAATGTCAGCAGCTGCTCAGAATGCTCAACTTCACGTAGCAGAACTCAGAACAGAGATGAGCTGTTCAGGTGGAAACTAAATAGTTGCCATGAAACAGGTAACCTAGTCACAGATAGACCTTCTCCAGAATGAGTGACAGCTTGTCTTCTTTCTTAGGAGACATCTTTCCTTTCTGTTTTCTTCAGCAAAATAATCTTTTATTTTTGGACAACAAAGGTAATCATATCCCCAATAACTACAATGCCGAAGCAGAGATTGTATGATACCTGCCTTATTGATCCATGGTAAAATCTTAGCAGGTCTGAAACCCAGTGTTCATAAAGGTAATCTAGGGTCTACAAAATTTACTGAAGGATTGCAAGTCAAGGAAAACCCATTATTCTTCCTTTGAGCACAGCAAATGGACACACTGCTACTGAATCTGGATAAGACATTCTTCTCAATTCACCCTTTGGGTAGCCACATGCTATAGTGCAGAAGAAGAAGAGAAGAACCAGATCTAGTGCCAGTTTGCTTCTTGAAAAAGATCAGATGGGAATGCACGTCAGGGCTGCAGTCGAGTCAGTAATATGTGTGTCTTTAGCATTGGCCAAGAGTGGCCCAAGATTCTGTTGGGGACGAGGCCTCCAGACCACAAGGAAGAAAATGTTCGGCAGTAACTGAGTTTCTTTGATGGATGGTAACTGCCACCTTCAGTAAAAGAACTAATTTTACTCAAATGGACTCGGGATTTAAACTGTCCTGTTGACTCATTTCCTGGAGAGGTATCTGTTCCCTATTCAAGTTGGGCTGTGTGAACATAGCTGAGTCTCACATATTATTTCAACAGAGTGGCTTTGTGTGTCCTGGAGTCTGAGTACATGTTGCTCTTTCCGAGATCCCACCGCCCATGGGGGGTCCCTGCTATGACAGAGAGGCTGTCCTGTTACAGGCTCCTCCAGCAGTGTCCCTGTGCTGTATTTACAGACTGGCTTACATTTTCTTCCTTCTGTCATTTGCCAATGAGCCCATAACTCCCTGAGCTACGTGACCCTTGTCATTGTATTCATTTGTTCTTTTGTGAATTTTAACATGACCCATTGATATTCAGGTTTCTATTTGAATATGACCAACTAATTCTGGGTCCTGTCAAATTCTCTTCTGTGTGTCTGCTGTAGCCAGTAGGAGTCTTTGGTTGCTGTTATAACTTTATAGATATCCATCAGCAGCACAAGACATCTTGTCTAATATGACCTGATCATCTTCAAAGGCTTTCTTCACATTTCTTCATCTTCAGGGAAGTGCAGTATAGAAAATGGCCAAGGGCATACATGAATAAGTTATGTTGTTAAAATCTTAGTGGAGGGCCAGTAATGTAACCTTGGGCTCCCATTAGAGCTCAGAGAAATTGTATTTTAAACATGTTTTTTTCAACATTTCTCCCCTTCAAAATGCTATGATTTATAAATGAGTCAACATTGCTTCATATTATGCTGATTCAATGTAAGTGAATTTTATTCAGTGTAAAATATCATATCCCTTAAAGATGTGAAAGGAAATGGAAATATTATAGACAGAGAGGCTAATGTGCATTGCCTAAATTGGAGATCTAGGTTTGCAACGCTACCATCTGATGAAAGCCTTATTTCTCTGCCTCTTTTGCTGATAAATTCCAAATTAAGGCCTGGCAAATTCATTTCTAAGTTCTTTCTTTTTATCAGAGTTCTAAAATTTAGAGAACATTGCCTTTTTTATAAACACTGTGTATACTTCCCAGAAAAAAAAAAAATCAAGGTAAACAGAATGAAAAAAATTATCATCTAACGGATTTTCTTTAGAGGGGGGTGGGGAAAGAGATAATATAAAATTCAAGGAAAGGTGCAGGTTGTTGAGCAGAGATGGTAGTAAGGACAGGGCAGTGGGGATTAAAAGACTTGGCACTATTATGGATAAATAATTCTTAAATTTGTTCACACGTTAGTATCTGAAGAGATGTGAAGAAATTCCCATGCCCAGACTATAACCCTTATCAAAGAAATAAGAATATTTGAGGGTTAGATCCAGGCAAGGCATTTTTAAAACTTCTCCAGTGATCCTCAAGTGCATCTAAGTTTGAGAAACAGTCTGTATAATTTTTTGGCTAAGGGTTATTATGGTAATAAGCTTCATTATGTCCCCAACGGACCCTTAGGGTTTGCTGATCAAACACCTAGGTATTCTGCTTGTTTTCGTAGCTGGGTGGCTGGAGGGTCAATTTGGACTGCCCGTGGTCCCGAGTGCTAATGTGGTGTGAAGTGTGGACTGAAGAAAAGTGACTGAGACAGCTGTGGGGCTCTGGCATTAGTTCCAAGTCAGGGACCATAGTGGCACTGGTAGAAGCAACTGTGGTGAGGATGGGTAGTTATTTCTGAAAGTTATTTAGGAGTTTGGCCTGATAAAAACTGATTACTGATTGCAAATTGAGTTGGAATAGGAGTTATCAAGAGTCACTCAGGTTTCTGATGAGCAACTCAAAGTGAAAGTATTATTTTCTGAGATTCCAAATGTTGAAAATGGAACAGACTTTAGGTGGGAGATGATGATTTCAAGTCTGGATATGCAAACTCTGGCGTGCACGTAAGATTGTGGGATTATCCAATCCAGTTCTGGAGAGGTTCAGTCTGGAGGTGTAGACGTAGGAAGGATCAGACATGGGGTAATTGAGATAAGCAAGGAACGAAAAATGAAGGGAGAAATGGTGTCCAGGACACAGCTCTGAAGACGAGCAGAGGCTAGGAGCCAGCACGTCAGCGGTCACCCCCTGAAAGACAAAGGATGTAATGACGAAGGGGGATTTCAAGGAGTGTAGAAAGTGACCAAAGGGGTCAGGTAAAATGAGGACGGAAGTAGAGCTGAGAATCTGGTGGTTTGGAGACTTCCACAAGATCAGATGAACAGAAGATTAAACAGATTGTTGATACGTCCACAAAGGCGTTTGTGAAGATCAAAGACCATGTGAACACTTCTTATTTCTTCCCATTAAATCATAAATTCATTGAGGCTAGAGACACATTTCTTTATTTCATATCAAGAATACCTTACCTCAACCCTGTGATTAATAAGCATTTCCTAGCTCAGTGAATGAGTGTACCATGATGCACTGTAACTGTTGAAAAGACTTCTTACGGTGTTCTGGAATTAAACATATATTTTTATGTTTCTGGTTCTGAGATCCCTGAGTTTAATCCACCCTTTTGAAGTTCCAGTTGGAGAATATCTCATGGTATTCCTTGAGATTTTTCTGCTTTCACAATCACAGTCCCCAGAATTTGGATATTTATAATTCCATTTTGATGTAGATTTGAACACACCAGTTCCTGTTTCGAGGTCCACAACTGGAAATGATGGCTTTGATTTGCTTTTGTCCAGTTTACAAGCTGATGTGTCAACTCAGAATGTGCTGGGTGCTGAGGGAAGCAGATCCTGTTATTAGCCATGTCTTCCTCCATCCTGTTTTTGTTATGTACCTGTTATCACTGGAAGAGATAATATAAAACTAGTATCCAGAGTATGAAACTACATACTCAGAACTTCACTACCTCAGGGAATTTTATGATGTTCCTAGTTTCCAGACGGTAGAAATTATTACAAAAATTAAATATAATACTATTTTGTCATAAAAAATTATTTCTTATGGATTTAATAGAAACTCTGTCAAAGCACACACATACAATTGCGACTTATTTATTTCTTTGTACTTTGGTATATATATATATATATATATATATATGCCTTTTATTTTTTTTTTGCCTTTCATTTTTTAAAGAACATTTCCATTATAATACAACCTGCTTTTCCAAGCCAAGTGGTCTGTTATGATATTAACATAGATGCACATTTCACGTGCTGGGTGACTTATTTTATATCAGTAACAGACAACACGTAGGACTGTGGTTCTGGACGATTACCATAGAGCTGAAATTTCCCTGTCACCCAGCGACTTTGTAACCACTGCTGGGAGCACAACACCTTCTTCAAGTGCTAAGTCATGCAAGCCCTCAGCACAGAGAATGACGTACACTGCATGCCCTTGATAGCCAGTGGGCATGCTACAAGTGCATGTGCTACTGTTGTACTTTCATGGTTACTTTGGAGTGTGTTCCCATGAAAAAGCATTTACTGTAGAACAGTACACTGTGTTGTGCTGGCAGCAGGTTAATAGATCTCATATTTATTGTGTCTCTCAATTGCAACATTTTCTCTTGCATTTGATTTAGTCATGTGTTGTTTGTTAATAAGGGCTCTAGAAACAATCCGGTACCATGTGTGTAGGTGTGTGTGTGTGTGTGTGTGTGTGTGATATGGCCTTGGTGTATACAGGTTCTGTCATCTTAGTTGTGTTAAACACACCCTGATGTTCACACAACAACTTGTCCAAAGATGTGCTTCTCTGAATATATCCCTGTTGTTGAATGATGCATGACTTGTATGTGCAATTCCACTGCAAGGGTGAATCGAAATTCTTTTAAAGAGCCTCCCATGGTTAGACATTAGATCGTTTCCAGTGCTTCAATATTATAAACAACACTTCAGGGCATGTCTTTGAAGCTAAATCGGTGTACACAGCTTTGATTTCTACTTCAGAATACATTTGTGGAATTAAAATTGCTGGAATAAAATGTAGAAATATGTAAGTTATTGGTAAGTAATGCAAAATTGCTAAGCATTGGACAATTTGCACAAGTAATGCAGACTGAATATAGAAAAAATATGGCAATATTTTTGAATATAGAAGAAAGTAAGAATTGCTTTCAATCTTGTAGACCTGAGACACGTTTACTGGATTGTCTTAGAGAACATGTTTATTAAATAGACCCCAGTTGTCTTCCTACCTCCAATCCCTATGGCAGATAATGCATAATCTATGATATATGGAATAATGTAACACAAAACATATAGCATATGATATATAATATGTAATGTAGATATATGACATATCTAGACTCACTAATGATGGCCAATTTCTTTATGGAGATCTTACATCTTTACATTTTGCTCATTTTTATTTACGAGCTTTCTTGTAATATGATCGGAACACCGTTCCCTTTACTTAAAGGGGTATATTTTAGATAATTATCGCTACTATATAGGTAAGCTATTGATTTAATGGATTTCATATGTAACAGATAATGGTTTTTCAGACAATTTTTTTTCTAGAAACCAGAGTTTTCCTTTTGTGAAAAACAGGGTAATTTAGTTTCATTATCTCTAAGATTCATTCTTGCTTTTCTGCCCACCTTCCCTCCCAGCATTCTCCCTCCCTGTCCCCCTCCTTTCCTCCCTTTATCTCCTCTCTCCTTCCTTCCTTTGTAGTTTGCTTTGGCTAAAGTCTGATAAACAGTGTTAGATAATAGAGCCGATTATGAACATGCCTTTTTATCCATTAGCTTTAAAAAATAATATCTAACATTTTCATTAAGTGCTGAGATTGACTATGGTATTGTAGGAGTGCCATTTTTAATGATTTAATCATGGTATTCTTGGTACATCTGGTACTAATGTGCTAATATTTAACTCAAAATTGCCCTCTAATTTGGTCCTCAGTGATAAGGGGTTATGAATGTGTGTGTGTACACGTACACAAGTGTGTGTGTGCTATTTTAGATTTTGGCAATATGGAAATACCTTGCAAAAAATTCTAGGATTTGAAGAAATTCAATATTAGGAAATTATAATATTTGGGGGGTTTTACCAAAGTTGAATAACCAGGAAATTACTTTTCTTGGCAAGTCTGAATGCACAGCTTATACACCACTGCTCTCCTCTGTCTGGAACTCAGGTGGGTCCCAGTTTCATCCCTGGTCTCTTCTGGAATATTCTGCATCAAGAGTGGTGCTGGCCACAGGTGTCAGATCACAGAGCGCACTGGCTGAGAACCCTCCACCGCTTTCCATCTCATGCTGAAGCTGCTGCCTGCCCTCGCCAGCCACCTTCTCCTGCTTCTTCGGGCTTCTCCAGTGTATCCCTTGTGTGCCAAACTCCCTCACCTTGAACTTCATATGAAATCCTCTCTCTGCTGCAGTGGACCCTGGATCACTTGTTGGTGTCATATTAGTAGTGTTTTTCTATGACATCTCACCCGAAAAGCTCTCCTGGGACCTTGTCTAAAAGAGAACTTTCCCTCATTTCCTTAAGTTAGCTGTCGAGGCGTTATTCTGGGCCAAGTTCTGTTCCCAGGGCTTCCTATTAACTCAATCTTCCCAGCTGCACTGTGAGCTCAGACGGTGGATGAGAAAGAAAAGGCCCAGATATTTGGAATAACTTGCCCAAGTCCACAGAGATACTTGTGGTGTACTGGATTCCAAATCAGCACTGGCCAAGGCAGCAGGGCCTCTCCTGCCATCCTCCTCTCCTCCCTAGCCCTTGGAATGGCTCCTAGGTAGCTCTTCAGGACCACCTAGCATTCCAAGCTCTTGGGGTTTGTCTTTCCTGTTCCAGTGGGAATTTCCCAGGACTGGATTCCTGCTGCATTTGAGTATCCTCCAGCTTCATCTGGCATTCATGGCTTCCTGGAATATATTTAGAAAAACTAAATGATAAAAACAAAACAAAACAAAAAAAAACCTAAATGAGTATTAAATATAAGAACCAGGAAAATGAGGTGAATTGATTTGAGATTTGTTTTAGGAATTATTCTTTGGTAACTTTTAAAAGTTTTATTCTGTATGATTGACTACATCCTGAATCACTATTTTCCTAGAAATCAGACTTATAGGGTCCCCGGTCCTGATTGTAGATAAGGACAGCTACCATTTTAAACATTCTCTATTTATCTGAAAGATGATTGCATTTACCCATCTTAATTTTGTGCATTTGTGATCTATTGCTTCTTTTTCTCAATCAGGCTAGTATGGATGCTATAAACATTGAATTATTGAGTATGAAGAATCAGTTCCTGATTTTTTTTTTCACATAAGGGAATTTGTTAAGCAAACAGAGTGTCTCCCTGCAGGGTAAGAGAGAAAATGAGAGGAAAATAGACAGGAAAAGAAAGGGCGCATGCTAGAGAGAGTGGAAAGCCAGGAGGATAGAGAAAGTGAGTAGGACAGACAGAAGAATGGAAAAGATGGCAGGGAAGCTACAGTAAAACAGTTGAATTCCACCAGGCTAACAGGGGACCAATATCGGAGAAGGATACTTGCAAGCTGACTGATGAACCAATAGCTAGGCAGGATGTTCACAGATTGACAAGTGGTTGGGAGGCGGGGAAAATTACTGCACCTGATGGGCGGGGAGCAGCTTTATACATTACATTCCCCCATTTCTTTTTTTATAAGAAAATCTTTTGCTCTCCAGTTCTTTTTGAAGCCTTCTCTCTCCTTCCTGCCTAAGTGACTGGGTCTGGTTTTGCAGGTGAGATGTAAAATGTCCATTCTCCTTCCAGACTTCCAAAGGCAGATGGTTTTTATGGACTTCATTTCCTTGATTTGACTGATCCCCTATTTCTACACTAACTGCCAATTCTGACTTCATTCACCCCTCTAATTCTAGGAACTCCTTCACTGCTGTAGGGAAAGGGGATGATGACCGATCTGGCTTCTTAGAGCTTGAAGCGGGCAGTGTGGGGCAAGCAGTTTGGAGTTCCCTTTTTAGAAATCAGGTCAATTGAGGGGTTCATGGTAGAAGTCCGATTGGGAAGAGCAGGTTGTAAAGGCATCTGGGGATGGGTGCTTCTATGAGAGAAGAACAAAAAGACATGAGTACTGAAATGAGATTGATACAATATAAATGTTGCAGAATCTGAAACATGCCAATGCATATCATCATAAAGATGACAGAAGTCAATATTTCCTCACCAGGGGGTGGAAGAACGGAGAAGTTGTTCCCATAACAAGGCCTAGCAAAGACTGGAGAGGACAAGGCCTTTATTTGGGAACTTTAACATTGTCTAGGTTATCAGGAATGTAAACACAACATTTAGTAGAGATACTAGCAAACATAGATTAAGCCTACCTGTGTCTGTAGGCCTTAAACTGAGTAAAAACTTCTGACTCTGGCAGTTTCTCTTGATAGTTATTAGGCACATTTGCCTAAGAATCTCTCTTTTGTAGCTTTTAGTCTTTATTCTAGTGGGCTAACACAAGTGTACATCTTAAGTTACATTTAAGTATTATTTCTTTTAAATGCCCAAGAATGGCTGTATTTTGGTTTTAACTGTTTTGCTAGGTGTTTAAGATCAAGCTGGTCAAAGTGATCTGTTCCTGTCTGAGTTAAAGACTCAGCTGAGTTCCCATAGGGGTCACTCATAGAGAACTTAAGAGCAGCTTCTTAGCTCCATTAGTGCCATTTGGTTAGGCAGGGTCTTCTTGATGAGGTGGCTCCCCTTGGAAGCATTAGGGGTGTCTCTCTTTTTCCATGACCTTCCTCTGCAGCAGGTGCACTGAGTGGCTTTTCCTCTAGTGGCCTCATCGATCTCCTTGGTCAGGAGGTTGTGTAACCCAGAGTTGCAAAGCTCCTTGGAGAAGTCCTCTTGTTCCCTGGGTTCAGGCTGACTTTGAGGGCAAGACCCAAATATGGACTTTTCTTGTCCTCTGTATTTAATCTCAATCTCTAAGTTTGATCTTAACCATCAAGCAAGTCAGTCTCACCAGTCATAAAGCAAGAGTACGGGCTTTAACTTCAATATCTATGACTTTACAGCTATTTACCCCCTTTTATATAATTGGGGTTTATATTATCTGTCCTATAGCTGATGGCTTACTATTCCAAGTTAATTTACATTGTTTGCTCTTGAAGCAGTACTTCTGCAAAATATTGATCAGGCAACAATTAGAGTTTACAAGGAAAATACAAAATGGAATTATCAACAGTAAAACATTCAATTTGTGCAATAGCTATTTTGAATTTTGGCTGAGTTCCCGTTTTTGGATCACAGTAATCTTTACAACAAACATCAGACTTTTGAACACAACTTTAAATGAGTTAAAGTCTGGCTTACTTTGGAGCCATTCTGACGTGTGGCAGAGTTGTGAGGCAGAGCCTTATCTCAGGTAAGGCGGGGCTTTTCCTAAAGCTAATTTTTCCTCTTTTGCCATGACCAGCATGACCAAATTCTCAAATTCAGTGAGGGGCAAAGGAATATTAGAAAATAAAGGTTTATAAACACAGATTTTGAAGATTAAGCTGAGATTGGATGGAATTCTGTTCTCTGATGGAAATGCAGATCTAAAGAGTTATGTCAGCAACGTTTATATATGTATGTAAGCATTAAAGAAAAGCTGAGAGAGCTTTTAACTGTCCTCTCAATAACTTTTAGAAATACATTTAACAAATTTTATATATACTCTATTGATGACAGGTCCTATAATAGAACATTAAATGATAGGTTTACCATTACAGACAAGTTTAATTTGGAGAATAGCAGCTTGATAAATTTTCTGCTTTAAAGGCTTGTATACCTGGAAAATATGAACACATTTAATATACAAAGAATAATGTTTTTTAAGTATGTTACTCCACGGAATAACTTTATAAATTAATTAGATGTCTCTAACAAACACATCTGAGTAATCCCATACATGTCGACTTTAATTCACTCATCTTATTGTAGAAAAACCAAGATATCAGACAAGTGTACCAACAGTATTTGCAGTCTCTTTCCTGCTGAAGAAAAGTCCTAGAAAAATTGATGTTAGACATTTTATAAACATCAACATTTTATTAGTTTGACCACTTAGAGACTTGTGAGTTAATTTTAAGGACATTTTACTTCTATTAGTTTACCCAATTTAAATTGAACCTCTTTAAATTACGTGAATTAAAAATATTTGGATCCATTTTTAAAATTTTAATTTTTATGCATGCTTATATTTAACACAAAAGCAAAGGCCTTGTAATATTTATCTCCATTGCAATGCAACGGATGTTCAAAAATAACTCTAGAGTTGGATAAAAAGAACTGATCAAAAATCATTAACCTAGGTATGTAGGATCAAAATTGTGAGCTCAAAAATACAGCATTTAAGAAAAACAAAAGTCCTAGAAGAAAAATGATAATGGTTATTAATTAAAGCATGAGAAAATGAGAAAGAAAGAAAAGGTGAAAGGGAGAAAGGTATTCTGAGTTGTAGCCCAGGAGAAATTTAAAATGGACACTTTTTTCCTTGGGTTTGAGACTGGTTTCCCACTGAGCATTCTGGTTTCTTCCATTTACATCTCAATGTAAGCCTCGACTGAGATCTGGATCTGAAAGGGGCTAAAATGTTCTAGCAGAAACTTGATGCTTAGGTTCTTTTAATTTAGGTTTGGAGGCGCTTGAGCCTGCAGGAAGAGCCAAGAAGCAAGAAAGAAAAGACTTGAAAATAAGGAATCCCTTTCCATCTCCCGCTCGCTCAAGGAAGCTGTGTGCCATTACACAAACGGATTTTGATGGCTTTAAGTACCGGGCGTCGGGCAAAGGGTTCCCAGGGTGGAATCTGCCAGATTGGAGGACCCAGATTCCATGGTGGGGACTGGTACAGCCGAGTCTGTGCCCCAGCGTCCCGAGGCCACAGAGTAGTCAGCTGGAGAAGAGAAGATGGCACATAGAAGGTGTCGTCACACAGAAGGTGTCGTCACACAAACATCCACGTGGGCTAGGCAAAAGCCGAGAAGAGCTAAGGACCTGATATCAGGGTTTTCGAGTGCAAATGCGAGTGCGAGATACTGTGGTTCTTTTGAACTTCTTGTTAAATTCTGTAAAGTTATCAAAACTCTGTTTTTCATATGGTTCTTCAATTGACCCACCCTGGTGTTTGTATTTTAATCTGGACTAATAGTATCATCTACAAATAATGAGAATTCTATTTCATTCTTGGCAGTAATTTCAACTATTAATTTTTTTGGTGGTGATCTGCAATTCCACTGGTTAGGGCTTCAGAACATTATTATATTACAGTGGCGATAAAAGAAATTGGATCTTGGTACTTTAATTGGGATGCCTCTGTGCTTAACTCCTCTTTGTGCGATATTCGTTCTTGGTTTTAGATGGATTTTTCTTTATCACAAAGACATACTTTTAAAATTCCTGGTTTGCTAATAAAACATTAAAAATGGAAGAAAAATGCTATCTTTTTTTTTTAACTTATAGACTTTACAGTTGTTCAAATGTGATGGAAGAGAGATTTGATGGAAGAGATTTATGGATTTCATAATTGTAAACTATTCCTGTAGTGAGCAAACTTCACTTGGTAATGAAAGGGAGATAATAATGTTAATATGTAAGATTTTATTCTCTTTTGCTGGTTCTGTGAACTGATGCTTACTTAGAACTCTGTTGTCTGTATTTGCAAGTGATAGTTATTACTTGGTGCATTTGTGTATATGTGTGTGTGTGTGTGTGTGTGAGTGAGACAAAGATGTGGGAATTTTTCCAGGTGTTTCTTTAAAGGATAAGCTAGTATTTGAAATGTGGAGCAGAGTTCCTTCTCTGCATATTTGTTACAGTTTTTTTTTTTTTTTTTTTTTTTTGCTTTTATTAAGGTAATGTAAAAAGGACTATCTGTTTCCTCACTTTATTTTATCCAGTAAATACAACTGTGCTTGACATAATAAAACAAAACAATAGAATGGCATGGAAAACCACAAGCCTGTGAGGCTTTCCATGGTCAAACCTCTGCTGCAGGTCCTTCCAAGATTGAGGGGCTATGCTCGGTCAATTCTATCTGGAAGCATATGTAATGAAATCTCAAGATCACACTAGATACAAAAATAAATTTCAGATGGATGTATGGTTTAAACATCAAAGATAATACTTTAATTTCAAGGAAAGTATAGAAGAATTCCTTGCAGAGTTAGAATAGAGATGTGTAGATCACAAGTATGACACAAGAGGAAAGCATACAATATTAATATGTTAGATTATATTAAAGATGACTTTCCACTGGAAAATATTATTAAACTGCTAGAACAGATCACATAAGGGAAGAAGGTATTTTCAAAATCTATAACCAATGAGGATTAGCATTCATAAAATAAAACAGTAGCTTCAAATCAATAATAAAAATAAAACAACACATTGTGCTGGGAGACTTAGAAAAGGAAACAAGGATGGTGAATCCACATAGTAAGGTATTCCCAAGACACTGGTAGAAATGCACGTAGGGAACACATAGCGAGGTGCCTTGGGAGATCCCCAGTCCCTTGAGGAGGAAGTCCTGAGGGGTGCCTACGGTTCAAGTGAGTGAGGGCCCACTGGAGCTGGAGGGGTAGGTCTGACCAGTGAGCAGGAAGGTAGAGGAAGATTAAAGGGGGAAATGGAGGAAGGAGACCTGGAAGCCAGGGGAAGGGAGAGGCCATATGTGGGTGAGATCTCTTATTTCCAAAAGGGGCAAATGAAATTCTAAATTATGATGGTGGAAGGAACCCAGTTAGATATGGATGGTGGCCAGATACAGAGAATGGGGTGCTAAACTGACTTAGCAAGGTTCTTGATTAAACTGGATGTTACAAGAATGTGCACACACCTATACACCTAGGTGAAGGTCCAGGAGCCTGATGTTTGGCCTCTTTGTCTCAAGTATTCTTGTGAATTAGGTAATGATTTAGTTCTTACTTTTTCAAATATATCTTTTCTGACCCTCTTAATTTACTGATTGCCTTCTCCAACTCCAACTCTTGCCTTACAAAGCATTTCTACTTTATTATTCCCCCTGGCGCAGTTTTGGAGATTGCATACCCATGAGAGTGTCTAATATTTTTCTCTATTGTACATATGTTTGTATCTAGCTAGCTAACAGGTTACTATCAGTCACTTAATTATCTGACAACAATACTTAACAGGTAGAACACATTCTTCATTAACAGGCAAATAACATTTTTACCCACTGAGGTACTGTTCTTGAATTAGACAGTCAGCAGCTCATGTTAGTGGGGATGGTGGGCATCCCGCACTCTCAAACATGGCTAGTGGGCACGGGAACTGGCACAACCCCTCTGAAAAACACTCTGGCAGCAGCTAATAAAATTAGTCAGATGTTTACCTTGGGAACCACTCTTAGGAATTCACCCAGGACTGAAAAGAAAACACCTAGTCACAAAGGACCTTGTAGGAGATTATTCACAGAAGACTCATTCACATGAGCACAAACCCAGAGACATACCAGGTGACCGTCAGCAGCAGAAAAGTTAAACTTGTAATGTTCATACAAATGAACATACTAAGCAATAAAGACTCTGCAAATGGCCCCCATGGTGGGACAGGGGAACCTAGAAATAGTGTCCTCAGTGATGAAGTGCTACATAAGTTTATACATGACCACATAAACTTCTTTTAACTTTTCAATTCTTTTCTTCATTTTTTCTGTTTGTGTTTTCAAATGCTGCCTGTGGGGTTTCCAAGTTTCTTTTCCTTTTTATCTAGGGCTTTGCCACTTTTACCTATTTCTCTTTGAATAGTCTTTTCCAGTTCAGTACGAAAGAAAATAAAACTCAGATTAAAACTTTAACTTTTTCTAAAAGATAAAATCTTTAAGATATTTATTTATCCTTCATCGTCACTACAATAGTGTAGTTTTCTTTAAATATATTTTCTTTTAATTATTGTTATGGTTTGGATGTGAAGGATCCCCCCAAAATTCAGGTATGAGACAATAAAAAAGGCTTAATGGAGAAATGATTGTGTTATGGCAGCCTTAACCCAATCAGCCAATTAATCCCCTGATGGGGATTAACTGAGTAGTAACTGAAGGTGGGTAGGTGTGGCTGGAGGAGGTGAGTCACTGGGGTATATATTTTGCATCTGGTGAGAGGAGTCTCTCTCTGCTTCCGGATCACCATGTGAGCTGCTTTTCTCCATCACATTCTTCCACCATGATGTTCTGCCTCACCTTGAGCCCGAGGAATGGAGCTGGTCATCTATGGACTGAGAACTCCGAAACCATGAGACCTCAAATAAACTTTTCCTCCTCTACTTCTGGTTGGGTCTTTTAGTCACAGCAAAAAATGCTAACTAAAACAATTATTATTTTTACATTTCAGTACATTTTGCAACCATGTTAACAATAACTGAGGGGAACTGTTTTTCATGATTTACTTCTTTGTTACATTTTTTATAATTTTTTAACCTCAGAATTGATTTGATGATGGTCATGTAATCCATTTATATCTGAAAACATCAATGTATCCCACCGATATATACAATTATATTTGTTTATTAAAAATTTGTAAAGTACATCTCCATGCATTTGCAAAATGAAATCACAGGCTTAAAATCCATGGGCCTAAATAGAGAAATAGCTCTGGATATTGTTTTTAACATGTAAGAATGCAGGAAATGGAAATTCCCTTTCCCCCCTTTATATCATTCTCCTTTCTTTGATTGTTAAGGGTTCTTTCTTTGATAAGATAATTGGCAATTTTTCCCCTTTATCTTAGAATGTCAGAAATGTTCAGGAGAAGCCAGGTGTGGTAGTAAACATCTATTGTCCCAAGTTCGAGGCCAGCTTCAGCAATTTAGTGAGACCCTCAGTAATTCAGTGAGACCCTATCTCAAAATAAAAAAAAAAAGGGGGCAGGGGATGTAGCTCAGTGGTAAAGCACCCCCCAGGGTTCAATCTCCAGTACTAATAAATAAATAGATAAATATTTAAAAATGTCTAGTAGATGTCTAGACATTAGTGACTTTTTAACACTTTTGCCTCTTTCTTGCAGATAGTTGAAATGTCAGGAAATCAGAGAAGAGATGGGGAATAAAACCAGATCGTTCAGCCATTAAATTACAGATGATGTTCAATTCACGATGCTTAACAAGATCACACAGAGAGGGAAGGAGTAAGAAGAGGCTTAGAAGGAAAAGTGGTGAATCTCGAAATCCACAGAGATAGAAAAGGAGGAAGGAGCACGGAGATGGAGGAGTGGGGAAGGAAGGGAGTGGGGAGACGATTGTCACAGAAGCTGGAAGAGGAGTTTCTAAAGAAGGAATCCATGACTCCACAGGTCAGGGTGGAGCAAAAGTTACGCCAAGCACGTGATAGTGATAAGAGAGTAATTGGTTTAATAAGTGAAAAAAGAGAAGATCCATCTCTGTGTGCATTTTGGCAGTATGCTGTATTATTAAATAGTCAATATATGCAACATACACAGAACTGCAAAAGAGCACACCTTTTTCTCCACCCCCCTGTAACAGATGTGAAATTTGGTTGCTGCCCCTGAAGGTATTTTCTTTATGTAAATCATCCAAAGACAATATTCTACCCAAAGATATGTTGATCCTCTTTATTATACCTAAAATGTATCAATTTACTTTTATAGTCGTATTTCATTTTCTTTCCATATTTTGGAGTTGTGTTATTGGACACATGCAGTTCTCAAAATCTCACAAGTTTTTGGCAAATTCAAAGCTTTTATAATTATGTGCTGGTGCAGTTTATCTTAAATGATCTCTTTTACCTGAAAGTCTACTTCTTTTAGTGTATTGTTGCCAGGTTTTTGTTGTTATTGTTAATATTTCGTTTTCTCTTTTTGGTAGAGGGTACCAGGGATTGAACTCAGAGGCACTGAACCACTGAGCCACATCCCCAGCCTATTTTGTATTTTATTTAGAGACAGGGTCTCACTGAGTTGTTTAGCACCTCACTTTCGCTGAGGCTGGCTTTGAACTCATGATCCTCCTGCCTCAGCCTCCTGAGCCACTGGGATTACAGGTAATATTTCCTTTTCTATCTCTTCTGAATCTTTTTCTCTCACATTAGCTGTATTTTTATGGGTATTTTAATATCCTTTTAAACACAGCTTTATAATCATTGTCTTTAATTAGATGATTTAACAATTTTGCATATATTATGATTACTGACATCTTGGGATTATTTCCATCTTGCTTATTCTAAAACTTTTTCTTCTGCTGTTTTAGAAGTTAACTAATTGTTTTCCATTGTCTTCGGTTTTATCCTTGAAATTTGGATATGAACATATAATTAAATCTAAACCCAGCTCCTGTCTGCACTGGGGCCGGATTCCGAAATTCAGAAGTCGTGGGTGTTTCCTTCTGGGGCAGGTGCCATGCAAGTCCTTGGGTTGCTTTTTGCCTCAGTCTCTCGGGGTTGCTCTGGATCACGCACACTTCTTCCTCCAGTGTGGATTTCCTGACAGGTGCCCGGTGTCTGGGTTTTCTTCCTCCACGTGGGTCTCACACCTTTCTTCGTGAAGTTGAGCTGTCAGGAGCGAGGGTCTCATCTCAGTCAATTCTCCCAGTTAGAGTGTGAGACTGTTTCAGTTCACCCTCACTCTTGAGAGATGATGTCACCCAGCATGAATCCCAAAAGGCTCCCGACTCCCGTCACCACGGACAGCCGCTCCTGCCACCCTCCTGCTCCCATGGGAGCTGTGAGGAGTTGCTGTCAGCTTCTCCACACGCTTTGCAGGTCCTCATCCTGTTTGTTCTGGATATTCTCATCTTCTTTTTGTATTCTGAAGATTGACTGCAATGGTTCTCAGAACAAGTCCATCAAAACTTCTGGAAGATTCTCACCTTCCTGTATCCCCTTCCTAACTCTCTCCATTTTTGTTTTTGCCTCCTGGGACTATGGTAAAGCAGGTGGAATTTTTTTCCTGATCCTCTTTTGCTATGGCTTTGACATCCAGGTTATCGCTATTAAATCACTGTTAGATTTAGACATACATTATTTTCTCCCAGTACTCTCTTCATATGTTAGACTTATGAACCCACACATTTATTTTCTTAAAATTTCAATTAAAAAAATAAATGTTTTTCCTCATGTTAGAACTATTATTTTCCTTTTCTATATGTGCACTTATTATTCCTAGTTAATATTTTCAAGTTGGTCTTTTATTTCTGTAAGCATGAAAGTTTGATTGCATGATCTATATTGGATACGTTTCACCTCTGATATGCTGTGGATCTGATATTGCTCTTTGTTACTTCTGCCAATCATCCCTACATCCAAGCCTGTTTCCCATGCCTTGTGATGTTCAGTGGGATTCCACATTTGCTGAACTTTGGAGATTCTACGAACTGGCTGAGAGCGTAGGATCCAATGAGGATCTGATTTCTTACCATCTACATCAAGAGGTTCTAATGTACCAAAACCACTTGCAAATGATTCCTGGGATCAAGCGGAATCTTTCAGATCATGCAGAAAAAGCAAATTCACACTCCAAATCTATCAGCAGGCCAGCCGGTGACTGTGCATCTCAGGAGGAACAGTTCTTCCCCTGCAGGTGGAGCCACAGCTCACACAGGTGTTTGCAGGACTCCCTTTGTGAAATGGGCCAGTGTCTTTCATCATTAAGATCACCCTAGGTACCCTGGGAATTTGGGATCACGTGGGGATTTCTGCACCCTTGTGCTGCTTGCTGGAGACTAGGCCCTTGCTAGTAGATGCTTCTGGTGAGTCAGAGGAAAGGCCGGGGTCTTTCGGGCACTGGCTGCCACAGTGCCCTTCTGTCTGTGTGCCCCACTTTCTGCCACTCTGTGTTCTCACTGGGTATTTTCATATGTATTTCATCCAGGATTTGAGGTACTTGGCAGCTGGGGGAGAGATTTTAGGATGTCTGTCCTGCTGTACGTTTTAGAAAGAATTTCAAGTCACTCGTATATTTGAACCTAACCAGATTATCAAGTTTTGGGAAACTATTTATTGTCATCTCAACTTAGAAGTGACCCTGTGCTGCAAATAAAAATCAGAAGGCAGAGAAGAAGTACCCACCGTCTCCTCATGTGTTGGAGTTTTGCCTCTTTAATGTTAGTTTTTCTGTGAGATCCTAAGATAACAGTACATTCTTGTGGGAATTGGATTCGTTATAGACAAGTTTTGATGTAATGTTGGAGAGAAACAAAGCTCAATTAATGAGGCTCTTCAGCTCCAGGAGAGAAACATAGTGAGGGAAGAGTGCTGGGTCTTTGGAAAACTAACAAAGGCAAAAAGAACTGGTACCTTTCAAGGAAATAACATGCAAGTGTGTGAGGAACACTGTAAAGGAAATGCTGAACAATGATGGCAATTGCATATTTCCAAAATTTTTAGGTGGCAGACAGTTCCAATATCCACATTAAAAATTTAAGATAATGTTCCTTTTTCATAATATTAAAATTTACTTGTGTGAATTTGAGGATGATTTAAAACTAGAAAATTACATCATTTTATTTTTTGAATTACAAACATTGATTTTAATGTATTTTCCATTAGTGGTAGAAATTTTTATTTTTATTTTTATTATTATTCCATTAGTGGTAGGAATTTTTATTTATTTATTTTGGGGGTGAAAACACACAGGATATACCTTTGGAATTATGTTGATCCTACTTTTGATCTAAATATTGGATACACCTAAAAATAGAAATGTAAGACTCTCACAATAAGAAAGTCAATAAAAAAGAATATAAGGACAATTATCAAATATATTTTAGTCAAACACATGGGCCCCAAATGCTGACAGCCTCAACTTCCTTTCCTAGTCCCATTTCATGGTGGCGTTTCCCAGGGGGAGGTGGTTGGGTTTTCCTATGAGAACATTTCAGTCAGACCTGGGATTCCGCAGAGCCCTGGCTTCCCCTCCGACTCCTGCGGACCGTGAGCCTTCCCCGGTGGGCTGCACAGCAACTGCCACTCAGCTCACCTGCGAAAGGTCAGCCCAACATCTTTGATTTTTTCTCACAATTTTTTTCGACTCTGGAAGTAAGCAAGCCAGCTGGTGGCATTCTGAGGAGCTGCTGGGATCTGTTTTCCAAGCACAGCGCTACTGTCTGTCCAACTGTGGCAGCTGAAGATGTCACAGGAAGAGCACGCCCCCGGGAGGCAGGGGACTTGGAAAGGAGGTTCATCTCTGCCAGTCACTGGCCACAGGGCTGTGATGGTGTCCCTTCCCTTCCTGGCCACAGCTCCCTTGTTTGTGCAGTGACATTTGAAGAAGGTGATGATTGCAATGGTTTCTGGGCCTGACCTTCTGGCCTCCACGTGACGGAAGGCTAGTGAGGGTCCTGGGGGGGGTGACCTCACATGCTGCTGCCAGGCTGCCCCATGATACAGCTTCCAGTGTCAGTCCACCCACCCTGCGCTCCATGGAAGGGCTGCCTGTGGGGGATGATCCACGGGAGCCATGGGCATGGATTAAAATTTGCAACTCATACGTCACGTGCACCCCAATCTAATGCTTAAAGAAACCACAAGGTAACATTTGGAGTCCATGTTTTCTACATAGGACAAGTTCAGAGCGGTCAAGGCCGCTGCTGAGGGCCACGTGGGTACTAAGGAGCAGCCTTGGAATTTGAACATTAGAGAGGCAGACTCCCTGGGCCTCTTCCATCAGACTTAGCTTTACCTTTCACTCCACTCTCAAACTTATGTACATACTTATGTATGTTTCAGGACCTAATTGCAAGTGGAGAAAAGAGAATGTTCAATCTAGCTTAAGTAGCAAATAAGAATAAATTAGAAGTAATTATTGTTTTAAGCAAATGAAATGTATGTATATACAACTCATATTGAACTTCAGTTCGTCTTCTCTCTCCATCTTGAACGCTGCTCTCCACTGAGCAGTTTTGTTCTAAGGCAAGTACACTGCACGTGGTAATGCAGCGGCACTAAATCCCAAGCCTTTTTGATCTGGTCTAAATGTCTGTGACCCTTCAAACTGACATATTGAAATCCTAACCCCGAAGGTAATATTAGCACAGGGCTTTTGGGAATCAACTCCTCATGAATGGGTTTAGTACTCTTACCAAGGAGACCTGAGAAGACCCCTCACTCTTCTGCCATGTGAGAATACAGTCAGAAGACAGCCCTCTGGGGACCAGGAAGTGGGCCCTCCCCAGATGCTGAATCTGCTGAGCTTCTGACCCTGGACTTCACAGAGTCCATAACTGTGAGACACATTTGTTATTTAAGCCATCCTTTCTACACTACTTTGGCACAGCAGCTTGAACAGACTTAGAAAGACAGATTCTTTTCCCCAAGGAGTTCCAACTGAAGTCAACTGTTTAAGTTCTCTGTTGCCAGTTTGAGCCCTCTTGCCAGAGTCCTGGTGACCAGTGAGAACTGAATACTTGGTCCTTGGCCTGGGACACCTGCTTGACTCTGGTGTGTGTGAGGAAGTGTTAGCATCAAGGAACCACAAGGATGGAAACGATGCCAGCTGAGCTCATGGTGCCGCAGCGTGGCTGGTAGAGGCCAGATGAATAAAACCTGTCGTTCCTCCACCACTGATGTTTTCACCCTCAGAGTTGAGACTCAACAGCTGTCACTGCAGACTCAGAAACGATGCAGCAAGAGCAGAGCTGCGATGTTCTGAAGCACTGTTCTCTACATGGTATTTTTTAGCCACATTGACTGACATTACATTGAGGGAGTTGTCCGTTGCCAGGTTGTAGCTCTGTTGACATGAGAAAAAAGATGATTTTATCTAAATTTCTTCTTTTGCCCTTCATGTTATAGCTTGGATATTGTCTCAGAAACAGAGTTGAACAAAAGGAGACAATAATATCAGTAGGTAGTAATTTGGAAGGAAACCCACACGTTTGTCCAATAGTGTTTCCTTTAAAATACGCTCACTCTGTATTTTAATGTCTCCTGCAATGATCCTGGGAAATTTGTATTCTGCCTTGACAAGGAGGGCCGCTTCACCTCAGATGTGGGCAGAATGTCACCAGCCAGCATTCTCCTGTTATTTGCAGAGATTATTAACATGCCATCTTTCTCTAGAAATGAATTCTTCAGAAATATCCAGTATTCTCTGAGACGGGCTCTCAGGACACTCTCTTAAATATCTCCACAAGAAAAAAAAAGAGTGATCATTTGACTGGTTGAAAGATGGTTCTATTTAACAAACAAAGCTTACTTGAAAATATACTAACTCTGCAGGGTTTTTTTTTTTTTTTTAATGGGAATTACATATTCTCAATGAATAAGTTTTGTATCTCTTTTGTGGCTCCATTAGGAAACAGTAGGTGCATATTTTGTGTTCATTGGAAGAATTAACTCTTGACAAATTATGCTTAAATTGGCAAGTGATATTCCATGTAAAAGCTTCAAAGCTAATAGTGCATTTCTGGTATGGTTGATTGTGAAAGGAGAAAGAGTATACTTCCTCACAAGTATGGAAGGTATAACTAGTTCACTGGAACTTTCCTTTTCTGTACAGAGTCTGATCCCTTTTTCCTCCTTCCAAGATGAATCGATGGCTCTCTGAAGTTCTCATGGCCCAATCATAATGACCCAACAGGACCCCTCATGTCAGCACTAGCACAGTGCAGAGCACACATTACTTGCTCAGCACATATCTGTTGAACAAATTGAGTACAAATGGCATCTCTATTTTTAATTCTCACTTGTTGAGTTTCAGGGACTTGAGAAACCATTTGTGGAACAGCAAAAGCCTCTCTATTTTCCCTGAGTACAAATTATTTAGACAAGAGTTTGAACAAGATATGAATTTGTTGAAATAAAGATTTAGAAAAGTGGGATTTTTTTTTTTTTTTTAGTTTATTACACATAAAAATCATATGGATTTATAGGGCACCATGGGACATTTCAGTACATTAATTGTTGTCTAATTTACCATCAGGACAACATTTGAATCACATTGACCAAACATCACGGTTTGGATCTGGAATGTCCTCTTAGTCTCATGTGTTGAAGACCTGGTCCCCAGTGCGGCAAACGGTCAGCTGTGGGTTTCTCAGAGGTGATTGGGGTATGAGGACTTGGTCCTCATCAGTGATTCACTCAATGATGGATTCATAACTTGATGGCATTTACTGGGAAGTGGTGGACACCTTAGGAGGTGAGGCCTTATCGAAGGAAGTGGGTCACTGGGTGTGTCCTTAAAGAGTATGCCATGTCCCCAGTCCCTTCCTCGCTCTTGTTTTCTTTGCCTCCTGGTCACCATGTGGCAAGCCGTGGTGCTCCACCATATTCTCCCTGCCATGATATTCAGTCTTGCCTCACGCCCAAAGTGGTGGGGCCAAGTGACCATGGACTGAAACCTCTGAAACCATGACCCAAAATGAATTGTAAGTTGTTTTTCTCAGGTATTTTGTCACAGTGATGGAAAGCTCACCAGTACAGTTGATTTAAAAAGTAGTAATAAAGCAAAGGATGCCTTAGTTTCTCAAATATTAAAGCAGGCTTTCTGTTCAATAGCAGATAACATGATTTAACTTCTAAATCATACTTGATATTCCTATTTCAGAAGCTAATTGAATTTGAATCCCAGTACAAATTCATAATATGAATAAAAGGTTGTTACAGAAAAAGTAAAACTGTTCTTAATATAGTGACTATATGATGTTAATATTTTGAAACATTGGAATCTTCTGCTAATAAATTATCTTCCAAAAGCATAATTATAACATTTTTGCTGCAAACAAGCTTGATGTAAACAAAATAAATCTGATTTGGTGTCCTGAAAATAATGCCAATGGATCAACAGCTTAAATACCTTAACACTGATGATTAAGATATTAACTAGTTGGTTGTTTCTCTTTAAAAAAGAAATGATCCTTAGTCTGGTCAGTTGCCCTTTCAACTATGAACAGGCATACTTTCCTTGTTATAGAGGAAGAAAGAACAATTGGTTCTTTTAAATTGTTTTTCTTTAGCATTTGGAATAGGTAATGTCAATCAAAGTACATTTTCAGATTTAAATTGCCCCAACCTTGTGTTATTAGAAAGAGTGGTAAATAGTGATGTTTACTAAATTAACTTCTCTCAGTATAGATAAACACAATCTAATTTCAAATCCCCAGAAAGTGCCTTCCCAATGGAAAATTTTGTTTAAAAGTCATATTTTCTCCCTGCTGTGTAATAAAAGGAGAAAGTCTTGGCTTCCTTCGAAGGCTTCAGTTCCAGCCCTGCTTCATCATGGGACAAATAGAGATCATGCCCTGATTCTTTATCCATTAAGTGAAAGGAATCAACATCTTCTGTCTGATTCTGTGTCTCAGGAGTGAACTTTTCACCAGGTGCTCACATGAGCAGAAGCTAAAGAGTCCCAGTTGATTTGATCTGTGTTTCAGACTGGCCATCTGCCCTGCTATACAGTTCCAAGTTCTCCCCTCATTGACCCTTTAAAATGTATCATGATCTTGAACCCAGTCTGGTCACTGGCTTCCCTGATTTAATCCATGCACTATGTCTTTGCTCATCTCTCTCCCTGAGTCCTTGCTCCAATAACTCCAATAAGAACACTTATCTATTATTGGCAAAACTGCTTCAGATTATTTTAATAAAAAAGGGAATATTGGTTAATAAGGTTTTAAATTTCAAATGCAGTGTATGCTGCAGGACTAATCAGATCCAGCAGCTCACACAATGTCACCAAGTCTCCTGTTCACTTCTCTTGCCTCTTTTTCATCTGTTATTTTAACTATACAAACCTAGTGTTCCCTACGTTGTAGAGGAGATGGCCACCATCAACTCTAGGTGTTGGAACTTCTCACCGTTCCAACAAAGTGCTCTACTGGAAGACCATTGGCTTAATGAAATCACACAATGCCCTACTCAAAGCACATAGATCCATATTGTAGTATTTCAGATAAAATGAGTTTGTTTTAACCACAGAGGGCAAACTGGATTCTAAATGATCATACACATCTACCGTTTACCATATGCTTCGTAGGAGATGGTATTCAGCAGTCCAAATCATTCTTTTCTCCTATCCACATAGCTGGGTGACTTTTCTCTGCCCTCTTTGTACCCAGCAGAATGTGGGAAGAAGATATATCGTAACTTGCAAGCCTGACATGGGAACCCTCACTCCCGTCTCTGTACACCATCTAGAGGTGAAGCACCAGACTCATCCTGGAAGGTGCAGGTGGAAGATGCCCAGCCTTTGTCAGTCTGAATTCCTGAGGAAGGTGACCTCTCAGACACTTCCCTTTCCTGCACACACCCAGTTGGATATTGATGAGAAATAAAACCAAAAAATAAATTAAAATGTTTGTACTAAGCCAATAAAGTGTCAGGGTTGTTCTGCTATATATACTTTAATATGTATTTTTAATATTCCCCAACTGTGGCTTCCTATTAGACAGTTGTCTGTTTAGTGCAAAGAATTCTGAAAATCAAGCAAAGTTACTTCATCTCCCTATGTCAGATTTGGTGACAGCCCACTAATTACTTTGAAAAAGTAAGTTCTAAAATTTTTTACCTACCTGCAAGCTGCAATGATTTTTCTCTTATTTTTTACTTGCAGAAGTTTTCTAGTTTCAGGTTTTACATTTTGAAAGGTTTTTTTTGTGGATGATGTAAGCAAGTTATTTTCCATGGAATATCTAATGACCAACAGCATGTGTTTAAAAAGAATTTCCTTCCTCAGTCAAATTAACTTGGCATCTTTGTCAAAAATCAGTAATCATATGTGTGAATTGACCTCTGACCTCTGTTTTTTGTTCCATTGACCTATACGTCTATCTTTTCACCAGTACCAGGCTAATTACTGTAGCTTTATAGTAAGTCATCAAATTAGTTAGGATAGATGCTCCAATTTTCCTCTTTAAAAAGAAATTATTCTGAGCATTTCAAATAATTTTCATTCCCATAACATTTTAGATTCTTTCTGGCACTGTAAAATGTATCAGATTTATCTGGTTTATTTTCTGTCCTATTCTTGCAATCCAAGATTTCTTCAAGTAATTTCTATTTCCTCTTACTGGAAAATGGTATTAGAAACCAAAATCTGGACACTAGGTATGCTCAGTGTTCCTGGGTGTCAGTACCTTCAGCTTGTAGAGCAAGGAAACCTGTGTATACTAATCTGTGTGTAAACACAGATCTATAAACTTTTTGTATGTAACTATTTCAATCTAAATTAAGCTAAACATGAGTTCATATTGATGTCTTCTACTCTCATTAATGAATACGTGAGACATTCTACTGACTTCCTTTTGCTTACCCGAAACTCCCCATTCTGGCAGTGAGAAACAGGACCCTCACCATCCTCCGTCCATTTGCTTAATTGTCTAAGTCCAGCTTATAAGTATGACATCACAGCCACCGACACGTGCCCCATACTCAGTGCAGTGCTTTCCATAGAGGTCCTCTTTTCTTTGGTCTTATGGACTTTACTCATTTCCAAAGTTGCATAGGATATTGCACATTTCCCTCACCTCAAGGAGGTGTTTCATACCTTTATGTCACAATTAGATTGTTAATTAGTAATTTCATCCTGGGATTCCTCCCAAGTGATTTTTGAAATTGCATACAGTATGGTTTGCTTGTTTTCTTTCTTTCTTTTTTTTTGTACTGGGGATTGAACCCAGGGCTACTTTAAAATGGAGCCCCCATCCCCAATCCTTTTTATTTTTTATTTTGGGGTGGGGTCTTACTAAGTTGCTGAGGACCTCTCTAAATCAACAGGAATTGGAACTGGTGATGCTCCTGCTTGTCAGCCCCCTGTGTCATGTGTGCAATAGCAGTGTCACGCCATGCAGACTGTACTCATTGCCATGAAATCTCCCGGAGCTCAGCTTATCCATCCTCTCTCTGAATACTCGGCAACCAATAGTCCTTGTCATATTCACAATAGCTTTGCCTTTTCCAAGAGGTTTCAAATTGTCCTTTGTGGACAACTTTCTTTCACCTAACAATATATATACATGTAGGATTGGTCCATGTTTTTTGAATTTTTTTTCTTGTCACTTTAAAGCTTTTCTACTTTGTTCTATTTATCTCAAACTAGCTTTTAGCATCTTGAGTATGTGTCTAGGTGATGTTTGGGGAACTTTTCCTACCCAGATTATACTCGACTTCTTGAACATGTGGGGTAATATTTTGTGACCAATTTGGGATATTCTCTCAGCATTATCTTTTTCAATAATTGCACGTATTTTCTCTGTATCTTTTTGGACTTCAATCATACATACTTTGGGGTGTTTAATATTATCCTATGTGTATCTGAGACTCTCTTCATTTTTCTTCAACATGTTCTCTTATTTGAACTGTAATTTTCTGTTATTCTTCAATCAACTTTTTTCTGTGTGTTAAATATGCTCTTGAGTCCATCTAATACATTTTTCAATTTAAGTACTGCATTTTTTAGATCTAATGTTTCCATTGTTTCTTTCTGAAAGTTTTCATTTCTCTCTCACAATTTCCCATTCATTCATTCATTATTAACATATTTCTCTTAGATTATTTTTATATGCTCCTCCTCCTAAATTCTCTGATCATATATGTATTGTGTGCACTGAAATATTTGCTCAAATATGTGGTTTCACTTAGAATCATTTTCTATTGACTTCTTGTTTCCAGAGCAGAACAAACATTTTCCTGCATCTAGAAAATTCTCAATAATTTTGGGTTTGAACTGTACATTACAGAATGCACATTGTTTGCAGTCTTATTCTTCCTAGTACTCTTCATATCTACACAAATTTTTCATTTGTTTGCTTGTTTGTTTATTAGTTCCCTAGTTTTTCTGTATAATTAGTAATCAACAAATGATTTGAGGTTAAGCCTTTTTATACTTTTGTTGCCTGAGTTTTGTGTGGGTTGAGGAATATATTTATATGTGTAGGTGATTTATGCTTCTTAGTTTACTCAAATTTGCCAGACTCTTTTCCCCATGCATACATATAATTTAGAAGTTAGATAGAAATGTGTGAAGAGCATATGGCCATAGCCCTTCTACAAATCTCCACCACCCTTGTCTCTGCTTTAAATTTCTAATTGCTCTGCTACCTGACCCCAACTGTGTCCACCACTTCTTGCTAGTAGATAAATTTAGTTTTATTGATCTAGCTGGGACAGAGAGAAATTCCTCCAGCAAGAAGGTGATAAATATACTATTCCTATGTGGAACAATAATGACACAAACCGCTTATTGGTCTGTGTCTTTGCTACACAAATGTCAATAAATTACTTATTTTTCTGGAGACATTTTATATATGTACAGGCACACTTTGCTTAACAATGTGGATACATTCTGAGAAGTGTGTCGTTAAGTGATTTTGTCAACACATGGACATGATACTGTGTACTTTCCAAAACCTAAATGGTAGGGCCTATTACATGCCTAAGCAATTTAGGCTATATGACATGGCCCACTTTTCCCAGGGTCATGATGAGCAAAACAACATGATTATATAAAGCACAAGAGAAAATGATCCCATCAAGAGATATAGTACACATGAGATCTCTACCGACACTACCAGCATAGCATGCAGAATGTCTTACAGGACACATTTGTAAAATGTTTCTATAAGTGCACAATATTTACACATAACAGTGGGGTTTGTTTTAACATACTCACACATGCATGGAATATGATTTGTTCCACTTCAGTCCCCAGGGCTTCCTCTTTCCCTCCCACCTCCCTCCCCCATTCCCCTTTCTCCACTCTACAAGTCTCCCTTCTATTTATTTATTTTCTCTAATTAAAAACATGGAATGCTTCATGAATTTTGCATGTTGTCCTTGTGCAGGGCCCATGCTAATCTTCACTGTATCATTTCAAGTTTAATATTATCTGCTGCCAAAGTGGGGACTATAATCAACATTTTAACATAAGCAGAATAAGTGCTCTCTAAACCAATGGCAGCATGTGTAGTAAATACGCAAGGCAGTAGCATGGTCATTTGTTGTCGTTATCAGGTGTCATTTACTATGCATGTTTGTGTGTGCCATGCTCTTGTATCACTGGCAGCACGATAGGCCTGTTAACTCCAGCACCGCAACAACATGAGCCATGTTTTGTGCTGTGATGTATGATGATTACGGAATCAGTTGGTGACATAAATTTTACAGTTGGATTATGATCTTGTGGCCCTACCATCCACATGCAGTCCATGGTTGATCCAAACATTGTAATGTGGCCCATGACTATAATAGCAGTGTAGACATGTTAATTTTTATGTGTGAATTTTCTAAAATTCACAAAGACAATTCTAAATTTCTTTGTGTTTATTTTATTGAACAAATATAGAATAAATTTATATATTTGATACAGTCTTTAAGATTTTTAAAACCTTTTGTTATCATGAACAATGCTACAACTAACAAAATAATAGATCACTATTATAATCACATCGTAGTATGTAGCAACTCTTTAGCAGCCATTTTTGAATCATAAGTTCATAAGTAGCTTGGTTGTTGGTTCTGTCTAAGAAACTCTAGAAGCTGTTAGTTCTCCATCCATTCAAATCAAGTCTTCAGTTTTAGTGTATGGTTTATTTTCCTTTTAATTATGTTTTCAAGTTTCTTATGTGTTCTCATGCAAGCATGTATTATCACTTCTTTTTAGGGCAGAGTGCAACACATCACATGGAGGTACCAATTTTGTTTATTTCTTCATCAGTTGATCAGTGTTGGTTTATTTTGCTGTAAACATTGTGTGTGTGTGTGTGTGTGTGTGTGTGTGTGTGTCTGTGCTTTCAACTCCTAGGATATATAACTAGGGTGGAATTGCTAGATCATATTGTGACTATTGCTAATCATATAAGCAATACTACTGATTTCTGTACCTTGATGTATTGACATTACCAAATAATATTTTCAAGCCCACGAAGGCTATTAGCAATGTTATGATGCTGAACAAGCACATTGCTTTTCTTTTGCTCACAATTTATTTCTTTAGCTTACCCAATAAATGTAAAGAAACAGAACTGGAAAGCAAAAAAAAAAAAAAAAAAAAAAAAAAAAAAAAAGCCAATTAAGTAAGTGTATCATTATAGACTGATCAATACAAGAGAAAAAATTCTTACACTTCCACCTTCAAATCCATTTCTGGAAATGGGGTGTTCAATGACTTCTTTCCACCCATTTTAGGTAATAGGTGGCTTCTCTGAGATGTTTTATGGGCATGTCAACTCAAATGAATTCTGTTGTTTGTGAGAATGGAGGCAATATGCTCTTGTTTTAAACGTAAACCAAACTTCTCTTGGAATAAGAAAATCAAAGAACATTGCATTCAATATTATTTTCCTTGATTTCTATGAGTTTTCTCACTGAATAGAAACTGAAGAAAAATATTGTTTTTCTCTCCGAAGAACTTTGCTACTTTGCACCAAAGACAATCAGGACTTCATTAAACAATTCAGAATTGTGTACAAAACAACAATGATTTTCTACTGTGATTTTGGCAGCAGTTTTGTGTTGAAATATTTCATCTTCTTTTTGATTCAGAGCTTTTGTGCTTTTTGGTTTTATTCCTTCAAATATGCAGTTTAGGTACAAATGTTTGCAGATGTTCCAAACTTGATTTATTAAAATGGTTTCAGTACAAATCCCCTATGCAATTAAATGCCTATTCATGTGGTTTTTTTTTTTCCACAATGAGATGTTGTTAACAAATTGCTCTAATATAATAGCATAACAGTTAAGGGGAAACTTGGGTGCAAGTGCCTAATAGGAATGAGCTGGTGTGACTTTAAAAAAAAAGTAGCAGAGTTTTGTTTATTTGGATAAAGAGTAGTTTTTGAACACTGTGGAGACTTTGGGAAGGACAGAATAGTGCAAAGACTACGTATGGCTTTTAATCCCAAACCCAGAAATGAGCATTCTCGTTTGCTATTCGTGTTTCCAGCATTCTCCTTAATCTGATTAATCCTGAAATTCAGGAACTCAGGAATTTTTTCTTAAATTTGTCTCAATGAGCATCTCTTTTTATGAATTTTGCCAGAATAGAATATATGTCCCACTACTCTGTGCTCATTGTCTTCCTTGAAGAGTTTCCTATCCCACCAGGAAGAGCCCCACAGTCCTTGCTCAGCTGAGCCAGCATGCCCAGCACCCAGCATTCCCCTGCCTTGGTTCATGCTCCATTTCCAACCTCAGCAACTTCAAGTTCTCATCAATCCATGTTTTAGACGTGAGGACTCAGAAATTGCCACTTAGGTTTTAATTTAGAAAATTTTATCCTACTTCTTCTTTGGTTATTTCTTGTTTACTTCTTTTTCCCCTCTTCTCCTGCAATTTGTGATATGTATTCTGCTCTGTTTCCACGTATGCAACCTATCTTAGACTCCACATACAATAAGTTAGAGCAAGCGGTATGTTTCTCGCACTGTGCCGTTTATTTCAGTCAGCATGAAGACCATATTGTCATAAATGGCAGCTTCTTGTTCAATGCCGCTGACATTCCATGGTGCACCTATACCAGTCTTCCTTTATCTAATCATCTGTGGATGGACGCTTGGGTCATTTCCTTTCTTGGCTTGTTGGGGTCAATGCTTCAGTGAACTTGGGAATGCAGACCATCCCTGTGAGGCACTCATCTGAGACACTTAGAGTTCACATGCAGAAGACAGACTGCTGGGTCATATGGCAGATTCAGTTTTCTTTTTTTTTTTTTTTTTTGAGAAACTGTGTATCATTTTCCATAATAACTTTACCAGTGCACACTTCCAACAACAGGGGACCATGGCTTTCCTTTCTTGTGCCTTCACCAATACCCGTTATCTCTTGTCTTTGACAGTAGCTATCACAAGGGTTGTGAGTTGATACTCATCCTGGTTTTGACCTGCATTTCTCTAAAATGCAAAGTAGTAGCCTCCTTGAGTTCTCTTCATGTACATTTTGGCTGTTTGTATGTCTTTATTGGAAAAAATACCTTCTCAGGTTCTTTGTCCATTTTTTCATTAGGGATTATTTTATTTATTTGTTTGTTCATTTACTTATTTGCTATTGAGTTGTGCGAGTTTGCTATGTGTTTTGGATGTTAACCCTTTATCAGATGTATGATTTGTAAATATTTCCTTCTAATCAATATGTCGTCTTTTTATTTTCTTGATTGTTTCCTCTGCTGTGCAGAAACATCTTAGTCTGATGCAATCCAGCGTTCTATTTTTGCTTTCATTGGTTTAACTTTTGGTGTCATATCCAACAAGTTTTTGCAGAGATCAATTCCATGAAAATGTCCCCCTATGTTTTCCTCTAGGAGATTTATTGGTTCAGTTTTACTTGCTAGTTTTAATTCAGTTTCAGTTGATTTTTATGTATGATGTAAGGTAAGTGTCCAATTTCATTCTTTTGTGTGTGGATTTTCAGTTTTCTTAGAATCAGTCATCAAAGAGTCTTCCTTTTCCCACTGTGTATTCTTGGTGTCCTTACCAAAACTTAGTTGGCCATGCATACCTGGATTCGTTTCTGAACTCTGGACTATGTCTCATTGGCCTGCATGTCTGAACCATGATACTTCAATTATATGGCTTTGTAATGTAATTCGAAATCAGGAAATGTTTCACTTCACTTCTTTTTTGGGGATTGTGTTAAATCTCTATATTGCTTTGGGTATTATAGGTATTTTAGCAATATTAAGCTTTCCCATTCATGAGCAAGAATATCTTTTCATTAATTTGTTTCTCATTTAGTTTCTTTCATAAATATTTCAGTTTTCTGTGTGTAGATCTTTTGCTTCCTCGATTATTCATAATTTTCTGTGTTTAATTATAGGTAGCTTATTCATTAGTTTATTCATAAGTATTTTGTCATTTTCAATGCTATTAAAAATGGGATCATTTTCTTGATTTCCTTCTGGGAGATATCATTGTTGGTGAATAGAAACAACTGATTTTTAGCCTCAATTTTATCAAATTTGTTAATTAGCTCTAATTTTTAGTGTGAAATATTTAGGGTTTTCTTAAGTGTAGGATTGTGTCAACTGCAAATAGATCATTTTCCTACTTTCTTTTCAATTTGCATGCTTTCTATTTCTTTTTCTTATCTGACTCCTCTTTCTAGTACTTCTGCTACTATGTTGAACAGAAGTGTTGGGCATCCTAGCCTTGTAACAGGTCTTAGAGAAAAAAACTTTGCATTTTTCCCCATTGACACATGTTAACTGTTCATAAATGTTCTTTATTGTGCTAAGAAAATTTCCGTTTATACTCATATTTCGAGTTTTTATCATGAATGGATACTTAGCTTTGCAAAATGCTTTTTCTGCACCTGTTGAGATGATCAGGTGGTTTTGATCTCTCATTCTGTTATGTGGTATGTCACATTGTTTGATCTGCATATGCTAAACCAACCTTGCATAATAGCGATGAATCTCACTTGATCCTGCTGCATAACCTTTTAGAGGAGTTGCTGCATTTTGCTTGTCAGCATTTATTCAGGGTTTTCTGCAGCTGTGTTTATTCAGGGACTGGCTTGTAGTTTTCTTTTCTTATCCCCGTCACCCCCCTTAGGTACTAGGGCAATGCTGGCCTCTTAAAATGAGTTTGGAAATATTTCCTCCATGGAGAGCTCTTTGCTCATTTGGTTTTCATTATTCCAAAATTTACAGCATGACATTTCTGTAGCTTGCCTATTTCCTTTCTCTCCTTTGCCAATGCTTTTTCTGGTCTAAGCTGGGATGACTGCACTGCTAGTGAATAGTTATACACTTAGCGTTTAAATGAACACAAACAATTAGCTATGCTAATGACAATCATCCTGAAAGTGCACTTCCATTATGTTCTCATCTGTTTAATGGCAATTTTCAAAATCTAAATATGTTTAAGGGGCATTTACATAGCACGTTTGATTAATTTTAATAGCAATTATCATAAGCAAAACAAATTTGTGAATCTGTGCTAGATGCCCTTCCAGGAGCTTTTCAGAAGCTCTTTACACACAAGATTAAACAGGTTTTATGCTATTTGAGAGTCAGTCTTTTATCATTTTGATGTAGTGTCCATATATGTTTGTCCCAGAGTACTGGTCATTTCTGTGTCCTACTCAAACTCCTCCATTTTTTACTGATTTGACCTTTAAATTTGCAGCTATAGCTTGTGTTCATTAATCAGCCAATGAACTGACACTTTCCATCATAGTTTTACATGTTAATAATTCCAGGGCATCATGTCATTGATCAATCCAGTTGATAAGTGTGGCAAGCCTGTCACATGTGCCAGGCACAGTAGAAGATCCCAGAATGGAATGACCCCTTGCCTTTGCAGATCTTCAGCTCTGTCAACAGACATTAAGAATATACAAAAAGGTAGCCTCATCTGATCCCACAGAAAACACCAGACTTGAGTGCACAGTTAGAACCACTTACTCTCGAACTGGGAAGTCAATTCAGGCTTTAAAGAAGAACTGATGTGTAAACGGATATGTCACTGCTGTGTGCAAGTAAATTAGGCAGAGGAGTGCTAAGGAGGTGGCAGTGAGGAAGAATAGGACCTTGGAATGACAAACGAGCAGACTGCAAAAGACACAGCTAGTGAGACGTTTGGTGATGGAGAAAGCAACAGAGGATGGTGGCCTATGCTCAGTTCCTTTAGAGAGGTGAAAAATGAATGGAACCAAGAGCTAGTCAGACATCAGAATGTATACAATTTTGCAATTGATTTAATTGGGAGGGGTAAAGAAAGGCATTTTCTGAACTGTTCAACCATAAGGATCATGTGAAATTTAATTCACTGATTCTCAGCCCAACTTCAGATTTGCTAAATAAGAAGACAAGGAAAATTTGTGTTTAGAACATAGCACTGGTAATGGTAATCATCCAAAAAGTTTGGGAAAACTGGGATCAAGGATCATGTGAATGTTTTTCCCTTGAGTGACTCAGTAGATCCAAGACACCCACTAACTCCGACAGGGACACCAGAGGGGTGGATGGGTGTGGAGAATGGGAACTAGAGCAAATGATGAAACTGGTTTTTGAAATGTTGGAGATCAGGGCCTGTGGGATTTGGAGAGATGGTTTGCAAGCACCTAGACAGGGAGGGTGATGCTCATGGAAGCCAACTGCTTACAGGTGAGTCTTGAGAAGCAAGCGGGTGGTGGTGAGGGATGAGGCTGACGAAGTCCAAGAAAAGAGCAGAAGAGGCCTACAGCTGTTCAGGTGAAGGTGGAAAGAACAAATTCCCACAAAGAAGCCTGAGAAAGAGCAGACAGACTATTCCTGAAAAAATGAGTTTGCTATACCAAGTGACCAATATGGCATCCATGGTGACAACTTTCCAGTACAGATAGAAAAGTGAAAGAGGCATTGAATAAACATAATATCTCTGCATTTGACAATAAGAAGTTTATCAGTGGAGAGTCGGATGCAGTAGCACATGCTTGTCTCCCCAGCTACTTAGGAGGCTGAGGCAGTAGGATCCATTGCAAATTCTAGGCCAACCTTACAACTTGGGGAGACTGTCTCCACATAAAATAAAAACAGATGAGGATGTGACTTGGTGGCAGAACGACCCTGGTTCAATCCCTAGTAACACACAAAAAAACGATAACAATAATCAGAAGTTTATTGGCAATAATTCAGTTGAGTTTTGGGTAATAGAGTCAATTTTAAATGGTTTGAGAAACGTTTTAAATAGATTGTATCATAAAAGAGCTGTCACTCAAGATAATATAACTCAAAAGGGAATCTGCATTGCATGTATTTAACAGGATCCACGTCTCACCAATACTTGTATTGACATTTTATGATTTGTGCCAGTAATATTAGGAATTCCTGGGTTATTTTTGTTTGATTTAACTAGTTGAATAAACGATATCTTAAGGTAATAGAATTTTGCCTGGCACATAAATTCCATTTCTGATGGTTGTTCTGGTGTCCACAGGCCAATTACTTTCTTCCCCACCAGGCTGCCTCCCAGCCATTAATCACTGCTGATCTTTGACGAATGGGGTGTGCAATCTCATCCTTGTAAGAATCCCTCGAAATTAAAATCAGCCACAGAAAGCCAAAAAGGCTAGCAAATCCCTAAATAAACTGCTTCACTCTCAGTCTCACAGAGGAGTTAAAATGGTTGGAGAAACTTCTCTCAGGGACTGCCTCATGATTTTAGTGTCTGGGCAAGCAGATTCAAATGATCCAATGTTTGGCTGCACTTCCTACATTATTATGTTGGGAAAAAAATTAAAAACACAACAGAAGTTGGTTCTACAGTGCACTATCCATATATTGATAGATTAATGTTGCCCTAGAGCCAATCAAAATTTAAATAAAAATGAAACTATTGAGAAACAATTTTCTTATCTGATTTTTTAAATAGCTTGAGTGTTTTACCTGATTTGTGGAGTAATTATTCATCAAATGAGGACTATAAATATTTTTGTAAATGTCAAAAGGTATGTATATAGTAAAATATTCAAATGTCTTTTGTTTGTTTGTTTGATTTTGAGTCTGGTCTCTCAAATCCTTTGTCCTGTGCTGGAGCACAAACCCTATTATTGCCCTTTTCGCTCCATACCATAGATAAAGTTAAGTATGTGTGTATCATGGGTCTGAACACAAATAGGAACAAGTTTATAAGTGACACACATTTTTATATCTGAGGAGATTAGACATCATTTAATATCTTCACACTTCTTTACCTTTATTCTTAGTGTTTTAAAGACAATTCATGAACATTCCATGATTTATTGTCATTCTTCTATTGAAGAATATTTAAAGTATTTTCAGGATTTTGTAATTGCAACCCATAAGCCAATAAACGTACTTGCTCAAAAGTTTTTGTAAACACAGATGAGTAAATGTATATCTCTAGAAGATATTTTTTGAGCAAAGGTCATTTTGAATACTTGAGAATGTCAATGAAAGTTTCACTACATTTATTTATTTTATGTAACCATTGCAGATTTCACTGAAAAAAATCACAGTGGTGAATGTGAAACTGGAAATGTAGTGGTGCTTGGAACAATTACAATTTTAAAATTTTTTTGTTCTCATTAGTTGTAC
This sequence comes from Sciurus vulgaris, assembly GCF_902686455.1. Classification (NCBI taxonomy): domain Eukaryota; kingdom Metazoa; phylum Chordata; class Mammalia; order Rodentia; family Sciuridae; genus Sciurus; species Sciurus vulgaris. The sequence goes on from NC_136462.1 coordinate 197,294,133, forward strand.
ACAACAGTAGAATGCATTTATACATTTTGATAGATCATACATAAATTGAATGTAATCTCTCATTTTTCTGATTATACATATTGCAGGATCACATGGCTATGCAGTCATACATGTACATGAGGTCATAATGTCTGCTTCACTCCACTATCATTCCATCCCCCACACCCCTCCCCCCTTCACTCCTCTCTACCTAATATAAAGTAACTCTATTCTTGCCTAGAGCCCCCCTCATTGTGAATTAGCATCCACATATCAGAGACAATTCTGATTTTTATGGTTCCATCCTTCTAACTCTATCGGTGAGCCCCTGGTCTGCAGGTAGTCTGACACAGGCCAAGCCTTTTGTTAAGCATCTATCAAGTCTAAGGCTGACATGAAGTGGTTTTTCGTTAATTAATCTAACCCTCACAGTATCCTAGGATGTAAGCAGTATTATTATCTCCATTTCACAGATGAGAAAACTGAGTCTGTAGAGAATAAAATTCCAAAATTTTCAACTTTGTGACATAGACATTAAAACTAATGACGGCCTCAAATGATAGTAAATAGGAGATTTGAAGCCATACAGAATCACATCAGCTGTTTTATATGTCCACTGAAAGCTAAAAATCACATTTTTTTTGTTTATCTAGAACAAGAGATGAGGAATTACCTTTGAATGGCATTAATTAATAGTGACTTTGAAAATTCGCACATGTCCATGTATGTATACAGATATTTTTATAAAATAAGCACCCTCTTGTGAACTATTAATAACACTTCTGGATTTCTACAATACTCTTGGTCTCCTTAATGTCAGAATTTTATCTTCAAGGAATTTCTGTGATCATTGATATGGAATTTCTGAATTTTCTCTTGAAATACATTTATGACAAGTCTTTCACCCTCATTTCCTAATGATCAACACAATCTCCATAGACTTGGATCTAATTTTGGGAAGCATTTTTGATTGCAGTTAACAAATTCACAGTTGGTCATCTGTTTCTGTGACTGTTCCAGACATCTCCCTCTTCTCTGTCCACTGTGGTTTTCCTGTGTCCTGTGAACCGTGCATGAGTCTTCTCACTTCTCTCAGTGTTACACAGCGAGATAATGGGACCAAGATAGCTCCTCTCTGCTGAGTCCTTCCACCTCCTTCTCATTATGTTCTCTGTATTAGTTCATTCTTTCTCACAGAATATTCCAGCTTCACCTTCCCTACAGCCAGCACTGGGTGGAGGCCACCATACCACCTCTTCACATCTCATAGGAAGGGCTTGGGAAGATCCCTCTGGATCACCCATGAGATCCAGGTAGACCTTTGTGTCTTGAAGTCTCCATTGAATATAATGGAAGACTTTCTCTTAAATTTGGGGTGTTTGATAGGGGTGCAGATAGCATTGCACAAAGACCAACTTATAATTAAGGTGATAATCCTTCCTAATAACTAAATTAGCTGAAATAACCATGTACTCTGGGAAGTGGAGAACATGGGATTCTATGCATATCACATCATTTAGTCTTTCCAAAATTCGTATGCATTGTCATAAAGCAGCCATTTTGCAGGTAAGGAAATTGAGGCTTTGAAAATTCATTTTCTTAATTTGTGCAGTGAACAAAGTCATGGAACCAAAATTTAAAACAAATTCTGTCTAAATTCAATGACTAAGTTCATCTGCCTAACCCTTTCCCTCCTTCCTTCCTTCTTTCTTCCTTCCCTCCTTCCTTCCTTCCGTCTGCCTGGCTGCCTAGTTGCCCTTCTTCTCTCCCTTCCTTCTTCCCTTGACCCGCCTTCATTTTTCAACTCCCTTGGCCTGAGTTTAAAAACAAGCAACACGTTTTAGGGATAGAATTTCTATAGAAATCATCATTGTACAATATGGTGAAATAAATTTCAGAAATAGGAGCTTTCCGTTTCAGACATCACAAAAGAATAAAGGGAAGTAGAGAGAAAGAAGGAAAACAGTCTGTTCCTGAGTGAAACTATTGCTTAAGAGAAATGCACACATCTTTGAAATTTCAGGGGAAATCACCGCCTATGAAAAATCCCCCCGTGCGATAAGCTGGTAGGAGAGATGGATGTCGGTGGGCATCCACTGTTTGCTGCCCTTAGCTGTCTACGCCCCAGCTTTCCATTCAGCAACTCTGCTCCAGCCCAGGATGTGCTGAGTCAGCTGGCACTTGCTCTCGCAGTATACTGAGACCGGTTCATGAAAAATAAATGGTCTGCTTGCTCCATTAGTAATGTGAAGAGCAAGCCTAGGAGAAGAGAGAAGGGGTAGAATCTCTTAAGTTCTTTCCATGCTAGTTGAAATATAAACTTTTAGATTGCTGAATGGAGAAGAGCTGTTGACTCAGAGAGGATGACGAGTGCCTATAAAAACAGCAAGGCTGGAAGATCCACAGAACTGGGGCTACTCCAGGTGTCTGTCTGGACCAGGCCTCTGCCCACAATGGTGCAGACTCTCACCTTCAAGGCCCAGGCTGCCAGTCACCGTGTTCGTCAGCCTGTGACACCAATGAGCATGAACAAAAGCACTCACTTTGAAAAAGCTGCAAGCCAAGTCCTCTTTATCATATATATTTTAAAGATTATTTAAGGGGACTTTATCTATGCTGGAATATGAGAGGAAATCACACATTAAAAATTTGGAGAAATATTCTTCAAGCTTTGGGAAAATATACCATGGTAGAATGAGAGGGAGAGACAGAGACTGATTGAGTGGCAGATGATCTATACTAATAAGTTGATGTTCTAGAATGTTCCGTGAATTATGGTTCTACTGTTCCTCTGCTCCCTTCACAAGAACACCGTGGTGAGGATAGAACACTAGTACTACTCACTTAGCATCGGGCTCTGCCAGAGGATCAGGGCAGAAGCCATTGTTTTATATTTTGGGTGTTAGGACTTCTATAGCTGCTCTGAACACAGTGTGTGTGTGTGCGTGTGTTTGTGTGAGCGCACACACACACACTCATGCACACACATGCGTTCACATCCATTTGTTTTAGTAAATCATCTGCTTGCAAAATTGTGGTGGATCCAGATTCCTCTTAATGCCCATTGGGCCCCTTAGTAAATGTCTGCTATTCTCTAATCTTTGTGGTTCTATTTAAGACCTGGATCCCCAAGTGACATGATCTTCGTCATCATCATCATTATATTAATAATGATATTGAGAATTTCTCTAAAGCTTTTATAGTCAAGAACCATGCAACATAATATAATGTGAATTTATATTTGTTCTATCATTTAATTACTAAGTGCATTTCTTATGAATTTCATCCCAAATATTCTCACCATAGTCATAAAGGAAAATAATGGTAAAGTCTGTCGATATATAAGCTGTAAATATATAATCACTATTTATAGCTTGTAAAACCTTCAAATTCCAACCTGCAGTAAAACCAGTCATATATTTTGCTGATAAATATCATCCTTTTTAAACATAGCATAAAACAAGAACTTAATTTTCAAACAGGTTTGAATATTAATTTATGCGCACCCTCAAATAATGGCGGCAGCCGATTCCAGCTTCTTCTATCTCTGCAGAGAAGCTGTGCTTAAACTGCAAATCATTTTTATCCGCCCATTAAAACAGACCCTCCATTAGGTGACGCCTGACCTGCTCTCATTCAGTTTGTCCATGTACTTGAACATTAAAAAAATCATAGAAATCAATCTACCTATATTACTTCAGAAATTTTCTCAATATAATGGGAGGAAAGAAATTACTTTTAATAGCCAGCTGAAGTTTGAGCTGGTTGAGTTAAAAGGCTAATGCAGGAGTCTTCTTATTATAGAGAAAATTTCTTTTCTGTTGGGGGAAAACTAAAGGGACATGTTGGATATGGGGAAATTCAGAGAAGAAACAGGTAGTGTTCTACTACTCTTGCCTTAGTAGGGCCACCCTTTATTTTTCCCCCTTAACTTTTATTTCCCTTACCTTTCTGATAATTCTTTAAGGCTGAAGAACTAACCCCAGTTCAAGGCATGGCCAATATGGATGTTTGAGTTGACCCCATCTGTCCAGTAAGACACCCCAGAACCTTTATAGAGCTACTGGAAAAGACACTCTTTCTCTCCCATTATACTTTAGCATAGACTGTACAGATTAAATCTACTGTCCACCACCTGCAGCAGCCTAGAAATGAAACCAACCCAGAGGAATCACCCAAGCCATGGAGAAGGAGATGTGGTCCTCATCACTGCCTGAATCCTTGCACTATGTTCTGTCTGAAATCAGGTGCCTTAGAGCTTCTTGGTCATGTGATACGACTGGTTCTACTTCTGCTTCAGCCAGTGGACATGGTATTTTGAACTTCCAAAAGTGATAACCCTGCACATGGAAGTAGATAGAAGTGTCAATCTTTCCCTTGATGGAAAGGGGAGACAAGAATGTGGGAAGCTTAAACACTTGGAGAAGAATGAAAGGAAAAAAATAAGAAAGAGAGAGAAGATTTTTGGCAGGAAGAGAAGGATAGAGTGACATGGATTTGGGCGGTAACTGGAGCGATGGAATCTGGAGAAAGTTTCCCAGGGCTCCAGGAGAGTGTGGACAAATGCCTGCTCATCAGATGTCCTCTGCTTCTGGCCTGTCTACACCTTTGATGCAAGCCCTCCACACACAGTAGCTTATGTCCACCAAAGAGGGCACTGGAAGGAGAGCACAGCCCTGAACTGACCAGGTTGCAGAACTCACAGTGCAGATACCGGCAATACACGGGGCTGCTTGGGGTTTGGGTGAAATTTTCATCATTCTTGGGAGAAGGTCTCATGCCATCTTGGGAGAAAATAGACTATATTTGTATTGCACAAAGAAAATTTGTAATTTCTTCTTTCAACATAAAAACAAGCCTAACCAATTAATTGACTTTATCTAGGAGAAAAAATGAGATGTTAAACAAATTTTAGTTTTGCAACACTATTTCGCTGGACTTGACAACTATTTCTATATAATATTAAATGGCAGCACTTTAACATGCATCCGTTCATTCTGAATCGGAGGGGTTAAAGGTGATCGAGCTGCCATCAGTGTTTTATACTTACGAACCCAAACAACAGATCCAAGGAACAAATCTGGTGTGGCTGGTCAGGATTGTCATTGTTGCAGTCACAAAAGGCTGGGCAGCCCTGGCCCAGCTCAAGCCCTCTGAGCTCAAGTTCCTCACTGCGACTGAGGGTGATAACAGCATCTCCTACAGTGCGGGTGGCCCCAGACCTGTCTTCTCACCTCTAAAGTGAGGGGTCCTGGGCTGTGTCCCACATGAGCTCCAGGTCTGAAAACCCAGGGTGTCTGACAATTCCACACACAGGTGGGGTGACGCTCCTTTCTCTCTCCAATAGCGCACAGTTCCCACTGGATAAACAGGAAGAACCAAGACTACGGAATCGATGAACACCCATGGTCTTTTTCTTCTGCATGTTCCTTGCAGGCAATGCTCCATGTCTCCCATATTTTATTCAAATACAAGAGATCTAGCCACCCCATCTTCTGACGTGACCGAGTCACAGCCCCACAGTGAGTCTGAAACTGAAATGTTCACTTCCGTGTTCAGCAGCTATTAATCTGTGTTCCGGATAAAAGCCTCCACTTTCCTTGTGCCACCTCTAATAAAAAATGTGTTAGGCATGCTAAGAGGATTGAAAGCAGCAGAAGGAAGGCGAGAGAGATTGGGGAAGCCAGGTTTATGCCCAATTAATTTTTGAAGTAAGCCATCTCCTTGGCCCACAGTTGTTGGCAATGCCACAGCCCCATCTCCTTCCACCTCCAGTTCCTAGGCTTTAAATGTGATAAAGGGTTAAGCCTTTTACTGGTGGGGAAGTATTTATGAGTATTTATGTGCATTTAGTGAAGAGAGAATATATTTTATTAGCACACTGCTGCTGGGAAAAACGGATCTGCCTGCTTTATGTGAGAAAGTAAATGTGTCCCTTTTACCTTAAATTGCTACATCAAACTCTACAAACTCCAATTATCTTGACAAACATGATTTAACAAACTGGAGAACAATAAGGAAAGCGGGAGGAGCGCTCCCAGGAAGGAAGAGATTCTGCAAGGTCTAAGTGAGAGGCCCACCCTTGATCTAGTTGGTCACATTGAGTGCGGGTGTCCTGTTTCTAATGCACTTTGAGACCGCCCAAGTGGAACCAAATAGCATCCCAGAGGGCAAGGGACTCTGGAAGATTGGTTTGTGAGAAAAACGCTGTGTTTCACATTTAATCATGAGATGTGGTCTTTCGATTTCTGCTGAGCAAAGACCTGGTTTTATTTTCAGTACAGTTGGATCATTTCCATCAACCTGCAGACTCAGGGTGAGAGTCTGTGTTAACAAACCAACCAACCACGCACTTCATTGTTTCCAGGTCTCCCCAGCAGTGTCCTGGCCCCAGAGAAACAGTTGTTAAATGAATGAGTGAAAATCAACAGCATGAATGTGCGGAACTGTTTACTAGAATGTGGTTTAAAAGACAATTTGCATCGCTCTGGTTTCTGTGTTTGGTTTTATATTTATAAGGTCTTTAATTCAACTGTGAGCCAACAGAGGAGCAGTAATAGCTACCATAACCTAGGCATGGCCTCATCCTACTTTTTTTAATGAGATGGGAAAATTGGAAACTGACCTGAAGTTACAAAATCTGCCTTGCAGATGTGACAACTGTTTAAAAGTTAATTATCAATAAGGAAAATGGTACAAGTATGTTCTGATTTTTTTTCTTCTCCTCAGGAATCTTCTCCTGACACTAAGAGATACATGTGGAAGACAACAGATTATTGGACTGACTGAGTAGGGACTGCTTTCCACACACACAAGACAGAGATGCACATCTCCACAGTTCCCACCCACCTGTGCTGCTACTTGGTACCACCTATCTGGGTTCTATGGACATTCAACTGGTTCACCCATGATCTAGTTGATCATGCCAAATGTAGGTGTCATTACATCTAATGTTCTTTGGCAAGCTCCTAAGCTAATTCCATGAAACAAATATGGAAGCTACATATGAACATGAAGAATCTGGATAAAACATCAACAGTTAAACTTATTTCTAAATTTTGTTTATGTGAAATCTTTTTCCTAAAACAAATATCAACAGGAATAGAATTTTTGGATCTCTCTATCTGAAAAGGTTAAACACACACACACACACACACACACACACAGACACACACAGTGTCTGCTACCAAACAACATAGTGCTCGATTGATTGACAGAATAGCAAAGTCTTGGTGACTCTGATAAAAACAGTTTCTGAGGACGGTCTCCATGGTGATGTCTGCTTTTTAAAGAGGGTACTTTACAAATTAATATACCTGAGATCAAAAGGAAAAGGTACGCAGGCCCATTAGAGGAGAGATTAAGAGGGCTTTGTTGGGTTTTGCTTCCCAACAGATTGCACTCTTTGGTAAGACATCTCTGATGCTTGGTGTCTTCTTTTAAGGGACAGGCAAATCCTGTTCTTTACTGTAGAACTTTACAATTACATTTGCTTATTTCTAGCTGCCAGTTCCATTTAGACTCATCCTATTTTGATATTTTGTAAAAGTGCCTGAGAATCTAACACAAACTTGCTGGAAGGTTGTGACTGTTTGCATTCATGGTTCAGAAAATGATCTGTTGTTTTCCTCAACATTGAGGTGAAAGTTTATCAAACCAATTGCATAATAAGGTCAGGAGGGAAGCCACAATTCTATCCTTTAAGCAGGTGCTATTTTTGAAGTTCATTAAGATGATGCTTCATGTTACTCCTAAGTAAGCTCTATATTGAAATGAGAGAAGTTGATCTCATTCTTTCAAGGCTTCAAGAAAATGGGGCAACTGTTCACAAAATTGCTATTTCTAGTTATCCATAAGCCAGGAGTTTTAAATCCCCTCTTTCTCCAAAGAATCAACATTTAGTATTTCTTTTCATTTTTTCCAAATTCCATAATTTTCATAGCTCT